>NW_027362762.1:933679019-934357229 GCF_046119375.1 Phyllobates terribilis | reverse complement strand
CGCCCGCCCCCCGTCTCTCTCTCTCTCTCTCGCCCGCCCCCCGTCTCTCTCTCTCTCTCTCGCCCCGCCCCCCCGTCTCTCTCTCTCTCTCTCGCCCGCCCCCCCGTCTCTCTCTCTCTCTCTCGCCCGCCCGCCCCCCGTCTCTCTCTCTCTCTCCGCCCCCCGTCTCTCTCTCTCTCTCGCCCGCCCCCCGTCTCTCTCTCTCTCTCGCCCGCCCCCCGTCTCTCTCTCTCTCTCGCCCGCCCCCCGTCTCTCTCTCTCTCTCTCGCCCGCCCCCCGTCTCTCTCTCTCTCTCTCTCGCCCGCCCCCCGTCTCTCTCTCTCTCTCTCGCCCGCCCCCGTCTCTCTCTCTCTCTCGCCCGCCCCCGTCTCTCTCTCTCTCTCGCCCGCCCCCCGTCTCTCTCTCTCTCTCGCCCGCCCCCGTCTCTCTCTCTCGCCCGCCCCCCCGTCTCTCTCTCTCTCTCGCCCGCCCCCCGTCTCTCTCTCTCTCGCCCGCCCCTCTCTCTCTCTCCGCCCCCCGTCTCTCTCTCTCTCTCTCGCCCGCCCCCGTCTCTCTCTCTTCTATGTTGGCCTTTGGTCAATATGGGTTGGATGTGTTTTTTATTTAACCTATTTTATGCCTTCTGTTGCGCTGAGATGATTGATATGTAGGTTTGCGGGGGGGGGGATGAAGCATGACTGTCCCTGCTCCGCCTGGGTGGTCCTAACTAATGACAGCTGGGAGTCACTGACCGCCCCCGACTATGCCCAGAAATGAGCAGGGATTTCGGTTAATAAAATACAAGTATTATTCTGAATCTTTACCCAGAAAACAATATCTCAATCTGCTCTATAACATGATGCCCAAAGACGTAACAGGATTTCCTAGCTGACGGATTCCTTTTAAATTTCTCTTTGAATTATTTGATTTTCCTAAAAATATATTGATCAAATGAATCCACTACTTGAAGCCCCTCCAAGTGTTCTGCTCCCCTGCAGCGCCACCACAGGTGAAATAAAGCATGACACAGTGTAACCTGTCTATGAAATGCTCGATTGTGCTGGGTCCTCGAAAACAATAAATGCCCCTCAGGAGATGCTTCTGCTTTGGCAAATAAGTCTTGAATTGAGGCCCCCCTCTATTGGTCAAAAATCCCCTCGTTTTCCAAACTAGAGAGCGAAGTGCAAGGACTGTCAGCTGTTGTGTCCATAGCAGTTTCCTCTTTTTTATTACTAAGCTCAAGGCTAAAGAAACACTAAATTGGTGATAGAATAGGAAGCAAATAAGGAAGAGGAATAATGCTTAAAGGGGTCCTATCGCAATGTGAAAAGTGTCCAATTTTTGCTTGTATTTCCCTCCCACTGATCCCCCGGGTATAGATTTCCTTCTTTTTTTCAACATCCACCATACGGTTCTAGTGATATGGGCCTTTTTATTTTTAGTGGTAATTTTTATGTTGTTTACTAAAGGGGCGTGGCTCATAGGATTTTTTGGGGGGCGTGTCTATAGGCTGCTCTGCATTATTACCCTGTGAGCCACGCCCCCTTAGTAGAAACAGTAAAAAAAAGGCCCATATCTCCAGAACCATATGGTGGACGCTACAAAAAATAAAAATACTTGGAAGCTGGAAAAATAATAGCAAAAAAAATTTGCCACTTTTGATCTGATGATGAGTCCTCTTTAATACCTTCCCACAATTGAATTCCTTAAAGAAGAGAAGTACAACTCTCTTGGTGTCCTCCCTACCCACCTTCTTATAATTTGCTAACATTGATCCCTACTATGGGGGTCACACGGGGGTAGGCTGAAAAAACACCCTTTTGGGACTTAGAATTATTACATCCAGTGTTATCCCAATTGATATCTTGGCTACGTGCCAGAGGGTGGTCGCACAGCACCTGGCACAGGGTGGTCACAGTATGGCCGCACACAGCCCCTGGCACAGGGTGGCCGCACACAGCCCCTGGCACAGGGTGGCCGCACACAGCCCCTGGCACAGGGTGGCTGCACCTGGCACAGGGTGGCTGCACACAGCACCTGGCACAGGGTGGCTGCACACAGCACCTGGCACAGGGTGGCTGCACACAGCACCTGGCACAGGGTGGCTGCACACAGCACCTGGCACAGGGTGGCTGCACACAGCACCTGGCACAGGGTGGCCGCACACAGCACCTGGCACAGGGTGGCCGCACAGGGTGGTCACAGGGTGGCCGCACAGCACCTGGCACAGGGTGGCCGCACAGCACCTGGCACAGGGTGGTCACAGGGTGGCCGCACAGCACCTGGCACAGGGTGGCCGCACAGCACCTGGCACAGGGTGGTCACAGGGTGGCCACAGTATGGCCGCACAGGGTGGCCACAGTATGGCCGCACAGCACCTGGCACAGGGTGGCCGCACAGCACTTGGCACAGGGTGGCCGCACATCAGCTGGCACAGGGTGGTCACAGTATGGCCGTACAGTACATGCATCACCTATAGGAGCCTATGGATATTACTCGTATACACTAAGGCTTTCCAAGTGCATATGTAAAACATAAAGTACAACCGCAGTGTGAGTGTGTCCTTATACAGAGGCAGGAGTCCCTTCATACTACACACTGAATATTGGCTTGTGCCAGGTTCGTCACTGAATGTGTCATCTCCTATTAGGAACTTATTCACTTAGTGGCCTTCCCCTCTATAAAACCCTGCACACTGCTGTCTGCAGCACAGCTTCATGGAAAGTTCCTGAAGTTCCTTTATTTTCTCCAAATTACATAATTTAATTATTATTGTATTATTGAGACATTTTTTCCGTTCCGCTTTAATTTCCTGGATTTTTCCTGAGGTTTTTTTTTTTTTTTTTTTTCCCTTCTGAAGAAATATACGGTTCTGTCGTGCTTTAAAGTCGGTGCCAATTTATTTAATCCTTATTTGATGGCTGCAAATAATCTAATATTCACTTTTTCTTAAGTGACACGGCGATCAGACTTTAGGAAGTGGGGAAATAACGAACGGTTTTCTTCTTCTCCGGTTATGTCTAATGGTAGATTTGCAATTGTGATTTCCGGTTACTGGAGAATATTGTATTGCGGGAGCTTAGGTGGAAAGTGCAGGTATTCCAGTATTGGCTTACATAGCAGGGAAAAGAGAATAAAAGTGCATAAAAAGCAAAAATGTCACTATAAAGTACAGTTCTTCATCACTAGACCTTGTGCATGGAGGTTCTGTATCCATCAGCACTTTGTGTGACACAGTATGGCAAGTGCAGGTCGTATTATCCTCTATAAGCAATCTGTTTCACCTGGTTGGGTGGATCCTCAGAGCCCTTGGTCCGGTTGGACAGTTCTTATGCAGCGCGGACCGGTGCCACGAGGCACTCTAGTTGGTGACTGATGTGGTGGAACTGGAACAACAGCAACTGGTGAAGCAGATTTGTGATCCACGATGTGTAACTTTGCTGAGTTTACAATTGTTCAGTGTAGCAGAACTGGCACAATGATGTGGCAGGGTTGAGTCAGTAATGAGGAACCGATGTAGCAGAGCTGAGTTTGCAATGGTGGTAGCAGAGCTGGCACAGTGATGTAGCAGGGTTGAGTCAGTAATGAGGAACCGATGTAGCAGAGCTGAGTTTGCAATGGTGGTAGCAGAGCTGGCACAGTGATGTAGCAGGGTTGAGTCAGTAATGAGGAACCGATGTAGCAGAGCTGAGTTTGCAATGGTGGTAGCAGAGCTGGCACAGTGATGTAGCAGGGTTGAGTCAGTGATGAGGAACTGATGTAGCAGAGCTGAGTTTTCAATGGTGGTAGCAGAGCTGGCACAGTGATGTAGCAGGGTTGAGTCAGTGATGAGGAACTGATGTAGCAGAGCTGAGTTTTCAATGGTGGTAGCAGAGCTGGCACAGTGATGTAGCAGGGTTGAGTCAGTGATGAGGAACTGATGTAGCAGAGCTGAGTTTTCAATGGTGGTAGCAGAGCTGGCACAGTGATGTAGCAGGGTTGAGTCAGTGATGAGGAACTGATGTAGCAGAGCTGAGTTTTCAATGGTGGTAGCAGAGCTGGCACAGCGATGTAGCAGAATTGATTTAGTGATGAGAAACCACTGCCAAGCGGAACTGAGGCGATAATTTGGTTCCCAGCACTGTATATCAGACAACTATCTTTGTAGTTTGGTGGTGTTCTACTATTTGAGCCGGAAGGTTGACGTCCCAGGAGTAGAGGTTCCCAGCCAGACGAGGATGGAGGCCTCAGTGCTGGAGTTAAGCGAAGTAACACCTCCTAAGTATCTCTGTACGTCACTACTTTAAATACCACACTTGCCCACTCTTCCCACATCGTCCAGGAGTAATTCAGTAAAATGGAAGACATCTCCAACTCCAGGAGAAATCGGTAAACCTTCCGGGCACCGCAGAATCCTCCCATCAAGCCAGGTTTCCAGTGCATCAGATTAAACCTCAGGCGTGGGGCAGAAAGCAGATGTGGTTATGAAAAAAAATCCAGATACATGCACCATACCAAGTAAAAAGAAAAAAGCTGATTACATAAGGGTTATCGCCATAGGATAGGTATAACATGGCTGATCTCTGGGGCCCCAACTTCTATTCCTTCTCGCTGCAGAACCACATGGAGTATTGGTGGAGATGGCCCTAGGCAGTTTCCACAGACAGATTTGGAGGTAATGGAAATTCACTTGCATGACTGCCCCTCAATCATGCAGTAAGGAGGCTGGCGGCTTGGGACCCCTGCTTTGGAGATCTCTGGCGGTCCTGGCCCCCAGGAGTGGCTAGAGGACATAGGATGTTATCATTAATCTTGCTGCTTCCAAAAGATGACACTAGAGAGACGGCTTATTTTTTTGGGAGGAGAGCTAATTTGCATACATTTTTCCCAGAAAGCACTGCCAGTCCTATAAGTCTCCATGAGGAGAGACATTACCCGAATATCTCTGTATCGGGAACTCTACTCTCCTAGTGAGATATAGAGAGAGAGAAAAGGCTTTTAGCGGTGACTGTTTCCTGTTGTTTTTCTTTCCTGGGACTTCATCTTCAGTGTTTCCTTCTTCACGATCACTTCTCTTTTTGTAGGCTGAAGTCTGTCTAGGTTGCCATTACTGACTGCATTTCACTTTACAGCACTTTCCCCCTCCGCACATCTCTCATTTATTACATTTTGGCAGTGGGATTTTGCACTGGAAAGTCTGATGTGAGATCACTGCATTATGTAAGCGACTGTAAGAACCGCTCTCCACACCTTGTAAATGTTTCACCTATTAGGTCTGTGATCTGCGTCACTGAGAGAGCATTAATTAACACAAAATATCAAATTAGTAGCACTGACCTGGAATCTCGGACAAATCGTTCTTGATAAGATCTCTGATAACGATCCAAAGGCAGAACATCGCAGCCGGATAGAGGAGCCGAGAGGATTCCTGGACATGTTCCCTTATATATTATTATAGGCGGCATATAATATTCTCATCCACAGCTCCTCATCCTCTGCATAGAGATCGTACTAAATTATTATTCTGGGGGTTCACGGTCGTCACTGGGGGAATTTGCTGTGCTCTGGATTAGTATTCAGTGCAATGTATATTGTGTATGCAATTAAAGAGCAACCGGCATTTGTCGTTTCATAAATCAATAGACAGATGAAAATAATCAGCTTTATAACATTTCTTATCAGAGAAATCTGCTTCTCCTCCTGGATTGAACCTTCACTCTCAATTCTTGTGTAGAATCTGTATTATTAAAATTATGTATGTATTATAAAAGCACAAAAATGGGGAAAACAGCAACAAAAAAAACCCTCTCTCGCTCTATCCTTGCCTCTCTCTCTCTCGCTCTGCCCCTGCCGCTCGCTCGCTCTGCCCCTGCCGCTCTCGCGCTCGCTCGCTCTGCCCCTGCCGCTCTCGCGCTTTCTCGCTCTGCCCCTGCCGCTCTCGCGCTTTCTCGCTCTGCCCCTGCCGCTCTCGCGCTTTCTCGCTCTGCCCCTGCCGCTCTCGCGCTTTCTCGCTCTGCCCCTGCCGCTCTCGCGCTTTCTCGCTCTGCCCCTGCCGCTCTCGCGCTCGCTCGCTCTGCCCCTGCCGCTCTCGCGCTCGCTCGCTCTGCCCCTGCCTCTGCCTCTCTATCCCTACCCTATTGAAATCTCCTCAGGACACCACTAGATGTGTAAAACTTATGCACATAGCAATTTAGATATTTTGGCTTCATATCAGGAGCAAACAAAGTTTTTACCCCATACACACAAACGGCTAAACCAAATGGACCCATGCAAAGCCGGGTAATTCTGCTTGTACCTGATATAAAGTACTTTGGAAATACTCTCATGTATAATGTCCTGGAATAAATTGCTAAACCTACCTCCAGTCCAGTGATTGATGTACAACTCCAAACCGGTGCATGGCGTTTGCTCTTGTCCGTGCTGGGTAAATGCTTTTGTTTTGTGTATGTGCCATGCCCGGGCGAACCTCCGAGTCATTGGAATAGACTCATTTGCCCCCACGGTTTGCAGATGCACAAGCTTTCGGCTCTACTTTGTGCAGCCTGTCCTGATCAGTTTTTGCGTCTTGCAACATTGATTGATTGTTATTGGGCTGAAAACCAGCGCAGTTTTGCTTTTTTTTTTTTTTTTTAGGCGGAGTGATTAATTTTGGTCTTCACTTGCTCTTGTTCTGAGACCATACCAGGTCATCAGAACTTGCTTGCGTGAAGACCAGTTTTTATTGTTTGCCTTGTGTGGTCAAAGTATTCTGCGCATGCGCCGGATTTGGGCTTTACCATGCCAGACTTAGTGCAGCCTGTGGATAGGCATCAATCAACAGACTAGTCGTGGGCTAGCAACAGCTGACCACTCGGTGCCCCACCAGAACCTCCGAGCCAGCTGCATTAGGTCTAAGCCTTCCAGATTTGGGCCGTGTATTATTTTCACACCTTGTTATGTCATTTATGTCGTGCATTCTCCTTCTTGCAGCTTTGAACTCGCTCACAGGTCGCGTCTATTTTCATTCTTCAGCTATTTTCCATTGCTTAACAGGTATCTCCAGTCCTGGGAGATAATTGCAGGGTTTTATAGCTGGAGCAGCAGATGTTTCATACTTGGGTTTGGCCCGTGATCTTCCGCCATCATCATCCTCATGTCCTGATGTGAGCGGCGTCCCGTTACCTAGTGATTGTGACCTTGTAAATTCAGGTCAGTATAGGAGCTATGACAGATATGTTCTGTCCGTCCAGTATCTGTTACAGAAAATGTTGCCACCTTTTAGGGCTGCGAAGTTCACTCTGTGTTAATATTTTCCATCTGATACTTTACACTTCTCCACGTCTTCCAGCAAATGCTGCTTTATGTCCATAGATAGGGTGGAAACAAAACTTATGGAATACGGTAATTAAAGGGGCCGCTAATGTAAAAAAAGAAAAAAAAAGAAAAGTGCGAGCTGGTATGGGAAGTTCCCCTTTTAGTGATGTCCCTTTTGGCTGCCCTTAGGTTGGACCGTTGACGCAGTGCATTTATTTATTTTACTAACTTATATAGCGCCATTAATTCCACACCGCTTTACAGACATTATCATCACTGTCCCCATTGGGGTTCACAATCTAAATTCCTTATCAGTATGTCTTTGGAGTGTGGGAGGAAACTGGAGAACCCGGAGGAAACCCACGCAAACACGAGGAGAACATACAGACTGTTGTCCTTGGTGGGATTTGTACTCGGGACCCCAGCGCTGCTAAGCTGCAGTGCTAACCACTGAGCCACCGTGCTGACCTATATATAGCACAGTGCTAACCACTAAGCCACCCTGCTGCTTTAGGGCTCTTTCACACGTCCGTGTGTCCGGTACGTGTGGTGACAGTTTCCATGCGTACTGGAGACACTGACACACGTAGACCCATTCAAATCTATGGGTCTGTGCACATCTCAGTGTGTTTCCATGAACCGTGTGTCCGTGTGCACCACACGCTGACATGTCCGTTTTTGGACGACAGCACGGATCACACGGACCTATTCAAGTCAATGGGTCCGTGTAAACACGTGCCGCACACTGTTGCCATCCTTGTGACACGTACCGGCGCCTGGGAATCGGTATACAGTTAGTGCTGTTCCCAAGCGCCGGTGCTGAATGCTGCCCTCATCATGGTTCCCTGCCGGCGCTGCGATCAGCACCAGCAGGGGACAATGTTGAGAGCAGTAGTCTGCTCCCGCAGTGTCCACCTGTAAAAATAAGAATAAAATAAAAAATCCTCACCTGTCCTAAGTGTACCCCGCTGTAATCGATATGACCGTTCAGCAGAGGAGCCGTGGAGAATGGCTCCTGCAGCCAGCGGGCCCCGGAGCTGCGCTCAGTGAGTTACAGGACTCTGCTCCTGAGCTCAGCAGAGGTCCGGGGCCTGCTCACTGCAGCGGCTCATTCTCCCCGGATCCTCTGCTGATCGGTCGCATGGATTACAGCGGGGGACACTTACGACAGGTGAGGACACTGCGGGAGCAGACCCTACTACCCTCATCAATGTCCCTGCTGGTGCTGATCGCAGCGCCGGCAGGGAACCATGATGAGGGCAGAGTTCAGCACCTGGTGCTTGGGAACAGCGCGAATTGAACACTGATTCCCAGGGGCCTGTACGTGTGATCCTGATGCGACACACCGTTGCCACACATGTGACACACACAGACACACGAGACACTGATATCTCCACTACTGATTTTTCCGGTACTGGAAATATACGAGTGTGTGAAACTGGCCTTAATTTGAGACTTTAAGGGGTGTTTCCTTCTTGGACACTTATTGCATAGCCACAGAACTTGCTATGAATGTCCAAAAGATCCGCTCATGTTCTGTAATTTAAAGAGTTTTCATAGAATTTAATATCGAAAGCTGGGCATGCGCAGCCTCCTTTTTATTCCTGGCCAAGCGCAACGGGACCCCATTCTTGACATAGATATTAACATATGATATATCCCTCTGATATGCCATAAATGTCCCAGATGAGAATACCCCTTTAATTGACACAGATTTTTTTTTTTTTTTTTAACCTCGACGGTTCAAAAACTGTACTTTTTTTTTTCTTAATTTTTTTTGTCTATGCAACCATATGAAAGGGTCAATTTGTGGGACAATTTGTGTACTTCATAGCCCTCTTTTGAGGAACATATAATTTATTGGATTATTTTTTTTATTTTTATAAATATATATGATAAAAAGTATTTCTCATTCGGCACCAAGAACTATATTATTATTATTATTATTATTATTATTATTATTATTATTATTATTATTATTAATAATATATTAACAGAGTTCAGGTTGTTACTATTGCTTAAAAGCCAAATATGTGTTTTTTTGTTTGTTTTTTGTTTTTTTTACTTCTAATTTCCTTTTCCACTTTATTTTTATTTTATGCCAGTAAATACCATATATTTGGGGCGACTCGCTAAATATGTTAGACATATTTCCTTAAACATACAGTACAGACCAAAGTTTGGACACACCTTCTCATTTAAAGATTTTTCTGTATTTTCATGACTATGAAAATTGTACATTCACACTGAAGGCATCAAAACTATGAATTAACACATGTGGAATTATATACTTAACAAAAAAGTGTGAAACAACTGAAAATATGTCTTATATTCTAGGTTCTTCAAAGTAGCCACCTTTTGCTTTGATGACTGCTTTGCACACTCTTGGCATTCTCTTGATGAGCTTCAAGAGGTAGTCACCGGAAATGGTTTTCACTTCATAGGTGTGCCCTGTCAGGTTTAATAAGTGGGATTTCTTGCCTTATAAATGGGGTTGGGACCATCAGTTGTGTTGTGCAGAAGTCTGGTGGATACACAGCTGATAGTCCTACTGAATAGACTGTTAGAATTTGTATTATGGCAAGAAAAAAGCAGCTAAGTAAAGAAAAACGAGTGGCCATCATTACTTTAAGAAATGAAGGTCAGTCAGTCCGAAAAATTGGGCAAACTTTGAAAGTGTCCCCAAGTGCAGTTGCAAAAACCATCAAGCGCTACGAAGAAACTGGCTGACATGAGGACCGCCCCAGGAAAGGAAGACCAAGAGTCACCTCTGCTTCTGAGGATAAGTTTATCCGAGTCACCAGCCTCAGAAATCGCAGATTAGCAGCAGCTCAGATTGGAGACCAGGTCAATGCCACGCAGAGTTCTAGCATCAGACACATCTCTTCAACAACTGTTAAGAGGAGACTTTGTGCAGCAGGCCTTCATGGTAAAATAGCTGCTAGGAAACCACTGCTAAGGATAGGCAACAAGCAGAAGAGACTTGTTTGAGCTAAAGAACACAAGGAATGGACATTAGGCCAGTGGAAATCTGTGCTTTGGTCTGATGAGTTCAAATTTGAGATCTTTGGTTCCAACCACCGTGTCTTTGTGCGACGCAGAAAAGGTGAATGGATGGACTCTACATGCCTGGTTCCCACCGTGAAGCATGGAGGAGGAGGTGTGATGGTGTGGGGGTGCTTTGCTGGTGACACTGTTGGGGATTTATTCAAAATTGAAGGCATACTGAACCAGCATGGCTACCACAGCATCTTGCAGCGGCATGCTATTCCATCCGGTTTGCATTTAGTTGGACGATCATTTATTTTTCAACAGGACAATGACCCCAAACACACCTCCAGGCTGTGTAAGGGCTATTTGACCAAGAGGGAGAGTGATGGGGTGCTACGCCAGATGACCTGGCCTCCACAGTCACCAGACCTGAACCCAATCGAGATGGTTTGGGGTGAGCTGGACCGCAGAGTGAAGGCAAAAGGGCCAACAAGTGCTAAGCATCTCTGGGAACTCCTTCAAGATTGTTGGAAGACCATTTCCGGTGACTACCTCTTGAAGCTCATCAAGAGAATGCCAAGAGTGTGCAAAGCAGTCATCAAAGCAAAAGGTGGCTACTTTGAAGAACCAAGAATATAAGACATATTTTCAGTTTTTTCACACTTTTTTGTTAAGTATATAATTCCACATGTGTTAATTCATAGTTTTGATGCCTTCTGTGTGAATGTACAATTTTCATAGTCATGAAAATACAGAAATTTCTATAAATGAGAAGGTGTGTCCAAACTTTTGGTCTGTACTATGATATAAGTCAGGACCAGGAAGAAGCGCTTACTAAGGGCGAAACAGCTTTTGTCCTTCCTAGCAATCCGAGTAGAGGGGGTTAATACTGGTATTGCCCAAAAAACATTATTCCCCATACACTATAGTGGTGCTCAGCAAGGGTGCTTAAAAAGATCAATTTCCATTCTAGAGAAAAAGCATGAAGATGCAGCACTCATCCGTGTTATAAAACAACAACAAAAAACTTGAGCCGACTTTATTGCAATCAAGTAAAATTACAGCGTTTGCGTGTGGAACACTACAGAGCCTGGACAACAGCCGTTTCGCGCAGCGCAGACGCTTCTTCCTGGTCCCCATTTTTAGTGTTCCGCATGCCTCCCCACTTCTTTTTAATTCTTTGAAATAAAATTGTGGATTTTTTTTATGACCAGCGAGGGCTGCAATTATCTTCTCTGTTTGGTTTGCATTTTCCTATACCACTACCTGTACTGTCTATAGACCAATATTTTGTGCCAATACTTGGTGCCTGACTTAAGGGCTTTTACTACCTTTCTTAGAGATACTAGTTACTCATCTAAAACTCTTTTTTCAAGAGTTGTTGACCAGTACAGGAGCAAAGATATTCAGGAGCTGCAGTACCAGATACTGCCATTAGGGTTGCTGTTTCTGGAAACAATAAAGCATGTTTGTCTGCTCATTCTAGCCCTTCAGTTTTCTGTTGGGCGAATGCTCTTGTCTTTTTACTCCCTGACCCCACGCGTTTCATAGAGATCAGTAAATCAGCCCGTAGATTGCAGCGGACGTTCTTCTATATGATGGAGCAGTGACTTTTCCTAGCCCGGGATGCAAACCTCAGTCCTTTACATAATGGGGTTGGTGTTCAGCGAGATGACCTTGTGTAATGGAGCACACTGTATTTTTAGTCTCTGCAGACTATTGGCGGAAAGAAAAATGTTTTGAGATGTGTTTGTATGTCCTTTGCTAATTTCCCAGAAAGAGATTATCACTTAAAGGGGATAAACTGTATCGTCTGAAACAGTTTTATCAAGTTTATTTTGTATTCCTCACACTCTGACAATGTAAAAAAGTTAGTGGACCCTGTGGGGGGCTAAAGGCAGAAAAAGACATTTTTTCTAAATAAAGGCATTTTTTGCTTTTTTCGGGTTATTTTATTGGGGATAGGTAGTTGTGCCTTATGTATGGCTTTTTATAAGGGATAACAGAGACCCCACTGTATATTAGCGCTGGGTAAGGGCAGTTTCTGCTTTGGAGCACTCAACACAACTGTGATCAACCATTTCTTTCAATGGGCACCTTGTAATACCACATTTTTCCTGTAGTGGGCGCTGTAGGAGAACTCGTATATGGCCGCATGCAGCTTTCCCACTGATAATGATGTTGGATGGACGGCTGTTGAACCTGTCCGTTTTTGGTGGCACCCGACAGCCATCTAATGTGTCGAGTCCTTGACTCCCCATAACGGCAGAAGTCTGGAGAAAGAAGAATTGGGCGGCCGCTGACCGATGTATTTCATAGTGGATTACTCCCTTCTCCCCATTGAAAACAGATGAAAGTTCTGCCGAGCTCAATGCAGATGTGTTCAGATGAAATGGTTGTCGGCTGATAATTATTGAAGGTGTCCGAACATCTCAAAATGGATGTGTCACCCAATTTGACAGTACAGACCTCATCCATTACTTAATAAACCTCTTAGACTTGATGTGACTGGTGTACCTACTGTGAAAACCTACAGTATGTTCCATCTCTAGCTAAGTTTCTAAATATTAATGAGTATCAGGTGTGGTGAGACTTTAATAAAGTGATTATACAGCCATTCTGACATGGATTTTCACAGTAAGAACACCAGCCTCATAAGGTCTAAGAGATTCATGCTGTTTGTATTGTGAAATCTGGTGACAGATGCACTTTAAAGTGATGGCAGATATCTAGGATATGCCATATGCAATCACGTATCTAGGAAGGGGGTGGATTTTGGATTTTAACTTAAGGCCCCGTCACACTTAGCGACGCTACAGCGATCCCGACAACGATACGACCTGTCAGGGATCGTTGCTGCGTCGCTATGTGATCGCTGGTGAGCTGTCAAACAGGCAGGCTCACCAGCGATCAGGGGAGCAGCGACATCGTGGAAAGAATCTTTCCACGATGTCCTGCTCCTGGTTGCGAACCTGCTGAAGCAGGAGCAGGCTGGTAACCATGATAAACAGCGGGTTACTAGGGGCACACGCGCACCTAGTAACCCGCTGTTTATCATGGTTACCACTCTGCTACGGTGAGCCGGAGGTTACCGCTCACTTTAGCAGGCTCGTAACCATGATAAACAGCGGGTTACTAGGTGCGCGTGTGCCCCTAGTAACCCGCTGTTTATCATGGTTACCAGCCTGATCGCTGGTCCCGCTGGTCACACACAGCGATGTGTGCTGACCAGCGGGAGGGCAAAGACCAAAAAATGGTCCAGGACATTTTGCAGCGATCAGCGACCTCACAGCAGGGGCCTGATCGCTGCAAAGTGTCACACATAGCGACATCGCTGGTGAGGTCGCTGTTGCGTCACCAAAACCGTGACTCAGCAGCGATCTCGCTAGCGATCTCGCTATGTGAGACGGGGGCTTTACCCGATCCGTTGCTCCTGCTGGAGATAAGTTGCTGCTGTCAGCATCTGGCAGAGGATAATTTTCCCCTCCTCATTGAGGACACAGTATGAACGAGGGAGTCAGGAGGATTAATTGCTGGCCCGCTGCCATATAATTAGGAGAGCATTAGTGTAGATGGCTATGCACCTAACTTTGGGGTATCCCCCGTACACATGAGCACTCGACTCAACCGAGCATTTGTTTTCCGGAGAGCAAAAAAGGTGCTACCAGATGCCTCTGTCCTCTCCATACATCTGCAGCAGCAGATTATATTCCCTAAACACAAAAGATTTGTGACAAAGTTGATGATATCAATGATTGGCTACAGCGGTGACGCTTCCTGTTGACGTGGTGTCACCGCTGCAGCCAAAATGCCGAGACCGGAGCAGCGGTGAGAAGTCGGCGCTGGATCTAAGGAGAGTAAGTACCCAATGAGTTTATTATTTTAGGTGTTATATAAAGTTTGGGGTCTACTTTCCTGAAAGTGGACAACCCCTTTAAGGACTGTGCAACTAATACCCATGGGTGGGGCTGACCCTACTAACTGCATTATATAGGATAAAGGTTTTATAGACCGGTCTGTATAAGGGTGGAGTCGTGAACGCATGGACCCGATGATGGAAAAACAGAATGATTGATGTGACTTGTAGACTTTACAGCCCGTTATCTTATCTCCGTTATCTCTCTGGTGGCAGAAGATAATAATCTGTGATGGAAAATTGCTCAGTGGAAGAATTTTGTCAGAAGAAATGACTTCCTGATTACGGGATTAAGGGTCCGTGTGGGTGACCCCGGCCTGGTACATGTGCAACGGTATTACACACACAGGACGTGTCCTTTATGGACAGTTTCGGAGACCACCGAAAACTCTTAAACTGATTGGGCGCTGACACCACACGTCACAATCACCGCATTACAGCCCCGGGACCACGAGTGCCGACGCCGCTGGAACGGCGCCAGCACGGGAGGCGAGTGTAGGTTTTTTTTATTTTATTGTTTACAAACATTTAGTTCAAGAAGGGGTTGTCCTAGTAGTGGACAACCCCTTTAAGATTTGTCCTAAGGCAGAGGTGATCACACCCTGAGGTTCACAGTAGGCCACATTGGTCAGATTTTCACAGGGGACACAGGGTTTTCCTACGCTCTTAGGTTAAATCCATCGGCTTGGGATTTGTAAAAACTCTTTAAACACCGAGACACAAAGCCTCACTGAATCTCCCAGTAAGGCTATGTTCACATGTTGCGTTTTTTTTTTTCCCACAGGCAAAGTTTACTCTCTTAGTAGTTAAGAAGCAACGTCAAAAATGCAGGTTTTGCTGCATTTTTTCCTTCGTTTTTGCCAGTGTACATTTGTCTCTTGTGCATGCTGATAAAGTTTAGTGCATAAGAAAAAATAATCTGATTCAACTTCCTCAGGTTTTGGCAGCAAAAACTTTTTGGCTGCGTTTTTGCATTTCCCATTGCTTTCTATGGGCGAAAAACGCTGCAAAAACGCTGAAAGAAGTGACGTGCTGCATTTTGTAAAAATGCAGCTTTTTGACAACAGTCAGGGAAAAAAAAACAAGGTGTGTGCATGAGATTTCTGAAATCTCATAGACTTTGCTGATACTGTAAAACACAGCTGAAAATTTGCATAAAAAATGCAGCAAAAACGCAACAGGTGAACATAGCCTGTATTACATTTCCCTGCAGCACCCCAAAAGGAAAAATGGAGTATTACACAATGTCCGTTCATTTCAAAAGGTATTCTGGGTCCTCTGGAGAGAGAACGAGACACTCTTTGTATCCTCTCTACGCCCTAGGTAAGAGATGAGGACTCCCAGCATGGGGCGCTCCTAGGGCGTACAAAAATGGGGTTTTTGAACTCCTCAACTGGAACATTTGACCTGCAGCTACTCATTCTGGCCCTATACATATGGATGGTCAATTTGGAAGAGCATGCATGTGGTTTTAATGATTGTGTGGGCTTAAGCTACTGCCAGACACCTCTGCTGATGGTTTCTCAATTGGAAGAACAAAAGGACCTGGTTTATTAATTGCACATGCCCCATCTTCATTTTTCCAACATTGTCTGTCGGGGGAGAATTTGGAGGTGGCGATAGACATCAAGAAAGTCCTGCTGAACATGTTGATGAGTTCTGCTGACTTTTAAAGGGAATCTGTCACCAAGTTTTTTCTACTCTTTCTAAGAAAAGCATGATGTAGGGGCAGAGACACTGATTCCAATGATGTATCACTTACTGGGCTGCTTGCTGCACTTTTGATAAAATCACTTGTTTCTCTGCTGAAGATCTATCAGTTCTCTGAATGCTGAGCTCTGTATAACCCCGCCCACACCTCTGATTGGCAGCTTTCTTTGTACACTGTGCCATATAGGCAGAAAGCTGCCAATCAGTGGTGGGGGGGCGTGGCTACTCTACCTGGCAGCAGGTTACTAGCCCTCTAGTGATAATCTCCTGGTGATAAATCAGTGATTTATTCAGAACTATATAAAGCTGCCCAGTAAGTGACACATTGCTGGAATCAGGGTCTCTGTCTTTACATTATGCTGCTCTCAGATTAGGTGGAAAAAAAATGTAAAAGATTCCCTTTAATCTATTTTCAAAATCAAATGTGGCTGTCCCATTGAAAGAAAATATGCATGCTCACCGAAACCGAGCGTACATGATTACGGGGAAGTATGGAGAAAAAGATGTCCATAATAATGCTTGGCAGATCCCTAAGTAAAGTGTGTAAAGAATCATTCCCTTCCCATTAATCAGACTGGAGGGGGCGACGGGGTCCTCCGAGAAGCGCTCACGGCTGCCAGCTGTGTGTAAACACGCTCTTTGTTGCTGGGCACGACGCTGCGCCAGGGAACAGCTGATGGTGGCTGCCCGGCATACATGCCAAGTGACTGACAGCTCCGAGGATATAGATCTCTTGACATATTCACCATAAAGAAGCCATCGCTGATTTTGGCCGTTGCACCAGAACATTAATTGGTTAGAATTAGGAGAAATTGCTCTTTATACGCTTTATTAAATCGTTGGGTGAAACTTTGGCAGGGGACAGGAGGAAGGCAGTCATCCGTGATACATGAATGAGATCAGAGGGTGGTAATGGGTAAACGGCCGTAATCTCCTGAAATAAAAAAAAATAAATAAAAAAATTTGGCTGATCAAAAGTAAGTTTGGGAGAGATTAAATAAAACAGCACCACTCTTTTCTGTGGGTCGTTTCTGGTATTGCAGCTCAGTGCCGTTCACTGAGGACTGCAATATCAATAATGGACATTGAACAAGAGTGGCGCTGTTTATAGGTAAAGAACAACGTCTTGCATACAAAGTCTATTACTCCGGAGAAGGTGACTTTTAGCGACCATACTATACATATTTGTGCTTCCAAACTCAGGCTTTTTTTTCTTCTGATTGCCATTAAAATCAATTAAAAAAAAAAAAATAAATTTAGAAAAAGTGTCCCAAAATCCCCTGTGTGAACGTAGTGGTACTGAGCATGTGCGACCATTGCTCCATTCACTGTCTATAGGAGTTGTGGTCGCACATGCTCAGTACTGCTTCATCTACACCTGTTCTCTAGATCTCTGGGGGTCTCAGCATTCAGACCCCCAGTGATTCATACATTCCATTCATCATCTAGACTGAACAGGTGATACAATGTTTATGGGTCTACCCCTTTAAAACCACTGACAGGTTAATTGATTATTGATAAGTGAATAATCCTTCTTAAAGTTGATGCCATGAAAGAGGGAAAAATGAGCAAGCGTAAGGATTTTGATGGATCACATCATCTCAAAAGTGGCAGGACTTTGTGGTACTTGTGGTTAGTACCTCCCAAAAGTGATTGAAGGAAGGTCAACTGGGGAGCCAGCAACAGGTTCATGGTTTCTCAAGGCCGTTTGAGCCCATAAAAATGCTACTGTAGCACAGGTTGCTGAAAAAGTCATTGCTGGCTAAGATATAAACGGCCGCCATGTAGTACCACGTTTCTCCAGCAGTGGCCACTACATGAGAAATGTGCGGCGGCTCACAGCTTTCCCGGTGATCACAGCTGATCGGTGGAGGTTTCACATATTAATTTTTCGAAAGAAGTGGCAGGGAGCCATATTGGGGCAGCGATGATTTTCCTGCTACCTTTCCACTTACTGGTGAATGTCTAGCCTGGCATCCTACCCAACCTACAGATGTTTCGTGGCAGGGCACTTGGAGAACAATAGCCCATCTGTTTAGGAAAATATTAAAATAAAAGAACAATGCAGTTATTATTTCTTAATTATAGCGTAGATCAAAGACCAGGATGCAACCTGCAGATCTGTGTGTCCTTGGTTGACTTCACCAGGGTAGTGTAATTGTCCTCGGCCCGGTGACTGGATGTGGCTTCTCAATCGAGTAGTTGGCATAAAGGAAGCCACGAGTAGAGCGAGTCCTGGACACGACAGTCTATAAACTTACAGGACATGGCCTTCAGATGGGACTTAGATCATTCCACCTTCCACACCTTCTCTGTGTTTTGCACATGTGTCACTTGCCGCCATTTTTAAGACCCACCACAATCGGCAAAACCAGAGGGCCGTGGAACAATGCTTTTACTACCAGGCAGAGTGACCGTAAAATAACTTTATCATCTAATGAGAAGAATGCTAAGGACACTATAAGAGATGATTGTTTGCTGTCAAGGAGTGGAAATATTTTTGTGGATATTCGAGGCCTGTCCTGAAGAAGTGCAAAATGTGTGCCACATTTGTACAAGTTGCATCAAGTATGATGCTTCACTCTTGCCATAACTAAATATTTCCCAACTTGGGAAGCAGTTTGATGTTTGCTTTCGCTCACAGCAGATAAAGATTTTGAGGATAGTGAGGAATTTAAAAAAAAAAATATTCTAGCTAGCCATGTTCCCTAGAGCGACCACTACAGGTGAGACATAGTATTACATGCTGCCACACAAATCTCCGGTCTGCATTTAGCTCTCAAATCTGGATCAGAGCGGGTTTTTTTTTGAGCCGGGGGACCCTCATTATGCTGCCTGTATTCCCAAATAGATCATATGGATAGGGATTGTTTTGGGAAAGCAACACCCCTGTCGCCCGTCTCGTACACTTACAATACTGGAAGTTGCTCTGTAAATGTAGCATGTGTGGTTGGTGGCGACTTGGAAGCTGGGTACAATGTGCCTGTCACCTTGCTTCAATGGCTGGGACGTAAACTTTCTTTTATCTCGGTAGTATAACCCCTTAGATGCCATAGTCAATAACAACTGCGGCATCTGTTCGGTTAGACGGAAAGGCGATGCCCTCTGTCATCCCATGAGCTCTACTGTCATGTAATTTCAGGGTGCCAATGCATTTTCATGTCAACTAGGGTGCCAATTTTCCCCCCACTCAAATTTGATGGTTTTGTTTGCCCCCCTGTACACATTCGATAAAAGTTGGCCGAAGCCGGCTACATCAACCGAACGTCTATTATTGATCTCCTGACTGTTCCCTAACAGATTATGTCAAGGAACAAAAGGATT
The DNA here is from genome assembly GCF_046119375.1 of Phyllobates terribilis. Lineage (NCBI taxonomy): Eukaryota > Metazoa > Chordata > Amphibia > Anura > Dendrobatidae > Phyllobates > Phyllobates terribilis. The sequence continues at coordinate 934,338,037 of NW_027362762.1, read as the reverse complement.
GAGAGGTTGGAATTCAATGACGGGAAGATGATTCTGGCTGCTCTCGTAGAGCACAGAGGAATGCCCGGCATCCCGAACATCCCGGTGTATGGGGAGTTAGCTGTTGGCCATACAAAAGTTCGGTTGACAGCTATCTAATGTATATGGCCAGTTTTAGGCTCTCCAGGGAGGTGACGGGCATATAATTGTGCACTACAAAAGTACAGCAGCGCATTATAGAAAATAATGGTTGGACTTTAAAAATCAGAATCGATTTTTTTTTTTTTTTTTTGAGTAAAAAAATAACCTACAAAGTGCTTTAATATGGATAAAAAAAAACCTGCACGTTTGGTAGTGCTGCATCTATAACTACGCAAACTAATATCATTTTTCCTGCATGGTGAGTGCGATAAAAAATAAAAATGGAGAAAAATAAATTCAAAGATGCTATGGGTCCAAAAATGATTAAACAGTAGTAAATCTTAAATAAATTTAGGAAAGCACTGTAAAAAAAAAATAATCAAACGGTTTTTACCAAATGTGTGTGTGTGTGTGTGTGTGTAGATAGATACAATATTATATACATATATATATATATATATATATATATATATATACATATATATATATATATATATATTAGGGCTTCACTCTCTCAGGTAGACATTAGGCAGCGTTCACACATGCAATGCTGTTTGGTCCAAACAGATGCAGTTTTATTGCTTTCATAAAACGCCAGGGGATTCAAAACCAAAAAACAGCCTCTTCTGTGCACAAATGTATCGCAGCAAATAAACAGTTCATTCAGTAGGCACATGTATGTCAGAGCGGGCTCACCCGAACAGATTAGTCTTTTCTCCCAGAGCAAACTTCATACACAGAAGAGGCCCAATCCCACCAGTCGCAGTATCCTCTTCAGCCCTAGCTCCAGCGCCAAACTGAAGTGTTCAACTCCGGGCACAGTTCACACTGAGCAGGCTGCAGCTTCCACACAGTTCTCTGCAGCTCCAACACACAGATTGCTCAGCTTTCCTAGCTGACCCATGCATTCTCTTTTCAGAGAGGGACCTTGGCATGTCTCTCTCCCAGCCACAGCTTACATTTTGGCTGGACACTCACCAGCTTCAGCAGACTGACACTTAGTGAACAAAGGCCTGGTTCTTAGTTAAAGCAAGACAGGTGCATCTAATCAAGACCTGCAGTGCTAGGATTTAACCCTAGCCTATCTGGCTTTGTTACAATATATAAACATAAAACACCTATAAAATTAGGAGAAACTGTGAAAACAAAACAAACAAATCCCCAAAAATTTGAGACTTTTATTAATATACATTTCTTTTTTATACATTATTTTACCCTGGGCAGCCTTAACAGAGCACCACCTTCTGCCTCTTGAGCGTGACCTATCTATCCTTCCTGGCATTCCGCTGCGAGCGCATAAATCCTTTGGCATTCAGTTACGCCATAGACTTGCACTATACAGTATTGTTTCCATATCCCTTTTACATCTAGATCAATCACATGGCAGGCGCTCGCTGCTAACCTTTCATAGCAGATAAAAACTATTGTTAACTTATGGAAACATTTCAAAAAATAGCAAGAGAAAGCTGGAACCGGTTCTTCTTGTTTCTGAGGATTAGACATAGATGCGTTGGCTCTGGCAGACCTGCGTGATTCATTTTATAATCCGTCTTGCATTCGGCTCCATAAAATAATATGATGCAATTTACTATAAGTCATTAAATAGATTATCCGTAAGAATGTTCCATCACATAATCAATGTATATAAGTGCCTCCCGCGTGTCTGAACTCTGTGTATGATGCAGCCTCCTACATGCTTGTTCCCTTTGTCTTCTTCTTTTCAAATCCAAATTTCTCACCGAAGGGGGCAGCATTATTATATTCAGTGCCGAAGGTCGATTTAAAAAAAAAATAAAAATTCTATTTTATAATTTTTAAACTTAATTTTTCTCATACAGAGCTCCATGTCGCCTGTAAAGATGTGACATTGAATTTTATATTCCCTATCTTGTAATGAGATGGCACATATCTAGGATATGCCCATACTCCATCACTTCAAAGGAGATCCAGATTTTCATAATACATACTTCATAAACTTAGGACCAACTTAGACCTGATGTGGCTGGTGAACTTACTTTGAAAATTTTGAAAATCCCATGCACCATTTGCACTGCAGTGGTGACAGGTGATTTCACACAGAACTTCAAACTCCAAAATTGTGGGTAAACAACTTTGTTTCAAGCTGGTGATGCTCGTTCACACTCCCCTGTGGCAAGTAACCGGTGTGGGTGATATGAAAATCACTTGAAACCAGATAAAAAGGGGATAAGTTGACTATAATTTTTGCATTGTGTGTCTGTGTTCACCTCGCTAAGCACGGAGAACAGAAAAAGGAGAAGAGAACCATCTGAGGACTTGAGAACCAAACTTGTTGAAAAAATATCAACAATCTACAAGGTCACAAGCCCATCTCCAGAGATCTTGATGTTCCTTTGTCCATGGAACGCAACATAATCAAGAAGTTTACAACCCATGGCACTGTAGCTAATCTTCCTGTACGTGGATGACAGAGAAAAATTGATGAAAGGTTGCAACGCAGGGTAGTCCGGATGGTGGATAAGCAGCCCCAATCAAGTTCCAAAGAACTCAAGCTGTCATGCAATCTCAGGGTGCATCAGTGTCAGTACGAACTATCTGTTGACATTTGAATGAAATGAAACGCTATGACAGGAAACCCAGGAGGACCCCACTGCTGGCACAGAGACATAAAAAAGGTAGACTGCAGTTTGCCAAACTCCTTCTGGGAAACTGTCTTGTAGACAGATGAGACCAAGATAGAACTTTTTGGTAAAGCACATCATTCTACAGTTTTTTTTTTTCTACTGAAAACGGAATGAGGCCTACAAAGAAAAGAGCACACCACAGACAGTCAAATATGGTGGAGGTTCAAAGATGTTTTGGGGTTGTTTTGCTGCCTTTGGCACTGGGTGCCGTGACTGTGTGCAAGACACCATGAAACCTGAAGATTACCAAAGGATTTTGGGTCGCAATGTAGTGCCTAGTGTCAGAAATCTGGGTTTGCGTCATAGGTGTTCCAGCAGGACAATGCCCCCAAACACACTTCAAGAAGCCCCCAGAAATGGATGTAAACAAAGTGCTGGAGAGTTCTGAAGTGGCAGCAATGAGTCTGGCTCTAACTCCCATTGAAGATCTGAGGAGAGATCTTAAAGGGAACCTGTCACATCCTAGCTACCCTCTACACTGCCTCCATAGCATTGTTAGTGATGCAATGTGCATCACAAACAAGCTTTTTCCTTTAAAATTGGAGCAACTATAATGATTTTATAATCTTTAATATACTTAGATCCTACCTACTCATTCAGTCATAGGGGCGTGCTTGTCATATTCAGTCATGGGCGGGCGCAGCATTCACTCACTGCTGGCGCTGCCCATGTATTTGAATCCTGCTCCAGGCAAGCGCTGATATTGTGAGGCGCATGCGCACTTGTAGATGTCCGGCCGCCTGTGCAGTGAGGCTGTGTGATTACCAGCTTCACTGCGCATGCGCTATGACGCACTATGATCCCCGCGCGTGCGCAGTGAAGCTGTGTAGTTCGCAGCTTCACTGCGCATGTGCTATGACCCTCTGTTCCCAACACTTGAGAGGTGTAAGAAGCTTGTTGATGGTTATAGGAAGTGATTGCTGTTATTTATTCCAAAGGGTGTGCAACCAAATATTAAGCTGAGGATGACAACAATTTTGTCCGACCCATTTTTGGGGTTTAGTGTGAAATGATGTCTGGAAGTTCAGAAGATGACTCGCGGTCATGCGCAGTGCGCCTCTGAAGTCAGGAAGCATACACCCGGCGACAGAGGTGCAGTGACGCTGCTGCATGAGCTGTTGATGAGGCCGGCTTGTGCAAATTAGGTTATCATGCCTACATGGGCGTGATAACATGAAAAAAGGTCTGACTAGTCTGGGGGCAACTAACTCACCATCGACTAGTCAACGTTCTCATTAGCATAGGGCATTTGCTGATGGTTTCCATTTTAAAGAGTAACCATAGTTTAATTATTTTTTTGTAAATCAGTAGTGCACGTGAAAAAAAAAGAAACCTTTTAATATATCTCGGCAAATAAATCTGCTCCTTTCTGCTCCTGGACTGATGTTTTACTCAATTTATGAGTAAAACCAGACCACTCCACACTGATGCACTGCGGAGCCGGCTGTCAGTCATTGCTGGGGGCGTGGTTACAGCCGCTGCTCACTATGTACTGAAGCCGCGCCTCTATGACTGAAAGCTGGAGGAATAAAGTTAGTTTCCTCCCGGTAGCTGGGCTTTCAGTGCGACGGCTTTAGAACTCTATTGACCTCAGATTAACCCCATATCTGCTGGTTAATAGCGTTTTTTGACGTGACAGGATCCCTTTAAGACTCCTGGGAAAATTGTTCTAATGACTAGAATTGTACTTTACAAAGTTGCCCTTCTATTATTTGCGGTGTTTAAGACCTTTGCTGGTAATATTCTTAGAAAGTTTTCTGTTTTGAATTTTAGAAATTAAAAAATGAGCGATTTTACGCACAATTACCCTGAGTTAATGGCTTTTTGGACAACAGAGGTTACTTTTTCCAAATAATATATGCACCATATATAGATATAGCAACTTGCCAATTTTCCTACATGTAGTTTGGAGCCATGGGAAATGAGCCCCCCGTGATCTCATTCCCCCCAGAAACATGTGTCTCTTATTAGCCTGGGTGCTAGAACTCTGCACAGAATTATGGACTTGAATAGATCCGAGGAAATGTTTTTTCATTGTAGGGTCTGGAAAGACAGAAATATTTTTTGCATGCGGCTGCTGAAGTAACAAGCAGAAGAGCGGCTCTTACATTTCCGAGTGTTTTCACTGAATGTTCTGGATTTTATTCTTTTCCCATCTGCTGATCTACAATAAATTAGAGATGGCGGCAAAAAAAAAAAAAAAAAAAAAAGTTAACAAAAAAGGATCATTATGTGGGTACTGCATGCTCTCTAGAATGTAAACTTAAAGGAATTGTTCAAGACTTAGATACTAATGACCGGTCCTGGAAAAGGGTCATCAATATCTGGATCGGTGGGGGTCCGATACCAATCACCCCCCACTGATTGGCTGTTAGCAGGTCCCTTGGCATCTGTGTTAGGAGCGGAGCCACCACAACCTTGTAGACTCTGTAGCATCCATTCTCAGGTATTGCAACTTGGTTCCTATTGAAGTGAATAGGAGCTGAGTTGCAGAAGCGGAGCTGTGTGGTTCTTGTTCCTAACACAGTTTTTCCATCCATCACGGGACCTGCAAACAGCTGATCGTTGGGGGGCGATGGGTGTCTGACCCCCACCAATCCTGATAATGATGACCCATGTCCTGGACAACCCCTTTAAAGGACTTTACTCACGAGAATTATACGAGTATATCTCGGCACTTGTGCTTCAGGAGGATACAGATTTTGTGGGCAATTAGCTTGTTTTCCCATTTTGAACAATCCCTATTTATTAGAAAGGTCTAAAATAAAGTGAACACGTTGTATCCCATCTCTATGATCAGCTGAAATTTCTATGGAAACCTGATAGTACATGTTCAATTTCCCTGCAGCACTCCCACAGGGAAAGTGAAGTATTACAGTGACTATTCATATCAATGAACCATCTGGAGGGAGATATTGATTTCTGCTAAGCAATGAAAAACAAAACAAAACGCTGAGTATACACTGATCTGACTTGTGGTGGTCTCATGGGTCCAGAGAAAGGGGTTCTGTTAATCCTTAAACATGGCTAAGAGAAGGCTGATCATCCATGGTTGGAACTTATAGAACAAGTGAGTGACTTTCCATAACCTCCACTCAATAGTGTGAGGACCAGGAGTGACGTATGGTGCTCTTATGATCGGCGAGGGTCCCTCAGGCCCACAGATTAGTGACTTATGACCCGTAATACACTTTAAAAGAAGGAGTTGGAAAGTTTTCTTCCAACCAAAGTGTCTTCTCCGTCAGCATCTCCCTGTGTTTTGAATGAGTTTTTTTTCAATAGGTCAAAGACCCACGATTGCCTTCATCTGAATTGGCCTTGACGTTTGTTTGCCTCCGGTCGGAAAATTCCAAAGAGTTCACGTCTCTGATAGTAAATGTTATAGGACACCTTATAAGGTTTACAACGCAATATAAGCTTGTGATGATGGAACTGTGAAAGTGGTACTGTGGTAATATCTATCGCATGACGGCATTGGGAATGTGAGGTTTTGGTGTATGGCCAGTGTGGAGCTAACATAACCGGTATGATGTGTGATCGCAAGATTGACCCTGGTGTGAGTCTTATCGACGAGGGGACAGTGGATAAACACTCTTTCTATGACTGTGCCGTAAAAATATAGCCGGTTGTCAACTGGCGGTGTAGTCAGAAGGTGTTGCGTCTAACCGGTAGCGCGCCATCTAGCTACATACAAAGATCTGACATCTGATGATATTCTGATTATTTACTTTTTATGTTAGGGCATCTTAAAGGGCATACTTTCCTTTGATTTCACCTAGGGCATGGACTACAAATGAGCAGTATATACTGTATATACACCACTAAACCTCAGACTCTAATAATTTCTGCTGGAACTAACCAGCATGACCGAAATAAAACTTGCTGTAATTGGCCATTACGCTGCTGTTTAATTGTCAGTTCATAGAAATTTCATGCCTTGAAGGGAAATCGGTGTTTGCTTTTTATATAATCACTAAGGAAACTGAACCTACACATAAAAGCCCGCAATTTTCCTATTCAATGGAGGACGGACCTGGAATTACGTAGCCTTACGTAATTGGAAATAATTTTATATCCGTCCAGTGATATCCATGTAATATCACCTTCTGGTGCATATATGGCTATTCCTTCCAACCTTTCTCATACACACTCTCTGATCGGCTGTCTTCAATGGGGAGAGGAGAGTAAACTAGGACAAACCCCTACACCTTAGACAGACAGACAGTTTTGCCAACATGGGCATGTTAGCCACCTTGCATCTAATGTGTAGGAGCTCCTTTGACCAGATCTGCCAGTGGTCTGCAGATAAGTACCCAATGTCTAAGTCCAGCTTAACACTAGCGTAAGACTTATCAATGATTTTGGGAATCTGACAGCAGGGCCCCCATTATATACAAAAATAGGGTCCTGTGTGCATTATATACAAAAGAGGGTCCTGTGTGCATTATATACGAAAGTGGGTCCTGTGTGCATTTTATACGAAAGTGGGTCCTGTGTGCATTATATACGAAGTGGGTCCTGTGTGAATGGAGTAGTACTGCACATGTGTGGCCATCGCACCATTCACCGTTTCTGGGAGCAGTAGTTACGCATTCACACTAGACTCTTGGACCTTCGTTCTGAGGATCAATGGAGTTTTAGGGAGTAACCAGGCAAATGTCAGAGAATTTGTGCTTCCTTTACAGGCTGTATTAAAGGGTGTCTTTAAAGGTATACGTTTAAATCACTGCTCTTATGGCTGTCAATCACTGATTTTAACCGCCCACTGGACTCCTTAGCATAGGCTTGTGGGAAAAGATTCAGTATAAATCCCAGCTACTATGCTTAAAGCCATATGCTGGACTCCTATGTAGTGACTGAACTCTATCTATTCACATGAAAAGCTGTCTATCCCTGAATAGGACCGCCCACTGGACTCTTAAGCATTCTGTTCTTATGCTTAGGAGTCCAGTGGGTGGTCCTATGTAGTGATTGACATTTATTGATGCACATTTAGACAGGGAAGACTGTCAGTCACTAATTAGGACCGCCCAGTGGACTCCTATGCAGTTTTTCACCCTTAATATATATATCAGTCTGCTCAGCTCTTGCTGTTCTATAACCTGCTGTTCAGGCCACTGAGCTGTGGCTGGCAGCACCTCTTGGCATTGTGGTGTTTCTCATTGATGCTGTTCTATGAGAAGTGTGACCACAGCTCTGAATAGTGGCACACCACATGAGGCACTAGTATAGGGGCACAGCCGAGTGGGGACAAGAATAATGCCACCAAGCTAGATGTCTAAAGACGCGATACACGCTGGCCGCAGCAAAGCCTTTTCATGCTTGCATGTGTCTTGTGCTGTATATCTCTTCTGTATACAAAATAAAAGCAAAATGTAAAAATGTCACCAAACTGCCCAACTTTACATAGTTTGTGTTTTGGCCACAACATAAAGTAATTAAACCTCGCTCGTTACTCTGGAAGCCCCACACAGCGTGTTTCTCTCTCTTTGAATTGCTACACAAATGCATAATGTAGAATTCCTTAAAATATTGTCAGGTATTAGGAAAAGGGTATGACTTTCTATCCAGAATTGGTGCTGGCCTTGTCCCTAAGTGTAGGGACTGAGCTGTAGTACCAGATACAGCCAATAAGTAAGAGTGGCGCTGTAACGTCGTGGAAAATAGACAGACCTTGTCTCCTGGTCCCAGAAAGCCCCTTTATTCCGATTTTTGTGGATAATTTGCATTGAATCTAGTCTCTGACTCATTCGACGGGGATGTCTAGAAGTTAATGCCCCCCCTCAGCCTACCCTTGAAGACAGTATCTCAGCCCAATGTTTCCCGAACATCCTAATGTACCTCCCCAGTTAGGCCATGAGTGCCCACTGATGAGTTTTGCTCAAACCCTACATCTCCTTTTAACCTGGGGCTGTAACAGGAAAAATCAGTACTGTTGACAACATCGTGGCTGGGGGCAGGCTGTCCACCACCTTCTTTTCCCTAAATGTGAGATTTGGGGTATATACATTGATATTTTGGGAATAACTCTTCCAAGCTCTGCAAATTATTCCCAATCCATAAGATAGATAACTTTCTGATCGCTGGGACCGGCATCAATTCCCAGAACCAGGTTTTGCAGCCTCGTCTTGTCAAGAGCTGAGGTGCACATGGTCAACCTCCGCTCCATTCATTATGTATGGGACTTGTTATTTTGGGAATAATCCTTTTAAAGGGCTGTTCTCAAGTTTAAAAGTTTTTTTCCCAGGCTATCCACAGGAAATTGGATACGTCTCTGATCACTGGGGTTCCGACAACCATGACCCTCACCGATCCCGAGAACCGGGGCTTTGAAGAGCCACTCTAAAGAGGGGAGTGGAGGTAGATCATACCCATTGCCACTCCCTTCATTTTGTGTGGAACTTGTTATTTTGGGAATAATCCTTTTAAAGGGCTGTTTTCGAGTTTAAAAGTTATCCCTTATCCATAGGAAAGGGGATAAATTTCCGATCATTGGGGTTCTGACAGACATGACCCTCATCGATCCCGAGAATAGGGGCTCTGAAGAAGGGATTGGTGGTCGATCATGTAGCGGCAGCGCGCATGATCAACCTTTGCTCCATTCGGTTCTCAGGATCGATGGGCTCCCCATCTATTGATGGTGTGTCCGTCTGTTCACCTCCCGTCTGTCTGTCCATCGCCCGCCTCTGTCCATCGCCCATCTGTCTGTCCATCGCCCGCCTCTGTCCATCGCCCGCCTGTCCATCTTCTGGGTTTCTGTGTTATATAATCCCATTATTCTGAGTGACCTGTTAGTGTTGTGGGATTTGCAGGTCCCTGTGACATGGAAATCCTGAGACTACACGGATTATCTGGGCAGGGAAGCGCCGGCTGTTTTTTAAGCCGGTGACACATCCCTAATATCGTTTTGTAGGAAAAACTATTCAGCAGCCTCTCTTGTAAGTGTCCACAGCTGTCCTGCCTCCGGAGCTGCGCTTCCTGCTCACTTCTACAGTACAATGGTATAGTTTTCGCCGTCAGCTGGATCCCAGTCACTTGCACGCTTATCTCCCCGTGAGACCTGACCTCACGCTGGGTGTTTGGATACACATGTAATTATAGGCGTGGGGTGTGTCACTTTTTCCATTCAGGTGAACCCATAAATATGTAAGATGTGCAGATTCTCTGGCTACGTCTCATGTTGTTCACCTCGGAGGAACTTTGAGAAATTGCTGTAAAAAACAAAAATGGTTTTCCACAACTCACCCATATTTTTCCACAGATGTACCCACTCACAACCAAAACACCGTAACCAGCCGTGGGTGGCTATACCAAGTACAAAAGGGCGAAACGCTGTAACCATCGATGTCTGAGCTGCTTCAAAAATGCAGCAAGTCTAATATCTGAAATGGCTGATATCAGAGAACTGTAGATTGCACTTATCTGTATGTCTTATGAAGATCTGCTAAACTTATGTGGTCATATCTGAAGCAAGCATGCTGAAAAGTTTAGTACGCGCTAAGTTCTGTTCTCTTGAATTGTCAGTAGATGTGAGATCTGATTTTAGGATTGTTCGAACTGGGCCCAAAAATAAGCCTGTTCAGCCATTCCTCTAGAAGCACCATTGCTTGCTTTGGTCAGGGATGCATATCTAATAGATGGCCGAGATCAGAGTGAACTAACGCCAGACATCTCTGACTGCAGATTATCTCCCCGGAAAACACACCGTCCCTCCCCCATAGGACAGTCAGCTGGTCCTGCCGATATCGGGTCAGCAGGTTTGACCAGTTTTAATGTGTATGGGGGCTTCAAAGAATGATCCAACACATGATGTCTGTACTGATCCTGAGTTACATCCTGTATTATACTCCAGAGCTGTACTCACTATTCTGCTGGTGCAGTCACTGTGTACATACATTACATTACTGATCCCGAGTTACCTCCTGTACTATACTCCAGAGCTTCAGTCACTGTGCACATACATTACATTACTGATCCTGAGTTACCACCTGTATTATACTCCAGAGCTGCACTCACTATTCTGCTGGTGCAGTCACTGTGTACATACATTACATTACTGATCCTGAGTTACCTCCGGTATTATACTCCAGAGCTGCACTCACTATTCTGCTGGTGCAGTCACTGTGTACATACATTACATTACTGATCCTGAGTTACCTCCTGTACTATACTCCAGAGCTGCACTCACTATTCTGCTGGTGCAGTCACTGTGTACATACATTACATTACTGATCCTGAGTTACCTCCTGTATTATACTCCAGAGCTGCACTCACTATTCTGCTGGTGCAGTCACTGTGTACATACATTACATTACTGGTCCTGAGTTACATCCTGTAGATCTTTTTATTATAAAAATGAAAAACATAACAATAATAATAACAGAAACATAACAAAATTAATAACCACAAAATAAACAATGTAATGAACTGGTCCAGCCGCTCCCTCTCTCCTCACACACATATTATACATATATACAGAATAATAACTACTCATATTACAGACTTCTGGTCTGGTTACCAAAGAAAATAATAGCCACAAACAATAAATAAAATAAACATAAAATAAACAATATAAACAATAGCTGACAAAATATATACAAACTTTTTTTTTTTTAATTAATATAAAATAAATACTAACTACACAAATATATAGAAGACTAAACAAAACCCCCCACACTCGAGCCCACCATTCCCAACCCTGGCACTGACCTGAGAGCTGGTCCTGCGCCTCATGCCTCAGTCCATGTCCAATGTCCATAGGCCAGATCAGGTAGTGCCAGTTTTTCACCCAAATAACCAGTGTCCCAAAGTCCCACAAGATGAACCCACCTCCCCCCTTTTCCCACCACCCAACCTAACACCTACACCCAAATCCATATCCTTATATACAATATATACAGAAACAAACAACACAATAACAAACAAACTGTCTACTGATCAAAACAAAACAAAAATCTATGGTGTCAGCAGCAGCCCACCACCAGGAGAGGAGATGACCAGACTAGGGCACACTAAAAGAAAAGCCCCTCCAGAGGAGGGCGGCCCTTCGTGTACCCAGCTTCTCATACTCCAGAGAGCGCACCTTCACCAGGTCACCGAGTATGGTCCTAAACACATCGTCCACAGGGAGGATTTTCCGTTGCGTCGATGCTAAGCACCGTGCGTTCCATGTGTGATACCTAACCACTGCGCTAACTAGAAATAAGGTGCAGCGGTCCCGACCACCCAGATCTCCGAATGCTCCATAGGCCCATTCCGCATAAGAGAGACCGGCCAGCCGGGGCCAGCCAATGGAGGCGCCCACCCAGTTGTACACCTCTGTTAAAGGGACAACAAAGCAGGAAGTGGTACATGCTTTCCAGCATAGTACCGCAATGCTCCCGAGGACAGTTCCTGTCCTCAGAGCTCCTACACTTCAGATTGTCCCTCACTTAGTTTCCCATGGAAGCAGTGCCAAGCCAAGTCCCAAAACTTCGAGGGGGATCCTGATAGAATTCAAAAGATGCAGACCCACCCCAAGATCCCGACTTGGGCAATCCCTGAGCGCCAGAAGGCTCTGAAAATGGGTCAACAGAACACTTTTGTCAAGGAGCTTCCTCGGCAGAGTCCCGACCTCCCACATTCCCAGACCCCACCGGTGGATTACCTTCAGAACCAGGGTAGCATAAGTCGAAGATGACCGTGCGGTGTGCGTAGATCCTTCACTTGCCCTTCTGTCTCCCATTCCTGGAAGAAAGGATGAAACCATCCCCTACAGGAGAATACCCATGGAGGAGCCCTCTCTTTCCAGAGGTTTGCAATATTGATCTCCTAGTCTCCTTGTACAGTAAGTAACCTCCCTCTTGACCAGGTTCAGTCTATTCCCCCATAGCAGTAGGAAGAACAAACTGTAGACCCGAGTCCAGTGAGGCTCCGGCAAGATGAACACACTGCCCAGATAGATCAGCAAAGGGAGCAGGTAAGTTTTGATCAGGTTTACCCTTTCCCTTAGGGTCAAAGACCTTCCCTTCCATTGATTCACCTTCTGAGTGGCGATCTCTAGCCTGCTGTCCCAATTTTGTTTGGGGTAATCCCCCTGGCCAAATTTGATGCCAAGAACTTTTGCAGAGACTTTGGGTTCTGGAAGGGTGTCCGGGAAATCAAAACCAGGATCTCCTCCTCCCAGCCAGATACTCTCACACTTATCACGGTTGATCTTAGACCCGGATACCTCCGAGTAGCGATTTACCTCTGACATCAGCCATTCTGCCTCCCCATCAGAGGAAACAAAAATGGTGACGTCATCGGCATACGCCACCACTCTGAGTGGCTTCCGGTGCTGCCCGGTCCATCTCGATCCCAGCCAACGGTCCACGCTCCACCCTCCTAAGAAGAGGGTCAATCTCAAACACGTACAGAACCTGGGTCAAGGAACAACCTTGGCAAACACCACGCCCAACCTCAAAAGAGCTGCCAATCCAAATGTTCACAAGCGGGAAACTCTCTGCCCCAGTGTTCAAGGTCTTAAGCCAATCAACAAACCTTCCCGGCAGGCCATACCTCAGAAGGACAGACCAGAGGTACTCATGATTAACCCGATCAAAAGCTTTTGCCTGGTCCAATGACAGCATGTACCCCTTCCAGTGACCAGCGCTACCCTGCTCCACCGCCTCTCGGACACAGAGTACAGCACTAATTGTACTGCGGCCCGGAACAGAGCAATGCTGGCCCCCCGAAAGGAGCCGGAGTGCAAATTTCACCAGCTGATTAAACAGCACCTTTGCCAAAACCTTCCGGTCTGCATTGTGAAGCGCTATGGGACGCCTATTCTCGATGCAAGATGGGTCCTCACCCTTTGACAAGATGATCAGGGCAGACCTCCTCATTGACTTCGTCAGAGTGCCTGAGGAAAGACACTCATTAAATACCTCAGTCAAGAGGGGAACCAAGGCTTCGTTAAAGGTCTTATAGAATTCAGATGTTAAGCCATCTGGACTGGGAGATTTCTTTAGGCCAAGCCCTTCAATCGCCAACTTAACTTCCTCTTCCCTGATCATCTCTGTCAAAACGCAAAGAGAGGGGTCTACCCCTGGTTCGGGGACAGCTTCAGCCAGAAAAGCCGACATCTCATCCCAATCCAGATCCCTCTTCCCCTAGAGGTGCGAGAAGAAGGATCGGACGACCTCCAGGATCCCTGATCTGGATCTTTTCAGGGACCCCGCAGTGTCAACCAGTCCTGTAACAACTTTACTATTCACTGACATCTTGCAGTTTCTGTAAGGGTCGGGCGAGCGGTACTTCCCATAATCAATCTCAAAAACCAAAGATGCATGTCTATCATACTGACACCTCATTAGCAAAGATTTCACTCTCGAGATCTCCTCGCGGCTACCGCCAGTTGAGACAAGATGCTTGAGTTTCCTCCTCAGGCCCAGATGCAGGCGGTACCTGTCCAGACTCCTGAGGCTCGAGAGCTGGCGGCAGAATCTCGCCACCCTTTTCTTGAACATCTCCCACCACTCTGACTTACTACTACAAAGATCCAGTAAGGGTACCTGGCTCTGAAAAAAATCCTCACTAGCCTCACTAGCTATACTATTAAGGGCGACGCTATCCTAAGTCAGCTTGTCTCTGGAAACTCCTCTATCCTGGGGCCTCGTGACAGTGTTGAAGTCCCCTCCAAAGACAACCTGCCGATTCGTTAAAAGGTAGGGCTTGATCCTGATAAAGAGACACTTCCGGTCCCACTTAGATTGAGGACCATAGATGTTAATGAGCCGAAGCTCCTGTCCCTTCATGAGGACATCTAATATCAGGCACCTCCCCATTTCTAACTCAATAACCCGTCGGCATTCTACCGGTGCGGTAAAAGGAACCGCCACTCCGCTATATAGCCCGGGCACAAGAGACCAGTAGGAGGGCCCAAATCTCCACTCCCTCTTAGCGTTAAACACCTCTGCCATCTTTGGCAGCCTGGTCTCTTGCAAAAAGCAAATGTCAGCTTCAACCTGGCTGAGAAAATCAAAGGCTGCAAATCTAGCCATATTTGACTTAATGCTGGCGACATTAATGGATGCCAGCGTCAACGGAGTGGGTACTGCCATTATTGGTGATTGAGTTAGATGGCTTTCTTCTTCCCACTTCCCTTATCCTCTGCCTCAGAAGAGGAATCCTTCCCCCTCTTTAACGACACAGAGGTGTCCATTCCCGCATTTTTCCGTCTTTTTTAGTCCTCGTCTCCAGACTCTGGGCCAGGTCCCCCCCCCCTCCCCCCCCGGACCTTGCATCCCCAGGAGAAGGTGACTCGGCGCCCCTGTATCCTCCGCCGAAGCCCAAACCTCACCCTCAGCTTCCTCCTCAGAGGAAGAGATGTTCTTAAGGGCTTGGAACCGGTTAGAAAAACCAACCAGAGGGGAGTCAGTTTTGCCTTCCTTAGATACCTTGGTCAGAGTGGGAGAAGATGTTTTATCTCCCTTCTTTCTCTTCTTTTTGGTGCTGAGCTTACACTAGCCACCTCTTATTATCCTCATCCATACTTTCATAATGGGAGGATTCTGAGGCAGAGGCGGTTTCCTCCTGACCTCCTCATCCAACTAATCATCCCTCGGGGCCTCAGCAGCAAGACTGGCATCTAGGACAGGGGCTGCCCCAGTAGCCCGGGGCTTGCCCTGCTCCCTCTCCTGGCTGCGCTTGTCTACATGCCTCAGCTGGGCAGGCGTCTTCTAATTGCCTTTCTTCCCTGGCTCCTCAGCTCCTCCACCCCTGCTGGTCCCCTCCCCAGCAGAATCTGCCTCACGGCTTTCTCCCACCGGGATCTCGACTGCATTAGAGAAGGAGCGAGGACAATGGCTGAATGGGTGACCTAACTCCCCACACAGGTGGCACCTAATCTTCACACAAAATGCAGTAAGATGACAGACACCCCCACACAACGCACATTTCTGCACAGTGCAGTTTGCACTGAAGTGTGTGGGGTCGCCGCACCTGTGACAGAGCTTCGGTTGCCCCTGGTAGAAGACCAGGATACTATCCCTACCCAGGAAGGCAGATGATGGAATGTGGGCAACCGTACCACCTGAACGCCTAAGTTTTACCATAAACGTCCAGGCCCCTGACCAGATACCAAACTCGTTGCGGTTTTTCTTTGGCATCTCCACCACCTCTCCATACCGACCAAGCCACGTCATGATGTCATAACAAGAAAGCGACTTGTTACGAGTCATCACGGTCACTTTCTAGATTTGGTTTTGGCAAGACACTGCCTGAACGGCAAAGTCTGGCCAGCCGGGCTCATTTTTTGCCAACTCCTAATTCGATCAGAAGAGCTTGAGCCCCTCCAGCCGAACAAAGCTTACCTCAAACTCAGGCGTGGAATAGTGATGTATCAATGCGTAGATGTCAATCGCCTTGAAACCCATCCTCAGCAGGAGCTCCACAACTTTAGACCTTGGAGGACATGCATCACTGCCCCTCCACCGAAGACAGACCACATTCCTACGCACACTGCCTGGCCTGGCTGTTGGGAGGGATCACACTGTATCCCCCCCTTTTTGCTCTTGGAAGGCCCCAAGGCCATACTTCTCTATCCAGAAGGATAGATCAACCTCTCAACCCTCTACCATTAGGGATCTCTCCCCCTTCTTTAGAGCCTCCAGAAGGCGCCTTTGCAACATTCTATCCCCAGAGCCTGGAGACGAGAAGGAGGAGGATGCCCTATTTGCCCCGAAGGTGACACTGGCATAACTCTGAAAAGGCGTTGCCACCACCGGGGGGGCAACCGGACCAGTGACTACATCAGCTGCAACAGCATCGCCATTACCCACCTCCATCTCACCCTCCACCAAACCAGCAACCACACCACTAGACAATGAATTGGCCTCATTCACACCCTCCACCACATTCACTCCTGCTGGACCAGTAACAATGCTGGATGACATTTTGACCTCAGCATCATCAGGTACAAGGGTCTCAGTCACCTCCATACAACTGGAGGTGACCTCACCCCTGGTCTTATGTGTGCCCTCCACATCATCAGTCGGTAATTTCCGCTGTTTTTCATTTGTTGCGATGTTCCGCTGGTCCTTAGCTGTAGTGAGGCGTCGCTGATCTTTAGCATCAGGATCTTCCTGACCAGCAGCGCCAACACAAAATAACATTTTGGGAGGATCAGAACACTCAGCCCCCTCACACTGCCGCAGCTCCTCAACTAAATGATCAATGGCAACAGCATTCAGAGGCTCCGAGGCTGCCGGAGCTGCCCCCGACACCAGGCTGCTCCCCCCTCCCACTGAGGAGCGCACCACAGCATCGTGGCCTGACCGAACGCCCGCTGCCGGGGTCTTTGCATCCCCCAACCTTCCTCAGTGAGGTCAGCCTCACCTCTGTGAGCACTCAGCTTTCCTCCGGAAGGAGCGCCATCATGCTCGCTGTCAGGCTTATCCTCCATGCTGGAAGCCTTGCGGCTTCTCTGAAACTCCACAGTCCCGGGGGGAGTAGGAGCCACATTGCTGCGACTCCTAGTGAAGCGTCTCACCCCCGAGTCCTCCGATGTGCAGGCCGGTTGCTGATTTTTCCTGCTACCCGCCGGCCTGGTTCGGGGAACAGAAGCCTGGGGCTTGGTTCCATTGCTCATCCCAGGAAACCCACTCCCTCCCTGGGTAGGAGAGAGAGCAGGTCCCCAGGTGGAGATGTGTTGGTTCTCTGGAGCTCAGGAGCACACAGCAGGATCTGCAGCCACCACACCCTCAATCACCACAGTGAGCAACAGCTGATGAGAGCTGCACTCACTATTCTGCTGGTGGAGTCACTGTGTACATATATTACATTACTGATCGTAAGTTGCATCCTGTAGTATACTCCAGAGCTGCACTCACTATTCTGCTGGTGCAGTCACTGTGTACATACATTACATAACTTATCCTGTACTGATCCTGAGTTACCTCCTGTATTATACTCCAGTGCTGTGCTCACTATTCTGCTAGTGGAGTCACGGGAGTAGATACATTACATTACTTGTACTGCTTGCATTATATTTAAGGCCTTTATTCACAATTCCACTATCTATAATGGTGTACTATCTTTCTGCATTCTTTGCTTCTTCCCTGCAGTCCTGATGTGTGTGGGTGTGCGGTACATAATGGCTAACACTTGTCCTGCTTCCCAGAAATACAAACCTGCTTCCTCTTTCCGGCTCTGCCTGTGTCACATACTGTACAATCCTGATGTAAAGGAGGTTGGGCGAGTTGCTTCACTAATTACAAATCTTTTATAGAAACCATTTTTCTTTGCTCCAATGAATAAAAAAAAAATTCAGCATATATGTATATAGTCATTTATCCTTCTCTCTACATGGCTCTGTGCAGTACTATGTGCTACTGGTTGATGCAACCACTTCTCCTTGGTTGTCGGTTTGCTAAATCCCTGCTGAACAATTTAGAGACCTCTACCTAGAATAGGTTCTTGTCTTTCATAAACAGCAGCATGTGTGTATATATATATATATATATATATATATATATATATATATATATATATATATATATATATATATATATATATATATATATATATATATATATATATATATATATATATATATATATATATATATATATAATTAGTACAGACCAAAAGTTTGGACACACCTTCTCATTTAAAGATTTTTCTGTATTTTCATGACTATGAAAATTGTACATTCACACTGAAGGCATCAAAACTGTGAATTAACACATGTGGAATTATATACTTAACAAAAAAGTGTGAAACCACTTAAAATATGTCTTATATTCTAGGTTCTTCAAAGTAGCCACCTTTTCCTTTGATGACTGCTTTGCACACTCTTGGCATTCTCTTGATGAGCTTCAGGAGGTAGTCACCGGAAATGGTCTTCCAACAATCTTGAAGGAGTTCCCAGAGACGCTTAGCACTTGTTGTCCCTTTTGCCTTCACTCTGCGGTCCAGCTCACCCCAAACCATCTCGATTGGGTTCAGGTCTGGTGACTGTGGAGGCCCGGTCATCTGGCATTGCACCCCATCACTCTCCTTCTTGGTCAAATAGCCCTTACACAGCCTGGAGGTGTGTTTGGGGTCATTGTCCTGTTGAAAAATAAATGATTGTCCAACTAAACACAAACCGGATGGAATAGCATGCCGCTGCAAGATGCTGTGGTAGCCATGCTGGTTCAATATGCCTTCAATTTTGAATAAATCCCCAACAGTGTCACCAGCAAAGCACCTCCTCCTCCATGCTTAACGGTGGGAACCAGGCATGTAGAGTCCATCCGTTCACCTTTTCTGCGTCGCACAAAAACACGGTGGTTGGAGCCAAAGATCTCAAATTTGGACTCATCAGACCAAAGCACAGATTTCCACTGGTCTAATGTCCATTCCTTGTGTTCTTTAGCCCAAACAAGTCTCTTCTGCTTGTTGCCTGTCCTTAGCAGTGGTTTCCTAGCAGCTATTTTACCATGAAGGCCTGCTGCACAAAGTCTCCTCTTAACAGTTGTAGAGATGTGTCTGCTGCTAGAACTCTGTGTGGCATTGACCTGGTCTCTAATCTGAGCTGCTGTTAACCTGCGATTTCTGAGGCTGGTGACTCGAATAAACTTATCCTCAGAAGCAGAGGTGACTCTTGGTCTTCCTTTCCTGGGGCGGTCCTCATGTGATACAGTTTCTTTGTAGCGCTTGATGGTTTTTGCAATTGCACTTGGGGACACTTTCAAAGTTTTCCCAATTTTTCGGACTGACTGACCTTCATTTCTTAAAGTAATGATGGCCACTTTTTCTTCTTTACTTAGCTGCTTTTGTCTTGCCATAATACAAATTCTAACAGTCTATTCAGTAGGACTATCAGCTGTGTATCCACCTGACTTCTGCACAACACAACTGATGGTCCCAACCCCATTTATAAGGCAAGAAATCCCACTTATTAAACCTGACAGGGCACACCTGTGAAGTGAAAACCATTTCCGGTGACTACCTCTTGAAGCTCATCAAGAGAATGCCAAGAGTGTGCAAAGCAGTCATCAAAGCAAAAGGTGGCTACTTTGAAGATCCTAGAATATAAGACATATTTTCAGTTGTTTCACACTTTTTTGTTAAGTATATAATTCCACATGTGTTAATTCATAGTTTTGATGCCTTCAGTGTGAATGTACAAGTCATGAAAATACAGAAAAATCTTTAAATGAGAAGGTGTGTCCAAACTTTTGGTCTGTACTGTATGTGTATATGTATATATATATATATATATATATATATATATATATATATATATATATATATAATATAAAATAAATAAATAAATTCTTTTCTCTCATCCATGTCATTGTGAGCGTGCAGAGGGAAGACACCAACACACAGAAAAGAGAACATGCCCCACAGCCGGTGCCCACTGAGCTCTGAACTTACAGCTCCACAAGCTGAGGAAGCAAAATACAAAATAACCAAAAAATCTAATTATAATGGTTATTTATATAGTACCCACATATTCCAAAGGTACGTGTGTACAAATGTATTATGAAGTGAATGCCCTGCACCCAAGAACTTACAATCTAGAAGGTAACAGGGATGGCAAGAGGTAAAAGTGCTTGGTTTGTACAATGGATCCACTGTCCTTTATACTGAATAGTACACATAAAGCGACGTCTGTCATGCCATGGGTGCTAGGAGTGTGGAGAATACCAATCTAGAAAGATGTAGGGGGGTTTTTAGGTCTCACTTAAGAAATGTGGATGTTGGGAATTAGTCTGATAATGTTTTTTAGCGCTTTCCAGTAAAAAGGTGCAGCACAAGAAACGGAGATGGGAGTGTGAGGTTGGAATTATGGAGGATGTTGGTGTTAGAGCATGGGTAGGGGGTGGTAGAAACTAAATGTAGAGCGGTACATCCCTGTGGAGCGCTTTATGGGTGATTGGATTATATTGTATTCTGTAGTGGTTTGGCAACAGGTAGAGATGAGCAAGTCAATTTGGGCAGCAGGGTGGCTCAGTGGTTAGCACTATTACTTTGCAGCACTGGGGTCCTGGGTTTAAATTTCACCAAGGGCAACATCTGCAAGGAGTTTGTATGTTCTCCCCTTGTTTGCGTGGGTTTCCTCAGGGTTCTCCAGTTTCCTCCTACACTTCAAAGACATACTGAGAGGGAATGTAGATTGTGAGCCCCAATGGAGACAGTAATGATGTCTGTAAAGCACTGTGGAATTAATGGCGCTATATAAGTGAGTAAAATAAATAAGACCATGATCTACTGGCCCCATCAGTAATATGTGGCTGCCAGTCGAGAGCCCTGCGAGCCACCCCCTTCCTGACTGCATTCCCACCACCTCTTTGGATTACGTTGCCGGGCCTAGAGTTAAAAAGCGCTGGGGATGCCGGCAGGTAGGAAGCGGTCTGCAGGGCACCCTCCCTGCTACTATGGACTACTGATGTGGCAGCTGAACCAGGGTCCAGTGCAATGACGGGCAGAAATGGAGCCTGTCTGAAATTACAAAAAAAATTCTTCTTCCCATCACTTGCTTTGTAGACATTAGGGGTTGGAGGCCGGAGCGCTCAGATATTATCAGTAATGACTGGCTCACCCAGGACATGTTATTTTTATTCCATCTCACTAGAAGTAGAATTGATCTGTCTCATTAAGATAGCGTCCATCTCACTAGAAGTAGAATTGATCTGTCTCATTAAGATAGCGATGTCTATGAAGCTAGCGGATGGGAGGTAGATCACAGGCGGCCTCTAACTATTGCGGTGATAACCGCTCTGGACAAGCTGCTGCTGATCACATCAAACCCTCGCTGCATTCCCATGTGTCTAATAGCAAAACTGTTAATTTCATAGATTAGGAAACTCTGTTCTGAGCATTTTCCAATACAACCAACCTGCCTGTGGCCCAAACTGAATACACACTCGAACCATGCCCCTTTTGAAAGGCCGCATACCCTATCGCCTACCCTCTGAATGTCCGTCTGCTGGACTCTGAGGCTCCATCTGATGACATCCCGGAGTCAAGTATTGGAAACCTTATGGCAGTATTGCTTTTCAAGAGTCTTCGGCAGCACCCTAGATTTGCCAGATCGTCTTGGCGTTCAACTGGAGAACTAGTATGTTGGTATAGTTCTCGACACCAATGATCTAGCCCAAGCGCAGCGCTTTACAGTGTGAGACGGTGATGGACAGGGACGTGACTTGTGGCACTCTATCATCCAGAAGAGTGGGCAGCACTTTCCGGTGATACAGAATGGAGCAGAAAACCTGAACCATTCTTTAAAATTACAGATCAGCTCCTTAATGTCACGCAAGGTTTAGGAAAGACTAAGTGACAAGAAGGGAAGGGTGTAAGGGGGCCCAGACTCTAGGGAAAGGGGGGAGTGGAGACCTCCTAGGCTGACCTGATATCTCCCTGACTCCCCTAAACGTCCCTATATTGGTTCTGCACCAATTGCCCACAGGAACCTAGCCCTGTTTTTCTCTGTTGTATGGACCTGGCTAGGGAAGCTGGGTGGTGAGTGAGCGCTAGTTAATCCCGCTTGCAACTAAAGACAACAAGGGGGAACAAACAATGGAAAATAACTTCACTTTAGTCGACTTCAGAGAGATGCACACACGTTCTCTTAGCTCCAGAGAGGAATAAGTACTGCTCTTGCTCAAGCCTTCACAAGGGGTCATGTGAATATCGCCGGCACCTCCCTCTAGCGCACAGCAAGTATTTATACACCCAGGCCAGGGTGTTAATCAGCAAGAGAAAGGTAGCCGCTGGGTCCTAGAGTGACAGCTTCTAAGAAAGTGTCTGTAATGCCAAACGGACAGATCTCCTGCAACCAGCTGCAGGGCGACTGTCTGTCACTTCTGACACACCCGTGACACTTGCCCGTTATTTTGTGCACATTGTATATAAAGTGGCCAGTGCCTTTAAGGCAAGGATGGGCCAATTACTGCTGATCTCAGGAGATGTGTAGGCCACTCTTTTAAAAGTTCCAACAGACTTTTGTAATAAGTCAGGCGTTAGGTTAACAAACAGATGTAATTTCATCCATTCCAGAAAGTAACTTGTCATAACTTGATACCGGATTTGAGTGCACAAATATTTACCCAAAGAAGACAGTGCTCCTCTCAAGGCGATGATGAGATGATTACAGCGTTGTTCGTCTTAGTATAGCTTTTGTGAATAAGGGGCATATCTGTAGGGGGTTCAGAGGTGCTGTATGAGTTACACTTAGCACCATGAGCCCAAAGGGTCTCAATGATGTAAAAATTTGTCAAAGAAAGCAAATTCTAAAAGACCCCATCCCACCTCCGTCATAACTGAAGATCAACCCTATGGAATGAAACAAGAAGGGGCTAGTTATTTCCCATACACATTAGACCCCTGTCGCCTGAACCCACCGATATCAACGGGTTCTGCCGATGGCCTAATGTGTATGACGCTGGCAGACTGAAGGTCTGTAGAGATGTCGACTCGGTTGTCTGATTTCGGACTGCCAATCACATTGTTCTCCCCGTGATAAGCCGCCAACCGACATGTCATTCGGCGGCGTTCTCATAGAGAACACGAGCGCTAAGCCGAGCAAGCTCTCCTGTGTATGGAAGTGCCGGCTGACATGGCTATCAGTCAAACGATTGGCCGGAGCAACGTTTGAAAACAGCAATCTAACTTGTATGGCCACCCTAATGGTGGGGTTAGCCTAACTTGTGTTTATTATAAACTACTATATGTAACATCCCTGGCGGCGTGCTGGCATGGCTTACCATCTCCCACCATGCAAGACCGCCAACTTACCTATCAGTCCAGGCTGCACACTTTGCTCCAGTACCTGCTGTGTGCATGTCTCTTGTCTGATTGCTTAGGGTGGCGGCGCTGTTACTGCCTGATTCTTAAAATTACAGTGTGCGCAGTCTTAATGCCTCCCCAGCCTATTGCTGTGAGTCACTGGATACTTAAACACCCTCCACCCAGTAGGAGGTGCCTGAGCAACACTTTCTTTCAGTGTGTTCTGTGCAACTGAGTTGCCAGGTCCTGTCTTGCATCTTGTCTGTTTCCGCCACCCTGGGGGCTGTATACCCAGGCCATTACCTGTATCTGTGACTTCTAGTCTGTTTCCGCCACCCTGGGGGCTGAGTTCCCCGGCTGTTTCCTGTATCTTGTTCCTGTTTGAACTGTGTCCTAGCCCTTTACCTGTTTGTCTCTATGTCCGTACCTTCCCTTTTCCTGCAGTGTCTGAACCTGCACCTAACTCCAACTCTTTGTCTCTGTACTTCTGTTTGTGAGTTTTGTGTCCACTCGCTACTTCATTGCAAGTACCTTGTGTGTATCTGGTTCTGTTTGTCCCGTTTCCCTGCCTCTGTATCTACCTCCTGTGTTTTAGCTATCTTCCTGTTTCCCAGTCTGTTTCATGTGAACAGAGCCCTGTCTTGTCTGCCTGCACCTTCTGCCCTGCGGTTTCGCTCTGCTCTGCTTGTCCACCGCCCCTGCGGTTTCGTTCTGCTCTGCTTGTCCACCGCACCTGCGGTTTCGTTCTGCTCTGCTTGTCCTCCGCACCTACTGTTTCGCTCTGCTTGTCCACTGCACCTGCGGTTTCGCTCTGCTCTGCTTGTCCACCGCACCTGCGGTTTCGCTCTGTTCTGCTTGTCCACCGCACCTGCGGTTTCGCTCTGTTCTGCTTGTCCACCGCACCTGCGGTTTCGCTCTGCTCTGCTTGTCCACCGCACCTGCGGTTTCGCTCTGCTCTGCTTGTCCACCGCACCTGCGGTTTCGCTCTGCTTGTCCACCGCACCTGCGGTTTCGCTCTGCTCTGCTTGTCCACCGCACCTGCGGTTTCGCTCTGCTTGTCCACCGCACCTGCGGTTTCGCTCTGCTTGTCCACCGCCCCTGCGGTTTCGTTCTGCTCTGCTTGTCCACCGCACCTGCGGTTTCGTTCTGCTCTGCTTGTCCTCCGCACCTACTGTTTCGCTCTGCTCTGCTTGTCCACCGCACCTGCGGTTTCGCTCTGCTCTGCTTGTCCACCGCCCCTGCGGTTTCGCTCTGCTCTGCTTGTCCACCGCACCTGCGGTTTTGCTCTGCTCTGCTTGTCCACCGCACCTGCGGTTTCGCTCTGCTTGTCCACCGCACCTGCGGTTTCGCTCTGCTTGTCCACCGCACCTGCGGTTTCGCTCTGCTTGTCCACCGCACCGGCGGTTTCGCTCTGCTTGTCCACCGCACCTGCAGTTTCGCTCTGCCTGTCCACCGCACCTGTACTGGTCCCTATCCAGCCTGTGTTCCTACCTGCCAGTACCCGCCTGTCTGCATACCAGCCGTGCCTGCCCGTTCCTGCATTCCCCAGTGTGGATCAACAGCTGTGACCGGGGTCTGACCTGGAGTAGCACCTGGGCCACCTCCCTCTTTCCTCCTCAGACCACGGAGTCGATTAAGCCTGCCGTGTGTTCGTGGTCAGATCTGGCAAGTCCCCTAGTCACACCCCTCCAGGGACTTCTCGGTTCGTGGCCTAGTGGGACCACTAACCACGCTCACGCCAGTCAGTCCGGGTGTGAGCGTAACACTATAACTACTAGCACAGCTAACTTCTTCCAAGAACTAGTCTCCTGGTTGCATTTTGATCTCAGAGTCTACCATGTATCGACCGGCGGCGGTCACTTCTCACTTAAAATGACAAAGAGCAATGGTCTGTCAATGCTTGTTAGGACCAATTCTAAATCTCTGGCTAGGGATGGGCGGACCTCTGGAAGTTCGGGTTCTGGTACCTGACCCGAACTTTATGTAAAAGTACAGTACCCGAACCCCATTGAAAATAAAGGTTGCCCGAACTTTGAAAGGAAAAATTCTTTGTCTCTCTCTCCGCGTTGATGGACTTACCCCTGGACTCCGAACACTGCAATGTACTTCCACAGAAAGTCCGTGTTTGACTTTCTGCCCCGGACAGTGACTGTCCGATACGAACGCCGAACATTTCTGTTGGGGTTCGCCCATCTCTATCTCTGGCAAATTTGGCGTTAGGGTGGCGTTGTACTTTTTTCGACCCTTCACCATAATACGATGTATGGTCATATGGTGTACACATGTATGTAACACTTAGTGCTGAATGCTCCATACTGTCATATGTCATGTGTTGGCCCAATAATTTTATTTTTTTTTTACTTTGAAATAATTGCAATAAAAAAGATTGCCAATATGACATGTCTGAAGTTTTGATTGTGGGGGGTTGTGTGCCGAGACCCCTAACTGCTTGCTGAAATAAAAGGGCAAAAGTGCTACCGCAAATGCCCTTCCCTGAGAGGTAGGTGGGCTCGTAGAAAGAAACATTTTGGACAGCTGTCAATCTCGGACAGCCCCGTTTAATGGTCTTGTTGTGCGTGTATGTTCGCGGAGGGGCAGATTAGTTACCATGAAAGCTAAAGGGCCTATTAACCATGCTGCCGCCATCTTTGTACTTCCCTGAAGCTCATCCTGGGCTATGTAGATCATTATTTTTACAATATAAAGCAAGCAAGTATTTTTGTATACAGCTCAGGACTGCAAATTTAAGTTTCTTAGTGGGATTAAATAAGGGAAACTTAATTAAAAAAAAAAAAAAAAAGTTTAAAAAATTAGTTTTTAAAATATATACATTTGAAAGAAATTAAAAACAGATTTGATATCAGTGCTTCCGTAAAAGTGATCTAGAAAAATATAAAATTAATCAACCCATTCCATAAACGTCTTTTGTTTTTCAGTCTTCTGGCTTCCCAAAAAATTAAGTAAAAAAGTGATCGAAAAGTTGTATGTACACCAAAATGGTACCAATAAAACTGATGCACATAAACAAGCCCTCACACAACTCCATGGATGGAAAAATAGAAGAGATATAAAACACAGTGACACAAACCACATTTTAAGCTTCTGATTTTTTTTTTTTAAACCAATAAAATAAAAACATTTGGTATAACCGTAATTATACTGGAAATGAAGAATACTGTTGCCAGGTCCTTTTTATTGCTCATTGAACGCCATCAATGCAAATTCATTTGGCCGCATTTTGAGCTTTCCTTTCCGTTATTTGGTAAAATTAACAGTAGAAAACAGACCATCATACGGCAATACACATGGGAAAATAAAAAAGGCTCTTGGAAAAAGGGGAGCAAAGAAAAAGAACCTGAAAAACTGGAAAAGAAGTCATCTCCATACACTGCAAAAAATACTGTACAATGCCACCAGATTGCAACCCCATATATAAAGTAATCTAATGGTAGTGCTATAAAATTGTCATGGTAGCCAAAAGCCACGGGAAGGTGGCCATTTTGTGGCTGCCCTTCAGGAAGGTCGGCTCGTTGATCTTGCCCCTTCAAGACCAGCCCTTATTATTGGTCTATGCAGTGTATGGCCATTCTTCCATTTTGGGGTTAGTTGACCCCTTTTTTTGTGTGTGTTCTTTCGTCCTCCTCCTTTAGGAAGTTCATCTGAGGTCTCTGGGCCTCCCGGTGCCTTCTGTGCTCTGCAGATTGCGAGTCTCCAGCTCCTTCCCGGGACGTTCTCTTATGTGGATGATCTATTAACAGTTTAATTGCAATTTGCCATTACATTCAGAAGCTCAAAAAAAAGACATGAAACGGTGGTTAATGTTCTGTGTTTATCGCGTGTTACATTCCCGCTCACTCTTGTAGGATCTCGCCGGTGCTCAGGGTAGAGTCGGCGCAAATCCAGAGAAAACTGCACTATTCCGTTCTGGAGAAACTAAAAGTCCACTTATGAAATGTCCTTTCTTATTTCAGGGAATCGCCCTGTCACGACTGGTTTCCTTTATTTGTTTTTCTCTGATTCAGAGCCACTTGTGTCGGTGCCGAGGTTGTCGCCAGATCAGGATTTATGGGGGAGATTTATCAAAACTGGTTCAGGGGAAAATAAGAATAGCTGCCCATGGCAACCAATCGGATTATAGCTCTCATTTAAAAAAAGGTGTTTGAGCAATTAGAGCTGGATGCTGATTGGTTTGGGCAACTGCAAATTCTGACGGGAAGAGCAGCGCTGACACATTTTTGCTCGTTGGATTGGTGGGAGTCTCAACAGTCAGACCCCCTATAGTCATTGTGATGATGAATTCTAGCCATATGTCATTATTACTGGAAAAAACACCTACAGATTTACTGCCACAACACCATGACCCATTTATTGCCACAACACGTGACCCCCTTACAGATTTAGTGCCACTACACCATGACCGCCAACAAATCCATGGTTACGACCACTCATATAGTGACAGTTAGTTAGCTGTTAGTGGCCGTAACCATGGATACCTAAGCTACTGCAATGCCCTGCACATGGGGTAAGAGACATAGTGAATAAGAAGAATTATACTACATTTCTAATTGGAGGTATTTGCTAATCTTATTAAACATGCTATACGTCATATATACTCCTGAGATACATAACAGTGTTTTGTTTCTTAATCTATTCACTACTTGGCAATTTTCAGTTGTTTTTTGTTTTCTTTACTTTCTTTCTTCCAAGAGCCGTAACTTTATTTTAGTTTTCTGTCCCCATAGCCATATGAGGGCTTGTGTTTTGCGGGACGAGTTGTACTTTTGAATGACGCCGTTCATTTTACAATATAGTGCCCTGGAAAACGGGAAACAATTTCAAGTGTGTTGAAATTGCAAAAAGAGTGCAATTTCCCAATTGTTGTTTGGGTTTTTTATTTATCATGTTCATTATATGGTAAAACTAACCTGGCAATATGATTCTCCAGGTCAGTATGAGTATGCAGATACCAAACCTGTATATTTTTATTTAGGTGTTTGTCGCCGTTTTTCGAGCCCCATAATGTTTTCATTTTTCAGTATATGGGGCTGTGTGATGGTTTATTTTTGCGCCCTAAGCTGACGTTTTTATTGATACCACTTTGGGTTGTTACGATGTTTTGATCGCCTGTTATTGTAATTTATTGCAATGTTGCAGCGGGCAAAAAACGTAATTCTGGCATTTTTTTTTTTTTTTTTTCGTTCTGCCATTTAAGGATTGGATTAGTTTATTTTATATTTTGATAGCTAGGACATTTCTGATTGCAGCAATACTAAATGTGTATTTTTTTTGTTTTTGTTTTATTTTTAATGGGGAAAAAAAGGGGTGATCTGAACTTTTTTTTTTTTTACATATTTTTAAAAACTTTTTTCTTACTTGCTTCAATAGTCCCCTTAGGAGACTTGAAGCTGCGATCGTCCGATTGCTTGTGGCGCTACACATAGCAGTGCTTCACCAGTGCTATGTATAGAAGAAGTCACGATCTCCTATGAACGCTGGCCACAGGCCGGCATTCACAGGAGGCTCGAAATGACAGACACAGGGGTCATCAGCAGACCCCCCCAGCTGTCTTGATAACCCATTGGCGCCCCCCGATCAGGTGACTGGGGTGCCAATGTGCGGGATTAATGAGGCGCTTCTGGCCGGCGCATGTTAAATCTTGCTGTTAGTGATTGAAAGCGGGATTTAACTAGTTAATAGCCACCACTGTTAGAGGCAAGTGATGGCTGATTAAATCAGCCATCAAGTACCAAGAAAAATATGGGCTCTGCGTGCAGCCCACATCAAAGGCAGGGACTGCCGATGACATACATGTACGTCAAAGGTAGTGAAGGGGTTAAACAATTGTTTTATTATTGCAGCTCAAAAAGAAAGGGAAAAATCACACTTTTCCTTTAATTTAAAGCATTTATAGTTTTGTTTTTGTTTTTCCATTGCCAGATTGGCTTATTTTTATTTATTTTTTTAAATTCCTACTGTTATGCACACGCCCGGGCTGAGCGGCGTGTGCGTGTGATTGTAGTGATTCCACTGGACCATGAACCGGAGAGTGCCTGGAGGGGCGTGACTAAGTATCTGGCCGATCCGACCAAGATGGCACGACGGCATACGACGCCAGTGCACCAGGGAGAAACCGGGCAGAGGGACCAGGTGCTACTCCAGGTCAAACTCCGGACACGGGGGTTGACCCACACAGGGATTACTGGATCAGGCTGGTTAGGCTGGCGCACAGACTGGAGGGTATAGGCAGGCACGACTGGTATGCAGGCAGGCGGGTAAAGGCAAGCGCAGCTAGAGTGCAGACAGGGAGGCACTAGCAGGTAGGAACACAGGCGGGATAGGACCCAGTACACACTGGGACTCAGGAACAATACAGGTAGAGGGGTACAGGCAAGCACAGCTAGAGTGCAGACAGGGAGGCACTAGCAGGTAGGAACACAGGCGGGATAGGACCCAGTACACACTGGGACTCAGGAACAGGCAGGTTAGGCTGGCACAGACTGGTGGATATAAGCAAACACGGCAGGTATGCAGATGGGTGGATACAGGCGAGTATGCAGGCAGGGAGGTACTGGCCGAAAGGACGGGCTGGAGCACAGAAAGGTTAAGACCCAGTACAGACTGGGTCACAGAACCGCAGATGCGGTAGACAACCACAGCAGAGAGGGAACGCCCGAAGCGGTGGGCAAGAACAGAGCAGGACGGGGCTGCAGGAGCAGCGAGCACAAGCAGGGCAGGACAGGACTTATCATAGAATCATAGAATGGTAGAGTTGGAAGGGACCTCCTGGGTCATCTGGTCCAACCCCCTGCTCAAAGCAGGATTCACTAGATCATCTCAGACAGATGTCTGTCCAGCCTCTGTTTGAAGACGTCCATTGAAGGGGAACTCACCACCTCTCGTGGCAGCCTGTTCCACTCATTAATCACCCTAACTGTCAAAAAGTTTTTTCTAATATCTAATCTGTGTCTCCTCCCATTTAGTTTCATCCCATTGCTTCTAGTCTTTCCTTGTGCAAATGAGAATAAAGATGATCCTTCTACAATGTGACAGCCCTTGACATATTTGTAGACAGCTATTAAGTCTCCTCTCAGTCTTCTTTTTTGCAAGCTAAACATTCCCAAATCCTGCAACCGTTCCTCATAGGACATGGTTTGCAGACCAGTCACCATTCTGGTCGCTCTTCTCTGAACTTGCTCCAGTTTGTCTATGTCTTTTTTAAAATGTGGTGCCCAAAACTGTACACAGTATTCCAGATGAGGTCTGACCAAAGAGGAGTAAAGACCGATAATGACTTCACGTGATCTAGACTGTATGCTTCTGTTAATACATCCCAGAATTTTATTTGCCTTTTTTGCTGCTGCATCACACTGTTGACTCATGTTCAGTCTATGATCTATTAGTATACCTAAGTCTTTTTCACATGTACTGTTGCTTAGCTCTATTCCTCCCATTCTGTATATGCTTTTTTCATTTTTATTGCCCAGATGTAGTACTTTGCATTTTTCCCTGTTAAAAACCATTCTGTTGGTTGCTGCCCACTGCTCCAGTACTTCCGGAGCAGCGGGCAGAAGCAGGGCAGGACAGGACTGCCGGAGCAGCGGGCAGAAGCAGGGCAGGACAGGACTGCCGGAGCAGCGGGCAGAAGCAGGGCAGGACAGGACTGCCGGAGCAGCGGGCAGAAGCAGGGCAGGACAGGACTGTCGGAGCAGCGGGCAGAAGCAGGGCAGGACAGGACTGCCGGAGCAGCGGGCAGAAGCAGGGCAGGACAGGACTGCCGGAGCAGCGGGCAGAAGCAGGGCAGGACAGGACTGCCGGAGCAGCGGGCAGAAGCAGGGCAGGACAGGACTGCCGGAGCAGCGGGCAGAAGCAGGGCAGGACAGGACTGCCGGAGCAGCGGGCAGAAGCAGGGCAGGACAGGACTGCCGGAGCAGCGGGCAGAAGCAGGGCAGGACAGGACTGCCGGAGCAGCGGGCAGAAGCAGGGCAGGACAGGACTGCCGGAGCAGTGGGCAGAAGCAGGGCAGGCTAGAACCGCCGGAGTGGTAAGCAAAGGAGTAAGAGCAGACTAGAACCGCCGAAGCGGTGAGCAAAGGAGTCAGAGCAGGCTAGGCTGAGTAGGGGGGACAGGGCTCTGTTCACACGGAACAGACAGGAAGGGAAAGGCAGAGCCAGACACCCACAGGGTACTAGCAGAGAAGTAGCGAGTGGACCACAAACTCACAAATGGGAGTACAGAGACAACAAGCAGGAGTTAGGTACGAGTTCAGACTCTGCAGAAAAAGGAAGGGAACGGACATAGAGGCAAAACAGGTAAAGGATAGGAGAGAGTTCAGACTGGAACTGAGTGTACGGAGGAGACCGACACTGCAGCGGAATACAGGAGCGGGTCTGGGAATACGGCCCCCAGAGAGGCAGGACGAACAGGCAAGGTGCGTGTTCAGACAGGACAGACAAGATACAGGAGCAGGTCTAGGTAATCGGCCCCTAGAAGGCAGGAGGAACAGGCTAGGAGCGTGTTCAGACAGGTCAGACAAGATACAGGAACGGGTCTAGGTAATCGGCCCCTAGAAGGCAGGAGGAACAGGCTAGGAGCGTGTTCAGACAGGCCTGGAAATACAGCCTCCAGGATAGGCAGACAAGAGAACACAGAACGGGACCTGGCACCTTCAGAGTGCAAGCACACACTGAAAGAAACACTATGCTCAGGCAGGGATAGATGGAAGCAGCTGAGCTATATACCAGGTGACAGACAGCAATAGGCTGAGGACGCACAAGGGGTGTGACCCACAGCAGGTACAAAAAGCAGGAAGTGATCGGGCGCCGCCCTTAAGCAGCAGAAACAGACACAAACAGACAGCATGGAGGGAAGCCAGAGAGACATTCTGGACAGGAGATCAAGTGCGCGCTCTTGCACAGTGGGAGATGGACCACCATGCAAGGACGCCGCCAGGTATGTTACACCTACCTTGTAAAGTAATGGCATTTCCTAGTAATTTCTGATCGGTGGAGTTCCAACAACTGGGATTTGTTTTTCTTGCGCATTGCCAGGTAATAACCCTTTATGCTGACAGGTCTGACTGTATATTTGTTCAGTGGGTGGCAGCCATCTAACATCAGCTGATGGGTGCCTGCAGCCGCCTCTCAGTATCCATCGCAAAGTAAAACTGACCACTGCTCCCAAACAGCACATGGGGCAATCCCAGTCCACCTCT
This sequence comes from Phyllobates terribilis, assembly GCF_046119375.1. NCBI lineage: Eukaryota > Metazoa > Chordata > Amphibia > Anura > Dendrobatidae > Phyllobates > Phyllobates terribilis. The sequence goes on along the minus strand of NW_027362762.1, from coordinate 934,305,301 downwards.
GAATTTTAGCCTTCAGAGCTACCTTGATGAGGGAAGACTACCCGAGGAACTATATTGGAATTCTACTGTAGATACACAGGCGCTTATTACACCTGAAATTGTCCACCACAGACGAAACAATGAGAAATCTTTAGTGTAAAATTGTGGACGTGGTTGGTCCGCCACTACTAAATGTTCACGAAAATTGAGCAGAAAGGAGTATTGAGAAAACTGAAAGGCCATAACGACAGATCAATGGGTAAACCTATCAATCCAAAAATGTATATTTCAAAGAAGGGAACCTCACTTCAGAACATACTAGAGGCTACATCCAGTCCTAGAACAAGTATCACAGGCAGGAAAAATCACAAAGGCCAACCCAGACCGGAAGGGCTGGATAAGCCACATATTTCCGGTTATCATACCGGACACATCAGCAAGACCCATCCTAAATGTAAAACCTCTCAACAAATTTGTAAAACTAAAATGTTTTCAGAGAACAGCAAACCTGAGGTGTCTTTTAGAAAAAAAACTCTTTTTTTTTTTTTTAAAAGGTTAATCTTTAAGGACACTTTTCATTCGAATTAGGTAGCCCCCAAACACAAGCATCTACTTCAGTCTCAAAGCGGAGGCCTGACTTGCCGTTGGAGTGTAATGGTATTTGGCCTCCTTGTGTGAGATGCATAATCCTTATACACCCACATGAGTTTTGAAGGTGATAATAACTTAAAGACAAAAGGAACAATATAACTAGTATATCTAGATGACATATTAGCATTCCACAGTATAGTAGAAGAAAGGCGGCACTCGGTATGGGTATCTTCAAAGGCCAGATGAAGCGCACACCAGCGAAACGGCTGCCGCCTGAGTAATGTACCTGCATTACCTCCTATGAGCTGCATTTTTGTGTGGAATAATGCTTTGGAAGATACCTCTGGTGAGTGCCGCCTTTCTTCTACTATACTATGGATTACTCATTTTGTGCCTTATTGTTGGCCAGACACCACCGCGCGGCGTTACTGTATGCACTGTACGTAATGTCCCTGTGAATGAAAAAAGTCTGCTTGTGTTGATGGCAGCCCATATTTTATTTTATATATTTTTTTCCTTTTTAGTTGACTCATTAGTATTCCATCTAAACAGGGATCGACTAATATCTCTCAAACATGGACTTGGCCATGGTCCGTCATGGGAAAGCCAGTTATTCAGCCGACCTCTTCCTTGGATGGTCTATTCCCTAGGGCAAATGCAGTTTACACCTTACAAATTCCTGAAAATTGTATTTTATGTGACAAAGTGAAGCTTCTCGGCCCCTGTGCAAAATCTGATTCTCACCCGGGGACAAATTCTTGGGCCCATTCAGCCATGAGCAAACTGCATGTGTGGACCTCGGCCTATTCCATACAATGAGGGTGCCGGCTGTGTTACACAGCCAGCAGTGGAGACTTAACTGATGCGATGGGAGCTAACTCTGATCGCAGCTGTTTATGCACTTAGATGCCTTTGTGAATTGTGAAAACTGCATTTAAAGAGGTTGGAAATGGGATGCTATTTAACATATAAAAAAATTAACAAAATGAACATATCTGGTATCGCCTTGTGTGTAACTGTCTGAAATAATAAAATATTACCGAAACAGTAAAGAATGAAAAATGGCAAAATCACTGTAAAACCCCCCCCCAGAGATCTCAAAATGGCGTGGATCCAAAAATTGTTTAAATAAAATTACACCTCATACCACAAAACGAAGCCCACTTACAACTCAATCAACGAAAAATGTAAAAAATAAGTTATAGTTTTTGGAAAGAAAAGCATAGAGGAGGCCACTGGGACTCTGTTGCCCAACGGCTTGCATATAGTTGGAGCTGGTCCTGTTCACTTCTACCCTGTGCCTTTTATATTACTGGTGTCGTTTTAAGTATGGGAGGGTCCTAACTTCAAGGACCGGGGCCTGGGTGCAGCTGCTACCTCTACATCCAGTATATTTCTGGCTCTGCAATCTCTAAGAGATGCTGATGTTGCTCCTTTTTAGTTTTTTTTTCAAAATGTTACTAAATTTACTCAGGGAATGATATAAAATATAGAATTAACCATTACATGTTAAATTCCCTGCCACTCCATCACCATGTCTGGTGATCCATGTCCATGCACAATGGTCAATGGAGTTGATGATCCCCCTTCTATCAGTAACTTGGTGAGTGACGGATGGGACGCCATCAATGCAGGACGAGCGGTGACCACCAGAATGGCAGGTGATTCACTGGGTAATTTTGGTTATTTCTTTACTTTGTGACATCCCAATATAAAGTTTGTAAAATCCTGTAAAAATTTTTTACGTTTTTAACTTTTTTTTCTCTGTCAAGTCAAACTTTTTGGAAGCGGTATCTGTTTTTTTGAGAACCAATAAGGCTCCCATTACAGCTCTCACAGTGGTTGTATCTCGGCTTTCTTTGAGTCCCCAATAGCTTTAGTCGTGTACCATTCCCATCTTTCTAGGCAAATTTCCTAACCAATTAATGTCGTAGAGGTTTAGGAGCATAGACGACCATCTATTTGTATGGTCGCCATGAATACAACGGCCGCTGTAGGAGAAATTCATGACTGTTCACAACTTTCCCCGATGACCACAGCAGCTTGTTGATGGTTTCTAATTAGTAGGGGTATGAAAACAAACTAAAAATCACTGAAATCTTTAGTGAAGATCTATTATAAAGATGATCTGTTTTACATTTACAGGCTACGGTATACTGGATGCAAATGACTAAAATCTGTTCTATCGACAGGTATTAGGGATTGCAGTGTAGGAAACGGTTAAATCTTCCGTTGGGGAGCGGTGATAGCGGTATATAGCTGTAATTACTGTTTGCTGGTAGAACATATTTTCCCTCGGAGCATTAATGTTTCCTCGAGTGTCCTCACAGCACATGCATTAGTAACCTGTGGTCAATAATTCAACGCTTGTTTCCCTGCCCGAGGAGACCAGGCCTTAAACCCTCATTTCCTCTTCAGAAAATGATCCGTCCCTCGTGTGTACCAGTTGGGATTCTGCAATTTTTTATTATATTTTGTGTATAATTTCCTCACTGTTCTCTACATCTGATTGCCATCATTCATTAGGAACCCTAATTGTCTTGGTCATAAGATGGACACACATGTGCACGGCTCGTACAATTATCAGAGCTCCTATGCGTCACGTACCCTGAGTCGATTTTTAGCCCTTGAAAATGAACCCAAATTTAATTACTGAATAACAACAAACGGAGGTTTTGAAAATGATGAGAAATTGATATTTTACAGTTTTCCACGGATCAGAAGGTGACAGTTAGAGATTTTTCCATTTCATTGTAATATAGAAATTGATGGTAGCGACACATCTCAAAAAAGTTGGGACGGGGGTTAACAAAATGCTGGAAAAGTAAGTGGTACTAATGAAAAACAACTGTAGCGTCAATTTTCAACTAAGTCACATGTCTGTTTAAAAAGAGCGTGTTAGAGAGGCAGAGTCTCTCAGAAGCCAAGATGGTCAGAGGTCACCGATCTGTGAACAACAAAAATTGTGCAACAATTTCAAAATATTTTCCATAATGTAAAATTTCAAAGACTTTGAATATCCCACCATGTACAATATATAATATCATCAAAAGACTCTGAGATTCTGGGACATCCATGTGGACAAGGCCGAGGGTCAATAATGGATGCTCAAGATCTATGGGCCCTCAAGCAGCGCTGCATTATAAACCGGCATGATTCGGCTGTATAAATCACTTCATGGGCTCAGGAATAATCCAGAAATCTTTGTCTGTCTTCATAGTTCAGTACAATCCACAAATACAAGTTACAGAAGCCAAATATCAACACAATCAAGAAACGCTGCCGTCTTCTCTGGGCCAAAGCTCATTTATAATGGACTGAGGCAAAATTGGAAAGCTGTTCTGTGGTCAGAGGAATAAAAATGTGAAATTATTTGTGGAAACCACGGACGCCGTGTCCTGTGGGCTCAGGAGGAGAGGGACCATGCAGCTTGTTATCCAGGAGAGGGACAATCCAGCTTGTTATCAGCACACAGTTCTGCATCTTTGATGCATCGGTGTATTAGTGCCTATGGCAGGGGCAGTGTACATATGAAAGGCGCTATCAATTATGAGCATTATACAGACGTTAAAGAACAACATATATGGTACTTGGTCAGACCTCATCTGGAATACTGTGTCCAGTTCTGGGCATCACATTTTTTAAAAAAGACATAGAAAAACTGGAGCAAGTTCAGAGAACAGCTACCAATGAGTGGAACAGGCGGCCACGAGAGGTGGTGAGTTCTCCTTCAGTGGAAGTCTTCAAACAGAGGCTGGACAGACATCTGTCTGAGATGGTTTAGTGAATCCTTCATTGAGCAGGGGGTTGGTCACAATGACCCTAGAGGTCCCTTCCAACTCTAACATTCTAGGATTCCATGCAGACGTCTACTTGAGAGAAGACCTTGCATATTTCAGGAGGACAATAGTTAAACCCTATACTGCACCCATCACAACAGCATGGAAGAATTCTTAGAATGAACCGGCTTCCTGCTGTCCGGACCTTTCACAAATGCAAAACATTTGGCGCACTATGAAATGAAAAATCCGGCACGGACTCCGAATTGTGGAGCAGCAAGAGTCTGACATCAGACAAGAATGGGACAATGTTCCTCTTCAAAAACTCCAGCAATTGTCTCCTCACTTTGCCGATGTTTACAGACGGTTGTAATAAGAAGAGGATGATGCCACACAACGGTGGACACAGTCCGGTACCAATATTTTTGAGATGTTGCTGCCATCAATCTTTAAATGAGTTATTTTTTTTCAACTGAAATGGAAAATGTCCAACGTTCACCTTCTGATCTGTTCTATGTTCCGTGGTGAATATAATATGGTAAAAGAAGCTTCCAAATCCTTGTATTCTTGTTTTCTTTTCATTTTACACAGCGTCCCAGCTTTCTTGGAATTGTGGTTGTACATGACATTACCTATCTGGTACTGATCCGGAGTTCCATCCTGTATTACACCCCAGAGCTGACCTCATTTTTCTGCCGGTATTGTTCTTGGCAGTACATATCCTGAATACACAGGAGGATGTGCAGCTGAAAACAATGATTATTTTATGTGAGGTTAAAAATCATTTCACCATTTTTCTCGTTCTTTGGATGATTGGTGGCCTGTTTACACAGACCGATAATTGGGAATGTGCGTTCCTAGGAATGCTTGTTTCACAATGATCGGCTACTTTAGATGCACCCTTACTGTCACAATGTGAATAGCTCATCTGTGGGACATATGATGAACTTGTTAACTGCTTCCAATAACATCTAGGAGTGTTTGAATGCAGCTCTGGAGCATAATATAGGATGTAGTTCTGCACCAGTACAAGATACAGTACAGACCAAAAGTTTGGACACACCTTCTCATTTAAAGATTTTTCTGTATTTTCATGACTATGAAAATTGTACATTCACACTGAAGGCATCAAAACTATGAATTAACACATGTGGAATTATATACTTAACAAAAAAGTGTGAAACAACTGAAAATATGTCTTATATTCTAGGTTCTTCAAAGCAGCCAAGAGTCACCTCTGCTTCTGAGGATAAGATTATCCGAGTCACCAGCCTCAGAAATCGCAGGTTAACAGCAGCTCAGATTAGAGACCAGGTCAATGCCACACAGAGTTCTAGCAGCAGACACATCTCTACAACAACTGTTAAGAGGAGACTTTGTGCAGCAGGCCTTCATGGTAAAATAGCGGCTAGGAAACCACTGCTAAGGACAGGCAACAAGCAGAAGAGACTTGTTTGGGCTAAAGAACACAAGGAATGGACATTAGACCAGTGGAAATCTGTGCTTTGGTCTGATGAGTCCAAATTTGAGATCTTTGGTTCCAACCACCGTGTCTTTGTGCGACGCAGAAAAGGTGAACGGATGGACTCTACATGCCTGGTTCCCACCGTGAAGCATGGAGGAGGAGGTGTGATGGTGTGGGGGTGCTTTGCTGGTGACACTGTTGGGGATTTATTCAAAATTGAAGGCATACTGAACCAGCATGGCTACCACAGCATCTTGCAGCGGCATGCTATTCCATCCAGTTTGCGTTTAGTTGGACCATCATTTATTTTCAACAGAACAATGACCCCAAACACACCTCCAGGCTGTGTAAGGGCTATTTGACCAATGAGGAGATTGATGGGGTGCTACGCCAGATGACCTGGCCTCCACAGTCACCAGACCTGAACCCAATCGAGATGGTTTGGGGTGAGCTGGACCGCAGAGTGAAGGCAAAAGGGCCAACAAGTGCTAAGCATCTCTGGGAACTCCTTCAAGATTGTTGGAAGACAATTTCCGGTGACTACCTCTTGAAGCTCATCAAGCGAATGCCAAGAGTGTGTAAAGCAGTCATCAAAGCAAAAGGTGGCTACTTTGAAGAACCTAGAATATAAGACATATTTTCAGTTGTTTCACACTTTTTTGTTAAGTATATAATTCCACATGTGTTAATTCATAGTTTGGATGCCTTCAGTGTGAATGTACAATTTTCATGGTCATGAAAATACAGAAAAATCTTTAAATGAGAAGGTGTGTCCAAACCTTTGGTCTGTACTGTATGCAATGTATGTCCCCAGTGACTCTACCAGCAGAATAGTGAGTGCAGCTCTGGAGTATATTATTTATTTTTAAAGCACCATTCCATAGTGCTGGACATGTTAAGAGGATTTACATACAAAATAGGTATATAAAGTACAGTGCACAAACAGTGACGGACTGGTATGGGGGAGGTTTTACAATCTACAGCAGGGGTCTCAAACTCAGCTGGATAAATGGGCCGCACATAAAAAAATTTAATATGAAGGGCGGGAGAAGATTACGTTTTCAGTGATGCCATTATTTTTCTATATGACTTTTTGATCATCATCTTTTTTTTTTGGCTTGTTTTTTATTCATTTTAATGGTGTTTATCATATGGGTCATGATATAGGTCTTCCCTTTTTATTTACATTTTTACATAAAACAGAATTTTTGATGTCACATTATTCCATTATTTTTTTATTTCCTTATTTTAAATTTTCTTTAAAATGTTTAACTTTTCTTTTTTAACCCCAATCGGCCCCATACAGTAATATAGTTTTCAATTAGCCCCATATAGTAATTCTGGCCCCCATCCTGTAATAATGTATCCAATCCTGAAATAATGTTCCCTGTACTATAATAATGTCCCCAATCCTGTAATAATGTCCATTGTCCTGTAATAATATTCCCAAGCCTGCAATAATGTCCCCGTCCTGCAATAATGTCCCTCACCCTGTAATAATGTTGCTTGTTCTGTCGTAATGTCCCCATCATGTAATAGTGTCCCCTGTGTTGTAGTAATATCCCCAAGCTTGTAATAATGGTCCCCTATCGTTCAATAATGGCTCTCAGCCTATAATAATGTCCCCAAGCTTGTAATAATGTCCCTCAGCCTGTAATAATGTCCCTTGTCCTGCAATAATGATCCCCGTTCTATAATAATGTCCACATCCTGGTCCCATCCTATTGTAATGTCCCCATCATGGTCTCATCTTATAGTAATGTTCCCATCCTTGTCCCCTTCTTGTAACAATATCCCCCATTCTGCAGCTCTATACATACACATGAAAAAAAATCTTCTCTTCTGACCTCACTCCCTTGGCGAGGATGCACATTTAGTTGAAAAGATGCGCTGACGTCAGCGGTCCCTGGCTTACTGGACGCAATTATCTCGGGGACCTAAGGGCCATACAACGGAGCCTCGGGGGCCGCATGTGGCCCTCGAGCCGCGTGTTTGAGACCCCTGGTCTACAGGGTAATGGCGAATAAAGCAGTAGGTCGGAGGGGGGGCGGGATTCCAGCAGCTCTGGTGGTGGTGAGATGACAGCTGGGTTATTGCAGGCTATATATGACGCGCCCCCTGGGGATACCCGGAACCGGACCCGTTGCGGATGCTGGGGGTTGTAGTCCTCGTGTGGCGGGGACCCGGTCCGGTGGCTCAGGGTGGTCAACTCAAATGGCGGTCTATATGCTGAATGTCCGACTACGCCACCCGTGGATTGCGGTCAGAATGAACCGCCGCTGCAGGGCAGACCGCTGAGGCTGATGATGGGAGTGCAGCAGGGGATAGTATAACTCCCCACGGGAGGAGTGTAGCCTCAGGGCAGCAAGTGTGGATGTTGAGGGTGATGGTGCGCGGGAGCAGCAGTAACGACACAGAGTCCTGTAATGCAGTCCAGGGTTTTTACTCACAGTTCTTTATCCACGTTACTACAGCTGGTCATAACGTCCCACGTCGCACTGTGCTCACCAGGTGAGGGGCTCGGCCTACTCCCAGATAACTTTGGAGCGTTTCACAGGACCCCCGTTGTGTGTCCTTTCTCTGGCCTGTCATACCCCGCCAGTGACCTCGCTTCTGTCCGGCTGCCTCGGGCCTTCTCTGGTAAACCTTGGCGCCAGTTTCCCTGACCCTATATGGTACCTTCCTAGCGGGTGTAGCGAGGGGCTGCGCCACGTGAAATGTCACAGCCTCTGGTTTCTAGCTGAGGGTAGTTCCCCGCCTCCACTAGTTTCAGGGACCGGTCTCCCCCTTTGGCCTGACCCTTCTACGCAGGTAGATTCGGGCGTGCGGTGGCGACTCGCCGGTCCACACCCCTGGGGTCACTTCGTTCCTTGTTCCTGGAGCTTCCTCCGCTCCTCTTCCTTCCTTCTGGCTCCGGGCGCCCTCTCCGGCCTGCCTGCGGAGCAGAGCTCGTGCAGAACCTCTGCTCCCAGCTACTGAGTGGACTGACTTCCCACTGACTTCTCTTAGAACTAAGATGGTGCCCACCTTTTATACCTCCCTCTAGGTGCGCCCAGGAACTGCCCTCTCCCTCCTATGCACTACAGGGTTCCCCCTTCCTCGGTGTTCCCTCCCCCCACTCCAGCCAGGGACAGGGACTGTCATGCTCTGCTTGGAGCATATCGGTCGCCCTGTCCCCCGGAAATATGGTGTAATGCATGCAGGTGTCGGGGTCCTGATCCACACTCCATCCTTACCTGGAAGTGAGATATCGCACGTCTGGCTGAGATGCAATACCTCTGTAGCAACCGAGCCCTCGGGGTGCTACATATACTTTAGGCTCTAGGGGACGTAACATTGAATATTGTCTGTTAGCTTTGGTGGTTAGTAAGGCATTAGTAATTTTGGTTAGGACAGATTGTAGGTTGTCGGAAGAGTGAGCTGGATGAGCAGTATGAGGAGAGTTCAATGTGGACATGCTGTTTGAGGAGTTTTGAAGTGGAGAAGTGAGATGGGGCTGTTGCTGGACATTGTGGTTGGATCCAAAGATGGCTTCTTCTGGATAGATGTGATTGTTGTGTGTTAAAAGCGGAAGAGAAGACCCCAAAGGTTAATGATAAGTTGAAGAGATGGGTTATGTCATGGATAAGCAGGGTGGTGAGGATGGGTGAGAGGTGGGAAGGGATGGGGTCAATCGCCAAATGTGGTGAGGTATGATTTTGGAGAGAAGATCAGGACGTTTTTCTTTAGTGATAGTGGGGAGGAAGGGCGTTATATGGAGGGGTTGTGGTGGTTGAACAGTAAAGACTTGTCTGATTTGGTCGATCTTATTTTTGAAATGTGCGGCAGTCTTCTGCAGAAATTGGGGAGGTTAGAGTGGTCAATGGTGGACCGAGGAGAAATTTTAAAGTGTTGAATAACTGTTTGGAGGTATACGATGAAGAAGATATGAGAGTTGTGACGTCATCCTGTTTAGCACAGGTGAAGACTGACTTGAATGTGGGAATTGCTTGTTTGAATGTGTCTTCCTGTAAGTGCGTGTTCTTCCAGTGCCGCTCCGCAACCTTTGACACTTGCCGCAGCAGTGGTACCATCAGTGTCATGGAGTGAAGATATGGTGGAGAGTGGTAGAAAATGAGTGTGTGTGTCTAGGTGTGAGAGGTTTCTGCAGGGGTGTGATAACTGCTGGACTTGGGAAGGCAGGTTTGGCAGGTGAAGATAACAGGAGAATGTGAGTAGATTGTGGTCAGATAAGAGTGCAGGTGAGGTTGTGAAGTAAGAGAACAGAGGCTGGTGAAGATGAGGTCTAGTGTATGTCTCTGTGTGGATGGTTGTGGAGGAACATTGCATATGACCAAAGGATGAAGCAAGTGACTCGTTTGGAAGCTGCTTACTGGTTGTTGTCAAAAATATTGAATTCGTCCATGATGATGATGGGAATGTGAGCAGAGATGAAGTGGTCATTAAAGGTGGTGGCAGGGCCTAGAGGTCGGTATATGACCACCACTTAGAGGTTGGCGTGAGAGTGAATACGAACAAAGTGCACCTCAAAAGAAGGAATGGTAATGGAGGATAGAGGTGAGATTGGGTTGAAGGAGAAGTTAGAAAGGAGAAGGCCAAATACTCCACCCTGTTTATTGCCAGGATGAGGAGTGTGGGTGAAGTGAAGGCCACCGTAACACAGAGCTGCAGGGGAGGCTGTGTCAGAGGTTGTTGGCCATATTTCCAGGAGGCCCAATAAGTATAGATTGCGAGAAGAAAAGAGGTTGTGAATGACTGACATGGGGTTTATTAAAGATGGAACTGCTCCAGAGAGAGGGAGCCTTGCAGCGGGGTCAAGCAAATGGGATTTAGAAAGTTTGTTTGGATTTCTAGTATCTGCGGAGTGATGTGAAGGAAAAATAATGGAGGGTAGTAGCTGAGGAGGACCAGGATTGGGAGATATATCACAATCAAGGAGGAGGAGGTCAGGGAAGGAGAGCGCACAGCTTGTTTTGTGTTATTTAAAAGGAGGGATCTAATGTTTGGGAGCAGGACAGAAGCTGAGGTCAAGTGGGGGGTAAGAGGGAAGGAGAGAGAAATATTTGTTTATTGGGTGATGGGGTTTGAGAATAGGGAAGGAGAGTGAGGATTAGTGGAGCAATAACTGTAAGAGGAGATACAAGCCTGATAATGGGAGTAGTTGTGGAAAAATAGGAGGTGCAGTTAGTAATAGGTGATTGCTCTTATCTCCTGTTCACTTCTGGTACATTTCTATTGTGCACTTAACAAGCTGTACTTAAAGGAGCTGCACACATAGATCAGGGTCCGAACAGTACAAGCCATGGGTGCAGCTCACGGTCCGAATAATACAGGATATCATTCAGTATCCGTACAGGATAAGTAATATATGTACATAGTGACTGCACCAGCAGAATAGTGAGTACAGCTCTGGGGTATAATACAGAATGCAACTCAGGATCAGTACAGGATCAGTAATGTAATGTATGTACACAGTGACTGCACCAGCAGAATAGTGAGTGCAGCTCTGGAGTATAATACAGGATGTAACTCGGGATCAGTACAGGATCAGTAATGTAATGTATGTACACAGTGACTGCACCAGCAGAATAGTGAGTGCAGCTCTGGAGTATAATACAGGATGTAACTCAGGATCAGTACAGGATCAGTAATGTAATGTATGTACACAGTGACTGCACCAGCAGAATAGTGAGTGCAGCTCTGGAGTATAATACAGGATGTAACTCGGGATCACTACAGGATCAGTAATGTAATGTATGTACACAGTGACTGCACCAGCAGAATAGTGAGTGCAGCTCTGGAGTATAATACAGGATGTAACTCGGGATCACTACAGGATCAGTAATGTAATGTATGTACACAGTGACTGCACCAGCAGAATAGTGAGTGCAGCTCTGGAGTATAATACAGGATGTAACTCAGGATCAGTACAGGATCAGTAATGTAATGTATGTACACAGTGACTGCACCAGCAGAATAGTGAGTGCAGCTCTGGAGTATAATACAGTAATTGTAATGTGTGTACAGTGACTATCCTTTCTATGTAGATTACATTTATATCTAAACTGTAAAATTATGTTCAATAGTGGATAATCTCTTGAAGTTTCACAAGCAGTTAATACCCAGAACTCCTCCATTTCCGTCCTCTGGCTCGGTTACATTGTTACGCCTCCTAATTTACTAACAGCACTGTGTTTTTGTTTTTTTTTCTTCTCTTCTCTCAGATAATGCCCATGTGTCCAGCCCGACTGCATGCATTAACATTTTCCATCTTAAGACAGGCTGAAGTGGAGAGAGCATGTAGCCTGAGTGTTGAATGGAATTACTAGCTGTGGAAACTATGTAGACAGAGGTCCTGATAAAGGAACTGCTATGCAAACCTCAGCTGTTTTTCCATCCTGCAAAGCAGAAAAAAAAGAAGTTAATTAGCATAGGGAAAGTGACTAATGCTGACGTCACCCCCCTTCCCAGCTAGTTCTGCCGGGTCCTTCTTCCCAGTTACTTGGAACAGGACTTGACTCAGGAATTTGCTGCCCCATAGGACCCAATCTGTAGAGTTTGGCTGGGAGGAGTTAGTTGTAGCCGCTGCCTTATAAACACAGATTAGTGTAGGCTCTGCTTCTTTAAGTGTCCTGCTCTGGTCTTGAAACTTCATAGTCATCTGCCCTCAGCTAACACTCAAGATGCATTTCAGAAACTTTAACTACAGTTTTGCTTCCTTGGTGGCCTGTGTGGCTGAAAACGACATCTTCTATCAGAGCGATGTCCGGGTAAGGGGAAATATTATTTATTTCTCTCTTAGATTATTATTTTAATATTTTTTTTAGATTATTGTTAATTATTTAGCTTTTCTTAATCTTTCTGGTATAGTAATTCTTGCATATTTAGATGTAGCAGTGCTGAATCTTTGAACTTTTGTTCCTCTCCGGTTCATTAAACCCCACTAAGTAACTAGTCGCATCGCAGTAGGTCACGTGACGTGACAAACTTGGGTAACAAACCTAGCTCTGCTGCATCTGACTTGTAGAACTCCGCTTCTTCATTCATTGGTCCCAGTTGTAGGCTAAATTGTTTTTTTTTCTTGCCAAGGATGCACCGTCCGCTTGCTCTTGGCCCAGTGGGCCTTCGTTATATGGCTGACCTCACTGCTTCTTTGAAATTAATCATCCAGAATTAATCATATTTTCTTACAATTGTGTTTTTTTTTTTGTTAATTGAAATGAGCAGTAAAAGTCCTTTAATTTGGCACTTTCGCAATGGATTACCAGCTCTTCATCTTGCGTCTTGACTTTTGGGTCCGGTGGTTTCTGATGATGTCCTTTGTGGACACCAGCGGCAAGGAGGTCACCATCCTTATTTTAGGTTGTCTTCCCGGAAAATCGTTTTAGATTTTTACGTTTTATCTACTTCTCTATGGCTTGTCTGGTAATCCAGTTTGTTTTTTTTTATTCTCCCAAATCTGTTTGGTTCAGCTAAAGCAATTTTTGGATTTTACAGTAGTGCAGGTACAAGTAGGTTATGGGACTTTCGCTCGGACAAACACAGGATTAGGTACCAGTTATACACCCGCTACTACGCAGGCAAAAGGGACAAATCTCTCAGAATATGTCATGTCCAGTCATTAAAGGGGTGGTCGCATGAGGAAGACCCGTGTCCATATTCCCAATTATGCCGGATGGTCGTCAGTTATGCCTCGTCATATCTGGCACATCCGCAGCTCATTAGAAGTGAGCTCTCTTGCACCAAGAATATATTCACCGACAGCAAGCAAAAAACTTGAAAAATGGTAAAGAATTCAAAACTTATTATTTTTATTTTTTTTTTGCAAAACTTGCATTTTTTTTGAGTAATATTTTACGGTAACTTAAGTTTTTTGCATCACTCTTTGTGTCCAAAGGAGCATAAGGGCACTGCGCTAATGCCCAAATAATCAGTCCACTTTTTTGTTTCTATGATTATAAATTGACCTTGATGAGAAGTTAAACCTCGCATAATACCTAACTGCCATAATATATACTGTATATTAAGATCTGTATATTTTTAATAGGGTAGGGGGCTCTTCAGATGCTACACAGACACTATTTATAGACAAAAAGTCCGATGGTGCACAAACCGAGGTGTGGATTTTTGTAAGCATTCCGTTCTCTGAACAATTCCATTGTTATAGGGCGGCCAAAAAGCGAAGTCAGAACTGATTATAAGTATGTACAAAGGAATGCAAAGTATGTGAAGACTGACTGCCCCCTACTGGTCGATGCATAGAAGTGCACGATACTGAGGACATGCACATGGGCCAACAAGTTATTTAGTGACTTGTACAGTTAGTTACTCCTGTCAGCATTATCCATCTCATTTAGCGATCCTGTGTGTAATATGGCAGTCATAGTCAATAGTTCTTAATTCGCTGCTTGTGTGGTCCCACATTCAGAGGGGGCCACAATATGAGTATGATTTAGGCCCAATTGTATACGACCTTACTTGTAATTGCAGGTTGAGTAGATTTGTTGGATAGATATGCGATGAATGGATAAATAGACATTGGTAATCTCTAGGGATGAGCGGACTCGTGGAAGTTTGGGTTCTGGTACCCTTTAAACTTTATTCAAAAGTTTGGTTCGGGTACCAGAACTTTACCCGAACTTGAATCAGAACCCAAACACCATTGAAAACAACGGGGACCCGGACTAAAAACAGAAAATCTCTCTCTCTCACTTCCGCACGGAACTCCGAAGATTGCAATGGATTTCCGGGGAAAGTGCGTGTTCGGCGTTTAGCACCGGACAGCAACTGTCCTGTATGAACGCCGAACGTTTAAGTTCGGGTCCACTCATCCCTAGGAATCTCTTTTTCTGTACTAGAAACTTCATCACTTCAACAGAAACTAAAAGACCCTGTTAAAAGATAACAGGGATCCATAATTAGTATCTAACATGTAGGGGGTACAGCAGAGTAACACTTTTTTTTTTTAGCAAATTTGATGGGAAGAATTAGCAAAATGACAGACACCATGATATAATTTGATGGACCCTATTGTAAATCAAAGGAGTCTGTCGGGTGACAGATCTGGGACTGCAACGGTTGCTTCCATAAAAATCAGAGGCCATGACTTTGCTGTGATGAAACGTTCACACCATCTGTAGATCTGTGTTCACGCAATGAGTTTTTTTTTTTTAAATAGATACTCTCCAAAAACCACTTCAAAAATTACTTCAAAATGCTTAAAATTCAACTCCTATGAACAGCAAAATAGGTAGGAAATGAATGGAATAGGGTTTGTGGGTTTTTTGTGGCTTGTCACTTCTCTTATGCCGCATTCACACATCCATGTTGCGCTGTCCGAGTACGGACTGCGATGCCTGGACCGACCGCGGGTTTCCTGACCCCAATCTGACAGCCTCATGTACCTCTTACGCCCATGAGGTTGTTGAGTTTAGGGAGAGAGGCCCGCAGTCGGTCCGTAAATCATGAACCTTGACACATCAGAGTAAGGCAGATTCTTCCTGGAGAATCCACTCCACACTTGATGCATCAAGTCAAAAGGCTGAAGAAAAAACGAGGTCAAAAATGTTTCAAAAAACTCCCCAAAAATGAAGGATTTCCTGAACCATTTCTGCTAGAAAAACTTGTCTGTTTTGTCCACCTGTAAAAATTTACGTGTGAACAAAGCCCTAGGCTGGTTACACCGTGCTCTAATAATTTCCCTTCCGGTTTCCATGAGGAGGACATATTGATAGTAACCTTGTTTAACAGATGCCTTTAAGTGGCGTCCATCTTTTATTTCAGGTGCTACATAAAATACATTTGTAATGGGTGCATTATCCCAAATTAGTGCTAATCTGCCTCACTATTCTTTACAGCCCCCAAAAATCTGCAACCATGACTTTGGAGGGTCTTTTTGGCCTCTACCTGGTGAATTGGGGATCTACAGATCTGTTTAAGTGTAGATTTCTAATACTGTGACAAGCTTCTTATGTTTATTTCTCTGTGAAATTGTTGACATTGCTAATCACTGCTGCCATCTTAGTGCCACAGATTTATCAAAACAGTCTTTGTAGCCCATAGCAACCATTCATAACTTAGCTTTTATTTTACCAGAGCTGTTTACAGAATGAAAGCTGTGCTCTGATTGGTTGCTATGGAGAGCAAAGGCAGGTTTGATAAAAGGCCCAAAAAGTTTCCATTTTTCTTTTCATTTTTTTTTTTTTTTTTATCATCGACTAAGTGTCCGACATTTAGGACTTTAGGTTTAATGTTGCTTTAGACATCAGCCATCGGCCGCCATCTTAGTCCCAGAGATTTATCAAAACAGTCTTTGTAGCCCATAGCAACCAATTACAGCGCAGCTTTTATTTTACCAAAGCCGTTTACAGAATGAAAGCTGTTCTCTGATTGGTTGCTAGAGGCAGCAATGCCAGGTTTGATAAAAGGCCCAAAAAGTTTCCATTTTCTTTCAGATTTTTTTTTTAACACCAACTATTGTAATAGCCCGGCGTCTGACCTTTAGGACTTTAGGTTTAATGCCTCTTTAGATATCGGCCTAGGCAAAATGAAAGCCGCCATTTTGTGAAGCTGAAGCGGTGTTTTGCACCCCAGCTGGGGTCTTACAAGGAGCAGCGCGATCAGTTACAAGGAGCCTCATAAAATGAAATTAGGAGGACGTATTTGGATGCATTTAACGCTCTTTAGTTGAGACATTCTTTCCACGGGGGAAAGTGACAGCTGCTCTTTTCAGTAGGAAAGTGACAGCTGCGGCAGTGGAAAACGTATTAATTTATCGTACAGGAGATTTGTCATCGCCTCTTTGTCAATGAGCAGTCATTTCGGCTCCTAATCAGTGTTGTTTTTTTCGGCCGGCGCGGTGACTGGCATTGATTTGTCACCCCACACAGAATGCTGAGCGTGCTCTCTATTCCGCGGGGCAGAGGGGGCTCCTATGACTTGCAAGAAATTGTCGCCAAGCGAGGGTCCTGCTTCATGGAAAAAGCTCCGTACATGGCGGATTTTATATGACGCAGGCAAAGAGCAAATCCTAGCGAATGGAGGCTGAAACTCTGCATCCTAACCCTTATCTGTTGTGTTAAAAATCCATCAAGTTGTATGAGTGGGTAGTGGAAGAAACAAGTCTGTGCAACCAGTAGACACAGTGCATTGTACTGTAAATCCAAGTTATAGCCATTTTGAAAAGTGTGGGTCATGTAGTATTTTTTTTCTTTTTTGCAATGGCTTTATGTAAAAAAATATATATATCTTTATAGCTGAACTCTGGAAAGATCTAAACAAGTCTGTGCAGCCATTAGAGGCAGTGTATTGTAATGCAGATTCAAGTAAAAAGATGTGTGGGTTAAGCTGGATTTTTTTTTTTTTGCAAAAACTCAAGGACAAAATAAGATACTATCCCTATAATTCACCTCTGGAGGGACCTAAACAAGACTGTGCATCCAGTAGAGGCAGTGTATTATACAGTAGTCCTCAGATGTGAAATGATACATGGGTTACACCGGATTTTTTTTGTGACAAATCTAGGACAAAACCAATATATATTCAGTGCATGTCAGCATGTCAGGAGATATTCAGAAGGCAGCATGACTGAAGAATCAGATTGGACTTTCTTTTGCAGTCTGCAATGGAGACACAAGCAAGCAGTAGGATATGGTTAATCGAGATTATTCACAATTTACCTTTTTTAGATGCTGTAGACCAAAATAAGAACAAAAAAATTAAAAGGATTGCAAATGTTTATGAGCTTTATAAATATATTTTCTTCTGGTAATGTGGGTTTGAGGGGTAACGTTTCTCCTTGTGGAGGGTGACAAGCCAAGCCTGGCATGCCAGAGTGAGACTTATAAGCCATGTATGCTCTTCTGGGAAATTAAATATGCAAATTGTCTCTTCAGAGAGGAAGAGGACTAGAACCTTAGCACCAACTATTGGAAGCGGCGATCTTAAAAATCAATATCAACTCTTTGTAGAGTCATGCCACACGACTTAGGATAAAAGTGAAACCAGAATCTCAATTTGCAGACACGGTGTTTCAGGGTGTTGCCCCTCATCAGTGCAAAGCATGAGATCTGATTTGGGTAGATGAGAGGCTCTGGACTGGGGTCTTCTGGTTATTTTGAATTGTTTGTATCGTGTGTACTTGAAATATAACGTTTAGTGGTCACGTTTTATTTCCTCTCTTTCAGACCAAGTTCGAGTCTCTGTTCAGAGCGTACGATAAAGACGCCACCTTTCAGTACTTTAAGAGTTTCAAGAGGGTGAGGATCAACTTCAGTAACCCGCTGTCAGCGGCAGAGGCCAGAATCCAGCTTCACAAGACAGAATTCCTAGGGAAGGAGATCAAGCTGTACTTCGCACAGGTCTGTCTGAGCCGCCATTATAAAGTGTGAGCTATAAGCGAATACCCTGCATAGACATAGTGTTACAATTCTGTCTGTCTGCTTCCACCACTAGAGGGAGCTCACTGCATACTGTTTTATCATTGAGTTCAATGTATAAACTGAATTGTTAGTATCTATACTCTCATGCTTTGTATGAGAGAAGCTTAACTCCAATTTTACATTAGCACTTCATTTCTGAATTATGAGATGGTTACATAAATGCAAGTATTTGGGGCTTAAAATCATGTTTGCAATTTGACTTAATTAGAAATGTTGCTCCGTTTTTATTTTAGACTCTTTGTTTCTTTGCACATTCAACCTTGATGTCTGTGGTCTGTAAATCAGCTGAGAGTCTCTCCGAAAAAGACAGATAAAAGAGTTACAGGCTCACCCATCTGACCTTCATAGTGACTGACTAATACTTAGTTAAAGGGGTTGTCCACTACTTCCTCCATGTGAAATAAAAAAAACAGCGATTCCGATCCAGCAATGTCAGCGCTTGGTCTTCAGGGGCTCGCGTGACATAATAGCGACACGTGAACCCCAGAAGACTCTGCATCACTGAAACGATGCCTGCTCTGGAAGGGTTTTTATTTTTTCATGGAGGAATATAGTAATTGAGAAGGGGTTGTCAGAGTAATGTACAGCCCCTTTAACTCATTCTGCAGACAGCAATAGACAGTACAACTCAAAGCTATGGAAGGCAATATTTTTAATGAAGCCCAATTGCAATAATTATTTTTAACCCAAAATACAGAAATGTAAGTAAAAAAAAATAATTCTGGAAAGATGGACTACCCTAGACACATTCCAATGAGCAGTCTGTGTGAAGTTGACCTGTCCTTTTATTAATGCACTGCATGTGTTTCTTTTGCAGACATTGCACATCGGAAGTTCACACCTGGCGCCACCAAACCCAGAGAAACAGTTCCTCATCTCCCCTCCCGCTTCCCCTCCGGTGGGCTGGAAACAGGCCGATGACTCCACCCCGGTTATTAACTATGATCTTCTATACGCCATCTCCAAACTCGGTCCAGGTAGGAGCTGCTTCATGTGCATATACATTGAGTAATAAGCCAGAGACCTCCTGAGGTTTATTGGCTGGTGCGAAACATTTTTGGTGACTCCGTGCGGTAGGTTTACCTTCTCCCTATGAAGAAGTGAACATAAGTGCACATGTCAAGTGGATACAGCTCTGCTACATCAGTATGCTTCCCCACTTTGCTTCGTTCATGCCAGATAGCAGTAAGAAGCCCTCAGCGCTGCAGACCTAGCCCAGGCCGTGACTTTACAGAGTGGTCATTATTGACAGAGGAGGTTTCCTCGGAGCTGTCCAGAAATAGCTGCTGGTTATACAACGTGCACGAGGCCAAGTTTCCATTCTTTCCAGACAAAATCACTCTGTTATTTTTCTATGCAGCACATTTTTCCTGCATTAGGCTAAGGGGGAAAAATATCCCAGGACTTCACTGGCAAATATCGCCTCATCCTCTAACTAATGTGGGAAAATGTACATGGGTCTACACTGTGTGCAGAATTATTAGGCAAGTTGTATTTTAGAGGATTATTTTTATTATTGATCAACAACTATGTTCTCAATCAACCCAAAAGACTCATAAATATCCAAGCTTAATATTTTTGGAAGTTGGAGTGTTTTTTTTTTTTAGATTTGGCTATCTTAGGAGGATATCTGTTTGTGCAGGTAACTATTACTGTGTAAAATTATTAGGCAACGTAATAAAACCCAAATATAATCCCAGCTCACTTGTTTATTTTCACCAGGTAAACCAATATCAGTGCATAAAATTTAGAAATAAACTTCTGACATACAAAAACCCAAAAAAATAGTGATCAATATAGCCACCTTTCTTTATGATGACACTAAGCTGCCTTCCATCCATAGATTCTGTCAGTTGCTTGATCTGTTTTTGATCAACATTGTGTGCAGCAGCCATCACAGCCTCCCAGACACTGTTCCCAGAGGTGTACTGTTTTCCCTCCCTGTAGATCTCACATTTTATGATGAACCACAGGTTCTCTATGGGGTTCAGATCAGGTGAACAAGGGGGCCATGTCATTATTTTTTCTTCTTTTAGACCTTTACTGACCAGCCACGCTGTGGAGCAGTTGGATGCATGTGATGGAGCATTGTCCTGCATGAAAATCATGTTTTTCTTGAACGATACCGACTTCTTCCTGTACCACTGCTTGAAGAAGTTGTCTTCCAGAAACTGGCAGTAGGTCTGGGAGTTGAGCTTCACTCCATCCTCAACCCGAAAAGGTCCCACAAGTTCATCTATGATAATACCAGCCCATACCAGTACCCCACCTCCACCTTGCTGGCATCTGAGTTGGAGTGGCGCTCTCTGCCCTTTACTGATCCAGCATCTGGCCCATCCATCTGGCCCATCAAGAGTCACTCTCATTTCATCAGTCCATAAAACCTTTGAAAAATCAGTCTTAAGATATTTCTTGGCCCATTCTTGACGTTTTATCTTATGTTTCTTGTTCATAGGTGGTCGTTTTCAGCCTTCCTTACCTTGGCCATGTCCCTGAGTATCGCACACCTTGTGCTTTTTGATACTCCAGTAACGTTGCAGCTCTGAAATATGGCAAAACTGGTGGCGAATGGCATCTTGGCAGCTTCACGCTTGATTTTCCTCAATTCATGGGCAGTTATTTTGCGCCTTTTTTGGCCAACACGCTTCTTGCGACCCTGTTGTCTATTTGCCATGAAACGCTTGATTGTTCAGTGATCACGCTTCAAAAGTTTGGAAATTTCAAGACTGCTGCCTCCCTCTGCAAGACATCTCACAATTTTGGACTTTTCAAAGCCTGTCAAAACTGTCTTCTGACCCATTTTGCCAAAGGAAAGGAAGTTGCCTAATAATTAAGCACACCTTATATAGGGTGTTGATGTCATTAGACTACACCCCTCCTCATTACAGAGATGCACATCACCAGATTTACTTAATTGGTAGTTGGCTCTCAAGCCTATGCAGCTTGGATTAGGACAACATGTATAAAAAGTATCATGTGATCAAAATACTCATTTGCCTAATAATTCTGCACACAGTGTATATATATCATATTATAATATACATTTATTGGCCTCTGATATGTGCCAAGTGACAACCACTAGCGTCAGGCAGTATAATACCCAGTCTCGGACTGGCCCACAGGAGAATTAGCCGGTGGGCCCCTCCTTGTATGAGCAGTACTTGGCACAGTACATTTGATTCACTATGTACAGACAAAGGCAGCATCTTTTTGGATCCTCATCTCCTCGTGGAAAGCGGTTACCTAAAGCGTCTCTCGCTCTGGACAACCCGTACTGAATGTGCACAGTGTAATACTTAGTTTCCCTTATGGTGGCGCTGCTGAGATTTCGGTCACTTAAGGCCCTATTCATCATTTGCAGGATTTAAGTCCCTTTTTTTTTTTTCTCTTTTAATTTCGTGTTGTTCACGGAGGGTTTTTGAGCAAAACTCATCAACACGGAGCACACAGTTCATGAATTATGCACAAAAAAAAAGCAATATATCTTTTTTTCTTTTTCCTGAAAATTTTTGCGACTTTTTAGTGCAGAAAGTCATACGTTTTGAAAAATGTCACAAAAATTGCAAAAGAAAGTTTACGATTGGAGTACATTTGAGACAAGTTGACCAACTTTTTGAAAAAGTTGCAAATAATTAATCCGGTGAAAACATCTGGAAGCCCAAAACTCCTTCAACAGTGGCAAACAAAAAAAAAAGAAAAGGTGAACACCTATAAAAACAGACTTTAAAAAGCCAAAAATTGAAAGATGCTTTTGTTGCAAACAAAAATTTAAAAACAACGGTACAAAAGACACAAACAGAATACAGGCGCAACTCCAATAATAAATCGAGCCCTTACTGTCAAGTTTCCTAGCAGATTACATATTTTTGGTGGAGAGTTCAGCAGGGGAGGAACATTGTGATCATCTTGATTGGTGGAGAGCTCAGCAGGGGAGAGACATTGTGATCATCTTGGTTAGTGGAGAGCTCAGCAGGGTAAAGACATTATGGTCATCTTGGATGGTGGAGAGCTCATCAGGGGAGAGACATTGTGATCATCTTGGTTGGTGGAGAGCTCAGCAGGGGAGAGACATTGTGATCATCTTGGATGGTGGAGAGCTCAGCAGGGTAGAGACATTGTGATCATCTTGGTTGGTGGAGAGCTCAGCAGGGTAGAGACATTGTGATCATCTTGGTTGGTGGAGAGCTCAGCAGGGGAGAGACATTGTGATCATCTTGGTTGGTGGAGAGCTCAGCAGGGGAGAGACATTGTGATCATCTTGGTTGGTGGAGAGCTCAGCAGGGGAGAGACATTGTGATCATCTTGGTTGGTGGAGAGCTCAGCAGGGTAGAGACATTGTGATCATCTTGGTTGGTTGAGAGCTCAGCAGGGTAGAGACATTGTGATCATCTTGGTTGGTGGAGAGCTCAGCAGGGCAGAGACATTGTGATCATCTTGGTTGGTGGAGAGCTCAACAGGGGAGAGACATTGTGATCAACTTATCAAGAGATCCTTCTAACATAAGGGTTGTGGAAAGCAGACAACCCCTTTTTTTAGTCTGATCCTCTGCTTGGGTTACTTTCTTTTATCTGCCCCTAATTTTTAATAACCTATATTGAGTACTATAGCTATAAGTAGGGGGACAGATGAGAGTACACATGGTTTCATTTTAGTCTGTAAATATTCAGACACATAGATCTGCATAGGAGCTGTATACACAAAACGATAGAATATTTTTAAAACCAGGATTAGCTGATTGTCAGGGGACTGGTCCAAAAGGTATGTGTTTTCCAAATTGGAATACCCCCTTTTAACTGTGTTGCGAATCTTGGACCCCGGCGTAGGTTTAGACTATTCTATATTATAACCCTTTTGTTAGCCCCCTGATGAATATTGACGGTTTCACCTTTTCCTTCACAGGAGAGCAGTATGAACTCCACGCTGCCACAGACACCACCCCCAGCGTGGTCGTGCACGTCTGCGAAAGCGATCCTGAAAACGAACTAGAGGTGGAAGAAGACGAGGACGGCATGAGCAAACCCAAACCAAAAATCATCCAGACAAGGCGGCCAGACTACATGCCCATCCACCTAAGCTGAAGAGGATGGCCGGCGCGTTTTGAGGACAGACGTCAATTTCACTCCATGAAATTTTTGTAACCTGAGGACGAGAGAACTCAGTGTGTGGTACAGCGGCGGAAGAGGCCGTAATTTATACACCACTCGGCTCTTCCAAACCGGTGTATTTTTTTGGGCTTGTTTTTATTTTTTTTCATTTTTTTTTTAAATAGGCCGGGCAGCGCCCTCGCGTTTTGGAGAGTCTGTTGGGCCTTATACAACAACTGTTACGGGGGGAGATTGCTGGTTTTTAGGCCTCTTTTTTATTTTTCTTGCTTTTCCGATTCTTTTACGTTAATGGAATAGTGAGGGTTTGTCGCTAGTCGGCCCGTCGCGTGCAGAGGCGCAGGCGGCTTCACCGTAACCTACCTTTGTACATATTTGCTGGTATGCGCACACCTGTCCATTGTAAGCTGGGAGGAAGAGTACAACATTTTTAATTTTTTTTATTACTATTATTTTGCATGTGAACTCGATGCTGACTCTTTTTCTATCATAGATTTAGTTTCTAGATTTTTTTTTTTCCTTTCCCCGGTGAACTGTGTGACTGCACTCGCAGAACGAGTCGGCGGTGATTAGTTTTTTTAATTCTGTTGTATGGAACATGAGATCAAGAGTCAAAATAAGACTAAAAAGAAACAAAAACTTTGGACTTTCTACCTTACTGGTTTATTAGCTATTGATCGTACTTACAATCTGATTTAATGTAAATGACTTTTACCTTCGCAGTCTAATAGCTTTTTATGAATTCATTTTGAATGTGTATGATGTCTGTGTGAACCTGGAAAGACCATGAGATAAAGTATGCAATACCTTGTGTCCTGTGTGCTGCTTTTGGAGTCCACGTTGTGACCTACAATATCGATTTTTCAATTTCAAAATGGTGTCGCATTACCAATATTATGTTGATGTTTTGGGGCTTTTTACAATAGATATTCTATATTTTGCGCCTGGATTCTGTCACTAGCAGGTGAGACTACAAATGGCTGCCTCTATTGCGCATGGTGCTTCTCCCAAAATTACCCCTTTAAATGCAAATTAGCACAAGCCCCTCCCCTTTGTGGTCCAGTTTGTGGGACTATACCATAAAAATCTGGCGAGTTCTATTTCCTTTTTATATTGACGTCATGGGACCTAGTCAACGCCAGGGGGGCCGAGGATGCCTTCCGCAGATGTGGAAACTGCCCTGGTCCAGTTGACATGGAGGGCAGCGCAAATCTTATTGCCCAAATCTACTCGCTATATCTTACAGTTCTTCAGTCTTTATTAAACACACAAAATGTGCACACAATACATTCCCGGACTTCTTCTCTTCATCTTTCCTTTTTTTTTTTTATTTCATTTTGTTTTATATTAAAATTTAAAACGAAAATCTTCTGTGCTTGTCTGGAGCTCAGCCATGTCCACCCCTCCTCCTCCTCGCTGTTCTGGCTGCAGCAGGAGCCTCCCCCCTCAATTCTGCCTGCTCTATTCCAAAATATCGCTAAGCCACACCCATTGATAAGAGGGCGGGGCCTCAGTCTGATACTGATCAAAAGTAGATTTAATGATAAAACCAAGTTGGAACAAATTATAGAAAGGTTGATCCTGAATATGGCCACCAGCCATGGAAAGGATCCATACACCCCTTATACATCTGACAGATGCTAAACAGAGACCTTTCCGTATACTACTGTAGTACATTCATTGAGTCTATACATTCAGTATATGTATGGGGAGATTTCCATATGCAGCTCCTGGACACAATTTGAACACAGCCTTTATTTAGGAAGCACCTCCCACCAATCATCTGTTTGCCGCCCCCACAGCGGCCAGATGTACAGAGCCACAAAAGCGCTGTCCCTGGGGACCGATTGACGTGAACAGAAGCTGGGCTGCAGTACCCAAGAACGGCCACTATACAGTTAATGGCGCTGTGCTGGATTGCCAACAGTTGATTGGTCGGGGTGCGAAATGTCGGACGACCACCAATCTAATATTGATGAGCTGCCCTTCATATCCTGGTCCTTGACTGCTCTCTTTAAGTAATACTGCGCTTTGTAGAGACCTAGTTGGAATATGGAAACTTTGCCGACGATGCTCTATTGAGAAAAAAAAAAAATGCAAATTACTATTATTCCTTCCTTTCATCAGATACACCATCTGTAGACGGCTGTTTCGGGGTTTTCTGTGTCTGTCACATCTTAAAAGGGTGATAGAATGAAAAAAAAAAAACATCCCGTCAGTCCTCACTGCACCTCTGGCAGCACCAGGAAGCTCTGGATGAACGATCATTCCACCCAGGGAACGTAAAATGTGATTCTGATGTGTTTTGTAAATACGGCACAATTGATTTCCTGGTGGATTTGATCCTGATCCATTGTCTCCATATTTCATCTGTTGTGTAAATGTTCACAGGCAATAAACTCCCTTTGTATTCATGTCTTTATCAACCAGTTTTGATTCTTTTTTTTTTTACCTTGATTGCCACATATAATAAATATAAAATAGGTTTTAGCAATATTTCGCCCGACGCGAAGGAGCAACTGACATTTTCTAATACAGTCTGGCGCCACCTGGTGTTCACAGTGTATATCAATGTGCGCAGCCACCTATTACACTGAGTTCTGGTGGTCACACATGCTCAGTCACTTTCCCACAGCTCAGCTGGGTCTCTGCATAGTGATCCTCTGTGCACTGCAGAGCAGCCAATAGTAAAACTTTTCTGCCTGTCAGGAAAGGAGCGGAGCCTCTGCGGACAATCCCTTTAATTGCAAGACTAATATAGACCACTTATTCCTGTGTGTACCAACCATTGATCTCTCATAGACTACATCAACCCTAGTTGCCCTCTTAAAGGGAACCTGTCCCCAGATGCTATTAATTTGCAGATATTATTTTTTTTCTGCAAGTGAATAGTGTTTCAATGCTGTCTAGCCGCCGCACTGAAAGCCCGGCTACTGGGAGATACTGAAATTCTGTCCTTCCCGGAGCCTCTGGCTTTCAGTCGTAGAGGCATGGCTGGCGTGGCTTCAGTCGCCTACCATTCAGTATACAGGCAGTAGAGGCTGTCAGCACGCTGCAGCACTTTGATTGACAGCTCACTCCACACCGATGCACTGCAGACTGAGCTGTCAATCAAAGTATTGTGACCCGCTTACACTGCTGTGAGCTAGGACTCCCCCTTTTTCCAATGGACATAACGTTTTTATATATATTTCTTTTAAAAAAAATGTTTTAATTTGTGAAGAAATTGGCTATCATCATACAGTGCTCCAACACATAACACAGCATTCCAAATTATTTTGCAAATTGGGTTTAAGTGTCATAAAGATGTAATTTTTTTGTTTTTCACATAACGTCATGGATGGTTTCGTGTCTCGGGGTCTTTGGATCACTGAAAATAATCCATAAGACTCCTGTTCTAATTCGTTTGCCAGTTGCCCAATTAAAGGAAAACTACTTAAAAAGGACGTTCCACATTATTAAGCAGCCACAGGTTTCCAGCAATATGGGAAAGAAAAAGGATCTCTCTGCTGCCGAAAAGCGTCAGGCAGTACAATGCCTTGGACAAGGTATGAAACGATTAGATATTTCACGAAAACATAAGTGTGATCATCAAATTGTGAAGAGAGTGCAGATAAAGGCATAATGAGGAAGGTTTCTGCCAGACAAATTAAATCGGATTTAGAGAGTAGCTGCTAAAACACCATTACAAAGCTGCAAACAGGTATTTGAAGCTGCTGGTGCTTCTGGAGTCCCACGAACCTAAAGGTCTAGGATCCTCTAGAGGCTGTAGTGCATAAACCTACTATTCGGCCACCCCTGGAAACTCTGCAGCAAATTATTCTGCACAACATTTTGAGTTTTTTTTAGTTTTGAAAAAAAATCTGTTATCGTTGGGAAGTTTGTCCTATAAAATGTGGGATTTATCCTCTACCGGTTGATGATTTGAAGATTTATACTGACTCCTCTGCATCGACCATTTAGAAAAATCAGAGAAAAATAGCATTTGCATAATAATTTGGAACGCTGTGTTTACATTTAATTTTGGGGCAAAGGGGGTGATGCAACTATTTATTTTTTAATATACATTTTTTTTTTAATTAGTTTTAATTCTTGAATAAATTGGCCAAATAGCATCATGCAGTGCTCAAATACATATTGTGTGTGGAGCCTCAATATTTATTTTTTATTTATTTTACTCACATATTAATTAAATACTCATAATAATAATTATAATTAATTAAAGATTTTACTCACTTATATTAATTCCACCGCGCTTTACAGACATTATGGGCACAGTCCTCATAGGGAATCTAGATTGTGAGCCCCAATCAGTATGTCTTTGAAGTGTGGGAGGAAGCACATACAAACTCCTTGCAGATGTTGTCCTTAGTGGGATTTGAACCCAGGACCCCAGTGCTGCAGTGCTAACCACTGAGCCACCCTTCTGCCCAACATAACATTGTGTACAGTGCCCATACAGAGTCATATATTTTCCAAATAAGTAATAGAGTGTCTGTCCCATACATATGGTTCTCAGTGACCCCATAAACCTAGTTTGTCACTTGTGACTTTGAACTTTCTTGCACACTGTATTGAAGGTCTTGGGATACTAGACAGTGTACAGATCCTGGCTTTGTGCATGTGTTTACTGCTGCCAGAAAATCCTTATGGCAAACAAGAAGGTTTATTGCAGTTCATAAACCTCCAGCAGACGAATAGAAAACAGCCTTTTCTCCAGCATAAAAGTTTGTAAAGAAGCAAAACAGTCCATGCAGTAGTACAGTGTCCAGCAATGCGGGCTCACCCATATAAAGTACATTCCACACTTCTCTGCCTCTGTCTGAGACTAAACCACAGTAAAGGTCTTTCCACCTCCCACATCCAGGCACTCAATGAGGTAGCTGAACTCCCTTAAATAGGCTGTTGCAAGGCCTGGAACTGGAGGTATGAGAACAGCCAGTCCCACCTAGCTCTTCTGAACAATCCTAAAACCTGGACCCAAAATCTGGGCCCATTGCAGAAACTTCTCAGCCCTATCCGTTCTGGAGCCTGCTTCTCTGGGTTTTCATCACTGAGACTAGCATACCTCCCATCCAGGACCTGTCCAGCTGCAACCGTACAACAGGTACACAATCACTGCTACAGCTACATTTGGATTATCCCTCCCCATAGCTGGGGCAGATTAGAATCATAGAAGAATCATAGAATGGTAGAGTTGGAAGGGACCCCCTGGGTCATCTGGTCCAACCCCCTGCTCAAAGCAGGATTCACTAAATCATCCCAGACAGATGTCTGTCCAGCCTCTGCTTGAAGATGTCCATTGAAAGGGAACTCACCACCTCTCGTGGCCGCCTGTTCCACTCATTGATCACCCTCACTGTCAAAAAGTTTTTTCTAATATCTAATCTGTGTCTCCTCCCATTCAGTTTCATCCCATTGCTTCTAGTCTTTCCTTGTGCAAATGAAAATAAAGATGATCCTTCTACAATGTGACAGCCCTTGACATATTTGTAGACAGCTATTAAGTCTCCTCTCAGTCTTCTTTTTTGCAAGCTAAACATTCCCAAATCCTGTAACCGTTCCTCATAGGACATAGTTTGCAGACCGGTCACCATTCTGGTCGCTCTTCTCTGAACTTGCTCCAGTTTGTCGA
This sequence comes from Phyllobates terribilis, assembly GCF_046119375.1. NCBI lineage: Eukaryota > Metazoa > Chordata > Amphibia > Anura > Dendrobatidae > Phyllobates > Phyllobates terribilis. Next base: position 934,276,310 of record NW_027362762.1, on the reverse strand, counting down.
TGTCTTTTTTAAAATGTGGTGCCCAAAACTGGACACCGTATTCCAGATGAGGTCTGACTAAAGAGGACTAAAGTGCGATAATGACTTCACGTGATCTAGACTGTATGCTTCTGTTAATACATCCCAGAATTGTATTTGCCTTTTTTCTGCTGCATCACGCTGTTGACTCATGTTCAGTCTGTGATCTATTAGTATACCTAAGTCTTTTTCACATGTACTGTTGCTTAGCTCTATTCCTCCCATTTTGTATATGCTTTTTTCATTTTTATTGCCCAGATGTAGTACTTTGCATTTTTCCCTGTTTAAAAACCATTCTGTTAGTTGCTGCCCACTGCTCCAGTTTATTTAGGTCTTTTTGAATCCTCTCTCTCTCTTCTCTAGTATTAGCGATCCCTCCTAGCTTTGTGTCATCAGCAAATTTAATCAGTTTACCCTCAATTCCTTCATCTAAATCATTGATAAAGATGTTGAACAATACAGGTCCCAGGACAGAGCCCTGTGGTACCCCACTTGAGACATTCATCCAACTTGATGTGAAGCCATTTACGACCACTCTTTGAGTCCGATCACTAAGCCAGTTATGAATCCACCTAACAGTTGCCTTGTCCATTCCATACTTGGTAATTTTTTCAATAAGGATGGTGTGAGATACTTTGTCAAATGCTTTGCTGAAGTCAAGATATACTATATCTACAGCATTTCCCTGATCCACCCAGTCAGTGATTCTGTCATAGAAGGAAATTAAGTTAGTCTGACATGACTTGTTAGTTACAAACCCATGCTGACTCTGGTTAATCACTTCATTCTTATCCAGGTACTTACATACATGTTGTTTAATAATTTGTCCAAAGATCTTTCCTGGTATAGAAGTCAGACTCACCGGCCTATAGTTCCCTGGGTCCACCTTCTTCCCCTTTTTGAAGATAGGAACAACATTTGCTCTTCTCCAGTCTTCTGGGACTTCTCCTGTTCTCCAAGAATTTTCAAAGATTATAGATCGTGGTTCTAAAATTTCTTCTACGATCTCCTTCAGTACTCTGGGGTGTAATTCATCTGGACCTGGAGACTTGAACTCATTTATGTTAGCTAAATATTCCCTCACAATCTTTCTGTTTACAGATAACTTGGATTCTTCTATTCTTTTAATAGGACAGTGAAGATCAGTTGATGTTACATTTTCTTTCTGAGAGAAAACAGATGCAAAATAGGAATTAAAAAGTTCGGCCTTCTCAACATCCTTTCTTACCATTTCATCATTTTCATCCTGTAAAAATCCTATAGCATCTTTGACTTTTCTTTTACTTTTGACATACCCCCCAAAATCCTGTTTTATTGCTTTTGACATCTCTTGCAAGCCTTAATTCATTGTCAGCTTTAGCTAACCTGATACGTGCCCTGCAGGTTCTGCAGACTGCATTATAATCTTCTTTAGATATGCCTCCCTCTTTCCATTTGATTACACTGTGTACTCTGCAAAGATGCAACTACAGGGAAGTGCTGACATGAGTCCCAGCAATGTGAATGCTACCAGGAACCCAGCACCTTTTGAGTGTCGCTGTGAATGTGACTGGCATTAAAAAAAAAAGTTACATGACCTCATCACTGCAAAACCAGCGGGGACCACCAAAGCACTACAGCTGCAGGACATTCAAATGTGGAATATTTTATTTAATTTTTATTTATCTTATACCATTTTTTTTATCACATTTTTGAAAAATAGATTGAGTAGTTTGAGTACGAATATGGCTGCCATCCTACAGTGGTTATCATCTAAAGTCCCTATGGGCAGATTTGCCTTATTACATAGTGATCGTTATCACACCTCCCAGTATTAGCATTCCAATTTGTGGAACTGTTTTAAGTCTCGTTCCTGTTCTTGTCTGGGGACACCGACTTAGCTCCACTCACTTATGACCCATCTTGTGGGAATTCAGAAGGGCAATTTTTGTGAAATTCCACACAACCCCTTTTAAATGTATTTTTCCTGCAGTTAGTATTTCGTCCACATGGGGGAGACATTACATCAGTAACGGAACAATGATACTGTATTAGTGCTCAGCTATATATTTATCATTCCAATATAACTGCACCTGTTAAGAGGTGTAATTCTGTCATCTTTGCCACTAGAACATTTTTGCTGTATGATTCAATCATATTTGTGATTATTGCTCAATGACTTCCTAATTTACTTTCTAGAAAACGCAAACACTTAATCACAAAACGACACATTACTTCTCATCTTCGCAGTACTGATTGGGACAGAACAAGGCCAGTTTTAATTTTTGCAAAGCGCTGTGACCTTTTTGCTATTTTTCTGTCTTCAGAGCCATATGGGGGTTTGTTTCTTATAAGGTCAAGTTGTAGTTTTGAATGACCGCATTTTTTTAGTGGGTGAAAAGTCAGCTGAGATGACCCCAAAAAATTAAATTCTGGCATTTTCATTTTTTTACTATTATTATTTTTTTTTTCATTTACAACTTTTAGATAAATATATTTTCACAGTACGAACTTTTATGGACGCAGCAATACCAGACTTGCTAGATATTTATTTTATTATTTTTTTATTATTATTTTCAGAATGGGAAAATGGAGGGGGGATTTTAACTTTTAGATGTTTTTTTTTCTTATTAATTTTATATATATATATATATATATATATATACATTAGTAGAGATCCATCTAGAGAGAGATATAGCCGTTCAATTACGATCATCTATTGTTCATGGCTATAATTCTATACACACATATAAGCGCTTTATATGCCTCTTCATCACTTTTATAACATTTCTTTATCAATTATCTCTCATTCTTTGCAGCTGCCATAAAGAGAACAACAAAAATTACTGGAAATTTGGGTTTGTCCTGGATTTGGCCGCCGGCTTCACCTACGAAGTTTTCACAATAATTAATGTATTACTTTGCTTGTACAGATTAAAAAGCAATACTAAGATTATTCATTTGTTCTCACTGGACAACCCCTTTAAAGGGAATCTGTGAGCAATTTTTTGCTATGTAATCTGAGTGAAGGATGATGTAGGGACTGAGACGCTGATTCCAGCATTGTGTCACTTGCTGTCATTTTGATTAAAAATCACAGTTTTCTCTTCTAATTCAAGGGAATTTCTAGACCTAAAAATGAAGATAAAAAAATGGCAAGATCATTACAGAAACATTTAGAAAAGCTACGGCGACTAACATGCTATTACACTAATTTAATACAAAATGCGATAAGGAAAAATTGTCATTTGATAGAAAGTGATCAAGATCTTTGTGATATAGCGCTTAATAAACCATTATTTTCATATAGAAGAAATAAAGATTTGGGAAATTTATTAATGCGTAATAGATTCTTAAGTAAAAAAAAAAATACATGGTTAGAAGAGAATCAAATGACAGGTAACTACAGATGGGGCAGGTGTTCGTTCTGCCGGCTACATCTTACAGGTAAAAATAGGTTCTATGTATATGACACGAAATAAAAGGATTCATTTCATAACGAACAAAACACGTAGTTTACATAATATTCCGTCCTTGTAAGTTCTACTATATTGGAAAAACAATACGACCATTATTTGTCAGGTTCAGGAACTGTATTACCTCCGGTAAAGGATCGCCAAGATTAATCCAACACATTAGAGAATGCCGTGATGTGAACCCCCCATCCTCTGCAATCTGCAGGTATTGAACATTTAAAATATCCTATTCAAGGGGGAAATTACAATGGTTTATCATTAGTAAGAGACGGTAAATGGATCTTAGAAACAGAAGCCCAAAGCCCCCTAGGACTAAACGAGAAATTAGATAGGTCAGTCTCTTTATAATGTTGTTTTAAATGTATGTTAATCGGCTTTTTAATTCTGCACATAGAACCCCACCTATAAAAGAAGCAGTCACACTTCCTTTGTAGATTGGACCCATAGAAGCGCCTTGAGGACGCGAAACGGCCGTCGTCTACCTGTCTCTCCCCGCAGGTCTCCCCTGCTTTTATGAAACACGGTTGTACCTGATGTCCAAGTCTATATGAAGTAAAGGACTTTTAGCCTCATCTTTAAACTTGCCCATATGTTGTGTTAGCATTGCACCACCTAGATTAGGATACAGCTAATAGGATACAGCTGCTGGTTTGGAACTTTGTAAAACTTACACACTGGTACATAGAGATTTTCCAATATCTCCTTGTGCTGCCATTACTTTGTGATTTTTATACCAGTCTGGGCAAACACATTGCCAAGTGCACACAAAAGTGGCCTCAATTATGACAGTTCTGCATTCCGATGCCCGATTTGGGATACGTTGGTGGTGCACCGCAGCAGTTGAAAGATGCCGTTACAGTATTAGTAAGGTGAACGCCTCTTAAAGAATTTGGCGCCTCTTACTCCAGCGCTCCCTTCATTATCACTGGCATAAAACACACCAGTCTTAATGATTCAGGGTCTATGAATTGACTTGCCAATCGGTCGGCGCATTTCCAGCCGTTGGGATACTCTTAACGAATTGTATGTTATATTTACCAAAGTAATTTACATCTGGAATTATAATATTGTATAAATCACTGAATAATTGTAAGGCTGCAGCTCAAAATAACTTCACCCTGACTCTTCTTATAGGTATCGAAAAATGTGAAATTGCAAACACAATAGGAAAGTGTATTGAGTAGTATAATATTTCATCTGCTGCTGGGAAAGCTGAGTACAAATATTTATTTTACTCACATATAGCACCATTAATTCACAGTGCTTTACAGGCATCATCACTGTCCCCATTGGGGCTCACAATCTAGATTCCCTATCAGTATGTCTCTGGAGTGTGGGAGGAAACCAGAGAACCCGGAGGAAACCTAAGCAAACACGGAGAGAACATACAAACTCCTTGCAGATGTTGTCCTTGGTGGGATTTGAACCCAGGACCCCAGTGCTGCTGTGCTAACCACTGAGCCACCATACTGTGCTTCCATTCCTGCTTCTAAAAGGGAAATAAAGTTCTAAGGTTTCCTGAGTGGCAGATCTGCAGTAATCTTTCTAATACCTCACAACATTAGAGAATTCAAGGCACATTTAAAATGGATCTGTCATCATATTTCTCAATACAAACAATGTAAATCGTAAAATAGATCTATTAGAGCTCATAAATCTGGTGTAATGAGGTTCCCCGTCATGTAGTAATGCGCCCCTTCTTGTAATAATGGCTCTGACTCGCCCCCTGGGCCGTGGGGCACCCGGAACCGGGCTTTAGTGCGATGCTGGAAGTAGTAGTGGCAACCCGATCCCGTGGCTTAGGGTGGTCAGACCAAATACTGTAGCAGTCTATTTGTAGAGCTATGAATGTCCGACTACGCCACCCGTGGATTGCGGTCAGGGATGACCGACGCTACGAGGCAGACCGCTGAGGCTGGTGTTAGTGTGCAGCACAGGGATAGGATAACTCCCCACGGGAAGATTGTAGCCTCAGGGCAATGTAGGTGGATGCTGGGGGTGATAGTGCTGGCCGCAATAATCAGAGTTCAGAGTCCGCTTCAAACAGCCCAGGGTCTTTATTGCAGGTATTTCTAATGACCCAACAGGAGTACAGGGTAGGAATGGGCCTGGGTGTCTGAGAACATTCGGGCGAGCCCCACTGGTCAGGGTGAGTGTGAAGGCCTAGTTCTCTCTCTGCCCTTGCTGACTATCCCCCTTTTCGTGGTATGATAGCCCATGTCCCTGAGCTGGCCGTGTACTTCGCCTGTATGGCTTGCGACTCGGGCCTTAGGTACCTGTAGCTTCTCCGTGCTGTACTGGTCCCTCTGTGTGGCGGAGCCTCCAGGCTTCTTAGGCCAAGGAACCTGAAATCCCTTGCAGGTTGGTTATCTGCTGCTGGGCGTGCAACCATGGCAGCCTCGGACCCCAATGTCCGGTGGTGATTCTCTCAGCCAGGACCGGCTCTCGTCGCCTCTGTCCCTGGCCTGCAGCTTCTCCACTGCCTCACGGACTCCTTGGCTACAGCTGAACTGTCCCTCCTTCTCTGGGACTAGTCTCAGTCCTGAGCTAGGTCGTCCAGTTCTCTCTAACCCTGCCCCCAGTACCAGATTTTATAGGGGCAGCCAGCTCCCCCTACTGGCCTGGGACAGGAGATGCTGTTTGCTAATTGTCCCTGACCAGGGAACCTCCCTTCTGCTCTCAGACACAGCCTTTAATATTTGTGGCATCCAGGCCTGGGGTGACACATTCCCCCCTAGTAAAATTTAGTACTCCGGGACTAAACAGGAAACACAAATACAGGGTATAAATGCATGTCCATAAACACAACAGGGAAGGAAATACACTGTGTTCCAAATTATTATGCAAATAATATTTTCTCAGATTTTCCCAAATTACCTATATGAATTGCAGTCATTGTAATTTTCCAGTCAAATAACTATTAGAGTACAATTGAAAAGTTTTTATACAAACTGTCTATGATAACAGGATATTTTTTAAAAAATAAAACACTCAAACTGCACTCAAAATGCATGTTCCAAATTATTATGCACAGCAGAGTTTTCAACCTTTTCATTTTAATAAAGAACAAAAAAATTGTCATTTTTGAAATTATAAGCATTAGCAGGTTATTACAAACTGAAATCAAACAGTTTTCAACTCAAAACTTTATTCTAGGTGATGTTACATTTGCACATAGGACCGCTTGTTCGAAAGGAGCTTCTGAACTCTCTCGTCCATTGAATTTGTCAGGTTTTGGATGGTTTCTGCTTCAATTGTTTTGCATGAGGACAGAATACCCTCCCAGAGCTGTTGCTTAGATGTGAACTGCCTCCCGCCATCATAGACACTCCTTTTGATGATGCTCCAGAGATTCTCAATGGGGTTGAGGTCAGGGGAGCATGGGGGCCACACCATAAGTTTGTCCCCTTTTATGCCCATAGCAGCCAGAGATGCAGATGTGTTATGTGCAGCATGAGACGGTGCATTATCATGTGGTGGTCTGTGACCGGGTGTCCATATCACCAACAAAAGGAGAGGGTCACAGTATGATCCGTGACCGGGTGTCCATTTCACCAACACAACGGGAGCCTTAACCAGGTGGGGGTCTGTCCTTGCCCCGAGTCCTTGACAGTCTTTATTCATTCCTTTGGTTAGGCTCCGAACATATTTACAAGGAAGTCCCGGTTACTCAAAGTTCATAACCTGTTAGTCCATATATCTAGAAAAACTGGGAAAACAGTATTAATAACCAAGGTACAAACATAAAACATTAAATATATACACTGTGCATTTTAGATCTTCCAGCGAGCTGGCATTTGACCCCTAGTGCTCCGGGTTGACCTCAGTAACCCACTGTCTGGTGGTGGTCTAACCTGGCTTTCCCCATTAGTATTTAGGGTATTGCTACTAGCTGGGTTTACAGGTAGGGCAGGCAGCTGTCTGCGGGTTCTTTGGCTTACCGCAGGCATGGCAGGCTCACTGTCAGCAGAGGGTTGACTCTCCTGGGCTGCTGGCATGGGTTTTTCTGCCTCCTCGGCTGCTTGTTCTTCTTGTTCTTCCTGCTGTCCTGTAGGCTCCTGCTGGGTAGGTTGAAGGAAGTGTAGGACGGGTACCACTATGGCATCGTTTATCCGAGTCCAGGACCGGGGGAACTCTCCGAGAACGGTGCTGACCATTTCTTCCTTGTCCACTGCGGGCTCAAGGTCATCTTGATCTTCTCCTGCACTCTGTAGTTGCTCGGGGCACCGTTTTAGGTGGTCTCTGGAGACGGTGCTAGTGGTTTCTTCTCCATCCTTGGTAATCACACATAAATTCGTGTTGTTGTGGTCGGACTGCAGTACTGTGTACGGGTCTCTCTCCCACTGGTCGTCCAGCTTGTGAAGCCTTCTCTTCCGCTTCAGGACCTGCTCACCAGGTTCCAGGGGACCAGCAGGGGCGTGTTGGTTGAAGAGCCTCTCTTGCCTTTCTCTCGCTTGAGCCAGACTCCTCTCCACAATCTCCTGTACCTTCTTGTACTGTAGCCGCCGTTCCGTATCCCAGTCTGCATCTGGGGAGGTGTCCTCGGGTGTCAGGACTCCCATCTCCAGGTCTATCGGCAGCTTACCTGGTCTTGCGCGCATCAGGTAAGCCGGGGTGCAATTTGTAGCATTCACCGGGATATGGTTGTACAAGTCAATCAGGTCTGGCAGCTTCTCCAGGCCACAGGCTGCGTTCTTCCAGGGGCAACGTCTTGAGGAGATCAATGACGATATTGTTCATTTTCTCACACAGCCCGTTGGTTTGCGAGTGGTAAGGCTTTGTCCGAATCTTCCTACAGCCGTAGAGGTTGCAGAACTCCTGGAATACTTCAGCCTCAAACGCTGGACCTTGATCTGTCAAGACCTGTTCCGGATACCCGTGTGGACGGCAGAAGTGTTGCTGGAAGGCTCTGGCCGCTGTTTGGGCTGTCAGGTCTTTAACAGGAACCACCACCAGGAACCGGGAGTAATGGTCCACAATCGTGAGGGCATAGATGTAGCCGGACCGGCTTGGAGCCAACTTCACATGGTCCAGAGCTACTAGTTCAAGAGGCTGCCTGGTGACGATGGGCCTCAAGGGTGTCTTCTGTCTGGTACGGTCCTTCCTTCTGAGGTGGCATGGGCCACAGTCCCTGTTCCACTTCTCTATGGCCCCTCTCATACCGATCCAGTAGAACCGCTCTCTCAGTAGGAACTCCAGTTTCTTCCACCCGAAGTGTCCCGCTCTGAAATGGTAGGCCTCCAGGACCATTGCTGCATCTCGCCTTGGGACCACTACCTGCCAGGTCAGCTTGTGCGTCCGGTGGTTGACAAGCCTTCTGCACAGCTTACCCTCGTAGAGGAATAGCCTGCTTTTCTCCTTCCATAACTGCTTGGCTTCCTCTGGAGCGTCCGGGCCAGGGCTAGCGTCTGCCTGGGTTAACAGGTCTTTCACCAGGCGAACTGCAGGGTCACTATCTTGCGTTTCAGCCCAGCTGGGGTGGGGTAAGGGGTTGAACATGATGGTGGTTAGGTCTTTGTCTTTTACCCGGTGAGAATACTGAGTGGCCCATACCGGTGGAACGCAGGGAGCTCTACTTCCTCCAGCTCTTCCGAGTCTTCTTCTCCTTCGGGTAGGTGGGCCATTCTTGATAGAGCGTCTGCGTTGGCGTTGGTTCTGCCTGCCCGGTATTTGATTGTGAAGTCATAATTTGATAGCCGGGCCATCCACCGCTGTTCTAGGGCACCAAGTCTAGCATTGTCCAGGTGTGTCAACGGGTTGTTGTCCGTGTACACAGTGAACTTTGCGGAGGCCAGGTAATGCTTAAACCATTCTGTGACGGCCCACACCACTGCTAAGAATTCTAGTTTGAAGCAGTTGTAATTCTCCGAGTTTCTTTCAGTGGGCCTCAGCTTCCGGCTGGCGTACGCGATCACCCTTTCTCTGCCCTGCTGGTTCTGTGACAGTACGGCTCCCAGCCCCACATTGCTGGCGTCTGTGTGGAGGATGAAAGGCTGGCCATAATTGGGGTAGGCCAGGATCTCATCCCCCGTGAGGGCCATCTTCAACTGGCGGAAGGACTCCTCTTCCGGCTTGTCCCACTTGAAGGGTGGCTTTTGACTTCTGGTCTTGGATTGACCTATCAGGAGGTCCTGCATTGGAGCTGCCATCTTTGTGAACCCGGGGATGAACCTTCGGTAGTAGCCTACCAATCCGAGGAACTGCCTCACTTCTTTGATGTTTGAGGGGCTTGGCCAGCTCTTGATTACTGTGACCTTGTCGGGGTCGGGGGCTACTCCTTCTGCACTCACCACGTGCCTCAGGTACTGTACCTTCGGCTTTAACAGATGGCACTTGGAGGGTTTCACTTTCATGCCATAGCCTGCCAGGGCTTCGAACACCTCTGCCAGGTGTTTTAGATGGTCCTCGTAGGTCTTCGATTAGACGATCATGTCGTCCAGGTAAAGTAGGACCGTCTCGAAGTTTCGGTGCCCTAGACAGCATTCCATCAGCCTCTGGAAGGTCCCGGGTGCATTGCAGAGCCCGAATGGCATACAGTTGAATTCACTTAATCCCATCGGGGTGGTGAAGGCGGTCTTCTCCTTGTCAGCCTCTGCCACAGGAACCTGCCAGTACCCGCTAGTAAGGTCCAAAGTAGAGAAGAAATTAGCTGATTTTAGTGCGGCTAAGGACTCCTCTATCCTAGGTAACGGGTACGCGTCTTTATGGGTAATACGATTGATTTGTCTATAGTCCACGCACATTCTCATGGTGCCGTCTTTCTTTTTTACCAGAACCAAGGGGGCTGCCCAGGGGCTACAGCTATCTCTAATGACCCCAGCTTCTTTCATTTCTCTCAGCATGCCCTTTGCGTTCTGATAATGTGCAGGGGGTACAGGTCTGTGCCTCTCTTTTATTGGTGGGTGGCTCCCCGTGGGGATATGATGTTCTACTCCCTTTACTCGGCCGAAGTCTAGCGGGTGCTTACTAAAAATTCTCTCGTACTCCTGAACCACCCGGTAGACTCCTTGTTTTTGGTGCAGGGGAGTGGAGTCAGTACCCACATGGAGTTTCTGGCACCAGTCCTCCTTGTGTTTCTGGCAGCCATTACCCTCCACCAGGGAAGATGGAGGCAAGGGTTTCACGACCCTGATAGCATTGTGCTTGACGGCAAACAATTTGGCTAGTGTAGCGTACCGGGGCAAGTGTACTTCCCTTTCCCCGATGTTTAAGATCCGGACGGGCACCCTTCCATTGCAGACATCAACCACCCCCCGGGCTCTCAAAATGGTGGGCCTGCTGTCTGAGTACACGGGTTCTACCATGGCTTGGTAGTCTCTCCCTCTTAACCCGATTGCAGTCCGACACCAGATCATCATTTCGCTTTTGGGAGGCATGGCAATGGGGAACAGGTCGCTCATCCTCACGCTACCGATCTCACCACCAGACAGTTCTACCTGTTGCTGTCTCATCAGGGCTCTTATCTCTTTCTGGAGGACCCTCTGTTGGCTGGAGCTTGCATTCATCGCCACCTGCTGCAAAATCACAATTACTTCTGAAAGACAGTTTTCAATCACATTAGTACCCAAGGTTATTTTAGGGTGACTTTCACGACGGTCAATGTCCACAATGATCACTCCCTGTGCCGGCAGTTCAACCTTACCAATCTTGATAGTCATCTCTCTGAACCCCACCTGCGGCACGGGTTGGCCATTGCTGGCGATGATACTTAAGTCATCGTCTGGATAGCGGGTTATGTCAGCGTCACTCCAGTACCGCTTGAAAAGTACGTAGGGGATGGTAGTCACTTGAGACCCGGTGTCCAGCAGTGCACTCATGGGGATACCGTCCAGCACTACGGATAAGACCGGGCGTCCCCCCACGTACTTATCGTGCCAATTTGACGGGCCTAATGACCTTATGCCTGTGGGTTGGCCCTCTGCCCCAGGTCGGACCCATTTAAAGTACAGTACCTGGCTATGTGTCCTGGCTGGCTGCAACGGCGGCAAATCGACTGTCCATCCTCGGTGTAACGGTCGGCGGGCCTCGCTCTGACCAACGGGATCCTCCTCTGTCGACGCCACGGGACATCCTCTGGACTGGAAGCCAGCTTGATTGGTCTTGATGGTTCCACCTGCAACGACTGTACGGTCCTGGTCAATGCAGCCACACTCTTGGTAAATTCTTGGACCTGATGGTGCAGGTTGGCAGGCTGGGATGGATTTAGGGCCTGCGCATCAGCCCCCACAAGGTCTGCGGGGTAGGGCGCCGCCTCCTGGTGGTAAGTGATGGCAGGGCGCCGGGAAACTACAGCGCCACCTGGTGCGGGTTCTCGAAGCACCCGGATGGCTCTATCCTTGAGCTGCGCAAAAGTCAAATCGGGGTTCTGTAGGGCCATGAGGCGCAGCTGGGTTCTGTGGTCGCTGGACAGCAGACCTTCTATGAACTGGTCAGTCAACAGTTTATCGGTGTCCTGCACGCTGCCAGGGTCAGCTTGCTTGATTGCTCCCAGAGCTTCTTGCAGGTTCAAGGCATAGTCTCTGAAACTATCTTGTGCTCGCTGCTTACAGCCATAGAACAGCATTTTGATTTCTGCTGAGGTACGGGTATCAAAGGTACTCCGCAGCCGGGTCAGGATGTCCTTTACAGTCCTTTTCTCTTCATCTGACCATGATTTCACTTCCCGCTGGGCTGCACCGGTTAGCTGCCCCGTCAGAATGCTCACTTTCTGTTCTTCCGTCAGGGGATAAACTTTAAATAAACTGTGCAGTCTTTCCTTAAAGTCAGTTAATGTATGGGATTCCCCTGAGTATTGGGGCAGCCAGGCTGCTCCGGGGATGTAAGGCATGGAGAAAGGCATCACCGCTGCTGCAGCCACGCTGGTGGTAGAAGGTCCCTCCGCGTCTGTCATCTTCCTCCCCCCTAGATAACCGTGGCCTACCTTCCGTTAATCCTCTTCCGTAGGCCGCGGCTCTGTTGGTGCTGCTCCGGGCGAGGACCTTGCGTCGTGTCCTGGTGACGTCAGTGTCGCTCTCTCTCCTTCCAGGACCTTGTGCAACGTCGGTGCGTAGGGCGGGGCTTCAGGTCTCGCGCGGTTTGGACGTCCACGCCCCTCTTCTTCCTGCGCGGCCTTCCCGAAGATGGCGTCCGATGGCTGGAAAACGGCTCCGAAAGGCGGGAAACTTCCTTTTGAGGTACGTGTACAGTCTTTTTCAGGTGCGCAATACCCGTTTGTGGCGGGTTGGTCACAATCCTGCCGACTACACCAAAGCTGACTCGCCCCCTGGGCCATGGGGCACCCGGAACCGGGCTTTAGTGCGATGCTGGGAGTAGTAGTGGCAACCCGATCCCGTGGCTCAGGGTGGTCAGACCAAATACAGTGGCAGTCTATTTGTAGAGCTATGAATGTCTGACTACGCCACCCGTGGATTGCGGTCAGGGATGACCACCGCTGAAAGGCAGACCGCTGAGGCTGGTGTTGGTGTGCAGCATAGGGATAGGATAACTCCCTACGGGAAGAGTGTAGCCTCAGGGCAATGTAGGTGGATGCTGGGGGTGATAGTGCAGGCCGCAATAATCAGAGTTCAGAGACCGCTTCAAACAGCCCAGGGTCTTTATTGCAGGTATTTCTAATGACCCAACAGGAGTACTGGGTAGGAATGGGCCTGGGTGTCTGAGAACATTCGGGCGAGCCCCACTGGTCAGGGTGAGTGTGAAGGCCTAGTTCTCTCTCTGCCCTTGCTGACTATCTCCCTTTTCGTGGTGTGATAGCCCACCTCCCTGAGCTGGCCGTGTACTTCGCCTGTATGGCTTGCGACTCGGGCCTTAGGTACCTGTTACTTCTCCGTGCTGTACTGGTCCCTCTGTGTGGCGGAGCCTCCAGGCTTCTTAGGCCAAGGAACCTGAAATCCCTTGCAGGTTGGTTATCTGCTGCTGGGCGTGCAACCCTGGCAGCCTCGGACCCCAATGTCCTGTTGTGATTCTCTCAGCCAGGACCGGCTCTCGTCGCCTCTGTCCCTGGCCTGCAGCTTCTCCACTGCCTCACGGACTCCTTGGCTACAGCTGAACTGTCCCTCCTTCTCTGGGACTAGTCTCAGTCCTGACCTAGGTCGTCCAGTTCTCTCTAACCCTGCCCCCAGTACCAGCTTTTATAGGGGCAGCCAGCTCCCCCTACTGGCCTGGGACAGGAGGTGCTGTATGCTAATGGTCCCTGACCAGGGAACCTCCCTTCTGCTCTCAGACACAGCCTTTAATATTTGTGGCATCCAGGCCTGGGGTGACACAGCTCCATCCTGGGCCCTTCATTTGTAGTAATGTGCTTGTCATGTAATAATGGCCCTGTCCTTGGCACCATCAAGTAATAATACCCCCCATCCTGGCCGCTTTCTACAAAAATGTCCCCCCATCCTGGCCCCCATCCTGTAATAATGTCTCGCATCCTAGCCTCTGTCCTGTAATAATGTCCTCCATCCTGGCCTCTGTCCTGTAATAATGTCCTCCATCCTGGCCTCTGTCCTGTAATAATGTCCTCCATCCTGGCCTCTGTCCTGTAATATTGTCCTCCATCCTCGCCTCTGTCCTGTAATAATGTCCTCCATCCTGGCCTCTGTCCTGTAATAATGTCCTCCATCCTGGCCTCTGTCCTGTAATAATGTCCTCCGTCCTGGCCTCTGTCCTGTAATAATGTCCTCCCTCCTGGCCTCTGTCCTGTAATAATGTCCTCCATCCTGGCCTCTGTTCTGTAATAATGTCCTCCATCCTGGCCTCTGTCCTGTAATATTGTCCTCCATCCTGGCCTCTGTCCTGTAATAATGTCCTCCATCCTGGCCTCTGTCCTGTAATAATGTCCTCCGTCCTGGCCTCTGTCCTGTAATAATGTCCCCCCATCCTGGCCTCTGTCCTGTAATAATGTCCTCCATCCTGGCCTCTGTCCTGTAATAATGTCCTCCATCCTGGCCTCTGTCTTGTAATAATGTCCTCCATCCTGGCCTCTGTCCTGTAATAATGTCCTCCCTCCTGGCCTCTGTCCTGTAATAATGTCCTCCATCCTAGCCTCTGTCCTGTAATAATGTCCTCCATCCTGGCCTCTGTCCTGTAATAATGTCCTCCATCCTGGCCTCTGTCCTGTAATAATGTCCTCCCTCCTGGCCCCTGTCGTGTAATAATGTCTCGCATCCTATCCTCTGTCCTGTAATAATGTCCTCCCTCCTGGCCTCTGTCCTGTAATAATGTCCTCCATCCTGGCCTGTGTTCTGTAATAATGTCCTCCATCCTGGCCTCTGTCCTGTAATAATGTCCTCCCTCCTGGCCTCTGTCCTGTAATAATGTCTCGCATCCTAGCCTCTGTCCTGTAATAATGTCCTCCATCCTGGCCTCTGTCCTGTAATAATGTCCTCCATCCTGGCCTCTGTCCTGTAATAATGTCCTCCCTCCTGGCCTCTGTCGTGTAATAATGTCTCGCATCCTATCCTCTGTCCTGTAATAATGTCCTCCCTCCTGGCCTCTGTCCTGTAATAATGTCCTCCATCCTGGCCTCTGTTCTGTAATAATGTCCTCCATCCTGGCCTCTGTCCTGTAATAATGTCCTCCCTCCTGGCCTCTGTCCTGTAATAATGTCTCGCATCCTAGCCTCTGTCCTGTAATAATGTCCTCCATCCTGGCCTCTGTCCTGTAATAATGTCCTCCATCCTGGCCTCTGTCCTGTAATAATGTTCACGATCCTGGCTCAATCCTGTAATGTCCCCATTCTTGCCCCTGTCCTATAATAATGTCCTCCATCCTGGCCCTTATTTAGTAATAATGTACCCCACCCTGGACTCTGTCCTGTAATAATGCTCAGCATCCTTGCCCTATCCTTTAATAATGTCCCCCATCCTGGCTCCCGTCCTTTAATAATATTCCCCATCCTGGCCCTGTCCTATAATAATGTCCCTTATAATGTGATGATATTCTCCATCCTGTAATAATGTTCCCCATCCTGGCCCTCGTCATGTAATAATGTCCCCTATCTTGTAGTAATGTCCCCCATCCTGTAATAATGTTTTCCATCCTGTAATAATGTCCCCCATCTTGTAATATGTCATACTGGTGGATCGTAGACCCAATGAGCCACTGATTGGGGAGAGCCTGGAAGGGCGTAACTAAGCGACCACCTGGGTTTTCACTAGAGCCTCTGATGGTGAGGTTAGACTTGAGCCACATGTGGACGCCAGGTGCTACTCCAGGACAGATCCCGGTACAGCAGCAGCTGACCCCAAGGGTTGGGAGAGCAGACACGGGCTCGGAGTCCAATGCGGAACTGGATTTTGGTGAAACAGATATTAGAGCTGGTTCAGATTGGACAGGGTTTCAAGCACAGATTCAGGTACCATCGGAGAGGTCTCAGGTTCAAGTACCCATGGTGCGGTTTCAGGTTCAGGTACCACAGGTACAGTTTCAGGCTGGAGGCACATAAGACTGATACTGGCACAAGTTTAACTGAACGGGTACAGCGACCTGACAACGGGCTAGCAGCTTGCAGACTGACTAAACCCAATTGTTGCTCAGGTAATTCCCAACAGGTAGAGGTGCCTTAAGTGCTAAGTGACTCCCAGCTACTGGCTGATGACACATTAGGAGTGTGTGTGCCCTAAGCACGCTGCCAGGGGACCCGCGAGGCATGTGCAGGCACTGGTACACAGAGGCTGAGCGGGGAATGCGGCAGGGTGAGGGAGGAACGGGGGCATGCAAGGATGCCGGCGTTTCATAATAATGTTCTCCATCCTGGCCCCTGTCCTGTAATAATGTCCTCCATCTTGGTCCCTTCCTGTAATAATGTTCCCCATCCTGGCCCCCGCCCTGTAATAATGTCCCTCATCCTGGCTCCCGTCTTGTAATAATGTCCCCCATCCTGGCCCCTGTCCTGTAATAATGTCCTCCATCTTGGCCCCTCCCTGTAATAATGTTCCCCATCCTGTCCCCCGTCCTGTAATAATGTCCCTCATCCTGGCTCCTGTCTTGTAATAATGTCCCCCATCCTGGCCCCTGTCCTGAAATAATGTCCCCCATCTTGGACCCTGTCCTGTAATAATGTCCTCCATCCTGGCCCCTTCCTGTAATAATGTTCCCCATCCTGGCCTCTGTCCTGTAATCATGTCCTCCATCATAGCCCCCTTCCTGTAACAATGTACCCCATCCTGGCCCCTGTCCTGTAATAATGTCCCTTGTTCCCTATCCTGGCGCATTCCTCAAACACATTTAAACATAAAAAAATAAACAATTCTTTTGACATATCTTCACTCCTCCATCGAGCAGCTTACTCTTTCTCCTCCACAGCTAGCGTGGGGGAACGGATGGCGCATGGAAGTGATGTCATGCGTCACCCACAGGGCATACAGAGGACGTACATTTATCTGAAAACAGGGCTGTCGTCGGCAGGCACCCCCTGCACTGGCCCGGTTACGTCCGTGCTGGATCTTGTGTATTTTGCACTACATTTTGTGGAAATTAGTCTCTTCTTGAGATAAAGGATACTATAATGATTATGGAGTAGGTTAATCCTTAAGATTTCGGTCAGTGACTTTGGGGTATTGCTGACCGTTATATTCAGTTAGAGTAAATTTGTAAAAAAAAAAATAATATATGTATTTTTATTAAAAAATGTTGGCAATATTTTTTTTATCCTAGCAGAATCTGTATTAAGCTATGTGCGCACGGTCAGGATTTGAAGCAGAAAGCTCCTTTCTGCATCTCCTTGGCAGGAAAAACGCTGTGGAAAAACTGCGCGATTTTGACACGTTTTTGATGTGTTTTTTGAAGCATTTTTGTACATCAATGAATGCTTTTTGGAGCTAAATAAAGTTATTTGGTGGGACATTGCTTAAACCCTTGGATTACCCTTAGAACTGGGGAGAGTATATTGGTTAATTTGAATGATTAAAGAATGTGTTTGTTGTATTTCAAATAAAGTGTTTACTCTGTGTCTGTGTGTTTATTTAACTCTTTACTTTAGTTTAATTAGGTTTGGTGATGAAAGGGTCTGATTGACACCTTGTCATCACCAAACAAAAGAGCTAGGTGTCAGCTAATGGCATTCAGCCAATCTCATTAGCATTTCCATTCATGTAATTTCTGGAGCAGCTGTGAGCTGCTATTTTTAGCCTAGGAAGGTGCCATTAGGTCCCTGGCCATTATTAATAGCTCACAGCTGTTTCATTAGCCGCTACGTCCCCCCAATCAGCACTCAGCGGTGCTTGGAACACAGCGTATTTTTGCTACGTTCAAAACACGGTGTTCTAATGCCGCACTTTTGTTGTCAGTACATGTGAATCCACCACATATAATGACACTCGAATTGGTCAAAATCTGCAGCAGAGACTAGCGTGTCCGCTACAGAAATTGACATGCTGCGGGTGAGTTTGGGTACATGGCGACGGTCAGGAGCCGCTGCAGGTTTGACGCTGCGTGTTTATACAGCATTAAACCTGCAGCGTCCAGATGTTACAGCATAATGGATGGGATTTCTAGAAATGCCATGTCCACTATGCGTGCATCAGAGGCTGAGAATCACCCATGGACACTGACATGCGGTGCGTCTTTCAGGACTGCAGCATGTCAAATTCTCTTGCGAAGTCGCTAGTCTCCGCAACAGAAATTTGACCACTAGAATGTATTGAATGCGGTGAATACACATGGTTCAGTGAACACATATTGATTTAACTGCGTTCAATAGAATGCAACGTTTTGGACGCAGCAAAAAATATGCATCCAAAGTGCTGATACGTCCGAATCATGGGCACAGAGCCTAAATTTTTTAAAAAAAAATGGCGTGGGCTCCCGCATCATTTTTAAAACCAGCAGAGGGAAAGCCAACCGCTGGGGGCTGTTATTAGTAGCCGGGGAACGTGCCATTAGCCAACAATGTTCCCTGGCTATTAATATCAGCCCATAGCTGTTTATTTAGCCTTTACTGCATAGATTACACGGGGACCCCAGAAAAAAATTGACGTGGGGTCCTCCTATAAAATCGAACCAGTAAAGGCTAAACAGACAGCTGCGGGCTAATATTAATAGCCAGGGAAGGGGCTATTGAATATGAATACTAGCCCCCTCCGCGGCTATTAATATCACCCCTCAGCAGTCCCAGAAATGGCGCATCCATAAGATGTGCCAAATCTGGCGCTTAGCCTCCGCCCTTCCAATTGCCCTGTAGCGGTGGCGAGTGGGTTAATGGGGTTGGGGTTCATGTCAGCCTTGTATTGGCGGCTGACTTGAAGCCCAGGTAAGTAATGGAGGGCGTCTATAAGATGCCCCCATTACTAACTGCGTAATAGAGTTATCGCCGCCTTTTCAAAAAATACATGGCCAGAATAAAATATTTTAATTAAATTGAAAACACATGGTTTTACTTTTTTTTTTATTGCACTGTCAGTCCCTGAATCCCTCGATCTTCTGAAAAAAACGTAATAAAATACACAGCCATATCCCTCATCTGTCCACCGTAACAACACAGTCCACGATTACCGCCAACGTTTGTCCCTTGGAAATCCGGATCACTTCTACAGCAGTGACATCAGCAATCACTGATGTCACTGCTGTAGCAGACAGCAATGTATACTGACAGGAGTGTAAAATCACGCCTGTCAGTGTACATTGCTGCTGCAGGAGGTCACTGGGGTTCATCAGCTGAAAATCAGCTTATCAGCCCCGGTGAGCTCACCACCAGTACTGGTGGGAACATTCCTCAGAATGTTCCCACAGTGAGGTCACGTGAACAATCAGTTGATTGCTCACGTGATCGCAGGTCCTGGCAGTGCAGTACACTGCTGGGAGCGAGCGCACTCCCTGCAGTGTACCGCTGGCCGCTGGGAGGAGAACATAGCTGGGGACCGAGGACCAGGAGGACACCGGGGGGGGACGGGGACAGGTGAGTATAGTGTTGTTTTTTTTACTTTTCTTCCATTGAAGATATTATACCTGCGGAATTGCTGTGGTTCAATTGAAGTCAATGGGCGCAAATTTGCGCAAAGAATGGACATGCTGCATTTTTTTCCGCAATGGTAATCCTGAGCGGAAATTTCCGCATCATGTGCACAGCACATCAGGATTAGCATTGCTATAGCTAGCAGACCGATTGGCGGAAACGCAGCAAGAAAGCTTCATGTGCTCATAGCCTTAGTAATAAATTGAAAATGTTGCAATGTTCACACTGGCCACTGGGGCAATTCTTCACTCCTTTTTCCTGTTATAACAGGGAAATGCACTTCTTCATTAGCAGCAATAGACTGACAGAAGCCCTATGTTTTATAGTGAAGCTTCTGATTAGCGTGTGAAAGGTGATTGTGAAGGGAGGGAGCAGGGGGAGCTGTGACATTGACTGTTGTGATTGGTGGATCCTGTGTTATCAGCTGTGTATAGAGGTGTTACCTGTCAGTGTAATTCTGCCACTGATGATAATGAGACTGCTGAAAATGCTTTGTGAAAGAACAGGAAATATGAGTATAAAATAGTCCAAGAAGCAGTGAGAGAGTTGTAAGATTTGTTCTTATTTTTAATAGAAAACGTAATCTAAAAAAAAAATCATATTCATGTAACACATTTTCTTATTTCACATTCCCTTTAAGATGTAATAGATGTACTGTGTATGGTTAGGGAGTGGAGAGAGCATTTAAAAGTAGAAGCAGTCTCCCTTCTTGGGTGAGCAGCGGGGCCAGAACATAGATTTTTACTATTTACATATAATAACAAAATCAGCGGAGGATGGCAAATAAAAAGCACCAAACAGCAATAAATGATGCAGCATCGCACAGGACTAAGGGTGGTGTAAAATTAGGAACCAGACAGACATATTTGGGTGCTTTCCCTCTAATTGATTAACCCCTAGAAAAGTTTGTCTTGTGCCCTTGAAGAGTCGATCCAGCCGTCCGCCCATATCTCCGGGAACAAATCGTCATTGTCTTTGTTTACAGCCCATGAGTTTCACCTATATCTCAAGTACAATCAAGGACGAAGGGGCACGGCTCTCATCAGCCTAATATGAATTTTCCATTTAATTAAATTTAATACTGGAGATACTGTGGATCGTCAGTGGAAATAATGACATTTAACCCATCCTTGTCTACGGGTTAATTCAACAAGCCGCACAACACTTCCCGACAATGGCACGTCTTTATTATGGTAGCAGACTTCTCTTCGGTAGTCCTGTTTTGTTAGAAAAAAAATTACAAATGCTGATCACAGGTGGGGATGAGCGGACCCGTGGATGTTCGGGTTCGTCAGGTTCGAGCGAACTTTAATCCAAAGTTAGGTTCTAGTACTAGAACTGTACTCGAACTTGAACGAGAACCTGAACCCCATAGAAGTCAATGATGACCCAAACTTTGGTGTTGGAAAATGGTTGTAGTAAGGGCTAAGGGGCTGCAAAAAAATCTCTGTCTCTCTTTCTTCTCTCTTTCCTCTCCCTCTCTCTCCTCTCTACCCCTTCTCTCTCTCTTCTCTGTACTCATTCTCTCCTCTCTCTCTCTCCTTTCTCTCTCCTCTCTCTCTCGCTTCTCTCTCCTCTCTCTCTTTCTTCTCTCTTTCCCTCCTTTCTCTCTCCTCTCTCTCCCTCCTTTCTCTCTCCTTTCTCTCTCCCTCCTCTCTCCCTCCTCTCTCTCCTCTCTCCCTCCCTCCTTTCTCTCTCTCCTTTATCTCATCTCTCTCTTTCTTCTCTCCTTCCCTCCTTTCTCTCTCCCTCCTTTCTTTCTCCTTTCTCTCTCCCTCCTCTCTCCCTCCTCTCTCTCTCCTCTCTCTCCCTCCTTTCTCTCTCCTCTCTCTCCCTCCTTTCTTTCTCCTCTCTCTCTCTCCTCTCTCTTCTCTCTCTCTCTCTCTCTCTCTCGGCTACTGCAGCCCTGAATGATTGATTATAATGTGTGCAGGAGCCTAACAGCAAGAGTTCATTTCCCTACAGCACCTCCAGAGGGGAAATGAGGTATTACACAGTTCTCATTAACTGTACAAGTATTCAACCACTTTCCATCCAGGCTAATAGATCAGTGTCCTGAACAGAGGATCCCAAGCACTATTAGGTATATATTTCTGAAACAGACCGCTTAATAAGACAAAAGACTGTAGTGATTTTATAATTACGGTCAGAAATAATAAAGATTGTAAAGGCCCAGGTACACATTAGATTAAAGTCAGCTGAACCGGCCAATATTGGTTGGATTGGTCAATGGTCCAACGTGCATTGGGGACGCTTTCCTGACAGGAGATGTACGGGGAGATTGATCCAGCCTGTTTGATTTTGACTGCCGATCCCGAGAATGCAGAAGTAGAGCTGATGCACATCTATTCGTACGTCCCATTGCTTTGACCATGATTGTGGTCTTTGGCTGCTGGAGAGAAGATGGAGCACTGCCTCTTACCTGCTGATGTCCACGGCTCTTCTTCCGATTAGTCAGCTTGGCCCAACCGCCATCGTAGTGGCGTGACG
Source organism: Phyllobates terribilis (assembly GCF_046119375.1). NCBI lineage: Eukaryota > Metazoa > Chordata > Amphibia > Anura > Dendrobatidae > Phyllobates > Phyllobates terribilis. Next base: position 934,254,407 of record NW_027362762.1, on the reverse strand, counting down.
TACATGTGACATTGCGCCAGGCAAGCTAATCAATAGAGCTGCAAATTACCTATTACTTGCCGTGCTCAGGAGATAAACTACAAGATTCTCTCAAGACGGTACCGTTGTCCCACTATGCTACATAGGATCTTCTTCTCTGTGTTGGACTTGTGCTGGAGGTGCGGCGGTGCTGGAGGTGCGGCGGTGCTGGGGGTGCGGTGGTGCAGCCGGGTTCATGTTATATAGATGGTGGGAATGCCCATTGGTTTGTGGGTTATGGAATTCAATTTTCTCACGGTACAATAGTCTCACTGGTAGCAGAGTCACGCTTCCCCCCCCCAAATATTCCACGTCACTGAAAATCCACAAAAACTCCCACTGTGAGTGAATGGGTGGAAGAGGTTAACAATATTATGACAATACAAAACATGATTGCACATGATAACAATCGCCACAAAGCTTTTCATCGCCAATGGACAATGTTGGATATCATTCAGTAAGGGGAATGACCTGGAAATTTGGTTGTCAGAAAATAATACTTAAAATAGAATGTCGTGGTAGATGTGGTCTCCTCCGAACTGCTGGTTTCAATAAGACGTGTTTTTTGTTGGTCCCTCCCCCTCTCCTTTTCCTTCGTTATCTTTCCTCCCTCTTTTCTTCCTTACATTCCTCTAGCACACACATAATTATTTGGTTCATGCAAGAGCTTATATTAATACCTCATCAAACTGGTTATACATATATTCCAAAGTTTAACGATAACTTAATATTAACAACCGTCAACTTTTTTATTGCTATTAATGAACGTAATTGGAACGTTCTGTTTTCGTATCAATGTTTTTACAACCCAATAAAAATATAGTAAAAAAAAAAAAGAAGAGCCGCGGACGCTACCAGGTAAGAATTGATATTCTCTCTTCAGTCACGACCGATAAAATGGGACATGCAAATAAATCCACAACTCTATACAGGAGTATGGCGGAGTCATGAGATATAGCTGTCAGCCAAACGCCAAGAGCTCAGGTTGTCTTATCTCACATTTTACTGGCAGCCCTGCTGGTTCATTATCTGTATGGGCGGTGCTTTGCCATATTGCATTGCCCTTTTTTTGAAGCCACTGTCTCGGGAGTCTGATGCTTGGGGTACGTGAAGCCCGCCATAGAAAATTTTAGCCATTGCCAAGTCCCCGGGTGTCACGGGTGTGTCAGGTGTGACAGACAGTCGTTCTGGATCCAGCTATAGGAGGTCATTGTGCTTGGCTCTGCAGGCACCTTCTTGATCTTTTCTTCTCTGTAGTGTAGTGATATCCTTCTCCCTCTAGGACTTAGTGGTGACCTCTACCTTCTGCTTCTGATTGACACACCCTTGCTGGATGTTTAAATACCTTCAGTCCCTCCAGAGAGTCACTGGTGATAGCTCTATTTTACTCTATCCATGTTTGAAGTACTAGTAGTTGGATAGTGTCTTCTTCGCGTTACCATGGAGGATAGTTGGTGTGATCTCTCTGGTGTCTTCTCACGCTAAGTTTTTCCCTTGTCTGTTTATCTATTTGTCTTTAGTTGCAGTGGGGGCTGACTAGTGCTCACCCCGTCCCCTCCCTATTCAGGGCCTATCGCTAGGGGCAGTCAGGGATTAGGTTTCCTGCTCGGCGATAGGTGAGGAACCTATTTAGGGACGTTAGGGAAGTAGGGTGTTATCAGATCTGCCTAGAGGTCTTCACTTCCCTTTCCCTAGTGTTTGGGCTTCCTCCACTCTTCCCGTCATTGTGCACTTAGTCTTTCCCTCACCTTGCGTGACACCGGGACTACTCTCCGTGACCCATTCAATTGGACATCGGAGCTCCTTCCGATAATGGGGCATCCTTGCATTTTCAAAAACACTTGTTTCCAGGAAGTTTCAGCAGCTCCTACTTTTCTTAGAAGTCCAGGACCTCTCCCTTTTTTCACAGAATGTTCTTTGAAGAGTTGGCAAGTGTGCTATATGAGAGACACATTGCTTACAGCAGACATTGTACAATAGAAAAACATGAAAACAACATAATTAGTAAAGCCACCTACCATCATTTTTTTTTTAACTTGGCGTCTAATAAAAATGGGTGTCACTTTATTCTAATATGTGCTCTAACTGGAACGAATGGGGGAGATTAAAGTAGCTTTCAGTGTGAATATGACACAGCTTCAATCGTTGGTAAGCTCTTGGGCACCACCCTTGGCACATCCTGCGTGCAGCGTCAGCCAGATCTTCAGTCGGTATCTTAGCCATCAGGTCATCAGCGGGACGGCACAATATCATCGCCTGCACCATCCTCCCCGCAGGACACACTGCAGAGCTCCTGAACCAGCACAAGGTAAGACGTCCTCATTTATCTGTTTCCCACAGAACCATATTATTTTCCATGCAAGCAATTTTTTTTCACCAATGATCACCATTTTGGAGTATATATAATGTATAATTGTTTTAGTATTTTTGGGGGAAGGTGGGAAAAAAAATTAATTCTTCCTTTGTTTTTTTTTGTGTTTTCTTTCAATAGCATCAATGATATTATAGTGATTCCATGTTTGTATAGTTTCTTGTCATTTAAGTACATTTTTAAAATATCATAAGAGTCGAATCTCTGGGACACCTCCATAATCAGTGCTGCAGTTCATACTCAAGATTGATGGGAGTCAGATCTTAGTGTCCGATTCTCTCGGATGAAGAGATGATGGAAAAAAAAATGTCTTCATCTTCTCCATTCGTCAATCCATGAAAACCGAACTGCACTCGGATGTCATCCGAGTGCAGTCCGATGTTTTCCACGGACTCATTGACTTGCATGGCTGCTGCAGGCTGTTAACAATCAACAAAACAATGGGAAAGAGATGGCATTGGAGCAGGGGAGGGTGAGTAACAACTTTTTTTATTTAAAGCTTTGGGCACTGGGATAAAAATCATTATTCCAAGAAAACCCATTGAACACAATTGTTTGTTCCCCATATGGTTTTCATGTTGTTGGCACCACATTACTTGTTCTTCTGAATGTGTCATTGGCCGATTATCAATCAGTGTAAAAGGTACAAAGTTATCATATCTTTTTAAATGGCTCATTAACAATCCTGTCCGTTCTCAGGAATGGAAGGTTTTTTAATGATACAGTTTACTGCTTATTGGGTAAGTTACTGGCCACGACTGTAGTGGCTGAGAGTTGACAAGTTTCTAAGCAATCAGCGCACACTTGGCATTTATTTGCTTTACAGCCTGCAAGCCATGTTCTCAAGCCAGCCAGATTGCTAGGGAGGCATGGTGGACAGCAGTGTGAGCAGCCTCTTCTTTTCTCAGCACCCCCGGTATCTCCAGTATTATATCAGTTAGATAGAGTAGACAGCAGTTTGAGCAGCATCTTCTTACCTCAACATTCCTGGTATCTCCAGTACTAGATCAGATAGACAGGATGGACAGCAGTGTGAGCAGCCTCTTCTTCTGCACCCCTGGTGTCTTCAATGTTAAATCAGTTAGACAGAGTGGACAGCAGTGTGAGCAGTCTCTTCTTACCTTGGCAGCACAGGTATCTCCAGTATTATATCAGATAGACAGAGTAGACAGCAGTGTGAGCAGCCTCTACTTATCTCAGCACCCCTGGTATGTCCAGTATTAGATGAGATAGACAAGGGGGGCACCAGTGTGAGCAGCCTCTTCTTACCTTAGTACTCCTGGTATATCCAGTATTAGATGAGAGAGACAAGGGGGGCAACAGTGTGAGCAGCCTCTTCTTACCTCAGCACTCCTGGTATATCCAGGATTAGATGAGATAGACAAGGGGGGCACCAGTGTGAGCAGCCTCTTCTTACCTCAGGACTCCTGGTATATCCAGTATTAGATGAGAGAGACAAGGGGGGCACCAGTGTGAGCAGCCTCTTCTTACCTCAGGACTCCTGGTATATCCAGTATTAGATGAGATAGACAAGGTGGGGCACCAGTGTGAGCAGCCTCTTCTTACCTCAGCACTCCTGGTATATCCAGTATTAGATGAGATAGACAAGGTGGGCAGCAGTGTGAGCAGCCTCTTCTTACCTCAGCACTCCTGGTATATCCAGTATTAGATGAGAGAGACAAGAGGGGCACCAGTGTGAGCAGCCTCTTTTTACCTCAGCACTCCTGGTATATCCAGTATTAGATGAGACAGACAAGGGGGGCACCAGTGTGAGCAGCCTCTTCTTACCTCAGCACTCCTGGTATATCCAGTATTAGATGAGATAGACAAGGGGGGCACCAGTGTGAGCAGCCTCTTCTTACCTCAGCACTCCTGGTACACCCAGTATTAGATGAGATAGACAAGGTGGGCAGCAGCGTGAGCAGCCTCTTCTTACCTCAGCACTCCTGGTACACCCAGTATTAGATGAGATAGACAAGGTGGGCAGCAGTGTGAGCAGCCTCTTCTTACCTCAGCACTCCTGGTATATCCAGTATTAGATGAGATAGACAAGGTGGGCAGCAGTGTGAGCAGCCTCTTCTTACCTCAGCACTCCTGGTACATCCAGTATTAGATGAGATAGACAAGGTGGGCAGCAGTGTGAGCAGCCTCTTTTTACCTCAGCACTCCTGGTACATCCAGTATTAGATGACATAGACAAGGGGGGCACCAGTGTGAGCAGCCTCTTCTTACCTCAGCACTCCTGGTATATCCAGTATTAGATGAGATAGACAAGGGGGGCACCAGTGTGAGCAGCCTCTTCTTATCTCAGCACTCCTGGTATATCCAGTATTAGATGACATAGACAAGGGGGGTACCAGTGTGAGCAGCCTCTTCTTACCTCAGCACTCTTCGCACATCCAGTATTAGATGAGATAGACAAGGGGGCACCAGTGTGAGCAGCCTCTTCTTACCTCAGCACTCCTGGTATATCCAGTATTAGATGAGACAGACAAGGGGGGCACCAGTGTGAACAGCCTCTTCTTACCTCAGCACTTCTGGTATATCCAGTATTAGATGAGATAGACAAGGGGGGCACCAGTGTGAGCAGCCTCTTCTTACCTCAGCACTCCTGGTACACCCAGTATTAGATGAGATAGACAAGGTGGGCAGCAGTGTGAGCAGCCTCTTCTTACCTCAGCACTCTTGGTACACCCAGTATTAGATGAGATAGACAAGGTGGGCAGCAGTGTGAGCAGCCTCTTCTTACCTCAGCACTCCTGGTACATCCAGTATTAGATGAGATAGACAAAGTGGACAGCAGTGTGCACAGCCTCTTCTTACCTCAGCACTCCTGGTATATCCAGTATTAGATGAGATAGACAAGGGGGGCACCAGTGTGAGCAGCCTCTTCTTATCTCAGCACTCCTGGTATATCCAGTATTAGATGACATAGACAAGGGGGGCATCAGTGTGAGCAGTCTCTTCTTACCTCAGCACTCCTGGTACACCCAGTATTAGATGAGATAGACAAGGTGGGCAGCAGTGTGAGCAGCCTCTTCTTATCTCAGCACTCCTAGTATATCCAGTATAAGATGACATAGACAAGGGGGGCACCAGTGTGAGCAGCCTCTTCTTACCTCAGCACTCTTCGTACATCCAGTATTAGATGAGATAGACAAGGGGGCACCAGTGTGAGCAGCCTCTTCTTACCTCAGCACTCCTGGTATATCCAGTATTAGATGAGAGAGACAAGAGGGGCACCAGTGTGAGCAGCCTCTTTTTACCTCAGCACTCCCGGTATATCCAGTATTAGATGAGACAGACAAGGTGGGCAGCAGTGTGAGCAGCCTCTTCTTACCTCAGCACTCTTGGTACACCCAGTATTAGATGAGATAGACAAGGTGGGCAGCAGTGTGAGCAGCCTCTTCTTACCTCAGCACTCCTGGTATATCCAGTATTAGATGAGATAGACAAGGTGGGCAGCAGTGTGAGCAGCCTCTTCTTACCTCAGCACTCCTGGTACATCCAGTATTAGATGAGATAGACAAAGTGGGCAGCAGTGTGCGCAGCCTCTTCTTACCTCAGCACTCCTGGTATATCCAGTATTAGATGAGATAGACAAGGGGGGCAGCAGTGTGAGCAGCCTCTTCTTACCTCAGCACTCCTGGTATATCCAGTATTAGATGAGATAGACAAGGTGGGCAGCAGTGTGAGCAGCCTCTTCTTACCTCAGCACTCCTGGTACATCCAGTATTAGATGAGATAGACAAAGTGGGCAGCAGTGTGCGCAGCCTCTTCTTACAGATTATCCACTGGGAACACATATAATGAGGTGGTGTAGCTGCATGCGGTACATGCTCACAGGCACTCATCCTATTTACATTCTAGGACAGATTTCAGTCAGTGGAACAAGGCAGCAACCATTTTTTTATGTTCTACAATGATTACCTCCCTGGTTGATAAAAAATAAGGTATTTAGGGATTTATTTCTAATGACATTTTCTTTCTTTTTTTTTTCATTAGTCAGTAGGGAAAACTGCTGCCCCCTGCTGCCTGCTTTTGTCAGAACACCAATGTTGTAGCATGTCATAGTTTTCGGGAAGCGCAGCCTCTGACCCTTTTGCACTTACAGTAGGTTTAATTGGTTTTCCATTATAATAGATAACATTCCCTACTGTACAGGTCATAGTCCCCCCAGAATCAGTGCTATGTACATGTGAGAGAGCTCTGCAACCCTGCTGGAAAAGCTCAAAGATTAAAGACTTTATAGCCAGTCTATGACGGAAGCTCCTAAATTTCCTTGGGAAGATTGAACATCAGCTCGAGGACCATACATGGCTCCTTGTGAGGAAACTCACTATGTATATTTCATAAATACTGCCAGGAATGTTTAACATCTGGGTCATATTAGATATACATGAATTATATATCTTGCCAATTACAATGCAATGGAATAGCAGAACGTGCAATGGCCGGGGGGCCCCACAAGCACCAGGGACTTATCAAAAAGACAGGTCTGTGCACGACCACGTGGTCACATATTTGTTCCATTAATATACGCACTTTGCCAAATTCCTGCCTGTGCTACATTCCACATTTTATTAGGCTGGTGTTGGGGTTAAGGCCTCCAAACATATTAGACTAACATTGTCCGAGCCCACTGATACCGGATGCGGATTCAGCCGACAGCCTAGTGTGTATGGGGACTATCGTCACTTCCCTATCAGGTGAGGTCAGAGGAGATAAGGAATCCGGCATGTCCCTGATTTGGGACTGACGAGATAAGATACCGCTGGAGGAGTCTGGCAGCATCTCTCTCATAGAAAACACAGTAACGGTTGGCAGAATGAGCGTTCCTGTATGTTGGAGAGTCGGGAGACAGCGGTCAGCCGATCGATGGGACAACAGCTGTCCAGGTAATTAGAAATCTAAAGTAGTTATGATGGTAATGGCTTCATACCTAGTATCCCCTGGTGGTCTAGGGTGGTTATAGTTAGTCTTTGGATAATAATAGATTACTATTTAAAACTAAGTACCCTCGGGGTCTAGGATGATAATTGATTTACATCTAATATTCCTGAAGGTTTAGGGTGGTTATGAATAACTAGATGGTGGCCCGATTCTAACGCATCGGGTATTCTAGCATATGTCTCCCGACCCTTCCCTTGTAATGCCCCATGCAGGAAGTCACATCCCCCGTATATAATACCCAATGCAGGATGTCACATCCCCCGCATATAATACCCAATGCAGGATGTAACATCCCCTGCATATAATGCCCCATGCAGGAAGTCACATCCCCCATATATAATGCCCCATGCAGGATGTCACCTCTCCCCCATATAATGCCCCATGTAGGATGTCACCTCTCCCCCATATAATGCCCCATGTAGGATGTAACCTCTCCCCCCATATAATGCCCCATGCAGGATGTGACCTCTCCCCCCATATAATGTCCCATGCAGGATGTCACCTCTCCCCCCATATAATGTCCCATGCAGGATGTGACCTCTCCCCCCATATAATGCCCCATGCAGGATGTCACCTCTCCCCCATATAATGCCCCATGTAGGATGTCACCTCCCCCCCCCCATATAATGCCCCGTGTAGGATGTGACCTCTCCCCCCATATAATACCCAATGCAGGATGTCACATCCCCCCACATATAATGCCCCATGCAGGAAGTCACATCCCCCACATATAATGCCCCATGCAGGAAGTCACATCCCCCATATATAATGCCCCATGCAGGATGTCACCTCTCCCCCATATAATGCCCCATGCAGGATGTCACCTCTCCCCCATATAATGCCCCATGTAGGATGTCACCTCTCCCCCATATAATGCCCCATGCAGGATGTGACCTCTCCCCCCATATAATGCCCCATGCAGGATGTCACCTCTCCCCCATATAATGCCCCATGTAGGATGTCACCTCTCCCCCCCCATATAATGCCCCGTGTAGGATGTGACCTCTCCCCCCATATAATGCCCCATGCAGGAAGTCACCTCTCCCCTCCATATAATGCCCCATGCAGGAAGTCACCTCTTCCCCCATATAATGCCCCATGCAGGAAGTCACCTCTCCCCCCATATAATGCCCCATGCATGATGTGACCTCTCCCCCCATATAATGCCCCATGCAGAATGTCACCTCTCCCCCCATATAATGCCCCATGCAGGATGTGACCTCTCCCCCCTATATAATACCCCATGCAGGATGTGACCTCTCCCCCATATAATGTCCCATGTAGGATGTCACCTCTCCCCCCATATAATGCCACATGCAGGATGTGACCTCTCCCCCATATAATGCCCCATGTAGGATGTCACCTCTCCCCCCATATAATGCCCCATGCAGGATGTGACCTCTCCCCCATAAAATGCCCCATGTAGGATGTCACCTCTCCCCCATATAATGCCCCATGCAGGATGTGACCTCTCCCCCCATATAATGCCCCATGTAGGATGTCACCTCTCCCCCATATAATGCCCCATGCAGGATGTGACCTCTCCCCCCATATAATACCCCATGCAGGATGTCACCTCTCCCCCCATATAATACCTCATGCAGGATGTCACCTCTCCCCCATATAATGCCCCATGTTGGATGTCACCTCTCCCCCATATAATGCCCCAAGCAGGATGTGACCTCTCCCCCCATATAATGCCCCATGCAGGATGTCACCTCTCCCCCATATAATGCCCCATGTAGGATGTCACCTCTCCCCCATATAATGCTCTATGCAGGATGTGACCTCTCCCCCCATATAATGCCCCATGTAGGATGTGACCTCTCCCCCATATAATGCCCCATGTAGGATGTGACCTCTCCCTCCATATAATGCCCCATGTAGGATGTCACCTCTCCCCCCATATAATGCCCCATGCAGGATGTCACCTCTCCCCCATATAATGCCCCATGCAGGATGTCACCTCTCCCCCATATAATGCCCCATGTAGGATGTCACCTCTCCCCCATATAATGCCCCATGCAGGATGTGACCTCTCCCCCCATATAATGCCCCATGTAGGATGTGACCTCTCTCCCCCCATATAATGCCCCATGTAGGATGTGACCTCTCCCCCCATATAATGCCCCATGTAGGATGTCACTTCTCCCCCATATAATGCTCCATGCAGGATGTGACCTCTCCCCCCATATAATGTCCCATGCAGGAAGTCACCTCTCCCCCATATAATGCCCCATGTAGGATGTCACTTCTCCCCCATATAATGCTCCATGCAGGATGTGACCTCTCCCCCCATATAATGTCCCATGCAGGAAGTCACCTCCCCCCCATATAATGCCCCATGTAGGATGTCACCTCTCCCCCATATAATGCCCCATGCAGGATGTGACCTCTCCCCCCATATAATGCCCCATGTAGGATGTGACCTCTCCCCCCATATAATGCCCCATGTAGGATGTCACCCCTCCCCCATATAATGGCCCATGTAGGATGTCACCTTTCCCCCCCATATAATGCCCCATGCAGGAAGTCACCTCCCCCCCCATATAATGCCCCATGTAGGATGTCACCTCTCCCCCCATATAATGCCCCATGTAGGATGTCACCTCTCCCCCCCATATAATGCCCCATGTAGGATGTCACCTCTCTCCCCCATACAATGCCCCATGTAGGATGTCACCTCTCCCCCCATATGATGCCCCATGCAGGATGTCACCTCTCCCACCATATAATGCCCCATGTAGGATGTCACCTCTCCCCCATATAATGCCCCATGCAGGATGTGACTTCTCCCCCCATATAATGCCCCATGTAGGATGTGACCTCTCCCCCCATATAATGCCCCATGTAGGATGTGACCTCTCCCCCCATATAATGCCCCATGTAGGATGTCACCTCTCCCCCCATATAATGCCACATGCAGGATGTGACCTCTCCCCCATAAAATGCCCCATGTAGGATGTCACCTCTCCCCCATATAATGCCCCATGCAGGATGTGACCTCTCCCCCCATATAATGCCCCATGTAGGATGTCACCTCTCCCCCATATAATGCCCCATGCAGGATGTGACCTCTCCCCCCATATAATACCCCATGCAGGATGTCACCTCTCCCCCATATAATGCCCCATGTTGGATGTCACCTCTCCCCCATATAATGCCCCAAGCAGGATGTGACCTCTCCCCCCATATAATGCCCCATGCAGGATGTCACCTCTCCCCCATATAATGCCCCATGTAGGATGTCACCTCTCCCCCATATAATGCTCCATGCAGGATGTGACCTCTCCCCCCATATAATGCCCCATGTAGGATGTGACCTCTCCCCCATATAATGCCCCATGTAGGATGTGACCTCTCCCTCCATATAATGCCCCATGTAGGATGTCACCTCTCCCCCCATATAATGCCCCATGCAGGATGTCACCTCTCCCCCCATATAATGCCCCATGTAGGATGTGACCTCTCCCCCCCCCATATAATGCCCCATGTAGGATGTGACCTCTCCCCCCATATAATGCCCCATGTAGGATGTCACTTCTCCCCCATATAATGCTCCATGCAGGATGTGACCTCTCCCCCATATAATGTCCCATGCAGGATGTCACCTCTCCCCCATATAATGCCCCATGCAGGATGTCACCTCTCCCCCCATATAATGCCCCATGTAGGATGTGACCTCTCCCCCCATATAATGCCCCATGTAGGATGTCACCCCTCCCCCATATAATGGCCCATGTAGGATGTCACCTTTCCCCCCCCATATAATGCCCCATGCAGGAAGTCACCTCTCCCCCCATATAATGCCCCATGTAGGATGTCACCCCCCCCCCATACAATGCCCCATGTAGGATGTCACCTCTCCCCCATATAATGCCCCATGCAGGATGTGACCTCTCCCCCCATATAATGCCCCATGTAGGATGTGACCTCTCCCCCATATAATGCCCCATGTAGGATGTGACCTCTCCCCCCATATAATGCCCCATGTAGGATGTCACTTCTCCCCCATATAATGCTCCATGCAGGATGTGACCTCTCCCCCCATATAATGTCCCATGCAGGATGTCACCTCTCCCCCATATAATGCCCCATGTAGGATGTGACCTCTCCCCCCATATAATGCCCCATGTAGGATGTGACCTCTCCCCCCATATAATGCCCCATGTAGGATGTCACCTCTCCCCCATATAATGGCCCATGTAGGATGTCACCTTTCCCCCCCCATATAATGCCCCATGTAGAATGTCACCTCTCCCCCCCATATAATGCCCCATGTAGGATGTCACCTCTCCCCCCCATATAATGCCCCATGTAGGATGTCACCTCTGCCCCCCATATAATGCCCCATGTAGGATGTCACCTCTCCCCCCATATAATGCCCCATGCAGGAAGTCACCTCCCCCCCATATAATGCCCCATGTAGGATGTTACCTCTCCCCCCATATAATGCCCCATGCAGGATGTCACCTCTCCCCCCATATAATGCCCCATGTAGGATGTCACCTCTCCCCCATATAATGCCCCATGCAGGAAGTCATATCCTCTGTATATCCATCCCCCCATAGTGCCCCATGCCAGGTCCCCTATGGCCCCATACAAAAAAAAAAAAAATCCAATACTCACCTCCCTTCTCAGCTGCTTCTCTGGACTCCAGCGTAGCCCGCATGTTGACGCTGTGCGCTGTGACCGGTCAGGAGAGAGCGCGGTGTAAAGACGTCACCGCGCCCTCTGACCTGAGACGTCACAGAGCATCAGCGGAAGACACAGGAGCTGCTGCGGAGGCACGGGGAGGGGTAAGTATGACGCCGGGGTCCTGATCGAGTGGGGGGGAGGGACGGGAGGAGAGTGGAGAGACGGGAGGAGAGGAGAGGGGAGAGGAGAGGAGGGGAGGAGAGGGGTAAGTATGACGCCGGGTGCCGGGGTCCTGATCGAGCAGGGGGAGGGACGGGAGGAGAGGGGAGGGGAGGGGCGTCACACTTGTCCTCGGGAGATAAGCGGCCGTAGCCGCTGATCTCCCGACGATAGCCGCATGTAGGTCAGCGGCGCATGTGGTCGGGGGACTTATGCTGCGAGTAGCCGGCTGCATCTCCCGGCTGCATCGCCGCTGACCTCCGTGCCGCACATGAGCCGCTAACGGCCGCCATGTTTTTCAGAAATGCCGCATCGCTGATTGGCCGCGGCCGGACCAATCAGCGACCCGGGATTTCCATGACAGACAGCCAGACAGACAGACAGGATAAGACAATTATATAGTAGATGCCCAATTACTGGAACAATTGGGAATATTTTAGAAATATGTCCAAAATCACAAAAAGTCTAGAATTTAATGAATTAATGCCATATATTCATGGAGATCTAGGATAGTAGAACCTAATATCCCTAATACCTAATATCCATGTGGGTGTAGGGTATACTCCTAATTGTCTTGGTTGGCTATTGATTAATGTCTAAAAAAAATCCTTGGAGATAACCAATTTCTACCCAATATCCCTGGTGGTCTAGTGTGATTAGAAATAATTCCCAATATCACTGGAGATCTAGGAAGATCATGAACTAATAGCTAATATCACAGGAGGTGTCGGGTGGTTGTGAATTAATGTCTCCTATCTCTGGAGGTGTAGAGTGGTTATGGATTAATGTCTAAAACCCTGGGATTGTAATAGATTAATACCTAAAATTGCTGGAAGTCTATGATGGCAATAAATTTATACCTAATATCCCTGGTGGTCTAGAATGGTAATAGATTTATACCTAATATCCCAAGTAATCGATGGTGAATATGAATTAATGCCCCTTATTTTTGAGGGTCTAGGGTGGATGGTCATGAATTATTAGCCAACATCCCTGAAATTCTAGGATAGGTTACAGGATAACAGTTTAAATTCTTGGAGTTTCAGGAGGTTTAGGTAATGGTAGTATTTTTTAAGTTACGTCTACTTTTATTAGAAGTGTGTGGCTTGCGCTCCCAAAGGAGAAGAGAGGTCTGTATGAGCGAACATGCTCTCCACTACTCGGTACTCGCCCTAGCATCATGGTGCTCGACAAGCTCGGCGCTTGGCGAGTATTTCCGGGTTGCTCGGGCAGGAACTCGGGTCCCCTCCCTGCATGTTTGGCGCTCTTTAGAGAGCCAATGAACATACAGGGATTGCCTGCCATGCACTGTAATGCCGTAGTCATGTTGGTTGTGGCATTACAGTGATTGGCTGGCCGCACAGCGTCATCGGGTCTATATCAGACCTGGCGCTGCCATGCTCGTCACAGTCACTTCGGATCAGGCAGAGTAGGGAGAGCTGCTGCTGTGTCAGGGAGAGATTTGCTTGTGTATTAGGTAGTGTAGGGAGAAAACAAGTACATTACACATATCCATCGTAACAAACAGTCCTTCTGAGGACTAGTCCATCTGCAGAGATATCAGGCAGGCAGTGTATATAGGCAGGCAGGCAGGGTATATAGCAGACTGCAGTGCATATAGCACAAGAGGCTCCATTCCAGTTCTGTCGGCTGCTGCTGTTAGACATTTCTAGACATAGGCCCAGGTCTCAGGGGCCAGGAATAATTTTTTTTGCATCTTAATCCTCATTATTTGCTTAAAAAGCAATCCAGAGAGCACGGTTTTTCTGCGCCATTTGCTTGTTGGCACTGCAGAATACAGCCAGGTCCTTTCCATATTACAGCGCTAGAAATCCAGCTATTTAAAACAGTGTTTTCTCCATCACACGGATCACATATACGTTGTCAGAAAATACTGCCATTTCTGGCCTCCATTAAAAAATTTTTCAGTGTGTCAGTGAAACAATTGTCACCAGATTGCTGTTCAAAATAGTTACCTACAGGCCAGGTATTTAAAACTGTGTTTTCTCCGTCACACGGATCACATATAAATTCGCTCCAAACTCAGTCATTTGTAGTGAGCGTGGAAGATACTGTCCTCCATTTAAAATGGGCAAGGCACGTGGCAAGGGACGGGGAACTGGACGTGATGGTAATGGTGTATGCAGAGGCCGAGGACAAGGCCGTGGGCAAGCCGAAAGTGTGCCACAACAAACACCCACATCTTCTCGCCTGACCTTCCTATCCCAATTTCTAGGGGACCGCAGCACACCACTATTGAACCCAGAGCAGTGTCAAAAGGTTGTTGGTTGGATAGCGGATAATGCTTCCAGTCACTTAGCCACCACCACCACCACCCTGTCTTCCACACAGTCAAGTCTCAATAGCCGTGAGTCTGGACCGCATATTGCTCACCCTGAACCTCCTTCCTCCCACCATGCTGAGTGCCTGGAGACAACTGATCCCACACTTGTACACTCTGAAGAGCTGTTCACTTTTCAATTTATAGATTCGGGCCTCTCGCCCGGTCCGCTTGAAGCTGGGCAAGACGAGATCGCATGTAGCGATGCCCAAATATTTGAGCAGCCACTGTCACACGAAGGCGACGGTGGGAAAGTGTCACAAGAGGTGGACGATGATGAGACACAATTGCCAGAAAGTCAGGAGGAGGACAAGGGTGCGAAAGTGGAAGACGAGGTGGTGGATGATATAGTAACTGACCCAACCCGGCAGGAGGACATGCAGAGCGAGGACAGCAGCACACAGGGGGAGGGAGGCTCAGCACCCCAACAGGCAGGAAGAAGCAGTGTGGTAGCTGCAGACAGAAGGCAGGCAACCATTCCCCGTAACACCAACACAAAGGAAATTGCCAGTGCAACTGTTAGGTCTTCCGAGTCTGGTTCTTTTTTAAAGACTCTGCCGATAACCCCAAAAAGGCTATTTGCAACACCTGCCAGGCCAGCATCAGCAGGGGTGGCAAAACGATCAGCCTGACCACCACCAGTATGATCAGGCACATGGCAGCAAAGCGAAGATGCCTCCTGCCCTTCACCTGTCGTTGCACACTGTCAAGTAGCAGCATCAGGAAGCACGTCTATGTCCTTGTCCCAGCGCAGCGTTCAGTTGTCCATACCCCAGTCCTTGGAACGCAAGCGCAAATATGCAGCCAACGCCCCACAGGCCACACTACTAAATTCTCACATTTCACGACTGCTTGCGCTCGAAATGTTGCCTTTTAGGTTCGTGGAGACGGAAGCATTCCGCAACCTGATGGCGGTGGCTGTCTCTCGGTACTCGGTCCCCAGCCGCCACTATTTCTCCTGGTGTGCCGTCCCCGCATTATACAAGCACGTGTCCCAAAACATTAGCCATGCTCTCAACAACGCAGTTACCGGTAAAGTCCACCTAACCACGGACACGTGGACAAGTGCTTGTGGGCAGGGACGGTACATCTCGCTGACGGCACACTGAGTTAACATAGTGGAAGTCGGGACCCAGTCGAACCTTGGGACGGACACGTCCTCCCGACGCCGAGGATTGTGGGCCCTAGGTCAATCAGGGCTGCCCCCACGGTCTACAGCTCCTGCACCTCATCCTCCTCAGCCTCCTCCTCCTCTTCAGCCTCCATCTCCGAAATGACCACATTAGTCACAAGCTGGAAGCACTGCAGCACTGCCTCGGCCAAGGGGCAACAGGCTGTGCTGAAGCTAATATGCTTAGGTGAAAAACCTCACAATGCTGAAGAGTTGTTGACAGCTCTGAAAGAGCAGGCAGATCTGTGGCTCACACCACTGAACCTACAGCCAGGCATGGTCATATGTGACAATGGCCGGAACCTGGTGGCGGCTCTGAGGCGAGGCGAGCTCACACACGTACCATGCCTGGCCCATGTGCTTAACCTTGTGGTTCAGCGGTTTCTCAAATCCTACCCGGAGCTGCCGGATCTGCTTGTTAAAGTACGCCGCATGTGTGTCCATTTTAGAAAGTCAGCTACAGCTTCCGCCGCCCTTGTAGTGTTTCAGCAGCGTTTGCAGCTTCCGGCTCACAGACTGGTGCGTGATGTCCCCACGCGTTGGAACTCTACACTACAGATGTTGGGAAGGATTTGTGAGCAGAAAAGGGCAGTTGTTGAGTACCAGCATCAACAAGGCTGTCGGTATTCAGTTCAGACTCCACACATAAGACCTCAGGAGTGGACATGGATGTCAGACATATGTACCATCCTCCAAAACTTTGAGGACTCCACCAAGATGGTGAGCGGCGATGATGCCATAATTAGCATCACCATCCCGCTTCTGTGTCTTCTGAAACGCTCTCTGCTCACAATCAAAGAGGATGCATTGCAGGCGGAGCACGATGAGATGGAGCAAGGAACCATACAGGGTGATTACACACAGCCAAGACTCATCTCATCCCAATGTGGACTGGGTGACAATGAGGAAGAGGAGGAGGAGGAGGAAGGACAGGAGCTAGTTTCATGCACTATAGACGGTACTACCTGCACAGCTGTCATACCGTCTGTTGAGCGTGGATGGCCAGAAGACAGAGAGGGGGAGGAGGGGGAGGAGGAGGAGAGCATGGTCAGTCATCCTCTTGGTGAGGACACGGAAGTCTTGTCTGTTAGTAGTCTGGCACGCATGGCCGAGTTTATGTTACGCTGCCTTTCCCATGACCCTCGCATTCTCAAAATTTTGGGTGACAGTCATTACTGGTTGGTGACACTTCTAGACCCACGCTAAAAGGAGAACTTTATATCTCTTATTCCTGAGGCGGACAGGTCTACAAAAATGGGGCAGTACCAGAAGGCCCTTGTTGCGGAACTATTAAAAAAATTCCCATCTGAAAATTCTGGCGGCAGAGGGTACACTTCATTGGACAACCTAGGAGTACAGGCGAGAGAGACACAAATGCAATCCAGCAGAGGCAAGGGAACACTGTCAAAGTTCTGGGAGAGTTTTCTCAGACCCTTCCATCGGACAGGCCCTGAGGCGTGGGGTACTCTCACAAGGAGTGCAAAGTTTGGGAAGATGCTGAGGGAGTACCTTGCTGACTGTACCAATGTCCTCCGTGATTCCTCTGTGCCTTATAATTGTTGGGTATCCAAGCTGGATACGTGGAATGAACTGGCTCTCTATGCCTTGAAGGTCCTGGCCTGCCCTGCCGCCAGCATTTTATCAGAGCGGGTTTTTAGTGCCGCTGGTGGAATTATAACTGATAAGCGCATCCGCCTGTCACCTGAAAATGCTGACAGGCTGACTCATATAAAAATGAACAAGGGCTTGATTGGGCCAGACTTCTCAACACCACCGAATGATAGCAGAGTAACATAAACTCCAATCCAGTGTCTTTTCTTGAGAGGTATATTCCCATGCACCTTTTCACACCCACACATGGGTATACGCTTCCTGATTTTGGCTATTTGCTCTTATCCTCCTCCTTCTCCTCATTCTCCACCACCATATTACCAGGGTGACCGTGGTCCGTGATGCAACACCCACCTAATTTTTTTAAAGGGTGTTTATGATGCCCGTAAAAAAAATTTTTTTATACTGCATGTTCATGTATACCCCCCAGGGGTAAATGTTTGTCAGCCCATACACTTAGTGCATGGGCATTACAAGTATAGGAGGCCCGCTCCTTTCTAATGGGAACATTTCTTTATGAGGCCCTCCTCCACGTCCTCCAAATTTTTGGCAGCCCTTGCATTCACTGCATAGGCCAACACTATGGGAGACTCTCTACTTTCTAATGGGAATTTATCATTACTGTGGCCCTGCTCTATGTGTCTTTAAATTCTTAGTGGGGTTTTTCCTAAAATTGTCAGCCGTTGGACTCACTGCATACCCTATAACTGTATAGCAGACCTTCTCCTTTCTAATGGGAACATGTCGTACCTTGTTACTGTGGCCCTGCTCCATGTGTCTTTAAATTCTTAGTGGTGTTTTTACTAAAATTGGTCAGCCGTTGGACTCACTGCATACCCTATAACTGTATAGCAGACTCTCTCCTTTCTAATGGGAACATGTTGTACTTGTTACTGTGGCCCTGCTCTATGTGTCTTTAAATTCTTAGTGGGGTTTTTCCCAAATTTTGGCAGCCCTTGCAGTCACAGCATGGGCATTACCATTATAGGAGACCCGCTCCTTTATAATGGGAATATTTTTTTTACTGAGACCCTCCTTTATGTCTCTTCAAAGGGGTATTGGGTTGCGTCCAAATTTTTGGCAGCCCTTGCAGTCACTGGATACACAATAACAGTATAGGAGACCCACTTGCTAATAATGGGAACAACAAAGCATAGCCGGCTGATGGCTCTCTAACAATAGCTAGGGCTGACTGCTGGCCTTTTAAGAATAGTAAGGGCCGTCTGATGTCCCTATAAAAATAAGCTTTGTGACTTTCAGAGTCCCTCCATCATAAATAAAACAGGATGTGTCTGATGATGTGTCATACACCACATTGCCAGATAAGGTTGTAAAATGTTAATCTGACATTTCCCGGTGAATGCATTTGTCTTAAAAAAAACGTAAAAACCCCCAAAACAATAGGATCTTTCTTTAGTATAAAAAACAGCGTCACCAATTTAACAACAATGTAATCACATTGTTTAGCTCATGCACCCCCTCCTCCATCTCCGAAATGACCACATTAGTCACAAGCTGACAGCACTGCAGCACTGCCTTGGCCAAGCGGTAACAGGCTGTGCTGAAGATAGCATGCTTAATGCTTAATTGACAAACCGTCTAGCGCTGCAGAGTTGTTGAAAGCTGTAACACAGCAGCCTGATCTGTGGCTCTCACCGCTGAACATACAGCCAGGCATGGTCGTGTGTGACAATGGGCGGAACCTGGTGATGGAGAAATGACAGCCGGGATAGATACAGTTTCCCTCTATGCCAGTCCTTTCACCGAGCTAAAGAATATGGCTGTGGTGAAATACAACTCCCACTGAGAAGCTGTTTCAGATTGAAAAACATTGTGTTCACCAGAGGATTTGATTCTGAGGGCTCACCTTTCTCCCCTGCTCAAGAGCCCCATAGCAGCTGCAAAGTTAGCGCTATCATGAACTCTCCTGAGGTAGAAGCCAAGGCACACCAGAGGATTCTCTGGTCGGACTGTCAAAACCTGCCGAGAAGCAGTCCTGGCTAAGAAAAGTGTGTGGGAAGGTTCCTGGACACTCTATGGCTGCTTTTTTACTGAGGAGGAAACACACGCAAACACGGGGAGAACATACAAAGTCCTTGCAGATGTTGTCCTTGCTGGGATTTGAACCCAGGATCCCAGCGCTGCAAGGCTTAAGTGCTAACCACTGATCCAATGTGCTGCTGTTCACCCTCTAATATCTAACAGGCTGGAGAAACTTGCACCTACTGCCACTCTATCTTCAGCTCCTTTGTGAGAAAATGTATTTGGGCAGCCACTCAGTCTACCAAATAAAATTCCTGAGAAGGAAATTGGGTATGGCTTCGCTACTTGTACTGGGGGCAGTGCTAATACCATGGCGTCGTACCATAGTTTGCTGGAAATATTCCAGGCTGGTAGGAGCCAAGCAAATTCAAACAGAAAAGTACCAGCAGTAATGTTCAGGGACCCACGCTTGTAGAAGACGGAGACAACACCGGGAGAAATAGTGATGGCTGGGGACCAAGTATGGACACGAGGCATGAGGCATGTGGTTGTGAAAAGCTTCCGCCTCCACGAGCCTAAAAGGCCACATTTCAAGTTAAAGCAGCTTTAGAGGACTTCCTGTGAGAAATGACACGCAGAGTAGATAGGGTTTCCCTCTATGCCAGTCCTTTCACCAAGCTAAATACAACTGTCAGCAAAAAAAGTTGTGGACTGCCTTCGTACCGTCCCTGGCCACATTCACCTGTCCACGTGTTTGTGGTTAGGCGGTCCTTCCCAGTAAGTGCACTGGGGAGGGCATGGGTAATGTTGTGGGACCCGTGCTTGTGGAAGGCGGAGGCGATACCAGGAAATATAGTGGCGGCTCGGGACCGAGTATGGACACCCGGCTGCCGCCGGGCATGAGGTTATGAAAAGCTTCCGCCTCCACGAGCTTAAAAGGCCACATTTCAAGTGCAAGCAGCTGTCAAAAATTTGGCAGTATAGTATTGCAGCCTGTTTGGCTGCCTGCATACTTGCGCTTGCATTCCAAGGAATGGGGTAGGGACAACTGAACGCTGCAGTGGGACAAGTACATGGACGGTGATTGTTGCAAGTCTGCAATGACAGGTTCATGGCGGAAGGCATCTTCGCATGCGCCAAGGATCACTTATGATGGGCACACTTTTAGGCAGTGACCTGGGAGTCAGAGATGCTTCCAGAGGTCTTCCCCATGCTGTTCCCATGACTTTTCAGCACTGTATGCATGGCAACTCGGAGCTTCAACTCCCTCCATAAGTTTTCTATGGGATTAAGATCTGGAGACTGGCTAGGCCACTCCATGACCTTACTGTGCTTCTTTTTGAGCCACTCCTTTGTTGCCTTGGCTGTATGTTTTGGGTCATTGTCTTGCTGGAAGACCCAGCCACGACCCATTTTTAATGTCCTGGCGGAGGCAAGGAGGTTGTCACTCAGGATTTTACGGTACATGGCTCCTTCCATTCTCCCATTGATGTGGTGAAGTAGTCCTGTGCCCTTATCAGAGAAACATCCCCAAAACATAATGTTTCCACCCCCATGCTTGACAGTGGGGACAGTGTTCTTTGGGTGCCTGAGATGAGCCTGCACATGTGCCTTCTTGATCAGGGGGACCTTGCGGGCACTGCAGGATTTTAAACCTTTAAGGCGTAATGTGTTACCAATAGTTTTCTTGGTGACTGTGGTCCCAGCTGCCTTGAGATCATTAACAAGTTCCCCCCGTGTAGTTTTAGGCTGATCTCTCATCTTCTTCATGATCAAGGATACCCCACGAGGTGAGATTTTGCATTGTGCCCCAGATCGATGTCGATTGATAGTCATTTTTTTATTTCTTCTCTTTTCTTACTATTGCACCAACAGTTGTCTCCTTCTCACCCAGCGTCTTACTTATGGTTTTGTAGCCCATTCCAGCTTTGTGCAGGTCTATAAGCTTGTCCCTGGCATCCTTACAAAGCTCTTTTGTCTTGCCCATGTTGTAGAGGTTAGAGTCTGACTGATTAATTGAGTCTGTGGACAGGAGTCTTTTATACAGGTGACTATGTAAGACAGCTGTCTTTAATGCAGGTGTAGCAGAAGCAAGAAAGCCTTCAGGAGAATTCTTGGAGTCTGTGTCAAAGATGAGGAGAGATTGCCATCTGCTGGTCAGACACAATCAAACGAAACCAAGATGTGTTAGGAAAGTTGAAGGGGGAGAAGATTTAGATGCTGGACCCGGATAGGTGACTTCCAGGACGGATTTCCTGGATATAAAAGTCTAGCGCACCAAGCCTAAGGCAGGATTGGCGCCAAGCTGCAGAGATGAGCAGACGCGCTCCCGACGTGCTGAGAAGCCCAGCGTGGCAGGCCTGAGCCAGAGGCCTGCGATATATAACAGCCAGACACCAGTGGATGAACTCCGGATTCCCCACAGAGGTGTTCCGAGTGCTGCGCCTGCTGAGGAGAGTTGGGACCTGTTTGCGATGCAGAGTGAGATCACAGGACCCGATGTCGCCTGCCAACAGACGAGGTCTGGATCCCCCTACCCAAGGCTTGAGAGACTGCCTCCAACGGGCAAGTAGAGAGGAGCTGGGAGAGGGCAGCGCCAGGAGAGTCACGCCAGCGGAAGCAGAAGAGCTGCATACGTGAACAGGGCCGTCAGTTCCACTGTTCACCTACGGTACAAGGGGCAGTTGGGTTTAGGATCTCAGGTTGGGTCTGGACCGGTTGGGGTGTGAGAAACTAAACTTGATTTGATTGACTTTGTTCGGAAAAGACTTGCGGCCTGGCGGGAATAACCGGTGACGCCTGCTAGGGCCATATACGGAGTTAAAGAACTAACGTGGTGACTCCCACGATTGGGTGCATCACACTACCTTGAGAGACTTTGCATTATTACTTCAAATGTACCGTTTGTTATCCCTGTTACTATTCCCTTGTTTAGAACACCTGTTACATATATATATAAATTGTTTATATCCATCCCTGACTGTCCTCACCTTGTGCCTCTGTGCGTTGCATTCCGGCACCTGCATTACATTGGTAACGAGTTGATTAGTAGCGTCTAACTGGTCTGTATGAGCCAGAACTCATAATGGTTTGTAGGGGATGAAATACTTATTTCTCACTGCAAAATGCAAATATATGTATCTAATCTATACAATGTGATTTTCTTGATTTTTTTTTGGATATTCTATCTCTCAATGTTAAAATTAACCTACCCTTAAAATTATAGACTGTTCATGTCTTTGTCAGTGGGCAAACTTACAATAACAGAAAGGGATCAAATACTTATTTCCTTCACTGTACATACCATGTTTCTCCAAAAATAAGGCAGAGTCTTATATTATTTTTTTGCTATGACAAATGAGTTAGGGTTTATTTTCAGCGGATGTCTTATTTTTCTCCATGAACAACAATCCACATTAAATCTTGAACAAAAAAAAATCAACATTTATCCAAGTATAATCATGTCATCATACACACACTGCACATACACATGTACACACACGTGGTCAAAATTGTTGGTACCCCTCGTTTAATGAAAGAAAAACCCACAATGGTCACAGAAATAACTTGAATCTGACAAAAGTAATAGTAAATTAAAAATATATGAAAATGAACAAATGAAAGTCAGCCATTGCTTTTCAACCCTGCTTCCACAGAATTAAAAAAAAACTAAATTCATGAAATAGGCTTGAACAGAAATAATGGTACCCCTGAAAATAATGTGACAAAAGGGACATGTTAAAGGGAATGTGTCACCCCCATGGGCGATATCAGACCTCTACTATGGGCATACAGGTGATAAAAAAATCTATACTTACCTGTATGGCCCATAGCAGAGGTCTGATTGCAGAGAAATCTGGTTTTATAAAGGCTGCTTTCTAGAGGCTTGGCGTTCGGGGGACGCCAAGCAAACCCCTCCTATCTGCTTACTATTCCCCTAAATCCCCGCCTCTGTGCTAAATTACTATATGCCCCACCCATCCGATGGAGCGCGCTTTGTTTCCCTCCGGCCCCGTTTGGCTGCGTACTGCACCGCAGCCTTGTATTGCACATGGGAGCGGCGCTTTGCGCATGTGCGGGAGGGAAGGCAGAGCAGGGCACGTCACAGTGTAATTTAGCACAGATGCTGTGATTTAGGAGAATAGTAAGCAGATAGGAGGGATTTGCTTGGCGTTCCCCGGACGCCAAGCCTCTAGAAAACAGACTTTATAAAACCAGATTTCTCTGCAATCAGACCTCTGCTATGGGCCATACAGGTAAGTATAGATTTACTTTTCTATACCCTGTATGCCCATAGTAGAGGTCTGATATCGCCCAGGGGGTGACACATTCCCTTTAAATCAAGTTGTGTCCACTAGTTAGCATCACAGGTGTCTACAATCTTGTAATCAGTCAGTGGGCCTGTATATAGGGCTACAGATACTCACTGTGCTGTTTGGTGATATGGTGTGTACCACACTCAACATGGACCAGAGGAAACAAAGGAAAGAGTTGTCTCAGGAGATTAGAAAGAAAATTATAGACAAGCATGTTAAAGGTAAAGGTTATAAGACCATCTCCAAGCAGCTTGATGTTCCTGTGACTACAGTTGCACATATTATTCAGAAATTTAAGATCCATGGGACTGTAGCCAACCTTCCTGGACATGGAGACGGATAATATGAATGGTAACAAAAGAACCCAGGATAACTTCTAAAGAGATTAAAGGTGAACTTCAAGCTCAAGGAACATCAGTGTCAGATCGCACCATCCGTCGTTGTTTCATCCAAAGTGGACTTCATGGGAGACGACCATTGCTGAAAAAAAATCATAAAAAAGCCAGACTGGAATTTGCCAAACTACATGTTACCAAGCCACAAAGCTTCTGGGGGAATGTCCTATGGACAGATGAGACAAAAATGGAAGTTTTTGGCAAGGCACATAAGCTCTATGTTCACAGACGGAAAAATGAAGCATATCAAGAGAACGACACTGTCTCTACTGTGAAACATGGGGGAGGCTCTGTTATGTTCTGGGGCTGCTCTGCTGCATCTGGCACAGGGTGTCTTGAATCTGTGCAGGGTACAATGAAATCTCAAGACTATCAAGGGATTCTAGAGAGAAATGTGTTGCCCAGTGTCAGAAAGCTTGGACTCAGTCGCAGGTCAAGAGTCTTGCAACAGGATAATGACCCAAAACACACAGCTAAAAACACCCAAGAATGGCTAAGAGGAAAACAATGGACTATTCTGAAGTGGCCTTCTATGAGCCCTGACCTAAATCCTATTGAGCATCTTTGGAAAGAGCTGAAACATGCTGTCTGGAAAAGGCAACCTTCAAACACCAGACAACTGGAGCAGTTTGCTCATGAGGAGTGGGCCAAAATACCTGTCGAGAGGTGCAGAAGTCTCATTGACAGTTACAGGAATCGTTTGATTGCAGTGATTGCCTCAAAAGGTTGTACAACAAATTATTAAGTTAAGAAGAATCATCATTTCTGTCCAGGCCTATTTCATGAGTTTAATTTTTTTACAAATTCTGTGGAAGCAGAAAAGCAATGTCTGATTTTCATTTGTTCATTTTCATAGATTTTTAATTTATTATTACTTTTGTCAGATTCAAGTTATTTCTGTGACCATAGTGGGTTTTTCTTTCATTAAACGAGGGGTACCAACAATTTTGACCACGTGTGTATATATACACACACTGCACATACATACACATGTATATACACACATACACTGCACATACAGTACATACCAGCCTGTCTCCTCTTCAGTTCCTCTAGACTCCCGCAGTCAAAGGACCTTTGGTGACATCATGGTCAAATGACAATGATTGAAATAAGTAAAGAAAGGAGCGCAAATAGCGCTGTTATCCAATAGACAACAGTAAAGATAAAAGGGAAATTTCTCATCTTTGTGGGTTGTGAAATGCACAACTCAAGAGAAAGTGTATGCTGAGGTGCTGCAGCAGGCACAGGTCCCTTGGGATCTTCGAGTAGTTTAGTATACAGATGATAAAGGTGCCATTAATAACCGCGCTCCTCCATGAAAAAATATATATATGCCAGAGATGGATAATGTTCCCAGCATTTATTGGAGACTGTAAAAGCTATAAAAGACTACGCGTTTCGTGGACGTCCCGTCCACTTCTTCAGGTACATAGCTGCTACTTGTTACAACATGGAAGGTATATACAGTATACACACATGCTAGCACATGGAGTGAAGAAAAAAGCTGCCAAAGCACCCCTTGGCACCAAAAAGAGAGAGGAAAAAAGGAAGAAAATCTTATCATTGCTGGAAATACATCTAAAATCAAAATGCACATGAATATTTGCTCAAACAGAGAAATTAAGTACAAAGTGATATCAAATATGTAACGAATAATTAAAAAATCTTTTCTTTTAAACATAATAAAATGTGGGCCTAATATTGATCATAATGAACCATGGAGGACTAGAACTTGGATATTTGCTCAAGTTGCTGTGTGCAGAGTATCTAGGCACATGGCCCGCTGTGCTAGAGATCCTGATCTGGTCTGTGCTGAAGAATGGAGCTGCAAGTGAATAATGCAGATAGTCTGATTGGTAAGAGGTAATTGGAGAGATATAATATGGGTGGTGATAACAGAAGTATGGGGGGGGGGGGGTTGGGGAGAGGTGGCTAAATGTTGGGTATAGAAAGGAACAGGGGAGGTGTAAAAAGTGACTGATAGCTGGAATTCTCACAGAAAAACTTCTAGGATTTTGTTTAACCCCTGCGGCTTAAGGGTCTTTAGTTTATAAATCCAGTAGATTTCTTTATGTTTTAAACATTGCACCCTATTTGGAGTGTCAATAGGAATGTGTTCAATAGGTAATACCCTTAATTCCCTAAGGTCCTGTTTGTGATGAAGGACCATATGTCGGGACAATGATAAGATTTTTCTCCTTTTTTTTCTCTCTCTCTCTTTTTTTTCCTCTCTTTTTTTGGTGCCAAGGGGTGCTTTGGCAGCTTTTTTCTTTACTCCATGTGCTAGCATGTGTGTATACTGTATATACCTTCCATGTTGTAACAAGTAGCAGCTATGTACCTGAAGAACTGGACGGGACGTCCACGAAACGCGTAGTCTTTTATAGCTTTTACAGTCTCCAATAAATGCTGGGAACATTATCCATCTCTGGCATATATATATTTTTTCATGGAGGAGCGCGGTTATTAATGGCACCTTTATCATCTGTATACTAAATGACAATGATGTCACCAAATGACCATAAGCAGTATTAACCTCGGAATAGAAATGCTAGGGGCCCTAAGAGAGTGGGGGCCCTTTCAAAATTGCCCAGTTTTCCCCACCTTTCCACTAATGCTGGCCCTGCATAGCAGCCTGTGTCCTCTTCAGTTCTTCTATAGTCCTGCATTTAAAGGACCTTTGGTGATATTATGGTCACATGATTGGTATGTCCCCAAAGGTCGTTACGCAGTCTTAACCTTGAAATAGAAACACTGGGGGCCCCAGCAATTTCCCAATCCCCACCCTTTCTCTAATGCTGGCACTGACTGTAATTAGGGTTTATTTTTGGAGTATGGATTATATTTCAAGCATACTCCAAAAATCATGTAAAATCATGCTAGGGCTTATTTTCGAAGTAGGTCTTATTTTTGGGGAAACAGGGTAGTTCACGTTTTGTATCAGGGATGGTTGGTATAGACGTCTATGACTCGCCCCCTGGGCCGTGGGGCACTCGGATCCGGGCAGTAGGGGAACGATGGGAGTAGTAGTGGCAACCCGGTTCCGAGGCTCAGGGTGGTCAGGCCAGTGGTAGGCCGTTATGCGCTGATGATTATGTCTGACTATGCCACCCGTGGATTGCGGTTATTAGGAACCGCCGCTGCATGCAGACCGCTGGGGCTGATGAGGTGTGCAGCTAGGGTAGTGTGACTCCCCACGGGAAGAGTGCGGCCCCAGGGCAGTATAATGGATGGTGGGAGTGATGGTGGTGAGAGTCCCAGTACCGGTAGTGCTGGAGGCATGAAGGAGCACACAGACAACAGGTTGCAGTCCAGGGCCTTTACTAAAACAGGTAAACTGACCCATAAACAGTCCCGGCTAGGAGGGGACCTGGATGTCTGAGAGCAATGGGGAAATTGGCCCTGGTCAGGGTGAGGGTGTAGGCCTACCGTGCTTTCTGTGCTCCTTCTGGCTATCTCCTCCTTATAGGGTAACAGCCCACGTTTCCGAGCTTTCCGTGTACTCTCGCCTGTATGGCCTGCGACGTGGGTTCCTTTCTGCTCCCAGCCTGGTACGGCTTTGCTGGTCCCTTCTGTTGTGGCAGAGCCTCCAGGTTTCTTAGGCCAAGGAACATACAGTCCCCTGCGGACTGGTTATCTGCTGTGGGATGTGGAATCCTCCCAGCCTCAGACACCAAAGTCTGGTAAATTAAGTCCTTTATCTGCCAAGACAGGCTCACTTCGCCTCTTGTCTCTGGCTTGTGGCTCTCCTCCTGCCACACTTCCTCTTAGGTGCAAATACAACTTTCTGTCCCTGCTCTGCTCCGGGACACGTCTCCGTACTGAGACAGGTCATCCAGTTCTCCCTAACCCTGCCCCCAGCACCAGCTTTTATAGGGGCAGCCTGCTCCCCCTACTGACCTGAGACAGGAGGTACTGCATGCTAATGTTCCCCTGACCAGAGAACCTCCCCCTTGCTCTCAGACACAGCTTTATTACATTTTGTGGCATCCAGGCCAGGGTGACACATCTCCATAGCTTCATAATAACTATCCCTAGGTGGTGTCTATCCAGAATTATCCAGGTGATGTTGATGGTGGCAGCAGATGAGAAAGAATAACATCGAGACCAAATATTTTGTTGACAGTATTGTATGGAACTAGTGGCCATCTTGCTATGTCTTGTTGTGTAATACATTCTCTTTATTACCAGATTCAGAAGACTGCAGCAGCTCCATGGCATCCAAAGCTATCAATAAAACACTGCTAAATCAATTCATCTCCTTGTTGGAAGACCAATGTATGAAATGTCAGGATAATTCCAACTCAACGGCCAAAGACCAAAAGGAAGACCCACAGAGAATGACATATATTCTACTACTCATGGGCACCTTTGCCTTCTTCACGTTGATCGTGATGTACTGGAAAATCTCCTCTAAGCAGCAAGGTCACTCCAGGGATCCCTATAACACTTATATCATAGGAACGTGGAGGACGGAAGACAAACAACTCGTCCATCGAAGGAACAGTACGATAGTGTTGACTATTGGAAACCAAATTGTAGTGGATACTCATATTGGAGCAGAAGCTGGGACACCTCAGAAAAAGTCCTAACACGTCAGACCTCCCATCTCCATACTGGATCTATGCTAAATCACATAAAAATGAAAGATCTTGAGACGTAAAATTTTCTCTGCATGGAAAACATACATAGATCTCGCCACTTCTACATTGTCCCTAGATTTCACGCAGGTCTCTGTTATGATGTGGCCATAGTGTTAATATCAGTATAGAGTGCTTATCACTAGTGTGGCTAGTAACTGGCTGTTGTGGTCATGATTCAAGTCAACCATTGTCTTGATATTAAGTCTGATTTTATTTTTTTGTGCCCAATATAATGACTTCATCCAAGGGCCAAGAAAATAAAATGCACAACATTACAGTTTGCGTCAACGGCCCCCAGCAAAGCTTTTCCTCTGGAGCAGAAGGCGATGGGTCAGTAATAGGTGGCCTTCCCTCATTGAAACTTGCGGACAGTCCACCATACTCCCAGCTTCCAGCTGAGCTGGCTTCCAAGTGTCACCAAGGGCTTCAGTCTAGGTCTGCCCATCTTAGGTCTACAGTTCAGGGCGTACTTTATACAGTAAATACTACTGCAGTTCAGCGATATTGTAGACATAGACCCAATTTATCAAAGCTTTCATGCCAGAATTAAGGCGTAGAAGCTCTGAAAAGTTGAAAAATATAGGAACAGCTCAGAGTTGCACCAAAATTGACCAACTTTTGGCATTTTCACAACACTTTCTCCCAGGTCCAACAAAATGGGTGGAGCTGGGGAGGAACAGGGCGGTGGTGCTTGCTACGCTACAAATCTTACTCCAGCAGGGACTTGAGTGGAATTTATAGCGAGGCACACACAGAGATGTTCACCACTCATCTGGTGCTCCTGATTCATGATGAGGAGCACTCCAGCATGCCTCCTCATCAAGACCGGCATGAACAACGCCAGTCTTGATGAATCGGGCCCAAAGTACATAAAAGACTATTTGCATATGCAAATCAGAGCCATATGATGATGCAATAAGATCCCACAGAGCTTAGTGGATGGCATATTATGGGTACTTACAGCATGAAGCTTCCATAGAGCTGTAATATGGCCATACACATAGTGCCTTAAGACAATTGACTTCATATTGACTTTGGAGGATTGATTGTTTCCATATACATGGACCAAAATATTGTTCTCTTGCGTCTACCTCATGTGACGCACCGGTGAGACTGGAGATTGTAGAGGAACGGCTCTTCTGTCACATAGGAATGTAATGTACGTATTATACCATAATAAAACTTTCTACATTCACAAAGCAACTTTTCTTAGGACACCCGGAAGCGCTATTTTTATGGAACATTAAACAGAACTGCTGGAAAAGCAAATATTCCGCTTATATAACATTACATGAAATCTATTCATAGGAGACACATGGTTACATTCACCCTATGCTAGGACTCTAGAGGGGAAATTAAGTTGACTTAAAGTGGTAGTAATAACTTGTAGTTAAAGGGAAAATTACAACTGGTTAAATCAGTTTTTTCATACCAAATGTATTATCTTTTATTTATTTTTTATATTACTACTAGATGGTGGCCCGATTCGAACGCATCGGGTATTCTAGAATAGGTATGCGGCCGACGGGGCGCAATTAGCAGAGCGGCGTTTAAATTTGGCGCCCAAATCGCTGATTGGTCACGTTCGGCAACCGCGACCAATCAGCAAAGCGGTGTTTAAATTTGGCGGCAATATCGGTGATTGGTTGCGGGCGGCGGCCGCGACCAATCTGCGAACCGTGTTAGTGAGGACTGGAGAGTGTGTTTAAATTTGGCACCAAAATCGCTGATTAGTCGCGACCAATCAGCAGAGCGGTGTTTAAATTTTGCGCCAAGACTGCTGATTGGTCGCGGCCGCCGACCGCGACCAATCAGCAGAGCGATACAGAGCGGGGTTTAAATTTGGCACCAAAATCGCTGATTGGTCGACGGCCGCGACCAATCAGCAGAGCGGTGTTTAAATTTGGCGCCAATACTGCTGATTGGTCGTGGCCGCTGACCGCGACCAATCAGCAGAGCGATGCAGAGCGGGGTTTAAATTTGGCCCCAAAGTCGCTGATTAGTCGCGTCTGACGGCCACGACCAATCAGCGATTTTGGCGCAAAATTTAAACAACGCTCTGTTGATTGGTCGCGGCCGTCAGACACGACTAATCAGCGACTTTGGGGCCAAATTTAAACCCCGCTCTGCATCGCTCTGCTGATTGGTCGCGGTCGCCGGCCTCGACCAATCAGCAGAGCGTTGTTTAAATTTGGCGCCAATCTCGCTGATTGGTCGCGGATGGCGGCCGCGACCAATCAGCAGAGCGGTGTTAAAATTTGGCGCCAAAATCGCTGATTGGTCGCGGGCGGCGGCCGCGACCAATCAGCGAACCGTGTTAGTGAGGAATGGAGAGCGTGTTTAAATTTGGCACCAAAATCGCTGATTAGTCGCGACCGCGACCAATCAGCAAAGAGGTGTTTAAATTTGGCGACAATACTGCTGATTGGTCACGACCGGCGACCGCGACCAATCAGCAGAGCGGTGTTTAAATTTGGCGCCAAAATCGCTGATTAGTCGCGGCTGACGGCCGCGACCAATCAGCAGAGCGTTGTTTAAATTTTGCGCCAATACTGCTGATTGATCTCGGCCAGCGACCGCGATCAATCAGCAGAGCGTTGTTTAAATTTGGCGCCAATCTCGCTGATTGGACGCGTCTGCCGTCCGCGACCAATCAGCAGAGCGTTGTTTAAATTTGGCGCCAAGCTCGCTGATTGGTCGCGGCTGGCGTCCGCGACCAATTAGCACAGCAGTGTTTAAATGTGGCGGCAAGATCGGTGATTGGTCGCGGCCGCTATTTAAATGTGGCGCCCAAATCGGTGATTGGTCGCGGCCGGCGACCGCGACCAATCAGCAGAGCGGTGTTTAACTTTAGCGCCAAGATCACTGATTGGTCGTGTGCGGAGAGCGCGACCAATCAGCGAATCGTATTGGTGAGGAGCGGGGAGCGGAATCGTATTAGTGAGGACCGGCGAGCGCCGCTGCCTGTGCGGCTACTTCCGCTGCGAGAACCCGGGACATGAGCGACTGCTCGCAGCAGAAGTATCCCGACCCGCAGCGCCGCTCCCCGGTCCTCCTCTCACACCCTAGCCGCTGATGTCCCCACAGTATCCGCATGATGTTACAAAGGTCCGGACATTTGTGTTAAAAATCGCTGATTGGTCGCTGGCGCTGGCCGCGACCAATCACCGATTTGGGCGCCAAATTTAAATATCGGCCGCGACCAATCACCGATCTTGGCTCCACATTTAAACACCGCTGTGCTGATTGGTCGCGGCCGATATTTAAATTTGGCGCCCAAATCGGTGATTGGTCGCGGGCAGCGCCAGCGACCAATCAGCGATTTTTAACACAAATGTTCGGACCTTTGTAACACCATGCGGATACTGTGGGGACATCAGCGGCTAGGGTGTGAAGGGAGGACCGGGGAGCGGCGTTGCGGGTCGGGATACTTCTGCTCCGAGCGCCCGCTCATGTCCCGGGTTCTCGGAGCGGAAGTATCCGCATAGGCAGCGCTGCTGACATCCATGCGGCTAGGGTGTGAAGGGAGGACGGGGGAGCGGCGCTGACATCCAATTGGTCGCGGCCGCTATTTAAATCTGCCGCACAAATCGGTGATTGGTCGTTGTCTTGGCCCGCGACCAATCCCTGATCTTGGCGCCAAAGTTAAACATTATTGTGCTGATTGGTCGCGGACGCTGACCGCGACCAATCACCGATTTGGGTGCCAAATTTAAATATCGGCCGCGACCAATCACCGATCTTGGCTCCACATTTAAACACCGCTGTGCTGATTGGTCGCCGCCGATATTTAAATTTGGCGCCCAAATCGGTGATTGGTCGCGAGCAGCGCTAGCGACCAATCAGCGGTTTTTAACACAAATGTCCGGACCTTTGTAACACCATGCGGATACTGTGGGGACATCAGCGGCTACGGTGTGAGAGGAGGACCGGGGAGCGGCGCTGCGGGTCGGGATACTTCTGCTCCGAGCGCCCGCTCATGTCCCGGGTTCTCGGAGCGGAAGTATCCGCACAGACAGCGCCGCTGACATCCATGCGGCTAGGGTGTGAAGGGAGGACCGGGGAGCGGCGCTGACATCCAATTGGTCGCGGCCGCTATTTAAATCTGCCGCACAAATCGGTGATTGGTCGCTGTCTTGGCCCGCAACCAATCACTGATCTTGGCGCCAAAGTTAAACACTATTGTGCTGATTGGTCGCGGACGCTGACCGCGACCAATCACCGATTTGGGCGCCAAATGTAAATATCGGACGCGACCAATCACCGATCTTGGCTCTACATTTAAACACCGCTGTGCTGATTGGTTGCGGCCGATATTTAAATTTGGTACCCAAATCGGTGATTGGTCGCGGGCAGCGCCAGCGACCAATCAGCGATTTTTAACACAAATGTCCGGATCTTTGTAACACCATGCGGATACTGTGGGGACATCAGCGGCTAGGGTGTGAAGGGAGGACCGGGGAGCGGCGCTGCGGGTCGGGATACTTCTGCTGCGAGCAGTCGCTCATGTCCCTGGTTCTCGCAGCAGAAGTATCCGCACAGGCAGCGCCGCTCCCCGGTCCTCCCTTCCGCATGGAGGTCAGCGACGCCGGCGGTCCTTCCGCTGCTACCGGCCGGGAGATGATCGCCTCGCGCCGGTCATCTCCCGGCTGCATCGCCGCTCAGCTCCGTCCCACAGATGAGCCGCTAACGGCCGCCATCTTTTTTCAGAAATCCAGCGGCGCTGATTGGCCGCTGGCGGACCAATGAGCGACGCGGGATTTCCTGGACAGACAGACAGAAAGACAGACAGACAGACGGGATAAGACGATTATATATATAGATATTTAAAAAATATCTGAAATGATGCAATTTACACACTGGTCTAATACTAGACTTCTTATTGATTTCAGCAGCCACATGGAAAAAGGCAGCAGTAGACTGTCCCTGATACTTCACAAAGTTATTCCTCAATCGCAGATAATTCATGCATTGATAACAATGTACAATATATATTTATACTGCAAATATATTAGGTCTTGAAAAACTATTTAAGATTGTCTATACAGTGGATATCCTTTTAAACCAGGAGGGTTTTTCAACAAAAAGCTGAACGGGTTGTTTTTTTGCATGGTCCTAAATAAACTTTCTGTTGTTACTTTCCATTATTTTGCATGTCTAGTATTTAAATAATTCATAATCACATTCACCAGAATCATTGCAATCAAAATCTACTTAACATACAATTTCTCCTAACCTTTCATACCCTTTTCTTGTCCACAGGGGGCAGTATTGTAACTGTATTTGTTAGTGTAAAATTTTTGAAATCACATCAATGTCTGATTGAGCTTTAAAAAATGGCCTTGTTTCCATTTCTAAAATGTTTCCAGAGCCCTTGAAAATGTTATACACCAGATTAAAATTACCATTTGTTATAAAATGTCACCTTGCTATCTTTCATTTACATTTTATTACTACTTTTTCAGTCTAAACACAAGTTATTAAAGCATGTACCTACACTGTATATGTTCATTATTCAATAATGTTAAGAATATACTATTATGTTTAAGCAACAATATCCATCTCAGATTTACAGGTACCGCCATGGGGACATACATTGCCCCTTACACTGTAATGTCTTTATGAATATGATTGCACTTATAGCAATATTATTGTTTAAAGTTTTAAACTGATAAATTGATTTTTGTCTGCTTAATTTTTTTTTGTTATACCTTTGCATCATTTCTATCACATTAATTTAACAAATTAAAATTAGATACACTGTGCAATAAAAATATAGTATTTGTGTACTTTAATCAATGCTAGTAACCTTGATTAATCAATAGTATTTTAGAAACTTCTTTACAGTTGGTAACTCACTTTTTCAAAGCTACAAAACAAAAAGTCTGAATATTCTTCAGCTTTACTACTGTGAATGCATACTGACCATTAGAGATGAGTGAATATTTTCAAGTGGAATTTAATTTTACTTGAATAGTACAAAAATCCTCATTCGCCTAAATGTGGATTTTTTGTAATTCCCTTCTGCACAGATTCACGAAAATTCCGGCCGAGAAGATGAGTAAAGGGCTAAAAAAAATTGTACTCACCTTACCACTCACTTCTAGGGATCGTCCACTCTTCATCGTCCCCCTTCCAGTCCTGGAAGCATCTTCTTATCACTGTCGCCGAGCACAGAATTCCCGGCCTCATCAGAGCCAGAAATCCTGGCCTAGTGTGAGAGACCCTGAATATCTCTATGCAAGCACGTGTAAGGTCACACTGTCATGACGTCCCGACAAAAGCCTCATAATTGATCCAGTGTTGAGTGCTACATTAATTATTCAATTTATATATTTAGACATTTATTTTACCTATAGAATCTTTAGAAGGGTTGCATTTTTTACATTTTAACTATGTTTTATCTTACATACCAATCATGAATTCCCTTCACATTTAAGGACTCTACTAACTGTCATGCTGGTTTAACTGGAAAGTCTAGTTAGACTTTGCATCAATGACACTTGCTAGTTAAGGATCCTTGCAGGCAATTCCACAAGGCAACATCTGAGGATTAAAAGCTGCACTTTCCTCTGATCACAGACTTTAAATTATCTTCAAAAGATTTTTTCACCAGGCTGATTTTATGAGACATAAAACTTGAGGTCATATAATAAACCCATATATTGCTCAAATATTCACCTAATCGCTTGAGTTAAAGGAGTTGTACAAGTTCATAAACTAATTTCCAAACACCATTTTAGTGAAATCTGAGTTATTAGAGGGGAAGGAGGTCCTCTGGTCAGGATTCTCATGTCTTGACCAAAGTGGAGAGTGGGTAGCAAAGAGTGTATCTTACTCTGGAGGACTTGTCTTGTCCTGTATACTATTGAATAGACATGGCGTGATGCTTCACCCCTTCACCCCAGAACAATTTGACTTTTTTCTTTTCCATTTTTTCCTCCCCTTTTTCCAATAGCCATAACTTTTTTATTTTTCTGTCCACATAACGGTATGATTGTTTTTTTTTTTGTGGGACGAGTTGTACTTTTCAATGACATTATTTATTTGATCATGTAATGCACTGGAAAGCAAGAAAAAAAAATCCAAGTGCATTGAAATAGCAAAAAAAGTGCAATTCCACAACAGTTTTGGATTTTTTACTTACCATATTCACTATATGGTAAAACTGACCTGGCAATATGATTCCCCAGGTCAGTATGAGTACGCAGATACCAAACATATATAGTTTTTTTAAAAATTTAATTGGTAAAAAAAAAAATCGGAAATTACTAAAATAAAATTTTGCTTTTGTTGCCATTTTCAAAGGCCGGTAACGTTTTCATTTTTCGTGATCTGGGGCTGTGTGAGGGCTTATTTTTTGCGCCCTGAGCTGACATTTTTATTGATACCATTTTGGGGTAGATACAATGTTTTGATCGCCTCTTATTGCATTTTACTGCAATGTTGCAGCAGCCAAAAAAACTTAATTCTGGAGCTTTGATTTTTTTTTTTATGCGTTACACCATTTACAGATACAGATTACAAAGTTTTGTAATGTGCATGTGCCGACACCGACTTTACTTTTGGTTAACAGGTGTCAGCGCCGACACATTACAGGACTTTTCTCTGCCCTTAGAACCGCTTCACCTGCGCATGTGCAACATTTTCGGGCATCTATGGATGACGTAGGACAAGTCATCCACATCAATCTAAGCAGAAGGATGGCAATTCTGTTGATAGAGGAGGTGCAGACCCCAGACCACCGATACCCATCAGACCGGACTGTGCTGATTAGCATACGGTGCGGGAGACTTATGAAAGGGTTGGGGGTTTAAATACAGGTTGATGGACTCCAGTAATATACCAGTTAAAGGTGCTGGCTTTAGTTTATATTGGCAAAACCTGGTGACTGGTTCCCTTTAATTTCACCTGCAAGCAAATTAAACACTTACTGACAACTTTTCCTTGAGATTACAGCTGATCACTGGGGGTCTCGGCAGCGATACACTTTGTGATCCACTGATTTTACAGGGTCCCTTCTAACAAGTTGAAGATGATCCAAAGCAGACAAACCCTTAAAAATTATGTCTGATCCTGTGCTCCCTTCTGTTTGTCCCTTACTTCTTGCTAAATAGATTTGGTAGATTGGAAATAAAAAGAGGATAGATGGAAAAGAGTAACACAGAACTACAGAATCACACTTCACATGATTTCATTGTCGTCTGTAACCATTAAGACACATACAGTGGCTTGCAAATGTATTCAACCCCTTGGCTTTTTTCTATTTTGTTACATTACAATTTGTGTTTAAATATTTTTGTAATCCGATTTGTGTGTGATGTATCAGCACCAAATAGTCTAAGTTAGTGAAGTGAATCGAGAAATATATAGGCAAAAATTACATTTATAGGATCAAATAACTAAAAATTGGTATGTACATATGTATTCACCCCTTTTTGCTATCAAGCCCCTAAACATTTCTGGTGCAAGCAATTCCCTTGATAAGTCACATGCTTAGTGAAAGGACGTCCACTGTGTGCAATCTAAGTGTTACATGGTCTGTCAGTATATACAATTTACCTTTTCTGAAAGGCCACAGAGGAGGCAACACCATTAAACAACAGGCACCACTAACCAAACAACACCATGAAGACCAAGGAGATCTCCAAATAAGTCAGGAACAAAGTTGTTGAGAAGTACAAGTCAGGGCTGGGTTATAAAAAAATATCCCAATCTCAGATGATCCCCCAGAGCACCATCAAATCCATTATCATCAAATGGAAAGAACATGGGACCACAACAAGCATGCCAAGAAGGGCCACCCACGAAAACTCTCATCCTGGGCAAGGAGGTCATTAATCAGAGAGGCAGCACAGAGACCAAAGGGAACACTGAAGGAGCTGCAGAGTTCCCAAGCAGAGACTGGAGTATCTGTCCATATGACCACAATAAGCCATACACTCCATAGAGGTGGCCTTTATAGAAGAGTGGGCAGAAAAAAGCCTTTACTTTCACATAAAGAGTCTAAGACTCCTTTTGAATATGCCAAAAGACATGTGGGAGACTACCCAAATGTATGGAGGAAGGTGCTGTGGTCAGATGAAACCAAAATGTAACTTTTTGGCCACCAAGATAAATGCTATGTTTGGTGCCAAACCAACACAGCTCATCAGCCCAAGAACACCATCCCCACCGTGAAACATGCTGGTGGCGGAATCATGCTGTGGGTATGTTTTTCAGCAAGAAGGACAGAGGAAATGGTCCGAGTCGAGGAGAAGATGGATGGTGTGAAATACAGGGATATTCTTGACCAAAACCTGTTTCAGTCAGTCAGTGATTTGAGACTGGGACAGAGGTTCATCTTCCAACAAGACAATAACCCAAAGCATACTGCTAAATCAACACTCGAGTGGTTTAAGGGGAAATGTGAAAATTTTCTGGAGTGGCCTAGTCAAAACCCAGACCTTAATCCAATTTAGAATCTTGAAGATTGCTGTTCACCAGAGAAAATCAACTAAATTGAAGGAGATGGAGCAGTTTTGCCTTGAATAATGGGCAGAAGTCCCAGTGGCAAGATGTGGAAAGCTCATAGAGACTTATCCAAAGCAACTTTCAGCAGTAAATGAGGCTCTACAAAAGTACTGACTTTAGTGGGGTAAATAGTTATGCACACTGAAGTTTTCAGTAATTTTGTTCTATTTGTTGTTTGCTTCACAATAAAAAAGAAAACCAAATGTTCACAGTTGTAGGCATGTTTTTTACATGAACTGACGCAAGTCTTTAAAAAAACTGTGAAATTCCAGGTTGTGAGGTAGCAAAACACAAAAAATACCAAGGGGGGATGGGGTGGGGTGTAGTAAAGGTGGAGATGATAGTTTGCTCCTCTGACACTGTGAAGGGTTAATTGTGCATTTCTGAAGATAGAACCCCCTGGGGCTGTAGTTTGGCCTAGGTAGAATTAACAGAAACTGCCGGCCAATTAGAGGGATGGGGAACTGAGTGTTAGTGTTAAATGCAGGAAGTAAATTGAGTCAGTGTTGTGCAGTACAGTGACCAGTAATAATCAGCAGGCTCCAGTTAGGGGCTGCTAGGGACAATGTGGGCCTAGAATTCCGGACAGTGGATCGCCAGAGAACCCCTCCGCACCAGTCCCCTTTGCCGGCCTGGGAACCTCGAGATAGTCATCGGGGCCTTGGGGGCAGATTCTGCTGCAGAAGAAGTCAGGACTTAAACTCTTAGAGGCAGAGTGAGATGGGATCCAGATATACTGTCAGTGGTGAGGAAGAATCCCTAGGGCTAGAGAAGAAAGCAGAAGGGATGCTTCACCTAGATCGGGAACCAGGGCTTAAGTTGTATCCGGTACCTGTGGAAAAAGATAGCAACCCTTTGGGCCTTATCCTTTACACCTGCCTGTAAATACTGTATATACTACCAGTTACTATGTAAAGTTCTGGTTGTTTTTATGAACCCTGTGTCCTCTGAATTGATTGCTGCCCTGGTTCCAGAAGAAGGATTCCTTGGGTCAGAAGAGGCTGGCTGGTCAGAGGTAAGTGGGAGACACCACATACACAGCAGCACACCAGGACGGGGACATACTTTGCCTGTAGGTTGCTGAAGTGAGCAGGGGCTACAGCTCGCCCACGACTACCTAGTTTGGGCACCTTACGGGGGGGGAAGGGTGAATACTTTCTCAAGCCACTGTAGGGCTGCACAGGAGCTGCACTTATCCCCGGGACTTTGTACAGCTTCACAGGCAGAAAGTCTACCCCTCATATATTAATCTTTATTATCTCTGTAGCTTTATGCAGAATTATTTTTTGCTGCTTGTCAGGAGAGAACGTTTTTCGGTCAGACTCACCGATGATGATGGCTGTGACTTGTAACAATATTATCTTGATTACTCCCCCTATTTATCTTTGGTTAATGAAGAAACTTAAGGGTCAATATGACCTGAAGTTCCAGTGAAGTGAATAAGATCATCTTGTGGGAGCGAATTACCATAAATCCTTTGTTTCACAAAGAACTGAACATCTGTACAATATAAAAGTTCCAGAACTTTATAATGCAAATTAACTCTTCAGAGAGGAAGAGAACTGGAACTCTAGTGCCACCTATTGAAAGTAGCAATCCTAAAAGTAAATATCAACCCTTTAACAAGTCTTACCACATGATTTAGGATAAATGGCCTATAAGTCTCCTTACACTGTCATGTTACTCTCCACAAGGAGAAACGTTACCCCTTAGACCCCAGTCAGAAGCCTCTCATACAGCCAAATCAGATCTCATGCTCTACACTGAGGAGGGGCAACAACCCCAAATACGTGTCTGCAAATTGAGATTCTGCTTTGGCTGTGATGGAGGATTTGTGTTTGTAGATGGGGCACAGTTGCTGTGATATGTGAACTATGGGTACGATGGATGTTAACGCTCTCTGAATAATATATAAACTTTTGCTGGGATGTGTTATAATTTGTCATAAATCACCCATCGGAACAAGAAACTTGTGTAAACTAAACCCAGGGAGCAATGTTGTTGTGTCCATCCTGCCCTGCTTAAATATTTAGCAAATCTTACAAAAATTCTGATGTAGGCCATCAATATAAGATCCGCACCCCTGACGATCAGCTGTTTCCAGTGGGAGCAGAGGATGGAAGTGGTCAATTGTGGAGCTACACAACATAGATCCATCAACAGTATGGTGGCCATTGCCGGGTACTGCACATCCGACGCCTATTGATTCGAATAGGGGCGGATGTGAAGTACCTGTCTGTGATCACTATATAGTTGACAGAACTGTGCCCTACATTTCCACAACTGAGCTCTTTTACCCACCGCTGGCAACAGCTGATGGTTGGAGGTGCTGGGGGTCGCACACACCCCACTGATCAGATATTCATGGCCTATTCTAAGACCACTGCAAAGGTCCTGGATAATTCATTTAAGGAAATATATTTTCCTATAATTATCATAAAAAAAAATATGACCCGTGTTATTTGTAACAGGTACACTGTCATAGGACATCTATACTAGTTACACTGTATGGGGTATCTGTAGCAGTTACATTGTTTTGAAGGATCTTTAGCAAGTACACCATCATGGGACACGCCAGGGCTGGCGTCAGCACCCGGCGCACCCGGTGTATTGCTAATAAAAATATGGATATCTTATAGCCTACATATTGTAACATATTGTGTATATGCTTTGATAAAGTGAGGTCATTAGACCAAGTGTGGAATGTATTGCAAATATGGTTGTCTGAATCCAAGCACTATAATATTGGAAAATACTGCAGTGTAATATTGATATACTCTGATACTGAGAAACTAGTTCTTTCACATGAACTGTCCTTGATGCATGCTATCCACAAAGTGTTTGCTATGTGTCAGTACAGTAAGACAATGTTAGTTGTTCTATGGTCTATGAAGTTGTGTGTTTCAAAGATTCATTATCCTGATTTGTACACAAGTGACCACTGTGACAAATAGTGTTATTGTAACCAAAATACCGATTCAAATAATGTGTGTGCACTTACCATTATGTTCCATGAGAAATACACAGATCTATTGTCTAAAACAATGTTTATATGGCCAATTCGGTATTATCGACGAATCACACTTATAAACATTAACCAGTTTTATGCTTCCATTATCTAAGCCTTATAAAAGTCGCTGGAATCATGATACAGACAGAAGCTTTCTTGTGTAGACTTCTCAGGGGTTCTCTGTCAATTAGACAGATGATGCTTATAAACTCCTAGATGAAGAAGCCATAAGTTATACCTGCACTGATGTGTAGTGTTGTATGTACCTGCCCATGCAGTGTTGTGTAGACTTCCAGGGGTTTCTCTGTCTTGGTGAAATTGCTTCTCTGATCTTCCAAACGGATGTTTAAAAGCTCCTTGGTGATGAAGTGAGTATATATAAATGTACTTAAGCTTTGTATTATAACATATGCAAAAGTGTTCTCAATATCATCATATCATACTATTCCTTTAATTATGTATTTTACCTTTTATATCAACTATTATAAATAAAATTGCATTATATCGCAAAGGGTTGCCTTCTTTAAAGCCGTATCCGAACCTTAGTGTTAAAAACTTGGCAAAACACCCGGGCAAGTGCCGGAGCCCTGAGCAGGCGGGGGGCCCACTCACCTTTGGGCACCCCACCACAATATGGGACCTGTGAGTGGGGAGGTGCCGGTGTCAGCGCCCTCCCCCCCCGCTTTCTCAGGGCCCCGGCAGCCGGCACAATACTTACCTCTCCCCATGCCTCCACAGAAGCTCCGGTCTCTTCCGCGGCTGCTGCACTGTGACGTCTCAGGTCAGAGGGTGCGGTGACGTCTTTACACCACGCTCTCTCCTGAGCCGTCACAGGCAGCGCAGAGCGGGAAGACGCCGGCGCGGGTGAGGAGTCCGGAGCAGTGGCAGCAGGTGAGAAGTGAGGTGAGTATTTGATTTTTTGTTCATATGTATGGAGGCATGGGGCATTATATGGTGGGGGGGGGACAAGTGACATCCTGCATGGGGCATTATGTGGGGGGGGACAAGTGACATCCTACATAGGGCATTATATGGGGGGGACAAGTGATATCCTACATGGGGCATTATATGGGGGGGAACAAGTGACATCCTGCATGGGGCATTATATGGTGGTGGGGGGGAACAAGTGACATCCTAAATAGGGCATTATATGGTGGGGGGGGACAAGTGACATCCTACATAGGGCATTATATGGGGGGGGACAAGTGATATCCTACATGGGGCATTATATGGGGGGAACAAGTGACATCCTGCATGGGGCATTATATGGGGGGGGCAAGTGACATCCTGCATGCGGCATTATATGGGGGGAAGGTGACATCCTGCATGGGGCATTATATGGGGGGAGAGGTGACATCCTGCATAGGGCATCATATGGGGGGGAGAGGTGACATCCTACAGGGGGTATTATATGGGGGGAACAAGTGACATCCTGCATGGGGCATTATATGGGGGGGAGAGGTGACATCCTGTATGGGGCATTATATGGGGGGGAGAGGTGACATCCTGCATGAGGCATCATATGGGGGGGAGAGGTGACATCCTGCATGGGGCATTATAAGGGGGGTGACAGTATTCTGTATGGA
The DNA here is from genome assembly GCF_046119375.1 of Phyllobates terribilis. Lineage (NCBI taxonomy): Eukaryota > Metazoa > Chordata > Amphibia > Anura > Dendrobatidae > Phyllobates > Phyllobates terribilis. Next base: position 934,211,636 of record NW_027362762.1, on the reverse strand, counting down.
GCATTATAAGGGGGCCAGTATCCTCTATGGAGCGTTATATGGGGGCCAGTATCCTCTATGGAGCATTATATGGGGACCAGTAATCTGTATGGAGCGTTATATGGGGACCAATATCCTGTATGGAGCATTATATGGGGATCAGTATCCAGTATGGAGCGTTATATGGGGACCAGTATCCTGTATGGAGTGTTATATGGGGACCAGTATCCTGTATGGAGCGTTATATGGGGACCAGTATCCTGTATGGAGCGTTATATGGGGACCAGCATCCTGTATGGAGCGTTATATGGGGGCCAATATCCTGCATGGAGAATTATATGGGGCCCATAATACTGTATAGAGGACTATACTGTCCGGTCTGCACTGTGCACTGCGAGGATTCACCGGTTTCTGAGCTATTGTAGAATTTACAATAGATATTGCTTATGTAATGTAAGAAGGGAAATCTTCGGCATTGTACTATATATATATATTTCTCTGCGGTATCTGTGCATCATGAATCGTGGTATGTGTTAAAGGGGCCCACTGAGACTCTTTCGCCCAGAGCCCACAAAAACCTGGAGCCGGCCCTGGGAAACGCGTAGGAGGTACATCTGCAGGACATCTGTAGGACGTACATCTGTAGAAGGTACATCTCTAGGACATGTGTAGGAGGTACATCTGTAGGACATCTATAGGAGGTACATCTGTAGGAGGTACATCTGTAGGACATCTGTAGGAGGTACATCTGTAGGACATCTGTAGGAGGTACATCTGTAGGAGGTACATCTCTAGGACATGTGTAGGAGGTACATCTGTAGGACATCTGTAAGAGGTACATGTGTAGGAGGTACATCTGTAGGAGGTACAGTGGTGGCCAAAAGTATTGGCACCCCTGCAATTCTGTCAGATAATACTCAGTTTCTTCCTGAAAATGATTGCAATCACAAATTCTTTGGTATTATTATCTTCATTTACTTTGTCCCAAGTGAGTACGATCCCTACAATGCCTTTCACACATTATGATGCCCACAGTCCCCACACTGTATAATGACCACATATTTGCATATTTGCCCCTCCAATACACAGTATGATGCTCCTTCAGTCCCCCCACAGTATGATACCCCAACAGTCAGTCCCCCACACTTTGTAATGCTCCCACAGTCTCCTGCTGCACAGTAAAATGTCCCCTTATTGCCCCCATCACAGTATGATGCCCACACAGTATTAATTCCCACAGTGGCCCCCACATAGTGTAATACCCTATAGTATGAAGCCACCACAGTGGCCCTCACACAAGCATCCTGCTTGCCTTAGGTGTCCTTTCACATCCCTGCTCATCTGCGACTCAGCTGCTTTCCCTGCTGCTTAGTCACGAAAACTGAGAATGTCACATGACTTGAAGATCCTTGCAGGTCCTTCAGTCTCTACCCAGATGGAATGGTGGAGCAGGGAGCCATCAGATCCCTGTTCCACCATTCCATCTGGGTAGAGACTTTTTTGTTCCTGAAGAGACAGATAAAGTTGAAGTGGGGACATACTGCCAACCTTTCTGGACATTGTGAAAGCTCCACAAATTCAAGATTGTCCCACTGGATCTGGGACAATTTGGAGATATGATTATGGAGCATCTGCTGCAGGAACTATTATGGGGCTATCTCTGGATGGCACACTGTTCTGAGGGAATCTACAGCAGGTAGACTGCTATGGAGCATGTTCAGCAGGCACACTGCTTTGTGGTATCTGTTGCTCCTACTAACTTGGAGGAATCTGTCGCAGGCACAGTGGTTTATGATATATGGCAGATGTGTAGGTCTACTGTTATGGGGCATTTTTGGCAGGTGCAGTTACAGATCATCAGGCTGACACTCTTTTACAGATACATTAGTTAGCAGCCCACATTTCACCCAAAGTTCATTCATATGTGCCAGTAAAGCTGCCAGTGCATATGCTGAGCATATTAACATGTATATATTTACTCGAAGACATGCGCTACTGTGTACCAATGCAGTGGTATAGGTCGGGGGTCTTCCCAGGTATACCCTGAACAGAAGGGTCCAACATAATGTGGCTGATTCATCAAAGTGTTTATGAGCATAATAACACTTTGAAAACTAGTAATATTTTTGCCTGAAACGGAGCTGCGCATTTTCATGCCAAAAATTGGAAGATCTGGAGTGGACTACGTCAGCCCAAGAAATTCATCAAGAGCGGCGGCGTCCCTTTTGCTAGGAATGTTACTCTAGTCTCAGTGCACAAAGACACTAGCCGCTGATAAGATGCACTGCAGGGGCGGACATATCATTGGTGCAACTGGAGGTAGGGGGACCACTTATACCTCCAAAGCAGGTGGGATTTTGCATTATGATTGGACTGCAGAGGGTCCATATACTGTTCTTGCACAGGGGCCTCTTCTGTCTGTGTCCGCCAGTTATGTACCGAATTCATTAAGTGGTGTGCGCCTGTTGATGAATTTTGCCCTTCTTATTCCTGTATGTCCTTCATTTAGACTGGAGTAGGAAGCACCAGTGTTAATGAATCGGGGCCAATGTGAACAAAGCACAGTGGATGTGCACTGTATGTTAGCAGCACCCAATATTAATCTGTGCTCTGTTCTTCGAAAACAGAAAGTGTCCAGCGCGAATGCAGAAAGCGTAGAAGGTGGCGTAAATCATTACATCCATGACATGTTTTACTTTTTATGGGAAGGCAGAAAAAAATGCAGTTCAGGAAGCTCTCCGTCAGGTCCCCATCCTCATCCCTGCGCTGTGTCTCAGCATTCTGGGTGTGCGCATACGATGAGACACTTTATATTTGCATGTTCACTCCCAAAAATTTTAGCCCCAGCGATTTAAAGAATACATCCTGGAGGGAGACAGGAGCAGACTAGGAGGACCTGTCACCATGGGAAGATGCTCTAACCGCTCTGTACAATTCACGCTGATAAGGAGGTATATACCACCTTTACTGGTCTAGCCTAAATCACAAGGAATTCATTCAATCTACTGTGACTGTGAGATCTCTGAAGAAAGAGTTAAACCTTGATAAAGTCATCAGGTAAGTGACCGCTGTACTTGTAATGTGATAGATCCTGTACTGAAAAAGAAGAACTATGACTATGAATGAGAGGTGGAAATCTCCAACAGCTTATAGGGGAATTTGGGGACTAGCATTAGCCCCTTTGAATAAGAATTGCTAAATTCATGGGCAGAGGAGTAAGGTGAAGCTCATAGGTGCCAATGCAAAATCTGCAACAGAGTCCCTAAAAATAGTCTCAATCTGTGATGATCAGATAATTCTCACCAGTTTGTTACAATCTGCACAAGTGAAATGTATCATTGTGTAGTTCTTACTGTTTACATAGCAGGATTGTCTAGAAAGGATACAATGTAGCAATTCCTCAGCTGTGAGATTTATCAGGTCAGCGCTGGTAATCTGTCTCTGATTGCTTTTTTGTTTCTGATGAGCTTTTGGTGAGTTTTTGATGTTGCACCATTTCTGCATCCATTACGTCAAATAGGATAATTACATTTTTTCAAACACATTGATGTATGGTGACTGCAAATTAGGTCTCCTCCATAAGGATGGAAACTTTGCATGACCAAGTACATCTGAAAAGTTGATCATAATTGATGTTACTTTAAGTCCTGGCAGACGTACATTTTTGGTGGTGGCGTACGGTAGTTAAAAGATGCAACAAATTTATTAAAGACGTGCACTGCTCTTAATGAATTCGGTGCAGTTTACAGCGGCGCACCATTCATCAAGTTGTCGAGTTCTGTAGAAAACTTCATTTTTGATGAATCAGGGCCAAAATATATTTGCAAGTTGCAGAAATTTTCACCATACAAAGAATAAACTTTGCTGATCCAAGACCCCTTTAGTGATAGGTGCAGACATGAAGTGTTACATAGTTGATCTTCCTGGACTGACTGTGTAATGTATGGACATGCCGAGTAATGTGTTACAGCTAATAGAGGGTCCGGTCCTGGGGGTCTCCCCTACCACATCCATATGCTCTAATAGTCGACATCAGACAATTCCTGTTATAAGTTTCCTAGTATTCACTGCCAGGTGCTGGGTTGTCAATGTTTATTTCTCCCACAAGAGTTGTCATTCAGACTTTCTGTGACTTAATAATCAATTCTATACATACAGCATAAATGGTCTGTGGGGTAGTTTCTGTAGAATTTGCATGGATTTCTGCAGATCCAAGTCAATTCTGCATGTGGATATTCCCTTAATGGAGAGTTACAGCTATACATTTCCCTTGTCAATTATTTACATACAATATATCGATTTCTTAGAGGGAACCTGCCAGCGGTTTTATGCCACCTGCACAATGAGCAGCATGAAATCCAGACATCTCATTACAGAGAACCATGTTTTATTATGAAGCACTGTAAGAAAATGGCAAACCTGGGGATAAGAGTCCAGACATGGGGTAGAAGAGTCCAGACATGGGGGAGAAGAGTCCAGCAATGGGGAGAAGAGTCCAGTAATGGGGGGGAATGGGGGGGAAGAGTCCAGATATGGGGGATAAGAGTCCAGTAATGGAAGAGAAGAGTCCAGTAATGGGGGGGGGGGGCGGGGAGAGTCCAGAAATGGAGGGGAAGAGTCCAGACATGGGAGAGAAGAGTCCAGACATGGGGGAGAAGAGTCCAGCAATGGGGGATAAGAGTCCAGCAATGGGAGAGAAAAGTCCAGTAATGGGGGGGAATGGGGGGGGGAGTCCAGTAATGGGGGAGAAGAGTCCAGACATGGGGGAGAAGAGTCCAGACATGGGGGATAAGAGTCCAGCAATGGGAGAGAAAAGTCCAGTAATGGGGGGGGAGAGTCCAGTAATGGAGGGGAAGAGTCCAGTAATGGGGGAGAAGAGTCCAGACATGGGGGAGAAGAGTCCAGACAAGAGAGGGTAGAGTATCTCTAGAAAGGGCATCATGATATGATGCCAAACTGTCTACGAGCCTCCTGATGAACCAAACAATAGAGGGGAAACGCTTAGTGGCACCGCATGCGATTCAATTGAGTACATCATTGCACTGCTGACATATGCCTAGCTGTATTACTGCTGGATAGTTTTAACTCACCTGTGGAACTTTTTTGTGTCTTATCGTATCTGGGTTTATTACCCTTATCTGTCTTTCTGTGCCATATGGTTCCTTGTGCCCTATTAATGTAGATATTGTGAGGGTCATTTAAGGATATAGAGGGATAGTCCTCAGTGATTGGGGGCGCTTTTTGTGTGTATCCTAGGCTGTCAACCTCTGCTGCAAGGCAGAGATTCCCCCAGGGAACTCTTATAGGGACAAATAAGTTCCATTTTGTTACCAATTTTGGTGGGTTGCTATTCAATATCTGTGGTACTGGATATCTATCAATTCTGTTTATGTTATGTATATGTTGTAATAATTATGGGTAGGCTGTTTTTAATTATTAATAAAGGAATATTTTAACCCCTTCACCACCGTGCAATTTCTATCTTTTGTTTTTTACCTCCCCTTCTTCCCAGAGCCATAACTTGTTTATTTTCCAATCAATATAGGCATATGAGGTTTTGTTTTTTGTACGACGAGTTGTACCATATACAAGTTTACCATATAGTTTACTGGAAAACAGGGAAAAAAATTCCAAGTACACTGAAATTGCAAAAAAAGTACAATTCTACAATTGTTTTTTGGGTTTTTCATTTACCACGTTCACTAAATGCTAAAGCTGACCTGCCATTATGATTCTCCAGGTCATTACGAGTTTGCAGATACCAAACATGTACAGGTTCTTTTTTATTTAAATGGTGAAAAAAAATCCAAAGTTTGTAAGAAAAAAAAATGTTGCCATTTTCGAAGACCTGTAGCGTCTCCATTTTTTGGGATCTGGGGCTGGATGAGGGCTTGTTTTTTGTGCCTTGAGCTAACGTTTTTACTGACACCATTTTGGGGTAGATACAATGTTTTGTTATTGCATTTTATTGTAATGTTGCGGCGACCAAAAAACGTAATTCTGGCGTTTTGATTTTTTTCTCTCGTTACACCGTTTACCGATTGGATTAATTTAGTTTCTATTTTGATAGATTGGCCATTTCTGAACATGGCAATACTAAATATGTGTATTTTTTTATTGCTTTATTTTGAATGGGGCAAAAGGGGAGTGATTTAAACTTTTAGATTTTCTTAGTTTTTTTACTATTTTTTTTACTTGCTTCAATAGGCTCATTAGGAGACCTGAAGCTGCGATCATCTGATCGCTTGTATCCCAGGTTGTAAATTCTTTTTGTAGTCGGAGAAGAGTCTTTCAATTCTTGTTTGAGGGATTTTCATCTATTCTTAATTGCAGAATTCTTACAGTTCTATGAGATTCCTGGGTCGTCTTGCATGCTCTGCTATTTTGAGGTCTAGCCACAGATTTTCAATGATGTTCAGGTCAGGGGACTGTGAGGGCCATTGTAAAACCTTCAGCTTACGCCTCTAGAGGTCATCTATTGTGGATTTTGACGTGTGTTTACGATCATTATCCATTTGTAGAAGCCATCCTCTTTTCAACTTCAGCTTTTTTACAGATGGTGTTATGTTTGCATCAAGAATTAGTTGAAATTTCATTGAATCCATTCTTCCCTCTACCCGTGAAATGTTTCCTGTGCCATTGACTGCAACACACCCCCAAAGCATGATTGATCCACCCCCATACCTAATAGTTGGCGAGATGTTCTTTTCCCGAAATTCTGTGCCCTTTTTTCTCCACACATACCTTTGATCATTTTGGCCAAAGCGTTATTTTAACCTCATCGCTCCACAGGACTTGTTTCCAAAATGCATCAGGCTTGTTTAGATGTTCTTTTGCAGACTTCTGACGCTGAAGTTTATGGTGAGGATGCAGGAGAGGTTTTCTTCTGATGACTCTTCCATGAAGGCGATATTTGTGCAGGTGTCTCTGAACAGTAGAACAATGTACCACAACTCCAGAGTCTGCTAAATCATTCTGAAGGTCTTTTGCAGTCAAGCGGGTGTTCTGTTTTCCGCCTCTAGCAATCCTACGAGCAGCTCTCTCTAAAATTTTGCTTGGTCTTCCAGACCTTATCTTGACCTCCACTGTTCCTGGTAACTGCCATTTCTTAATTACATTTCAATCTGAGGAAAGGGCAACTTGAAAACGCTTTTCTATCTTCTTATAGCCTTCTCCTCAGGAGCATAGTTACCGGAGGGGGGCATAGGGTGCCTACCCGGAGCCACGGCTGCTTCTGTCATGAGGCAGAAGGCAACATTCAGGGAGAGTGCATCACAATGCCTGCTTCCCTATCTCACTGAGACTCTGCACACTGGCTAGCACAGTGGCAGAGCCTCGGTCAGTGCAGTGTGCGGCTGGAGCTGACCTGAGAAGTTTCTGACAGGCTCGGCTGTCAGTGCTACAGTCAGCTACACTTCATGCTCTGGTTCAGGCACGCTGGACATCTCCTGGGTCCTAGTGCCCACCATAAATATACCTCAAACACTGCCTGGCCCTGACCTCATGCTCTTTGCTCACCTGCAGCACTTGGATCAGAAGTTGCCAGTGCCATCCATTAACTACCTGCCTGCAAACTTCATCTGAGGGTGGGCATAGTTTATTAGGTTAATTAAATTCAGGTATGTAATAGTCACTGTGGGCAGGGCCGACTCCAGGTTTTTGTGGGCCCCAGGCGAAAGAGTCTCAGTGGGCCCCTTTAGCACATACCACGATTCATGATGCACAGATACCGCAGAGAAATATAGATATACAACACAGGGCCCAGCGTGCCACCTCATCCTTCACATATGCAAACATTCATGCACACACACACAGTACACAGACACGCACGCAGACACGCATGCACACACACACACAGTACGCAGACATGCCCGCACACACTACGCAGACACGCACACACACAGTACGCAGACACGCACGCACACACTACGCAGACACGCACGCACACAGTACGCAGATATGCACGCACACACAGTACGCAGACACGCACGCAGACACGCACACACACACACAGTACGCACGAACACACACAGTGCGCAGACACGCACACAGTACGCAGACACACACACACAGTACGCAGACACACACAATATACGCAGACACGCACACACAATATACGCAGACACGCACACACAATACGCAGACACGCACACACAGTGCACAGACATGCGCATGCACACGGTACACAGGCATGCACACACACGAACATGGTACACAGATATACACACACAATACGCAGACTCGCACAGATACATACACATACATATTTGAACACATTCTTAAAAACACATATAAAACAGACAAATATATATACACAGTCATACACACTGACATACACAGACATTCACATCATACATGCACACACAAGAAATATTTTTTATATGGGGATTGGGGAAGCTCGCTCACCTGCCCCCTGGCCTGTGTCCCGTCCATCTCCTCAGTCATGTGGCAGTGCAGGGCCTCAGGCGTGTCACATGGCCCTGGACCATCAGGGGGGCCCACTCGCCGTCAAGGCCCGGGCCGCTTCCCCGGCATCTGTGCAGGGCCGCCGGTGCTGTTCAAGCCCTGCTCTGCTACATGCAGCAGCAGTGTGCGGTCAGTGTGCTGCTGCTCCACCAATCAGGCCCAGTGCTGTCACTTTCCAGACATGGCCGCGCACTGTGCGCTGTGCGGCTGTGTCTGGTAGTAATGACGCGGCAGGTGCAACACACAAGCACAATTAAAGGCGCAGTGTCGCCCCTGCGTGTCATTACTACCAGACACAGTCGCACTGCGCACAGTGCGCGGCCATGTCTGGAAAGTGACAGCACTGGGCCTGATTGGTGGAGCAGCAGCACACTGACCGCACACTGCTGCTGCTGCATGTAGCAGAGCAGGGCTTGAACAGCATCGGCGGCCCTGCACAGATGCCGGGGAAGCGGCCCGGGCCCCGATAACGAGTGGGCCCCCCTAATGGTCCAGGGCCCCGACACTTGACCGGGTATGCCGGGTGCTGACGCTGGCCCTGACTGTGGGGTGAATGTGAGAGGATGGGGGTAGGGTGGGAACTGAAAGGGTGGTGGAGGGAGGACAGAGCTGGGACCTTATTATCAGGGTCGGCTCCAGGGTTTTGTGGGCCCCGGGCGAAAGAGTCTCTGTGGGCCCCTTTAACACATACCATGATTCATGATGCACAGATACAGCAGAGAAATATATATATACATATATAGTACTATGCCAAAGATTTCACTTCTTACATTACATGAGCGATATCTATTGTAAATTCCACAACAGCTCAGAAACCGGAGAATCGCTCCATACAGAATACTGTCCCCCATAAAATGCTCCATACAGGATACTGGCCCCCATATAATGCTCCATACAGGATACTGGCCCCCATATTACGCTCTTTACAGGATACTGGCCCCCTTATAATACTCCATACAGAATACTGGCCCCCCTTATAATGCTCCATACAGAATACTGGACCCCAAATAATGCTCCATGCAGGCTGTTCCCCCCACATAATGCCCCATGCGGGCTGTTCCCCCCACATAATGCCCCATGCAGGCTGTTCCCCCCACATAATGCCCCATGCAAGCTGTTCCCCCCACATAATGCCCCATGCAGGATGTCACCCCCCCTTATAATGCCCCATGTAGGATGTCACCCCCCCCTTATAATGCCCCATGCAGGATGTCACCCCCCCTTATAATGCCCCATGCAAGATGTCAACCCCCCTTATAATGCCCCATGCAGGATGTCAACCCCCCTTATAATGCCCTATGCAGGATGTCACTCCCCCCCCCTTATAATGCCCCATGCAGGATGTCACACCCCCTTATAATACCCCATGCAGGATGTCACTCTCCCCTTATAATGCCCCATGCAGGCTGTTCCCCTCACATAATGTCCCATGCAGGATGCCACCCCCCCTTATAATGCCCCATGCAGGATGTCACCCCCCTCTTATAATGCCCCATGCAGGATGTCACCCCCCCATATAATGCCCCATGCAGGATGTCACCCCCCCATATAATGCCCCATGCAGGATATCACAACCCCCATATAATGCCCCATGCAGGATGTCACCCCCCTCTTATAATGCCCCATGGAGGATGTCACCTCCCTCTTATAATGCCCCATGCAGGATGTCACCCCCCCATATAATGCCCCATGCAGGATGTCACCCCCCCATATAATGCCCCATGCAGGATGTCACCCCCCCTTATAATGCCCCATGCAGGATGTCACCCCCCCTTATAATGCCCCATGCAGGATGTCACCCCCCTCTTATAATGCCCCATGCAGGATGTCCCCCCCCATATAATGCCCCATGCAGGATGTCACCCCCCCCATATAATGCCCCATGCCTCCATATATTAAAAAAAAAAATCAAATGCTCACCTCTCCTCACCTGCTGCCGCTGCTCTGGACTCCTCAGCGTCGCTGGCGTCTTCCCGCTCTGCACTGTGACGGCTCAGGAGAGAGCGCGGTGTAAAGACGTCGCCGCACCCTCTGACCTGGGAGGTCACAGTGCAGCAGCCGCGGAAGAGACCAGAGCTGCTGCGGAGGCACAGGGAGGGTTAAGTATTGTGACGCCGGCTGCCGGGGCCCTGAGCAAGCGGGGGGGGAGGTGCTGGCACCGGAATCGCTCACGGGTCCCATAACGCGCCGGGGTGCCCGACACAAATTATGCACCGCAGCAAATTTTGGCCACACCTCAATCCATGTCCATTAACCATTATCTTTCTCCCCTGGCAGGAGGAGTCGTCAGAGCGGCGCTGGTAGTGAGAGAAATTCAGCAGACGCCCGAAACTGCAGGGTGCAGACCCAAAAATCCAGGACTGTCCGCTGTATCCGGGACAGTTGGGACTAGAGATGAGCGGATGGATTCCTGGGTCTCCAGTCCAGCGTCCCGGTCAGTGCTACCTGGCGGCTGGACTGGAGGCCGCAAATCTCTCATCTTCCGGGACAGCGCGACGTCATCTGTGCGTCCTGCAGATGTTCGCACCAAACTGCACAAGAACAATCTTCTCCCCCTTATTTGATGCGTTTCTGGTGCATGTGGTGATGTGAAGCCGCGTTTTTAAGGTGCTTTTTATAGTACAGAAAAGCTTTGATTTTGCACTTAATGAAGTATCTGCGTTTTTTTTAGGTTCCACATAGAAGCGTCTGAGGACGCAGCTGAACTCTGCGGTAGTGATGAGCGAGTCTAACGCGGCTAACAGCCGTGACACAGGTAGCCACGGCGGCTCAAACATAGATGCCAAACATGCCGAAAATACTCAGCGAACACCCGAGCATGCGCACCGAAAGGGTTAACAATACACGCTCGCTCATCACTACTCTGTGGTTTTGGTGCATTTTTTCTCTATAGGCTTCTTCTGAAAAAACCGCATGGAGAAAAAAACGCAGCTGCATTTTTAATCGCAGATTCAAAGCTTTTCTGTACTATTAAAAAGTGTTAAAAACTCTGCTTCATATCTTCCCCAAAATCGCATCAAATAAGCGGGAAAACGCATAAAAGAAACGCAGCAAACACCAATAATCAGAGAAGATTGTTATTGCGCCGTGTGGTGCGGACACCTGCAGAAAAAAAGCAGCAAAAAGAACGCAGCATTTACGCTACGTGTGAACACGGCCTCAGCATCACAGTTTTACTACATTTTTTATGGGTTTAATAAAGAAAAAATATAAATTGCGCCATTTTTTTACGCCATTTACCGATCCCCATAAATAATCTGATCGCTGTGTTGTGCGTGTCGTTACGATTATAGTGACACCAAATATGTCCGTGTTATCTGCTGATTTGTGATGTTCATTATTTTTTACAAAACACATTAAAAATGACAATATTTTTTTCATTATCAAATGTTTTTCTTTATTATTTTTTAGTAATTGTAGAGGCTGTTTGCTGTGTCAGTAATGTTTTAAGGTTGTGGGTTCAAGACGCAGGGACTCACAGAAAAAAAATTATTTTTGCAATTGTTCACAAATTTACTACTTTTATTTATAGGATGAAAAAAAATCATTTTCTTCCGCTCAGAATAGAGGCCCCATAAAAATACATTGTTGTACACAATGTATTTCTATGGAGATGTATACTCTGCTACTGTATTGTATGTTTCTTGACTCTACAATGCATTGCCTGCATGGGGCATTATAAGAGGGAGGTGACATCCTCCATGGGGTATTATAAGAGGGGAGTGACATCCTGCATGGGGCATTATATGGGGGTTGTGATATCCTGCATGGGGCATTATATGGGGGGGTGACATCCTGCATGGGGCATTATATGGGGGGGTGACATCCTGCATGGGGCATTATAAGAGGGGGGTGACATCCTGCATGGGGCATTATAAGGGGGGGTGGCATCCTGCATGGGACATTATGTGAGGGGAACAGCCTGCATGGGGCACTATAAGGGGGGAGTGACATCCTGCATGGGGCATTATAAGGGGGGGGGGAGTGACATCCTGCATAGGGCATTATAAGGGGGGTTGACATCCTGCATGGGGCATTATAAGGGGGGTTGACATCTTGCATGGGGCATTATAAGGGGGGGTGACATCCTGCATGGGGCATTATAAGGGGGGGGTGACATCCTACATGGGGCATTATAAGGGGGGGTGACATCCTGCATGGGGCATTATGTGGGGGGAACAGCTTGCATGGGGCATTATGTGGGGGGAACTCAGAGGACATTATTACTGTACATGGGGGCTCAGGGGACATTATTACTGAATGTGGGGGGACTCAGGGGACATTATTACTGTACATGGGGGCTCAGGGGTACATAGGGGAACTCAGGGGACATTATTACAAAACATGAGGGGACTCAGGAGACACTATTACTGTGCATGGGGGACACAGGGGACATTATTACTGTACATGGGGCAATTCAGGGGACATTATTACTGTACATGGAGGAACACAGGAGACATTATTACTGTACATGGGGTGACTCAGTGGACATTATTATTGTACATGGGGGACTCAGGGGACATTATAACTGTACATGGGGGGACTCAGGGGACATTATAACTGTACATGGGGGGACTCAGGGGACATTACTGTACATGGGGGGACTCATGGGACATTATTACTGTACATGGGGGGACTCAGGGGACATTACTGTATATGGGGGGACTCAGGGGACATTATTACTGTACATGGGGGGACTCAGGGGACATTATTACTGTACATGGGGGGACTCAGGGAACATTATTACTGTACATGGGGGGACTAAGGGGACGTTATTACTGTACATGGGGGGGACTCAGGGGACATTACTGTACATGGGGGGGACTCAGGGGACATTATTATTGTACATGGGGGACTCAGGGGACATTATAACTGTACATGGGGGGACTCAGGACTCAGGGGACATTACTGTACATGGGGGGACTCAGGGGACATTATTACTGTACATGGGGTGACTCAGGGGACATTATTACTGTACATGGGGGGACTCAGGGGACATTATTACTATACCTGGGGGGACTCAGGGGACGTTATTACTGTACATGGGGGGGACTCAGGGGACATTACTGTACACGGGGGGGACTCAGGGGACATTATTACTGTACATGGGGGACTCAGGGGACATTATTACTTTACATGGGGGACTCAGGGGACATTATTACTGTACATGGGGGACTCAGAGGACATTATTACTGTATATGGGGGGACTCATGGGACATTATTACTGTATATGGGGGGACTCAGGGGACATTATTACTGAATGTGGGGGGACTCAGGGGACATTATTACTGTATATGGGGGGACTCAGGGGACATTATTACTGTACATGGGGGGGACTCAGGGGACATTATTAAATGTTAATACAAGTAGAACTTGGCACTCGAGAGGTATGCAACAAGAATTACATTTTATTCACAATCCAATTAGTCCAATGTGAATAAAATGTCTTTCTTGTTGAATACATCGTTAGTGCCGGGTTTTACTTATATTTTCTATCAAGGATTGAAGTGCCGTATACTAATTATTAAATGTTAAGAGAACACTTAAGAAGCATTATTGTTTACAGGAGCACCAATAGCTTAGCTGTCAGGTGGCAGGGGGTACGGTCACCTGGGGCCCCTTGCTCGGAGGCGGCCACCCAGAGCTACCACTACTCCTAACTGTATCGGCATACGCAGCATGCCGATATAGTTAAGCTCTGCAGGGCGACATGATCTCTCTGCAGTACTGCTCTCTGTTTTATAGATTGCATGTTACTTTATGCCTGCAGTTTACAGAACGCCCCTTATACTGTGTATAGGGGAGCTGTGGGTGTAATTACTGTGTATAGTGGAGCTGTGGGTCCCTCATACTTTGTATAGGGGAGCTGTACATGGGGGACTCAGGGGACTTTATTAAATGTTAAATAGGCACTTAAGAAGTATTATTGTTATAGGGGCACTCATGGTATTGTGATTATCAAAGATGCACATGGTAATGTATCCGTAAAAATCGGATGGCATATGGATGGTCCATATGCCGTCCGTTTTTTTTCTCGCACCATTAACTTGTATTGGCGAGGCTCATCCAAGATACGCGGCAATACGCAGCATGAGAAAAAAAATCTCAGATGAGATTTAACTCATAGAATAACATCGGTCAGAGTGCAATCTGATTTTTTATCAGATTGCACTCGTCCATTTTTCTCACAAATGAGTATGAGCCTTTGTTGTGATCTCTGCAGACGAGTCCTGGCTGGAGAAGTTGTCATGTCGGTCTGGGCCAGATGGAAAAGACTGGAAAAGTGAACAACTCCACCAGAAAGAACATCAGCTTTAAGTCACCATCTATAACTGTACTATAATCTCTTATACATATATTCTGCGGGACTGGCATCTATCACTACATGGGTACCATATGGCAGCAATAAAGTATCAGTGTTGTTTTTTTATAGAGATTTATTTTCAGTAATACCACGGTCATCTGCTGAGGTTCCCCTATGCCCACAATTAGGGTGCTCCGATATAGTTGTAATCAGGGTTACCAGGTTAGGGGCCCACTCAGATGTCTCACCCCCCTGAGCTAAACCCCTAGCTACGCCTTTGCTTCTCCTTCTTTTTGGGCCTCCACCATTTTCATTTTCAGAGTGCTGGGCAGCTGCTTAGAAGAACCCATGGCTGCTGTTTTTTGGCACAAGGTTAGAGGGGGCTGGGTTTTTATAACGCTGGGAAATTTACATCACCAGGCCTTTCCTAACGATGATGAACAAGCAATAACACTAACAGGCTAATTAAGGGCTGAAACCTTGGTCAAAATTATCTGAGCACACAAATCTCCAAGGGTGCCCAAACTTTTACATCAGCCCACTTTCCTTTTTGCAATTTTTAAAATGTAAAAAATTACAATATATTTTTTTGGGAGGGCCTAAAATACAAAGGAAATGTGTCATCTTTAACTTTAGCCGTTTTAGAGATCATTTCATCTTCAACTTGCTTAACTGTTCACAATAACAGTAATTTTGACCAGGGGTGCCCAAACTTTTACATGCCACTGTATATAAAGTAAATAAACAATGGTGACCATCCTTTGCCTTCATTAGTTCTTCTACACAATTTTTGAAGGATCTCGGCAGGGAGATTGTTCCAAACGTCTTGGAGAAGTAACCACAGATCTTCTGGTACTTCATGTAATCCCAGACAGACTGAATGATGTTGAGATCTGGGCTCTATGGGACCAAATCATCACTTCCAGGACTCCTCGTTCTCCTTTATGCAGAAGATAGTTGTTAATGACGTTGGCTGGATGTTTGGGGACTTTGGCTCTAAATTTATTCTGCAGTAAGACAATCAGACACCTCCCTGATAGTATTACAGGATGGATAAGTCTCTGCCTGTATTTCTCAGCATTGAGGACCAACGAATAATGGCTGCAATGGAAAAGACCTAAAAAATTAGTGTCGTAGTTTAGTGCGGTCACAGCCTAAGGGCATGTCTGGATGGGTGACATTCACAATTTCTCCATGCACGAGACGTACCACAAGACTATAACTCTAGATGACGTTATTTTGCAATGCAAAATGGATCAATTAAAGGGCGTTTCCATTGTCTTTGAGACATGTCTCAAAAGGTAATGTCTGGCACCAGAGATTTCCAGGAATATCTAGAACTACCCTGTCCTGATCTTCTTTTGCCCTATTTTCTATAGTTCCAAATTTTACAGTTCCTGGAATCCTTGTTCTTCTCTATGCAGAAGATAGTAGTTAATGACATTGGCTGGATGTTTGGGGACTTTGGATTGTTACGGATCCGGGTGGTGGAACCTCTGTTCTGCGGTGCATGGAGGGACCCAGAGGGGCGTAACTAAGTATCAACTCGGACCGACCTAGGTCATACGGCGGCTATCGACTCCGTGACCAGGGAGGGACCGAGCAGAGGGACCAGGTGCTACTCTGGGGACGACCTTGTAAGAAAGCAGGTGACTCCCACAGGTCAGATGGCTGGGACTGACCGATACTGCAGATGGGCACAGCAGGCAGGCTGACGAGTGATCCGGGTAGATGAACTGACAGAGACAACAGGCGACAGGCGGGAGCCTCTAGGTAGACTGTCAGGTGGTCACGGCAAGTGACGGGAAGGAGCCTCCAGGTGGTCACGGCAAGTGACAGGCAGGAGCCTCTAGGTAGGCTGTCAGGTGGTCACGGCAAGTGACAGGCGGGAGCCTCTAGGTAGGCTGTCAGGTGGTCACGGCAAGTGACGGGCAGGAGCCTCCAAGGTAGGCAGATAGGTGGTCAGGGCAAGTGACGGGCAGGAGCCTCCAGGTAGGCAGACAGGTGGTCACAGCAAGTGACAGCAGGAGCCTCCAGGTAGGCACGGCAGGTAGCAAGCAGGGGCTTCCAGGTAGGCACAGCAGGTAACAGGCAGGTGCTTCCAGGTTAGCAGGCGGGCAAAGCCCATAGACAGACTGGCGGACTGAACGGAAGACAGACTGTCGGGCTGGAGGGTAGTCAGGATGGCGGACTGGACTGATAGTCAGGCTGGCGGGCAGGGCTAGTAGTCAGGCTAGCAGCGGGACCTGAGGGCTGAAGCAGAGGTAAGTACACTGTGCATCAACTATTGCTCGGGCACCTCCATATTGGAGGTGGTGAGTTCCCCTTCAATGGACGTCTTCAAACAGAGGCTGGACAGACATCTGTCTGAGATGATCTAGTGAATCCTGCTTTGAGCAGGGGGTTGGACCAGATGACCCAGGAGGTCCCTTCCAACTCTACCATTCTATGATTCTATGATTCTATGATATATGGGAGGACCTCCGGCAATTGGCCGGGGACTCCTTAGGGCGGCGCGCGCGACCCCTTTAAGAGGGAGGGAGCACGCGCGCGCCCTAAACACAGTGCCCAGGAAGCTGCGCGCGCCGGCAGAAGCAGGAAGAGGAGCGCTGGAGGACACCGGGCGGGGAGCGCGGCGTTGAGAGGGACGGCGTCTCAGCCTGGCAGGGGGCAGAGAAGCCGATGCTACATGGATATAAATTTATTCTGTAGTAAGACAATCAGGCGCCTCCCTGATGGTATTACATGATGGATAAGTCTCTGTCTGTATTTCTCAGCATTGAGGACACCAAGAAATGGACAACACTGAAGACCATGGACGCAATGGTCAGCCAAGGAAACTCCATGCGCAGATGAAAGACACGTCATCCTTACTTCCCTGTGTGCAGTTTTTGCACGTCTGCCTAAAACTTTTATACAGTATTGAAGAGTTGCATAAATCTAACATAATGTAACTCCAAAAAACAAGGTTGACCATGATCACCCATTAACCCATTAGTAATAGGTCTAACTCAGCAGCACAATCTCGTAAAATCTGGAAGGATTCAGTTACTTCTGTCTTTTCACCAAATCACAAAAACTAATTCTACATTCCAATGAATAATTACTGCATTACTTTGCACAAACGTGAGTGATGGCTGCTATGGAAAAGACCTCAGTAATTTGTATCGTAGTTAAGTGCGGACACAGCCCTAGGGCACATCTGGATGAGTGACATTTACAAGTTCTCCATGCACGGGGACGTACAGCAAGACTATAACTCTAAATGACATTATTTTGCAATGCAAAATGGATCAATTAAAGGCCGTTCCCATTGTCATTGAGACATGTTGCAAAAGGGGATGTCTGGCAGCAGATATTTCCAGGAATATCCAGAACTACCCTGTCCCAATCTCTTTTTTTTTACAGTTCCAATTTTTGAAGCTACTAATATAACAAAAAAAACCTCTATTAATCTGATATAGCTGTAATCATACTGAGCTGAAGTATCATGTTTCTGGTCAATGAGCGCTGCATAAATGAAACCCTACAAAAAACCACAGTGTTAGAATTGCATTATTTGTCCGTTTCACCTCAATTGGAATTTTTTCCACTTTTTTAGCACATTATATGGTAGAATGAATGATGTCATTCAAAACTACAACTCGCCCTGCAACAAACAAGCCTTTGTACGGGTATGTCGACGACAAAAAAAAAACACCAAAATAAAAATTGCTGGGTTCTTTAGGGTTTATGATGGGTCAGAATACTGGGGGTCCGACAACTGATCCCACCTATGATTACTTGTTAACAGGTCCTGTGGCCGCCAGAAGTTCACAGTGTACGGAATTGGAGCACGACAGCTATGCACTCCGTATAGTGGCCGTTGTCAGTACTGCAACTCACATTTTGTCACATGTGGCATGACCCTACGGTGTGATCCATAAAAAAGATTTTGGGATTTTGACTACAGACCATATCCTACTGCGCTGCTTTGAGTTTCCTTCTTCCACAGCTTGCTTTGCCACATGCTACACACAAGGATGCAGCAGACACCTTGGGGGAATGCTTTCTTTACTTTAATGGACCCTGCTGGACACAATGCCGCTACCTTTCATGGATCCTAATCTGTCCACTCCTTAAAGTTCAGGAGTCTCTCATAACTATCGATCCGTATTTTGGGGTCAGATCACAGCTGATGGCTGTATTTCCCAGTTGATTGTTCCTTTGTGATCAATTCAATTTTTGGGGAAACCTTCTAATAAAGAGGGATTGAACAAGCATAAAACAGCATTAAAGGGAATCTGTCCGCAGGATTTCACCCCTCAGTCTATTGATATGTGCATGTAGCTCTTTCAAAGACATGTTCAGAAATACCTTTACATGACCAGTCCGTTTATCCCTTACTGAGAAATTAGGGTTTGAATTATATGCAAATGAGACTGAAGAGCTATGGAAGATCTGAAGCCTCTGTCACTCCAGCTCTTTTCCCCGCCCGGCGCAGCCGCCTCCTCCTGCTTGATTGACAGCCTCTATGCTGCATGACTTCAGGGAAAGGAGCCGTCAACCAAGCAGGAAGAGGTGGCGCTGGGGGGAGAATAGAGCTGGAGTGACAGAGGCTTCAGATCTACCATAGCTCTTCAGCCTCATTTGCATATCAATTCAATCACTGATTTCTCAGTAATGGAGGAACGGACTGGCCATGTAAAGGTATTACTGGAATTGTCTTTGAAAGAGCTACATGCACATATAAATAGTTTGCGAGACATTCCCTTTATTTTTAGATAAACCTCCATGTATTTTCACATTTTTTGGTTTAGGTAAGACACGTGCTCTGTATGTTCACTTGGACTCGTGGATCCTCCGCTCTTGGAAACAACAGGATCTTGATTTGCCCAATAAAACATAGAGATTTTCTCCTTTTGTGTAAATGTAGATGTCTCGTATTTGTGTTCCACATGATTGGGAATCACATTTCTGTTGGACAGAAAACTATTATTCAGCAAACAAAACGCCTAAAGCTGACGGCTTTCAGTTTTACCAGGAAATTACTAAGAACTTACTCACGATTGTGTACAACACGTCTCCTCATCTGTCAATTCACCTTCTATGGTCATTATTAAATGCATCACTCCCAGGTCATGTGTTAAATAGCAGGAAATTGATTTAGTTGGACCAGACTCATAGATCACTGTCACCTCTTCTGCTACATAGCGCTCTAGTGGCCCGTCATATCTATAGTGGCCTGTAGAGGGCAATAAGCAAGACTGCAAATAGCAGCATGTCATAAACCATTAACACCTTTACCACCATAGACCACCAGGGAAGTCACCATTAACACCTTTACCACCATAGACCACCAGGGAAGTCACCATTAACACTTTTGCTATCATAGACCACACGGGAAGTCACCATTAACACCTTTACCACCATAAACCACCAGATAAGTCACCATTAACACTTTTACCATCATAGACCACCAGGAAAGTCACCATTAACACCTTTACCACCATAGACCACCAGGAAAGTCACCATTAACACCTTTACCACCATAGACCACCAGGGAAGTCACCATTAACACCTTTACCATCATAGACCACCAGGAAAGTCACCATTAACACCTTTACCACCATAGACCACCAGGGAAGTCACCATTAACACCTTTACCATCATAGACCGCACGGGAAGTCACCATTAACACCTTTACCACCATAAACCACCAGGGAAGTCACCATTAACACCCTTACAACCATAAACCACCAGGGAAGTGACCATTAACACCTTTACCACCATAGACCACCAGGGAAGTCACCATTAACACCTTTACCACCATAAACTACCAGGGAAGTCACCATTAACACCTTTACCACCATAGATCACCAGGGAAGTCACCATTAACACCTTTACCACCATAAACCACCAGGGAAGTGACCATTAACACCTTTACCACCATAGACCACCAGGGAAGTCACCATTAACACCTTTACCACCATAAACTACCAGGGAAGTCACCATTAACACCTTTACCACCATAGATCACCAGGGAAGTCACCATTAACACCTTTACCACCATAAACCACCAGGGAAGTCACCATTAACACCTTTACCACCATAGATCACCAGGGAAGTCACCATTACCACCTTTACCACCATAGATCACCAGGGAAGTCACCATTAACACCTTTACCACCATAGACCACCAGGGAAGTCACCATTAACTCATTTTAGACCAACAAGGATTTCATCATTAACTCCGATATCACCCTATACCATCAAGGAAGTAACCATTCTCCCTTTAACAGCCCGAGACCACCAGGGAAGTCACCCTTAATCATTTAACCATGGTAGACCACCAGGAAATTCACCATTTACTAACTAATCATCCTATTCCACCAGGGAAATCACTATTAACCCTTTACCACCCTAAACCAACAGGAAAGTCACCATTAACCCCTTTACCACCTTAGACCACCAGGGAAGTCATTATTAATATGTTGATCACCCTAGACCAGGGAAGTCACCAATATCCCCTTTATCACCCTAGACCAACATGGATGTCACCATTTACAGCTATTTCTTACAATTTGGATTAAATGTGAACACTGCAGTTGATCAGGGGTCACTGATTGTCAGCAGTGGTCATATGATACCCCCAGCAGATGTTTATGCAAGGAGACCAGTTAGGCACTCATCACTGAATACAGAGGAGGGGCGTTTTGTTTGTTTTTATTTTTTCACTTACCTGAAGGGGTGTAACTCCATTACAATCATAGATGACCAAGTAAGTCGTTATTCACACCTCAGTTGCTCTAGATTACCAGAGATGTTACCAATATCCTTTTACCAGAACTAAAATGAAACCTGTAACCACCCAGTACGATGTGTTCAGTCGTCCAATCTGGGCAAATATGTTAATGAGGTATTATCAAGGCATTGTATAGTGGTAATATTTCAGCACTGAATTACGGTATTGCGTATGCACTGTAATGAATTATTACTTGTGTTACCTGAAGTTGCCAACCATGACCAGATTTTACTTACCGTTTTCTAATTCTTATTGGGCTTTTCACCTTTTTTCGAACACCTAAAACTTGTAGTTTAGCATTTTTATAAATTATCTTTCCTAAAATTTTCAATAGAAATATGTTAAAATGACCCCGGATCTGGAACAAATATTATTTAAATTGATGAGAAATATCCAGGTCCAGAATAAGGACTATAGATGCTGTGCCTTGGACATTTGCCTCTTGCATTTTTCAGAAGGGTTATCAATACTATGGATGACAAGAAGAACAAACAAATCAATTTTGGAACAAATCAAGCCAGACTATGTCACTCGAAGCAAGAATCACCAAGCTACGACTTTCCTACTTTGGACACATCATACGAAGAGAGCAATCACTGGAGAAGGACATGATGGTCGGAAGAATAGAAGAAACAAGGCGAAGAGGAAGACCTACAACCCGATGGCTTGATACAATCAAGATACTGGTGCAGAAGACCCTGTTGGACCTATCTAGGCTTGTAGAAGATCGATCTTCCTACAGATCGTTCATCCATCAAGTCGCCATTGCTCGAGATTGAGTCAAAGGCCTCGAAATAATTTTTGGAATTTAGGAAATGAAAATATAAAACTAAAATATTACTACCCAAATACTGGTTCTCTATTGTGTCCAAACCATATCATCGTAGAAAGCCAAAAGCAGTGTAACACTGTGCCATACAATCACAAGTCACAACGTAAAGTTTTGAGCAGAAACATCCCAGAGAAAGTTTTGGTTTGGCTCGTGATGGGTCTGAATGGAGAAACCCCCCCCCCCCCCAATGAAAAACTTTTGGGGAATTTGCTTCTTTTGCCCATGCTACAATTTTGCCCTATATCAGTCTCCAATGTACATGACAATCTTCAGACTTGTTGACTATTTTCACAATTTCCAGATACTATTCATGACCTTGTTATGTGACTGTATTGCAAAATAGTCTGAAGAACTAAATTACGAAATGTTTGAGCATTGGGAGCCTCGTCCCTACAGGGATTCCCCGTCATTCTGTACATGTTACATGTTATTATGACCTGTTGCAGTTGTTGCTACACTTCTAGATGGTAAATAAGAAAAAGGGACGGGACGGGAGGCCTCCGGGCCACATTATGTCAACTATTTCATACAGTCTAATCTGGCTCTAATGTTGGGTTCCCTACGTAAAGAAGACATCCAGATAACACCGGCCTGTTCAGCGTTGTGTCCAATGATGTTCACTCCTTTTTTTACATTTTGCTCCAAGCTGTACGAGTTTGGTCATCAAACAAAGGGCCTGTAATCTAGGAGAGGTTTCTCTCTAAGTGCCTGGTGTAAGCTAGCCGCAGACAGATTTGCACAGATTGTCACCGCAGTCTTCTAGTCTTCCTCACCCTTGATCTGGTAAACATAGAGATGGTATTTTTGATAATTAATATGAGCACATGAATCGATGCCAACATTTCTGGGGAAATTTATGCCCCTTTCTTCCCAGAAACACCCCAAACCTCCCAATAACACCTGCAGCCCAACCAAAAAAATTTACAGTTTTGGATTGGGTTGACCCCATCCCTTTCATCCAATTTGTCCCAGGAAGTCCAGAACATTTGACATCTATTAGGTACGTCTTACAGAAGGGGTAACCTACAGTGTTAATTGCATGGGGTTCCAGTATTTCATATATGATACATACGATAGACCATCAATATGCTTTTAAAGGGGGAACCCCAGCGAGCAGCAGAAGGAATCTGTCATAGTCCTTGCATCGACTTTGGTGCAGCACCCAACAAAGCATCATCCATATTCGTAAGCCAGTTTCTAGTTCTTCAGCAAGGACCATGGCCTTTCCTTGGTGGAGGTCCCAAATTTATCGTCTATTCTAACCCTAAGGGGTTGTCCTATAAACGACTTTTATCACCTATTCACAGGATCGATGATAAATGATTGGGAGTTCCAAAGTCCGCTGTATGAGCATGTGCGACCACCCTACCTGTAGAAAGTGACTGGAGCAGGTGGTCGCACATGCTCACTACCACTCCTTTCACAAAGGGGACTGTAGGACCCTGGTTCTCATGATCAGGGGTGGTCCCAGAGGTCAGAACCCAAGCATTCATACGTAACTTTTCTGTTTTCTCGCCTTCCCATACAACCTGCTGTGACCAAGCCTCCGACATTTATTATTGTACTAATGAGCAGTACAACAGCTATACTCAATGAGATTAATGCACGGAGCTCCGCCATAGAGTAAACTGTAAGGGCACGTGTATGTATAGCAAGACGGATACTGCCCGGAGGAAAGTTCAAATTGTAAAATGGCAATATATAATATTGTATTCAGAGTAATAAACCTTTAACATGACAAGTTATCAGTCCAGCTGTGCTACATCTATACAGTGAGTACGGAAAGTATTCAGACCCCTTTAAATTTTTCACTCTTTGTTTCATTGCAGCCATTTGGTAAATTCTAAAATGTTCATTTTTTTTCTCCTTAAAGTACACTCTGCACCCCATCTTGAATGAAAAAAAACAGAAATGTAGAAATTTTTGCAAAGTTATTAAAACAGAAAAACTGAAATATCACATGGTCATAAGTATTCATACCCTTTGCTCAGTATTGAGTAGAAGCGCCCTTTTGAGCTAGTACAGCCATGAGTCTTCTTGGGAATGATGCAACAAGTATTTCACACCTGGATTTGGGGATCCTCTGCCATTCTTCCTTGCAGATCCTCTCCAGTTCCGTCAGGTTGGATGGTGAACGTTGGTGGACAGCCATTTTCAGATCTCTCCAGAGATGCTCAATTGGGTTTAGGTCAGGGCTCTGGCTGGGCCAGTCAAGAATGGTCACAGAGTTGTTCTGAAGCCACTCCTTTGTTATTTTAGCTGTGTGCTTAGGGTCATTGTCTTGTTGGAAGGTGAACCTTTGGCCAAGTCTGAGGTCCAGAGCACTCTGGAAGAGGTTTTCATCCAGGATATCTCTGTACTTGGCCGCATTCATGTTTCCTTCAATTGCAACCAGTCGTTGTTTCACTGTTGGGATTGTATTGGGCAGGTGATGAGCAGTGTCTGGTTTTCTCCACACATACCGCTTAGAATTATCACCAAAAAGTTCTATCTTCATCTCATCAGACCAGAGAATCTTATTTCTCATAGTCTGGGAGTCCATCATGTATTTTTGCGTGAACTCTATGCGGGCTTTCATATGTCTTGCACTGAGGAGAGGCTTCTGTTGAGCCACTCTGCCATAAAGGCCCGACTGGTGGAAGACTGCAGTGATAGTTGACTTTGTGGAAATTTCTCCCATCTCCCTACTGCATCTCTGCCACAGTGATCTTGGGGTTCTTCTTTACCTTTCTCACCAAGGCTCTTCTCTCACGATTGTTCAGTTTGGCTGGATGGCCAGGTCTCGGAAGACTTCTGGTGGTCCCAAACTTCTTCCATTTAAGGATTATGGAGGCCACTGTGCTCTTAGGAACCTTGAGTAATGCAGAAATTCTTTTGTAACCTTGGCCAGATCTGTACCTTGCCACAATTTTGTCTTTGAGCTCCTTGGGCAGTTCCTTTGAGCTCATGATTGTCATTTGGTCTGACATGCACTGTGAGCTGTGAGGTCTTATATAGACAGGTGTGCGCCTTTCCAAATCAAGTCCTATCAGTTTAATTAAACACAGCTGGACTCCAATGAAGGAGTACAACAATCTCAAGGAGGATCACAAGGAAATGGACAGAATGTGACTTAAATATGACAGTCTGAGCAAAGGGTCTGAATACTTATGACCATGTGATATTTCAGTTTTTATTATTTAATAAATTTGCAAAAAATTCTACATTTCTGTTTTTTTTAGTCAACATGGGGTGCAGGTTGTACTTTAATGAGAAAAAAATGAACTTTTTAGAATTTACCAAATGGCTGCAATGAAACAAAAAGTTAAAAATTTAAAGGGGTCTGAATACTTTCCGTACCCACTGTATATTCCTGTAAAAATACATGAAACATGTGAGATATATCCTGTGCTGTGTCATATAGAAGACTGAGTTCAAGCCCAGGATTCCAATGCTAAACTTTGATGATGGAACGTCCTTGTCGTTACCCTTGAAATAATTAATAATACTCTTAGCTACATAATAGAGCTTTCACCATTCCGGGCTGCAGATAAGGTCTAATGAAAATCAACAAGATACTGGGTATGGGAGACAAGGCATCTAAACTTTCCAAAACTTAACCCAATGACCTGATACAGGTAGGAATTTTATTAGTCATTGTTTTAAGGAAAACTTTTGGACTGGTTACAACAATGCCCATGCTGGAGATTACACCCTGCCTGTGATGTGCATGCTGCTGCACAGAGCACAGACTGCTGCCTCTCCTGGGCCTTAGTCCCGCACATGTGTCTCCCCAGTGCTCGGCTCTTAATTTGGATTGATAATAACTATTGATTCTCTTCCATCTCATCTGGGCAACCCTCCCAGCATTATGCCTGGGAAATGGACACGTTGTTAGCAGACACAGTGCTTTCTACTATGCAGACAGCAGACAGAATTTATAAAATAAAAAAATCTATTTTCTAATGTGGGATATGGTTACAGAGATGGAAATGTTTTTGATTTTCATCCACATAGGCCAAGATAAATCAAAAGAATGCCCAGATCATAGTTGCTAACTCTATAACCTGAAGGCTCACACAAAAAGGAAGACCTCTTGGTCTTCTGAAAATGCCGGCAAAGCTCCCACATACATGTCAAAGCCTCTTAAAACCTCCTAAGAAGCTGAGCTTCCAGAAGGGTTCTTATGTGAGACTCCAGGTGTGGCGCCCCTGAGGGTTCAGTCGTCACAGAGGTACTGCACCTCACCCAGAGGTGTGGTGTCTCCTTCTCTCAGGTAAGGAGGGAGTGCTCCCCGGAACCCCAACACCTGCATCCAACACTACACTGCTCCAGGCCAGCTGGAAGGGCAAGACGCAATGTGTTTCCTGCTGAGCCCTGTCCCTGGCTGGAGTGGGGGGAACCAAAGGTAGGGGGAACCAGTAGTGGGTGTGGGTGGAGGAAGCAGTTTAGTGGAGCACCATTGTAGGAGATATGTAATGGGCAGCCATCTTAGGGTGGCAGGTCAGAACAGACAGAGAAGTAGTGAGAACAGTCTGGGAGCAGAGTCTCTTTAGGAGCTCTGCTCCACAAGCAGGGCCCAGTCCTAGAGGCCCCAGAGGGGAGCAGAGGAGTAGGCTCCGATCTACAGAAGGGATCCTAGGGGGTACGACGAGTGCGGGATGGCACCCGTACGCCCCGAATCTGTCAGAAGACAGAGGGATCGTAGGCCGCAAGAAGGGGACCGGCCCCTGGTCCAGCCGTGTTACTCCAGGTCTCTGCTGGGAAAACCGGAGGCTTCTGACTTATATAGTCAGTTGCCAAAGCCTCATTCTAATCCCCGTGAGGGTCAAGCAGGTCCGGGAACTCCGACGAGACAGGAGGGACTTCAGAGCACCCGAGCGGGATTGAGAGTGGGAAGCGCAGGGCAGGAGGGAGAAAGACCCAGCATGAAGACGGTCTAGCTAGGAACACAAGAAAGTGGGGATCTGTCAGGTGCTCCTAATCTGCCTGAGGAAGTGCTGAACCCCTGCTTGGTGAACGCAGCGCGACGTGGGAGGCTGACACCTGTACAGTGCACCAGTGGATTGTCATAAGAACTGTGAGTAAAGACTCGGATGACTACACCGCACTGCCTCCGTCCATTCTTTCATCTGCGCCATCTTTCCCTCCCTGCACTACAACGCCCAGCGCACCTTATACTACCCACACTGCCCTGGAGCAAGCTCTACCTGTGGAGAGCCACACCATCCCTGCTGCCGTAACACCAGCTCCAGAGGACAGCTCCGCAGCGGCGGCACCCTTTAGCCGCAACCCACAGGTGGCGTCACGAACTTTCCAAATCCCCTATAAAGATCCCCTTTTTAGTGACCACCCTGGGTCACGGACCGGGCCAGCCACCGTGATATCCCCCACCGGCATCCAGAGGCCCGGCTGCCGAGTACCCCACGGCCCTGGGGGCGCGTCACAGGAAACACCCAAGTCAGGTAAATCCTCGGTATCCAATGGCGAATTCAGGAGTAAGGAAAAAGGGTGTCAAGAAAGCTTGGAGGAGAATGAAGAGGGCATGGCCTGTATAAAAGAAGCCTAGTTTAGAAGGACAGATTTTCAGAGCAGACAGTGAGAAACATCTCAGAGAAAGGCATCAGTAAAAGTTTGTCAATGTGGCATCCTGAAAAACTAAATGCAAATCAGAATCAACTGTACCATTTCCAGTTTGGTATGAAGAAGGTCCAGCAAAACTTGGAATTGTTGGGAAATATATGTACAGTATGTGATGGAGTTCTCCTTGGCCAAAGTTTAGAGCTATGCTCACACATTGCATTTTTTCTGTGGTTTTTTTCTGCAGCAACACCTGATCTCTTGGCAGGAGGTTTGTTCAGGATTTTTCTTGCTTTTTTGCTTGTTTTTTGATGCATTTATTTCACTGTCCTTTTGTCTCTTTTATGCATGTACAGTCATGGCCAAAAGTATTGAGAATGAGACAAATAGTAATTTTTCCAAAGTTTACTGCTTCATTTTTTGTAATGGCAATTTGCATATACTCCTGAATGTCAAAGAGTGATCAGCTTAACAGCAATTACTGTACTTGCAAAGTCAATATTTGCCCAGAAAATGAACTTTAACCCACAAAACACATTTCAACATCATTGCAGTCCTGCCTTAAAAGGAGCAGCTAACATCGTTTTAGTGATTGATCCATTAACACAGGTGTGGGTGTTGATGAGGACAGGGCTGGCGATCAATCAGTCATGATTAAGTAAGAATGACATCACTGGACACTTTAAAAGGAGGCTGGTTCTTGGTATCATTGTTTCTCTTCAGTTAACCATGGTTATCTCTAAAGAAACACGTGCAGCCATCATTGCACTGCACAAAAATGGCCTAACAGGGAAGAGTATCGCAGCTACAAAGATTGCACCTCAGTCAACAATCTATCGCATCATCAAGAACTTCAAGGAGAGAGCTTCCATTGTTGTCAAAAAGGCTCCAGGGCGCCCAAGAAAGACCAGCAAGCGCCAGGACCGTATCTTAAAACTGTTTCAGCTGCGGGATCGGACTACCAGCAGTGCCGAGCTTGCTCAGGAATGGCAGCAGGCTGGTGTGAGTGCTTCTGCACGCACTGTGAGGCGTAGACTCTTTGAGCAAGGGCTGGATTCAAGGAGGGCAGCAAAGAAGCCACTTCTCTCCAGAAAAAACATCAGGGACCGACTGATATTCTGCAAAAGGTACAGGGAGTGGACTGCTGAGGACTGGGGCAAAGTCATTTTCTCTGATGAATCCCCTTTTCGATTGTTTGGGACATCTGGAAAACAGCTTATTCGGAGAAGAAGAGGTGAGCGCTACCACCAGTCTTGTCTCGTGCCAACTGTAAAGCATCCTGAAACCATTCATGTGTGGGGTTGCTTCTCAGCCAAGGGAATCGGCTCACTCACAGTCTTGCCTAAAAACACAGCCATGGATAAAGAATGGTACCAGAATGTCCTCCAAGAGCAACTTCTCCCAACCGTCCAAGAGCAGTTTGGCGCCCAACAATGCCTTTTCCAGCATGATGGAGCACCTTGCCATAAAGCAAAGGTGATAACTAAATGGCTCATGGAACAAAACATAGAGATTTTGGGTCCATGGCCTTGAAACTCCCCAGATCTTAATCCCATTGAGAACTTGTGGTCAATCATCAAGAGACGGATGGACAAGCAAAAACCAACAAATTCTGGCAAAATGCAAGCATTGATTATGCAAGAATGGACTGCTATCAGTCAGGATTTGGTCCAAAAGTTGATTGAGAGCATGCCAGGGAGAATTACAGAGGTCTTGAAGAAGAAGGGGCAACACTGCAAATATTGACTTGCTGCATTAACTCATTCTAACTGTCAATATAACCTATTGGTACTCATAATATGATTGCAATTATATTTCTGTATGTGATATAAACATCAGACAAACACTAATAAAAACCAGAGGCCATCAGATCATGTGAAAATATAATTTTGGTGTCATTCTCAATACTTTTGGCCATGACTGTATATAAAGTTCAGTGAAAAAAAAAATCTCATTCTAGTTTTGGCACAAAAAACGCTGAAAAAATTCTAAAAAAACTGACACCTGCATTTTTGGTGCGTTTTTTCAGCATTTTTTTCACCACCCATTACTTCCAATGGATGAAAAAATGCTGAAAAAAAGTGACATGCTCTATTCTACAAAAAAAAACATGCAAAACACAAAATACTGATCAAATAAAAATCAAACTGTGCATGAGATTTCTGGAATCTCATAGACTTTGCTGATACTGTAAAACGCAGCTGGAAATTTGCATAAACAAAGCATAAAAAAAACGCTGAAAAAACACAATGTGTGAACATGGCCCTTTGAAGGTCTGAACCAATCATCCTGTGTTATACAAACTTGTTATATGTACAGGTGCTTCTAACTAAATTAGAATATCATCAAAAAGTTAATTTATTTCAGTTCTTCAATTCAAAGTGAAACTCATATATCATATAGAGTCATTACAAGCAGAGTGATCTATTTCAAGTGTTTATTTCTGTTAATGTTGATGATTATGGCTAACAGCCAATGAAAACACAAAAGTAAATTAGAATAATTAGCAAAAAACACCAGCAAAGACTTCCTGCGCGTTTAAAAAGGTCCCTTAGTCTGTTTCAGTAGGTTCCACAATCATGGGGAAGAATGCTGACTTGACAGATGTCCAGAAGGCAGTCATTGACACACTCTACAAGGAGGATAAGCCACAAAAGGTCATTGTTAAAGAAGCCGGCTGTTCAGAGAGTGCTGTATCCAAGCATATTAATGGAAAGTTGAGTGGAAGAAAAAAGTGTGGTAGAAAAAGGTGCACAAGCAACCAGGATAACCGCAGCCTTGAAAGGATTGTTAAGAAAAGGCTATTCAAAAATTTGGGGGAGATTCACAAGGAGTGGACTGCTGCTGGAGTCATTGCTTCAAGAGTCACCACACACAGATGTATCCAGGACATGGGCTATAAGTGTCGCATTCCTTGTGTCAAGACACTCATGACCAATAGACAACGCCAGAAGCGTCTTACCTGGGCCAAGGAGAAAAACACCTGGACTGTTGCTCAGGGGTCCATGGTGTTGTTTTCAGATGAAAGTAAATTTTGCATTTCATTTGGAAATCAAGGTCCCAGAGTCTGGAGGAAGAGTGGAGAGGCCACAATCCAAGCTGCTGGAGGTCTAGTGTGAAGTTTCCACAATCAGTGATGGTTTGGGGAGCCATGTCATCTGCTGGTGTAGGTCCACTGTGTTTTATCAAGACCAAAGTCAGCGCAGCCATCTACCAGGAAATTTTAGAGCACTTCATGCTTCCCTCTGCCGACAAGCTTTATGGAGATGGAAATTTCAGTCTCCAGCAGGACTTGGCCCCTGTCCACACTGCCAAAAGTACCAATACCTGGTTTACACACAACAGTATCACTGTGCTTGATTGGCAGCAAACTCGCCTGACCTTAAGAGAATCTATTATAGAGAATCTATGGGGTATTGTCAAGAGGAAGATGAGAGACAGCAGACCCAACAATGCAGACGAGCTGAAGGCTGCTATCAAAGCCACCTGGGCTTCCATAACCCCTCAGCAGCCACAGGCTGATCCCTCCATGCCGCATTGATGCAGTAATTGATGCAAAAGGAGCCCGACCAAGTATTGAGGGCATTTACTGATCATACATTTCGGTTTTTAAAATAATTTTTCAAGCTGTTGTTATAAAGTATTCTAATTTACTGAGATAATGACTTTTCTGTTTTCATTGGCTGTAAACCATAATCATCAACATTAACAGAAATAAACACTTGAAATAGATCACTCTGTGTGTAATGACTCTATATAATATGAGTCTCACTTTTTGTATTGAAGAACTGAAATAAATTAACTTTTTGATGATATTCTAATTTTGTGAGAAGCACCTGTATGTGTGCCTCCAATTTTAGATACGGGCACAAAGCCGAGACAAGCTCCATGACATCCCATATTCTACAGGTACCTCTCCCTGGAAGCATTGCTGCTGGGAATAATAGCCAACACGGCCGCTCTCACAGGCTCGCTGCCTTCATTATAACTCATCACTGTTTGCATTAAATTCTCATAATCCAAACAGGGCGCAAATTTCTCTCTTTTGTCATCAGTTTAAAAAAATTATTTCACACTTCAAGTAAAACACACCAAGCAGTAAATCAGGGCAATGGCAGAAACTGGAGAGACGCCAAGCCTTGCGAGAACATCCAGAGAGTAACCACAATGAAATATCTGCTAGATTGCGGACACTGTAGCTACACCAATAAGTATTATGTCCTACATACACGTTAGATGAAGGTTGGCTGAAGTCATCAATTTTGGGGACAGGATCCTCGCTTGATGTATATGAGAACCTCCTGACTCTCCCAACACGATGAAGTTGGGGGAGATGGGTGTTTGGAATATCCTTTTGTTTTGAGTGAAGATAAACCGCCGCGAGATGTGTCTGGCAGTGGCTTTCTCCTCTCTCCCCGTTGAACACATATGATCACTCAGGTTAGCTGAGCATGGATGTGTATGGTGGGAGTTGAGAGAGATAGCCTCCAGCAGATCGAATAGTCAGCTGGCAGTTATCTAATGTGTATGGCCAGCTTTAGTCTCGAGGGTGGTGGACATTTTTGTGGTATTAGCCTAAACTAACCCAGGAGTTCCCTGGTTCCTAATGATGCCAGTAAATGGTTTAGCTTACTAGGAAAACCTCTTTCCAGATTCCCTATTGGAGCATGTGAACATCATAGAAAAGGATCACACTCCCACGTATTGCTTATGCATCCGTTAATTTCAATAATCGGCCATGTCTCGTGATAGTAGCTATTACCATCACTCCGTGCCCTTGGTAGACGTGCACTTTTCAAACATAACAATAATCCTAAACTCACATCTGCTGCAATTCTGAAGAAGAACAGGGTGAAAGTGATTCAGTGGCCAAGTGTCTCCAGGTCTGAACCCAACTGAACACCTATGGGGAATTCTGTCATCACTCTCCATCCAGTATCCTGACTCTAGAAGAAGAGCTCGTTCTTGAAGAACGGAAAAAGGTAGATGTTGCAATATGTAGCCAACTTGTTCATTCCAGGCCTATAAGACTTGGTGTTGTCCTTAAAGATCATGGAGATCCTACAAAATACTGGATGGATTAGTTTTTGATGTGGGGTGTACTCATTTTTGTATCAACTAATTTGAGGAAAAACTGAAGATTTTGTGATGAAAGTTATATTATTAACCTTGCTTTCATGTTATGGGTTAAAAAAAAAGTTCTATGAAACTTTTCACTCTTACTCTTCAAAGGAGGTGTACTCATTTATCCTGAGCACTGTATATATATAGTTAAATTTGATGGGGTGTGAATACTTTAGCAACACAGTGCCCATTGAAAACCATTAGCAATTTGAAGACATTTAGACATCTCCCTTTGTTACGCAGCGAGAGCTTGGCGGTTTATCATCCTGTGCCCTGTGCGTGAACTGTACGGTACGCCCCGTCCTCGACATGCCCTGGTTAATGTCAGCAGATTAACAGCGCAGTAGACACTGTCCTAGGAACATCACTGTGTACGCTAAATGTCAGCCCTGTTGTTTTAGCGCTACTCTAATGTTTATTTTGGTCACATTTTCTTTAGTAAATCCTCCTCAGCTTAGAGTATAAAAGGTTTAGCCTTTTTTATAAATATCCAATATTACAGGATACTCAGATGGTGACAGCCGGTACCGGCAGGATTGCGCGGTTTGTACGGTTCGCTTGCTGATGGCTTCCTGGCCTAACTTTTAATTTAAGGCATACTTGCCAAATATTCCAAGCCTTTTTTTGGAAGAAGGATACTTTATGGCAAGCTAAGAGTGTTGCCAAAAAATTTACACATTGCTAGTCAACCTTCAAGACGCCCATCACCACAAATCTGGATTTGGACAAAGAGGCACAAGTAACTTTCTGCAAGTGCTGGTTTCCACCAAGGCTTTGGTGATGCCCAACTCATCTTCGAATCTAAGAGGTTTTCCCCTTTTTTTCTCAGGAAACTCTTAGAGTTTTTGGCAGAATTTTTCAGCTTGATTTAAGGTGCAGATGAAAATTTAAAGGGGTCAACTTCAGTGGTCATGTGATTGACATGATGTCTGCATTGCAAGAACTGAAGGTTGCAGGGGCAGGTGGTGCGGGAGTTGCTGTTGGCGTATTTGGTGTCATATATTGTAGTCCTTAAACTTTCAAAGGTGTCACTGTCGATCTTGTGCCTTCACAGTACCAATGCTTCACTTTCTCAAGATGATGGGAGAAATCATAGAATTGGTTTCTTCAGGGCCGATAACAAATGAAAATGGACATGGGTGATGTTATTCAGATTGGTTACTCAAGCCCAATTTCCTTTCCCGGGAAACTGAACAGTTCGGAGAGGACGCCTGGTAAAGTAAGCAAGCCTACTGGACCGCCGGGAGATTGTCCTATTAAACCGGTCAGTTGTCAGAGTGTAGCGGATATATTATGGGGATATTGTGGCTCTCAATATTGGAGATAAGGGGTCACCTAGTGACTACTGAAAGAGCCACAAACATCGGGCCACCAGCCCATAACAAATAAAAGGGCAAACAGGGTGCAATACAAGTAGGGGCAGGAATAGGGTCAGACAGCACGAGGAGCAATGAAATAGAAAAGGGAGCCCACCAATACCATGAGATAGGGAATACAAGTGTTACCCACCTTACATTGTTTTGGGATTAAGGTTAATAGGATCAAATTTCCAAAGTGCTGGATGACAAATATTTGCCATTCTACCTTGTTCATAGAATCATAGAATGTTAGAGTTGGAAGGGGCCTCCAGGGTCATCTGGTCCAACCCCCTGCTCAATGCAGGATTCACTAAACTGTTAGAACTCTCCTGTTAGGTTTTTTCTATTTTGCTGGTCACATGACCTTTTTTGCCTATTTAATCCTGCTCCGCCCTTCTGGCCATGCTGGACTTCATTGTAAATTCTACTCTTAAGCTAGCCAGGTGCTTTGTAACCTTTCTCAGTCAGTTTAGCTAGGTCTTTTGACCTCTATGTTTTATGTTGTTTGTTTGTCTATTACTGCTACAATTTCTGCTAGTAGGTGTCCATCTTTCTCCCAGTCCCTAGTTCTTGTAGGGATCCCTCCCTCACATCTATAGGTCTTCGTTCAGACTAGCTGAGGACTTTAGCGGGTCTGATCGCAGGATCAGGTTCCCCGTTACATTGTAGGGATCTAGCTTAGTTCTATTGTAGGGACAGATCTCCTGTCTTTCCTTAGTGTTTGTAGCCTATCATAACAGTAAGTCCAGCCCAAAATATCTCTAAGGAAAGACCTCCAGTTTCCATCATGGTGTCGGTTCAGGATTTGGCTCAACGCCTGCAGGGACTCTCTCTGGAGGTGGCCGAGCTCCAACAACAAGTGAGTAGCTGTTCTGGAGCGCATTTTGTAGAGCCAAAGGTACGATTGCCTGATTTAATTTTTGGTGAACAACAAGATCTTTTTTCCTTTAAAAATGCTTGTTTATTGTATTTTCATTTGAGACCCAGATCCTCTGGTGATGAATCACAGCGCATAGGGTTCATAATGTCACTTTTGTGCAAAGAACCTCAGGGATGGGCCTTTTCTCTCCAACCTAGTGATCCGTGCTTTAGATCAGTGGATAATTTTTTTTGCTTTGGGGTTGTTGTATGATGATCCTGATCGTGTCTCATCAGCTGAGACGGAGTTGAGACTTTTGAGGCAGGAATCAGGTAATGTGGAAAATTATTGTACTCACTTCCGTCGGTGGTCTGCTCAGGTGGGGTGGAACGATTCAGCTCTGAAAAGTTTATTTCTTGCTGGGCTAGGTGAAAGGGTTAAGGATCTGCTTATTGCTTTCCTACACCTGGAAACTTGCAGGAGGCAATGTAATTAGCTATACGGGTGGACAGGAGACTGCGTGCAAGGGATAATGAGAGTAAATCCTTTGCCATGTCAGCTCCTAGTCTTGAGAGGGTCTGTACTGACATTGGGGAGCCGATGGAGATTGGGGCGATGTCACCCCGCTCTCAGGAAAAAGACCGCAGGTTTTCTGAAGGTTTGTGCTTTTATTGCAGAAAATCTGACCATTTCATTAAGAACTGTGTGCTTCGTATGAACAAAGAAAAAAAAAAGGTCAGTTACGCCCGTATAGCCTGTTTAAACACTAAGGGGGTATTTCTTTCTGCCACTACTGCAGCTCAGAAAGAATTAATTGAATTTTGGGTATTTGTGGATTGTGGTTCTACTCTGAATGTGATTGATGGGGGATTCTTGGAAAAACTTAAATTAAAACCCAAACCTTTGTCATCCCCTATTGCCGTGGTTTCTGTCGATGGCTCTCCCTTGAAATGTGTTACTCACGAGGTTTATGAATTTCCCCTCACTATTAATGGTATTCACCAAGAAAATTTGGATTTGGTGGTATTAAATAATTTGCCTTCTCCAGTAGTTTTGGGGTTACCCTGGTTAAAATTGCACAATCCTGTACT
Organism: Phyllobates terribilis; assembly: GCF_046119375.1. Classification (NCBI taxonomy): domain Eukaryota; kingdom Metazoa; phylum Chordata; class Amphibia; order Anura; family Dendrobatidae; genus Phyllobates; species Phyllobates terribilis. Next base: position 934,175,280 of record NW_027362762.1, on the reverse strand, counting down.
GGATTGGTCTACTAATGAAATTAAGTCCTGGAGCCCTAAGTGTTATGACAAGTGTTGTAACGGGCGCATTGCTGCTGTGGATAAAGGGGAAATACCTGTACCTATTCAGGATTTTTGGAAAGTTTTTTCTGAGGAGGAGACGCAAATTTTGCCTCCCCATAGAGACTATGATTGTACCATTGAATTTGTCCCTGGAGCGACTCTTCCTAAAAGTCGTTTATTTAATCTTACTATTCCTGAGAGAAAGGCTTTGGAGGAATACATACAGACGAGCTTGGCCGCCGGTCATATCAGACCCTCTAAGTCACCTGTGGCTGTTGGATTTTTTTTGTTAAAAAAAAGGACGGCGGTTTACGTCCTTGTCTGGACTTTCGCGAGATTAATAAAATTACTGTACGCAATCCCTACCCATTGCCATTGATTCCTGATTTGTTTAACCAGTTAGTGGGGGCCAAGTGGTTCTCTAAAATTGATCTCGGGGGGCATACAATTTGTTGAGCATGGGTGAGGGCGGATGATGTTTCTGCTCCCAGACTTGTCAGAGCGTTTCACAAGAGGTTTCCTGATAAGCCTGCGCCTAGGGGATCCGGAGGATCCTCATAGAAGAGGGGGTACTGTTAGAACTCTCCTGTTAGGTTTTTTCTATTTTGCTGGTCACATGACCTTTTTTGCCTATTTAATCCTGCTCCGCCCTTCTGGCCATGCTGGACTTCATTGTAATTTCTACTCTTAAGCTAGCCAGGTGCTTTGTTACCTAACTCAGTCAGTTTAGCTAGGTCTTTTGGCCTCTATGTTCTATGTTGTTTGTTTGTCTATTACTGCTACAATTTCTGCTAGGAGGTGTCCATCTTTCTCCCAGTCCCTAGTTCTTGTAGGGATCCCTCCCTCACATCTATAGGTCTTCGTTCAGACTAGCTGAGGACTTTAGCGGGTCTGATCGCAGGATCAGATTCCCCATTACATCGTAGGGATCTAGCTTAGTTCTATTGTAGAGACAGATCTCCTGTCTTTCCTTAGTGCTTGTAGCAGATCATAACATAAACCATCTTATTTTCCACCAAAATTTGAAAACAATTTCTTTCCAAATCAGACAATGTGATTTTCAGGATTTGTTTTCTCATTTTGTCTCTCATAGTTGAGGTCGACCTATGAGGTCAATTACAGGCCTCTCTCATCTTTTTAAGTAGGAGAACTTGCACAATTGGTGGCTGACTAAATACTTTTTTTCCCCACTGTACCTTCCAGGAGAGGGAAAGGATTGGACTCTTGAAGTCAAACTGACCAGAACCTTAACGTGCATACAGTAGACATAAGATGGTCAGAGACAAAATCGGTGGGTTCAACCGACTATATTGTAAAGGGCAGATGGATATATCCTGTAGTATCAGCAGCTTTTATTTGGATATGGTTCGGGCACCGGTGTTTATACGACCCTGGCATTGATCTGTACCGGTACCAGCCAGGCCACATTTACATGTGTGCTAGCACGCCATGGTTTTAATACTTCAAGGAATCTTGATTACTCTTAAAACCTGGGCAGGCCGAGGAGGTGCAATGACCTTGACTTCTCAAGAGCGTCATGTTAAAAGTGAGGAGTAGGGGGGGCAGGGAGACTCAATAGCCTTCATTATGAAACTTCATTAATTGCTAAATTTCCAGTGAAAGGGTCATTTGTTGTGACTGCCACACACAGAGCAGCCTGGCATCTGTGCACCAGGTACAAGGTGCTGCTGGCAGGAACAGAACCCTTGTGTCTACATAGGGAAATGTTCTGCTTCCTCATTGCTGATGATTATTGAGAACGCTGCCATTAAGTTTGTGGATAATAATGGGTTCCTTTAAGAAAGACTTTTATTACTTCAGGTGCATTTCACAACTAATTTAATTTATCTCTGATTTATATGTTTAAACCTGCCAGAAACTTTAACCTCCCCCCACCCCCCCAAAAAAATAAGTTATGATTGTATAGCCCTATGAAAGATAAGCCAGTCGTACATTTTGAAGTTCTGTATACAAGTCTGGAAGTGTATTGGAGTGTGAAGACGCACTTACAGCTCCTCAGCCTCACGCTGTATTCTCTGCCTAGCACCACCCTTCCCTTTCTGATTTCCAGGTCAGTGGGCAAGAAACACCGCAAACGACCTGTCAATCAACCAGAAGAGGGTGCTGCTAGTTCAGGAATATAGCGTCAGATAGAGAAGCTGTAAGTGCACTGTCATGATTTTCCAGACACATGAATTCATAACTGTTAGAACCTTGCTCTTAGGTCTTTTTTCCTTTGCTGGTCACATGACCTTGTTGGCCTATTTAATCCTGCTCCGCCCTTCTGGCTTTGCTGGACTTCATTGTATATCTACTTTCTAGCTAGCCTGTGCTCTGTGTCTTGCTCTGTTAGTTTGCTTGGTCTACTGACCTCTATGTTCTATATATTTTGTTTGTTCGTCTGTCTGCTACTATTTCTGTTAGGAGGTGTCCCATATTCCTCCCAGTCCTTAGTACTTGTAGGGATTCCTTCCCCACATCTATAGGTCTCCGTACAGACTAGCTTAGGACTTTAGCAGGTCTGATCGCAGGATCAGGTCCCCTGTTACATCGTAGGGATTAAGCTGAGTTCTATCGTAGGGACAGATCTCCTCTCTTTCCTTAGCTCTGGTAGCAGAACATAACAGTAAGTCCAGCCAGCAAATTCTCTAAGGAAAGATTTTTCTGTTCCATCATGGTGTCGGTTCAGGATTTGGTTCATCGCCTGCAGGGACTCTCTCTGGAGGTGGCCGAGCTCCGTCAGCACGTGAGTAACTATCCTGGAGCCATAAATGTTATGACAAGTGTTGTAACGGGCGTATTGCAGCTTTGGATAGGGGAGAATTGCCTGTTCCTATTCAGGATTTTTGGAGAGTTTTTTCTGAGAAGGAATCGCAGGTTTTGCCTCCCCATAGAGACTATGATTGTTCTATTGAATTTGTCCCTGGAGCGACTCTTCCTAAAAGTCGTTTATTTAACCTTACTATTCCTGAGAGGAAGGCTTTGGAGGAATACATACAGACAAGTTTGGCCGCCGGTCACATTAGGCCCTCTAAGTCTCCTGTGGCGGTTGGATTTTTTTTTGTAAAAAAAAAGGACGGCGGTTTACGTCCTTGTCTGGATTTTCGTGAGATTAACAAAATTACTGTACGCAATCCTTACCCACTGCCATTGATTCCTGATCTGTTTAACCAGTTAATGGGGGCCAAGTGGTTCTCTAAAATTGACCTTAAGGGGGCATACAATCTGTTGCGCATGAAGGAGGGTGATGAATGGAAGACTGCTTTTAACACTCCTGTGGGTCATTTTGAGAATCTGGTTATGCCTTTTGGTCTTACCAATGCTCCTGCATTTTTTCAGAATCTGATTAATGACATCCTTAGACCTTTGATCGGTAAAAATGTGGTTGTGTATTTGGATGACATTTTGATTTATTCGCCAGATCTGGAGTCTCATTGGCGGAGCGTGCGTGAGGTATTACAGTTATTAATGGACAATTCGCTTTTTGCTAAGCTGGAGAAATGTGAGTTCGCTGTACAGAGAATTAGTTTTTTGGGCTACATTATCTCCAGCAAAGGTTTTGAGATGGATCCGGTTAAGGTTCAGGCTGTGCAGGAATGGCCTAGGCCTATTGGTTTGAAATCGATACAGAGGTTTTTGGGTTTCGCCAATTACTACAGAAAATTCATAAAAAATTTTTCTAGTATTGTCAAACCTCTGACTGATCTCACCAGGAAAGGTGCTGATGCGGTTCAGTGGTCTTCTGAGGCCATTGAAGCTTTTGTGTATCTCAAGGAGAGGTTCACCTCTGCTCCCATCCTTATGCAGCCTGATGTTACTAGGCCGTTTTTGGTTGAGGTTGATGCTTCCTCTGTGGGGGTTGGCGCAGTATTGTCTCAGGATAACGGGGATGGATTACATCCCTGTGCCTTTTTTTCAAAAAAATTTTCGGAGACTGAACTGAATTACGATATTGGTAATCGGGAATTATTGGCTATTAAACTCGCATTTGAACACTGGCGCCACTTCTTGGAAGGTGCGGAATTTCCCGTTCAGGTTCTTACGGATCATAAAAATCTGATATATCTTGATGCTGCCAAGCGCCTGAATGCCCGTCAGGCTAGGTGGGCACTGTTTTTCTCGCGGTTTAATTTCTCCGTTACTTACATCCCTGGTACTAAGAATGTTAAGGCGGATGCCTTGTCTCGCAGTTTTTCTCCCATAGTCGGTGCTGAGAAAGAGGAGAACATTTTACAAGAAGGTGTTGTGATAGCTGCTTTGGACTCCGTTTTGGAAAATGAGATTCTTAAAGCACAGGAGAATGCCCCTTCTAACACTCCTCATGGGAGGTTGTTTGTGCCTGGGACCTTTAGTAGAGATTTGTTTGTTGAGTGTCACGAATCTCGGTTGGCAGGTCATCCCGGAATCTCTGAGACCAAGAGACTGGTGGGTCGCAGTTTTTGGTGGCCTGGATGGCAGAAGGAAGTCATTAAGTGGGTGCGTCAATGTACTATATGTGCTAGATCTAAGTCCTCACATACTCCTGCTGCGGGGTTGCTTTGTCCTTTGGAGGTTCCCAGTGCTCCTTGGACACATTTGGCTATGGACTTTATAACTGACCTTCCCCCCTCTGAGGGTTTTACTGTCATCTGGGTGGTCGTGGACCATTTTAGCAAGATGTGTCACTTGGTTCCTTTCGTCAAACTGCCCTGCGCTAAAACTCTCGCTAAGGCCTTTGTCAAGGAAATTGTCAGACTTCATGGCGTTCCTACTGACATTGTTTCTGATAGGGGTCCTCAGTTCGTGGCTCGTTTTTGGCGTGCCTTTTGTGATAGGTTGGGAGTTCATTTGTCGTTCTCGTCCGGATATCATCCTGAATCTAATGGCCAGACAGAAAGGAAAAACCAGGATGTTGAGCAGTTCTTGCGTTGTTTTGTGGCAGACAATCAAGAGGGGTGGTCTGAGTTTCTGCCACTTGCTGAATTTGCTCTGAACAATCATACATCTTCTTCTGCTGGTTGTTCGCCTTTTTTTTGTTGTTCTGGGAGACATCCGTCGTTTGGGTCGTTCTCCAAGTTGGGATCTGCCGTGCCTGAGGAGGAGAATTTTTCCGGTGATTTGGAGAGAGTTTGGACGGATGTGCGTGGTAATCTTCAGGAGGCCAACAGAAAATCTAAAGACTACTTTGATAGGAAACGACAGGAGGTTTTGTTCGCTGTTGGTGACATGGTTTGGTTGTCCTCTAGGAATCTGCGGTTGAGGATTCCTTCAAAGAAATTGGGTCCCAAGTTTGTAGGGCCCTTTAAGGTGCTTCAGGTTGTCAACCAATCTGCTGTTAGGTTGGAGGTTCCTACCTCCTGGAGAATTAATCCGGTATTTCATGTCTCTCTGTTGAAAAAAGCTGTTGTATCGGATTGTGACGCCTCTGCCTCTGTTCCTCCGGTGGTGGAGGACGGGGAATATGAAATTTCTCGCATCCTTAACTCTAGACGGTATAGAGGTAGTTTGCAGTATCTTGTGGCCTGGAAAGGTTTCGGTCCCGAGGATAACTCTTGGGTGAGGTCGGATGATGTTTCCGCGTCCAGACTTATCAGAGCGTTTCACAGGAGATTTCCTGATAAGCCTGGTCCTAGGGGATCCGGAGGATCCTCTTAGAAGGGGGGGTACTGTTAGAACCTTGCTCTTAGGTCTTTTTTCCTTTGCTGGTCACATGACCTTGTTGGCCTATTTAATCCTGCTCCGCCCTTCTGGCTTTGCTGGACTTCATTGTATATCTACTTTCTAGCTAGCCTGTGCTCTGTGTCTTGCTCTGTTAGTTTGCTTGGTCTACTGACCTCTATGTTCTATATATTTTGTTTGTTCGTCTGTCTGCTACTATTTCTGTTAGGAGGTGTCCCATATTCCTCCCAGTCCTTAGTACTTGTAGGGATTCCTTCCCCACATCTATAGGTCTCCGTACAGACTAGCTTAGGACTTTAGCAGGTCTGATCGCAGGATCAGGTCCCCTGTTACATCGTAGGGATTAAGCTGAGTTCTATCGTAGGGACAGATCTCCTCTCTTTCCTTAGCTCTGGTAGCAGAACATAACAATAACTTCAAAATTTGGGGTCATAAAGGGATTGATTCCCTTATTTATTAAAGAGCTACACAATCATATTAATGGTTTGGGGCGGGGGGGGGGTAAACGTTTCTGAAAGGTTGCCTTTAATTTTACATTAACAAAGGTATTACCTGTAGGCTCCTATCTGTGTGGACGGAGCCTGTGGTATGTTACATTCAGTCTTTATTGATATGGTGCTCATAAATTCATAATTTGGCTCCAGAACCTCTCAGATTCGAAGAAGAGTTCACAAATCTCCTGGGCATCGCCAAAGCCTCCCTTAAACTCGTGGAAACCACCACTTCCAGTGTGCCTCTGTGTCCAAATCCACATTTTGGGGGATGGGGCCTCCTAAAGGAGGACTAGCTATGTGTAAATTTTTGGGAACACGCTTAGCTTGCTACAAAGTATCCTTCTTCTGGAAAAGAGCTTGGAAAATTTGTTCCAATTTCTTCCTCGTTTGTAGGCTTCCAAATGAATTTCTAGGTACAGTATGGCCCATAGACTTTTTTGGATGCCTTTTTACATCTAAACACTACAATGTTGTACTACTATGGATGTACCAGGTCTGGCTTCCATAGAGGGGAGTCCTGAATGGGGTATATAGAAAGGGGTTGTCGACTTGACTGGCCTATTTTAAAGACCCAACCAGTTGGCTTTCTCAACCTAAATAATTCTTCTCTGTTTTTACCTTCCTATATTCTGTCTGTTAAAAAGGTTTTTATTTAGGAAGCTTTACGTCTTTTACTTTGTTTGGGCATTTTTGGGGTACACATTTTAATAATTATTCTTTACCTATAAAGAACGTACCCCCAACTTTTTGCTAGATGTCATTGTACTCATAAGATTTTTTAACTTCTTTTACAATGATTTTATTCATTTTTTTAATTTTAATATCCATTTTTACCATTCCAATGGGAACCCCGACAAAGCCCTAATGGAGCCATTGGGTTAAATCAGTGTTTCCCAAACTCCAGTCCTCACGGCCCCCACAGGTCACGTTTTCAGGATTTTCATAGTGTTGCACAGATGAGAGAATTCCTGATGCCTGGATGATACTTCCATCACCTGTGTAGTACTAAGGAAATCCTGAAAACGTGACCTGTGAGGGCCGTGAGGACTGGAGTTTGGGAAACACTGGGTTAAATGAAGGTTTGAACACTGTTTGGTTTCTGTTCTCCCAGTATTTGTCTTTTTCAGACATACAAAAAAAATGTGCCATGCTAAAGAGACTTGGTGGTAAAGACTTGGTGGTAAATGTGTAACATTATCATATCTCGTTTTAGACTTATTTTTTGCGTTTTAGATTCTTTTTGCAGGAAAATTGACAAAGGGGTGTGGTTTAGCAGAAATGGGTGTGGCTTGGAAAAAAGAGGAAAGGCTTAAATGCTATAATGTGAGCCAAAAAAATTGGTACTCCTTTTCATGAATCTTGAGCATTTGACGAGTGGCATGCGCCTCCGTATGCTATGCCAGAAATCTCAAGGGACTAGAGTGAGATTTCTGGCATATGGAACGCCACAGCTCATATTGAATTAGACAAGCTGTGGGGTTACATCCCTCCCCGACGCTCCCCTGTCTCACCCCAGTTTGTCCCATTTTGGCAAAGCTAGAAGAACCTGGTGTGAAAATGGCAAAAATTTTGCCATTTTTCAACATTTTTACACCAGAATTGTGGAATGAAAACTTTGATAAATCCCTTAGAGTCTGTTTGATATTCTTTCTCTCCATATCCTTCTTAGCAGGACTTAAAAATTCAATCAAATACAGAGTCCAGGTCAGAGAGGATCTTCTGAATCCCATTTTTGGGTTTAAACCCCCCAGTTGAGTGCTCAAAGCGAAGAACTTTCCTAGTGTGAATGTGGCATAAGGGGATTACCAGTATCAGAAAAACAGCACCACACTTGCCTAAAGGTTGTGTGCCACAATGTTTGTTGCACCTCATCCCCATTCACTTTAGCTGAGCTGCCATACCACACACAACCTGTAGACAATAGGGGCGCTGTTTAGGGTAGAAAGTTACCATGTTTTCTTGAACAGCTGCTGTAAGTTGCAGAATCCTTATAATGTAAGAAAAGAAAAGACAATGACATATTTTTATATATTTTGCAGATTGAGGAGCCCCAAACGTCGTTGAAGAAAAGAAACAAAATGGCGAATGAAAATACGACGAATCTGAACAACTATGAGCAAATGAACAACTATGTAAAAGATTCAGTGAATAGTACGATGACCTATACAAAGACATCGGACCAGATGGAGGTGGTGTACATCCTTCTACTGCTGGGATTTTTTGGATTTTTTACATTTGGTATAATGCTCAGTTACATCCGGTCCAAGAAAAGGGAACATTCCAGCGATCCCTATCATATGTACATCGCCAAAGAGTGGAAGAAAGCGCCTGTTGTAGTGCCACAGCTCACAGTGCCCTCCTCAACGTGCTTCTTCGTGGAGAATAGGTTTGCAGCGGAGCATCCCAACAGTCTTATACCAACCACGAGCACAGACTAATCCCCGATGTCCTCCCCGGTGGCACGTCCCCAACAGAAAGAGTCTACTACAGTGGACCTGATGATGGGGTTAAAAGAAACACTGGAAAATGGACAGTTAATACTCGGGGTTCAATAGTATTACAGACGCTGATCTCAAAAAGTACAAAAAATTCACAAGGTGGAGACACCTCCTGGTGCCCCTGTCACTTCGAAGTGAACTTGAAGCTCTACATATGGGACAAAGGGACCTTTTGGGCATCAATTCAGCCACAACCTCAGTCCTCCCTATAGTGATGCTCCATGTTTCAATGATATTGATAATATAATTCTGGATCTTCCAAAACTGTCTGCACCCGGCACACACCATCTTGCTTGGGAAACTTGTGTGGAGCAAAACTTTCTATGGAAACTTTAGGTAATCACTGTCCACAAAAAGTAATGTATCAAGTATTGGGTTGAACATAATTTTAAGTCAATGGACAGAACACATTTTCCAGGACAATCTGAAGCACAAGAAAGGAAGGGGTTCAGGCTAAGCTCACCCAAAAATGTCTGCTTTAGGGGAATTGTTGATTGCTTTGGTCTTCTCCTTGATGGTTCTACTAAAATGCCCCAATCATGGACATAAAAATGTTCGTCGGTATGACCACGATGCTTGGGACAATTCCCCAACCCCTTCTTTTGCCAAGACTTCAGCCCCTCTGAAACTAAAGTCCTCTGTGGGGTTCCTCCAACGTCCAACCGATAGGAAAGGAAAGGACCCTATATCAATTGCATGGTCTGCCTTTACGGAATAGATACCCATGCATTAGTCAAAGCTTCTCAAGCTAGTCTCTCAGCAGCCTCACAAAAGATCCACACCCATGTCATGTTATCCATCTATGGTCAGCATTATCATTCTTCAAAAATAATACATAGATAACACAAAATAATAACCCAAAATTTTGGCCATCCGCCCAGCTAGTAAGCAAACAGTGCCCCTAGCTGCTACTGAGTAGTACTGCAACATATCACTATATCTGAAAGGAGCTTTTTTTTTACGTGTGGTTGTAATTCTTCCAGATAAGTAAAACTTTTTGGCATACGAATATGCAAATTAGCTTTCCCCCAAAAGGAAGAACTGAAAGTAGCTACCCTGTAAGTCAAGGACCGACCTTTGAAATCTGCTTCTTACTCCTCTTGGACTGATCTTTCACTCTTAATATGGACTGAAATAGGAGGCAACAGTTGGTGCTCATAAAGTTCTATGGAATTCTACTGTTATTGTTATTTCAGGAGAACTTGCACTAGAATGCCACAAGCTCCTCCCCCTCCATAGAATATCAAAAGCACCAACTGTCCTCTCCTATCTCAGTAATGTGAACATTTCTCTCCAGTGAATACAGATTTTAGCCACCTTTCCCCATGGACTCATAATTCTCCCTACCAGAACCAATACCCGCGCGGAGTCATCACACAAACAGCAACCATTACAATACTGCCCCCTACTGCCGTACTGAATATTTGCTTTTATACAAGTTACTGTGACATCCAAACAGGAAAAAACATTATTCACTTTTATTTATTCTTGTTCTAGAACATTATTATACCATGGAAGGAAAGCCACCATTCACTAAATAATCGCACCGTTTGTCAATAATTGTAATTATGACTTATCATTTCTTAGTTTTTTTATACCAATAAATTCATCTATTCATTGGATTTGTTTTGCATGTGTGCAAATATCACCGTTCACATAGGAGCTGCATACATTAAACGGGAAGGGATTTTAAACAAAACTTTTTGAAAAGTTGTTTTATGTTTCAGTTTAGATGAAACTGAAGCAATTACAAAAACTGGTTGCAAAAGTAGACGTACCGAATCAGGGAACTTTTATCTCCACTGACAGATTTGTGCCCAAGTTACAAGTATTTTGCCGCAAGCGTTTACTCTTAAAAGATTATCGGATTGTTGCTGATGATAGAAGCAGAATACGGCCTGAGGCGCTCACAGTAAAGCTTCGATATTTAGGACAAAGGTAAGAGTCAAGTGCAAAGATCAGAACTACAGGTAACACCGTTCTACAGCGAAATTGGTTCAGAGACGAAAACAGTTGAACTTAATTAATTTTGTGGTGTTGAAAACCAATACGATGCTTAAATTTGCTGATTGGCTCTAATTTTCAAGATCCAGAGGAGGTTGTAATTACTTATGACAATGTTCATGTAGGATTATAGAAAAACTAGCTATTGAACCCATTCTACGCCCGGGTAGCGAGCATTTTTCTTGGTATATGGTCTCCCATGCTGTTATGTGCTGCCCCCCTCCTGGTATTTGTGCTGCCCCCATCCTGTCCCCACCATCCTATCCCAGTATGCGTGGCTCCCCTCATCCCCGATCCCGGTATGCGTGGCTCCCCCATCCCCCCAATCCTGGTATGTGTGGTACCCCTCATCCCCTCAATCCTGGTATGTGTGGTACCCCTCATCCTCCAGTCCTGGTATGTGTGGTAACCCTCACCTAACAATCCTGGTATATACATGGTCCCCTCACCACTTTCACACTGTACACACACACCAAAAAAAACTAAACACTTATATTCACCTTTCTTCTCTGTGCTCCAGCGCTGCTGCGTCCTGTTCTGCCGGAGGCCGGGGGAGGAGTGTGGCGTCGGAGCACCGCGCTGTCTGGCGCCATTTTGCTGAAGACACACTGTAAATGTGTCTTCAGTAAAATGGCGCCGGATAGCGCTGTGCGCACGCGCCAGTCCGCCGCCTTCACTCCGCCCCCGGTCTCCAGCGAAGAGAGGCGCCGCAGCAACGCTCCTCCTGGTCAGGTAAGTATGTAAGTATGGCGCCGGAGATGGCGGTATGCGTTCAGTGTCTACGCATCCCGCGATCTCCGGCGCCATACATCTCCTCTTACCTGTAACGGCTGGATGCCTGCTTCTGTCTGGAGCCAGACTGCGTGTCACGCATGCGCAGTCTATCGAGGCTTCAGACAGAGACACGCATCCCCGGTTATATTATAGATTGCGTCTTTATTATTTCCTCCTCATTATTGCATTGTTAGTAGCTCGTTTATTACATCATCTATTTAGTCTATTCTTAAGGTGACCAATCAAAAAATGACATAATCCTAATTACAGGTCTATCACCTACTTTTATAACTGGTCTCTGTGTAAGGTATACAGTTTTAGGATTTCTTAGCATATTGACATGTTTTTATATGTTTTTTTCAGATATGCCTTGTACTTGCGGATAGTTTTTGCTACATATGCAGAGAAGTCACTTTTGCGTCACAGAGGCAAAACTTGACTACCATGATAGGGAAAGCCTACAACCTGTATTTTGGTTGCAGAATAGTAGATCAGGACAAGAGTTGGGCTCCACACATATGATGCAATAGATCTGCATCACATCTTACCCGGTGGTCGCATGGGAAGAGGCAATCTATGCCTTTTGTAGTCCCAATGATCTGGAGAGAGCCAAACGATCACAACGCCAATTGCTATTTCTCCATGGTGCCACCCATTAGGAAAGGAGTTTCAAGGAGGAAGAAGTGGACTTTACAATATCCAAACATTACACCTGCAATACGCCCAGTACCACATACAGTAGAACTGCTGGTTCCAAAAGCACCAGAAACATTTTCAGTTGAGTCAAGTGAGGAAGAAGAGGGCGCTTGGTGTCATGAAGCATCTTCTCCTCACGACCCAGACTTTCTGTCATGAACCTCAACTGAACAACATCTTATAACACAAAGTGAACTGAATGATCTTGTTAGAGATCTGGATCTGCCCAAGAGTAAGGCTGAGCTCTTAGGTTCCCGGCTACAGCAGTGTGAGATCTCCGGGAGGGCGATGTTCGGATTTCATTGTTTCGCAACCATGATAAAGATCCTGTCCAATACTTCTTCATGGAGGGCGATCTTGTGGCATTCAACAAATGCAACAACATCAACTGTTTAATGGAAGCTCTGAAGATAAGTCATAATCCAGAGGAATGGAGGCTCTTCATCGATTTGTCCAAATCAAGCCTAAAAGCTGTCTTGCTGCATAATGGCAATGCGCTTCAATTCTAGTTGGTTCTGCCGTCCACATGAAAGAAACCTATGAAAACATGAAACGGCTGTTGAGGTGCCAGAACTATGACCAACATTGGTGGCCCCTCTGTGGTGACTTAAAGGTGGTTGCTCTCTTACTTGGTCTCCAGGGTGGATACACAAAGTACTGCTGCTTTCTATGTGAGTGGGATAGCTGTGCAAGAGGATATCACTACGATAAAAGAGAAAGGCCTCTCCGACAATCACTATGTACGGATTGAACATGAAGAAGAAGTCTGACCTCTCACTTCCTCTTCATGTTCAAGCCGTACATAGGCGGGGACAGTGACGCTAATTGGGCGGTGGGCCCCACGTGTCATAACACCACACCAGAGCTCTGGGACTGCGAGTGCTGACACCGCTGGCATGGGAGGAGAGTGTATATTTTTTTATTTTATGGGGGCCAAACATTTAGTTCAAGAAGGGGTTGTCCTACTAGTGCACAACCCCTTTAATAGTTGTAGTCACTTTAAGGGCGCAGTCAAAGGACTCGCACGAGGATCGTATTACTATGCTTGGACTGGCCGTCGGCTCTCTTGACCTAAATACCTGCTGTCATGCTCAGTTCAGCAGAGCCGACAGCCAGTCTGAGTATTCTGATGTGATCCTCCCGCGAGTAATACGGCCCTCTGACTGCACCCTAAAAGGCACAAAAACTTTAGCTGTGTTAATAAACACATGGTGGTACAGTTGCTTAGGTGCTTAAAGAGAATCTGTCAGCAGGTTTTTTCTATGTAATCTAAGAACACCACGATATAGGGACAGAGACCCTGATTCCAGCAATGTGCCATTTACTGGGCTGTGTTTTGTTGTTTCAATACAATCAGTGTTTTATCAGCAGGAGATAATCACTACAGGACTATGAGTCTCGTGCCTCCTGGTCCAACCACACCTCCACCCCTGATTGGCAGATTGCTGTCAATATACAATTTACAGAGAAAGCGGCCAATCAGTAGTGTGGGCGGGGTTATACAGGGCTCTGAGTTCTGCTAGATCTTCAGCAGAGTAAACAGGGATTCTATCACAACTGCTGAATTTCCCCAGACTGTACTCACAAAAGCCCATTCCTCTTAACCCACGTCCTCTTATCGAGTGGCTTGTTCCTCCTTATCCAGAACCTGGTCTTCCATAATTACAAACACTGATGTTGGCAATTTGTTTTAGCCCCATCCCTGGCCTCATCCTCAATACAAACTGTGCCAATCATTTGTGGTCACAGTTTGCACAAATCCCACCTCTGTTGGACTCAAACATTCCGAATTTGCCTTCACAATTTCAGAAAAATCTGCAACTGTTGAAAGTATGTTCTTTAAGGGCTCAATTCCACTTCACCCAGGTCCCACTTCTTTAGAGCTTTCTGCACATTACTTATTTCACGGACACTTCCAATCATTTTGTCTAACGACATCTATGAGTTAGCCAGACCACACCTAGGACCTCCAGGCAACCAGAACACCGTTACAACTCTTCTCTAGTCCCGAAAATTGGCTTGAATCACAGACTCAACTGGACCCCGCTACTGCCTCAGTTGTTGAACAAGTCTACCCCAAGTCAATTGTTCACGAGTCAACGGACAATGGCAGTCAGACTGGACAATGGTTCATTTAGACGAGGTTTCCATCGTTCTTCTGATTATAACCTTATCCCTGAAGTCAGTGAGGTCCTTCGGAGGTCAAGACATGAACCTGAAAGATATTCATATACAGTGGTGGCCAAAAGTATTGGCACCCCTGCAATTCTGTCAGATAATACTCAGTTTCTTCCTGAAAATGATTGCAATCACAAATTCTTTGGTCTTATTATCTTCATTTAATTTGCTTGCAAGGAAAAAACACAAAAGAGAATGAAGCAATAATCAAATCATTGATCATTTCACACAAAACTCCAAAAATGGGCCAGACAAAAGTATTGGCACCCTCAGCCTAATACTTGGTTGCACAACCTTTAGCCAAAATAACTGCGAACAACCGCTTCCGGTAACCATCAATGAGTTTCTTACAATGCTCTGCTGGAATTGTAGACCATTCTTCTTTGGCAAACTGCTCCAGGTCCCTGATATTTGAAGGGTGCCTTCTCCAAACTGCCATTTTGAGATCTCTCCACAGGTGTTCTATGGGATTCAGGTCTGGACTCATTGCTGGCCACCTTAGAAGTCTCCAGTGCTTTCTCTCAAACCATTTTATAGTGCTTTTGGAAGTGTGTTTTGGGTCATTGTCCTGCTGGAAGACCCATGACCTCTGAGGGAGACCCAGCTTTCTCACACTGGGCCATACATTATGCTGCAAAATTTGTTGGTAGTCTTCAGACTTCATAATGCCATGCACACGGTCAAGCAGTCCAGTGCCAGAGGCAGCAAAGCAACCCCAAAACATCAGGGAACCTCCGCCATGTTTGACTGTAGGGACCATGTTCTTTTCTTTGAATGCCTCTTTTTTTTCCTGTACACTCTATGTTGATGCTTTTTGCCAAAAAGCTCTACTTTTGTCTCATCTGACCAGAGAACATTCTTCCAAAATGTTTTAGGCTTTCTCAGGTAAGTTTTGGCAAACTCCAGCCTGGCTTTTTTATGTCTCGGGGTAAGAAGTGGGGTCTTCCTGGGTATCCTACCATACAGTCCCTTTTCATTCAGACGCCGACGGATAGTACGGGTTGACACTGTTGTACCCTCGGATTGTAGGGCAGCTTGAACTTGTTTGAATGTTAGTCGAGGTTCTTTATCCACCATCCGCACAATCGTGCGTTGAAATCTCTCGTCAATTTTTCTTTTCCGTCCACATCTAGGGAGGTTAGCCACAGTGCCATGGGCTTTACACTTCTTGATGACACTGCGCACGGAAGACACAGGAACATTCAGGTCTTTGGAGATGGACTTGTAGCCTTGAGATTGCTCATGCTTCCTCACAATTTGGTTTCTCAAGTCCTCAGACAGTTCTTTGGTCTTCTTTCTTTTCTCCATGCTCAATGTGGTACACACAAGGACACAGGACAGAGGTTGAGTCAACTTTAATCCATGTTAACTGGCTGCAAGTGTGATTTATTTATTGCCAACACCTGTTAGGTGCCACAGGTAAGTTACAGGTGCTGTTAATTACACGAATTAGAGAAGCATCACAGGATTTTTCAAACAGTGCCAATACTTTTGTCCACCCCCATTTTTAGGTTTGGTGTGGAATTATATCCAATTTGGCTTTAGGACAATTCTTTTTGTGTTTTTTCATTGAAGACAAATTAAATGAAGATAATAATACCAAAGAATTTGTGATTGCAATCATTTTCAGGAAGAAACTGAGTATTAGGCTATGTGCCCATGTTGCATTTATGAAGCAGAAAATTTCTGCTTCATAAATGCAAGTCCTCTCCCGGAAAAACGCATGCGGAATTCCGCACGCGTTTATCGCGCATTTTTCGCGCGTTTATCACGCGTTTTCCACATGCGGAATTGCCTTGCGTTTTTTATGCATTGGACAAAGGCAATTCTGCTTGCGGAAACGCAAAATTAAATGACATGCTGCGGATTTTTGAACGCAGCATAAACGCTGCGGAAAAATCCGCAGCATGTGCATAGAACTTGCGGAATCCCATTGGGGACCATGGGGCACGGGTTACCAAGCGTTTTACAAGCGTTTCCGCTGCGGAAATTCCACATCAAAAACGCTTGAAAAACGCTACGTGGGCACACAGCCTTATCTGACAGAATTGCAGGGGTGCCAATACTTTAGGCCACCACTGTATAAACCCCAAAACATTGCTATGACATTGTCAAATTGATTTGAGATTTGCTTACACCCTTGCTTATTGCAGCACCCTACTAAGTAATGCACTTTGTATGAGCTGCCACGAGAAAAGGAGGAAGGGAAGCGACTGCTCTGTGCACATTTCCGACTGATCAAAGTGGTTGTCACTTTTCTACCAGCTTCAGCCAAAATATAGACTTTCCAGAAATTGTTCTCCAGTTCTTCTTAAAAATAATCACAGCAGTATAAAGTGGTAATGTATTTTTTACAACGTCTCCTGTCCTGAAAATGGTTTATACACAGTGTTAATATTTATAAGAGACAGAGACAGAAATATAAACGGAGAGATCTGGGTCCTCAATATTGGCGCAGACACAAAGCTCCAAGCACACGGAGGGAGACAAGCAAAAATAGAATCATACAGATTACAATGTATGATTCCTGGGGTTTCCCATAATCACTACAACAGGGTTCCCATTAGTTTAAATGGAGGGATGGTCACGCACATACATAGCTGAGTACAGACTGCCCTATCCCCATGAGTCCCATAGACACTGAACGGAGCTGCATTGCACATGTGACCACCTCAAATCTTTTTATAGCACCAATCCCTTTGAAATTGTCAGAAATATTTTGAATACATAAACATTGGGGCACTGATCCGAGTTACATCCTGTATTATACTCCAGAGCTGCACTCACTATTCTGCTGGTGCAGTCACTGTGTACATACATTACATTACTGATCCTGAGTTACATCCTGTATTATACTCCAGAGCTGCACTCACTATTCTGCTGGTGCAGTCACTGTGCACATGTAGCGCCCCGAGGGTTCGGCCGCTACAGGGGTATTGCACCTCTGCCAGAGGTGTGGTATTCCACTCCCGGGTAAGGATGGAGTATGGACCAGGGCTCAGTTAGCTGCATACAGCACACTCACCCCATTTCCGGGGGACAGCTCAACGGTGCTCCCATTTATACAGTAATGCAGGCACGAAAGAACATGTCCCTGGCTGGAGTGGGGAGGGGGGAGAGAACCCAGTGATGTAGGAGCAGGAGGGGACGGTTTCTGAGCATAGGTAGGAGCTCATTGGTTGCTGGTCACCTGGGCTCACACACTAGGGGGAGGTATATAAGGTGGGCACCATCTTAGATCAGGGTCCAGTCAGTTCAGTCAGAGTGAGAGGAGAAGACAGGGAGCTGCGGCTCAGCCTGAGCTCGGCTCCACTTGGCAGGCCTAGGGTGAAGGCCGGGGCCAGAGAGGAGAGGGGAACAGGAACAGAAAGGAACAGAAACAGAAAGGAACAGAAGAGGAAGAGAAGTACCCAAAGTGTAGAAGGGCTCAGGAACAAGAAGGCAGAAGGGACCCTAAGGACCAACGTGAAATCGGGTAACGGATCAGGCAAGAAAAGGGTACCGGATCCCAAGTTGGTGGAGGCAAATAATCCTCAGCCAAGAACCGGAGGTCGTGATCATCACTTGGTGCGACCCCCTGCTAAACCTTGCTAGGAAGGCACCATATAGGATAGAGGGAAACGGGGCCCACGTTTACCCGCATAGATCCGCGGCAGCTGGACAAAAGCTTGGTCACTGGTGGGACACAAGCCAGAGGAAGGATAGAAGGGAGTCCTGTGCCATACTCTGGAATTGCCTGGGGGTTGACCGAGCCCCTCACCTGGTGGACACGGCACGGCTTGGGCAGGCACTACCTGTACAGAAGTGGCTTGGAGTATACGAACTGTGAGTAAAAGACCCTGGACTGCAACATGTTGTCTTTGTGCTTCTTACTTCACCAGCACTAACGGTACTGGGACTCCCTGCACCATCACCCCCACCATCTACTACATTGCCCTGAGGCTACACTCTTCCCGTGGGGAGTTATACTAACTCAGCTGCACACACCATCAGCCTCAGGGGACTGCCTTGCAGCGGCGGTTCATGATAGCTGCAATCCACGGGTGGCGTAGTCGGACATTGCAAAGCACATAGTAAACTACCACTGGTCTGACCACCCTGAGCCACGGGACCGGGTCGCCACTACTACCCCATCGTTACACTGAAGCCCGGTTCTGAGTGCCCCAAGGCCCAGGGGGCGAGTCATACACATATTACATTACTGATCCTGTACTGATCCTGAGTTACATCCTGTATCATACTCCAGAGCTGCACTCACTATTCTGCTGGTGAAGTCACTGTGTACATACATTACATTACTGATCCTGTACTGATCGTGAGTTACCTCCTGTATTATACTCCAGAGCTGCTGTGGCGCCCCTGAGGGTTCGGCCGCCACAGGAATGTTGCACTTCTTTAATGGAGTGTGGTGTTCCTCCTCTGAGGTAAGTCCGGTGTGATGGTAGCTACCTAGTTTTGCATCCAACACCACACATTTCCACCAGAGGGAGCTAGTATGCACTAGTGCTGCTCCCCTGGTTACAGGGAGAATGGGGAACACAAAGTGGTAGGAACCAGTTAGTGGGTGTGGGTGGAGGAACAGTTAGTCAGTTACACTTCTAATTTCATATATATTAGAATGCCATCTTTGATCTTGGTCTCTGTTCGGTCCTTTGTTCATCTGACCTGTGTGGTCTCTGGCAGACTTGCTGTCAAGTGGTCGTACTGTGCTGTCAAAATACTGTGTGTAAAGTGACTTCCCTCCGGGAGCGCAGATCCTGTGTGGGCCTGCACCGGCATGGGACACAGCCCTCGTACCCCAATCTATGGGACGAGAGGTAGGTTGCAGACAAGGAATGTCTCAACCCGACCAAGGACCAGGATCAAGAAGGCCCGGGAGCTTTAGAGTGTGGCTCCCTAGCAAATGGGTCCTGGTAAGGATGCAGACGGAGCGGAGTACGCCACCTGTCCTCTTCTACCTGATCTATTCAGAGGGATTCCGGCTGCAAGAGGGGTACCGGCCCCCGACACCCGACCTTGTACTCCATGTCCAGGATGGGAAAGCCCGGTTAGGAATTGCCACCCGAGCCGTACACCTGAGAGGAGCTCAGAGGGAGACCCGGCCTATCTACACACGCACAGACGGGAAAGGGTAAAGTCTGTAGTGCAGGAACGCTCTGGTGTAGGGACGCTGCCAAACACTGGACTTCCTCGGAGGTAGTCGGACCCTCGTCACTGGTGGCCGCAGGACTCCGTGAGGAGCAGGGAGAAGCCTTGCGCTGCTTATGAGAACTGTGAGTAAAGCCTTGGAAATTCATCCCTATGGCCTCCGGACTGTTCATTACGCACCATACAGTGCGACGCCACGTCCCCTCTCCCACACTACTACTCCCTTCATCCCGCCTTGCCTGCCCTGAGGCCGCGCTCCGCCTGTGGGGAGCAGCGAGAACTTTAGCCGCCGTGACACCGGGCCTCAGCGGACTGAAGCGGCGCTGGTGGCCCTTCACCAGACACCACAGGTGGCGTAGTCGACAAATTACCACTCAACCCGGATAGCCCTAACATCATTTTCAATGTGACGGCCCTGGGCACGGGACGGGTCAAGGCCACGACTGCATCCCCTTCAACATCTGACCCGGCTCCGAGTACCCCATCTTCCCAGGGCAAGGCTTGAGAGGCGTCACACTGCACTCACTATTCTGCTGGTGCAGACACTGTGTACATACATTACATTACTGATCCTGAGTTACATCCTGTATTATACTCCAGAGCTGCACTCACTATTCTGCTGGTGCAGTCACTGTGTACATACATTACATTACTGATCCTGAGTTACATCCTGTATTATACTCCAGAGCTGCACTCACTATTCTGCTGGTGCAGTCACTCTGTACATACATTACATTACTGATCCTGAGTTACATCCTGTATTATACTCCAGAGCTGCACTCACTATTCTGCTGGTGCAGTCACTGTGTACATACATTACATTACTGATCCTGAGTTACATCCTGTATTATACTCCAGAGCTGCACTCACTATTCTGCTGGTGCAGTCACTGTGTACATACATTACATTACTGATCCTGAGTTACATCCTGTATTATACTCCAGAGCTGCACTCACTATTCTGCTGGTGCAGTCACTGTGTACATACATTACATTACTGATCCTGAGTTACATCCTGTAGATCTTTTTATTATAAAAATGAAAAACATAACAATAATAATAACAGAAACATAACAAAATTAACAACCAGAAAATAAACAATGTAATGAAACTGGTCCAGCCGCTCCCTCTCTCCTCACACACATATTATACATATATACAGAATAATAACAACTTACACTGTGACATCTGGTCCGGTTACCAAACAAATAATAACAACATAATAAGTAAAATAAACAATAGCTGACAAAAATATATACAAACTATTATATACATTTTTTTTTTTTTTTAAATTATAAAATATAAAATAAATACAAGACTAAACTAAGCATCCCACACTCAAGCCCACCATTCCCAACCCTGGCACTGACCTGAGACCTGGTCCTGTGTCTCATGCCTCAATGCATGTCCAACTTCCATAGGCCAGATCAGGCAGTGCCAGTTTTCCCCAAATAACCAGTGTCCCACAAGATGAACCCACCTCCCTCCTTTTCCCACCACCCAACCTAACACCTACACCCAAATCCATATATACAGAAACAAACAATACAATAACAAACAATGCAATAACCACAACTGACAAAGCCCAAGTTCGGCGCCTGCAGCCCTAAATCACTGTCTGCTGATCAAAACAAAACAAAAATCTATGGTGTCAGCAGCAGCCCACCACCAGGAAAGGAGATGACCAGACTAGGGCACACTGAAAGAAAAGCCCCTCCAGAGCAGAGCGGCCCTCCGTGTACCCAGTCTCTCATACTCCAGAGAACGCACCTTCACCAGGTCACCGAGTATTGTCCTAAACACATCGTCCACTGGGAGGATTTTCCGTTGCGTCGATACTAAGCACCGTGCGTTCCACGTGTGATACCTAACCACTGCGCTAACTAGAAATAAGGTGCAACGGTCCCGACCACGCAGGTCCCCGAATGCTCCATAGGCCCATTCCGCATAAGAGAGACCGGCCAGCCGGGGCCAGCCAATGGAGGCGCCCACCCTGTTGTACACCTCTGTGTTAAAGGGACAACGAAGCAGGAAGTGGTCCATGCTTTCTAGCATGGTACCACAATACTCCCGAGGACAGTTCCTGTCCTCAGAGCTCCTACACTTCAGATTGTCCCTCACACACAGTTTCCCATGGAAGCAGCGCCAAGCCAAGTCCCAAAACTTCAAGGGGATCCTGATAGAATTCAAAAGATGCAGACCCACCCCAAGATCCCGACTTGGGCAATCCCTGAGCGCCAGAGGCCTCTGAAAATGGGTCAACAGAACCCTTTTGTCAGGGAGTTTCCTTGGCAGAGTCCTGACCTCCCACATTCCCAGACCCCATTGGCGAATTACCTTCAGAACCACGGTAGCGTAAGCCGGGAGATGTCCATGCGGTGTGCGTAGATCCTTCACTTGCCCTCCTGTCTCCCATTCCTGGAAGAAAGGCTGAAACCATCCCCTACAGGAGAATACCCAAGGAGGAGCCCTCTCTTTCCAGAGGTTTGCAATATTGATCTTAATGAAGGTATTCACAAGGAATACCACATGGTTGACCATACCCAACCCTCCTAGTCTCCTTGTACGGTAAGTAACCTCCCTCTTGACCAGGTTCAGTCTATTCCCCCATAACAGTTGGAAGAACAAACTGTAGACCTGAGTCCAGAGAGGCTCCGGCAAGATGCACACACTGCTCAGATAGATCAGCAAAGGGAGCAGGTAAGTTTTGATCAGGTTTACCCTTTCCCTTAGGGTCAAAGACCAACCCTTACATTGGTTCACCTTCTGAGTGGCGATCTCCAGCCTGCTGTCCCAATTTTGTTTGGGGTAATCCCCCCTGGCCAAATTCGATGCCAAGAACTTTTGCAGAGCTTTTGGGTCCTGGAAGGGTGTCCGGGAGATCAAAACCAGGATCTCCTCCTCCCAACCAGAGACTCTCACACTTATCCCGGTTGATCTTGGACCCGGATGCCTCCGAGTAGCAATTTACCTCTGACATCAGCCATTCTGCCTCCCCATCAGAGGAAACGAAAACGGTGACATCATCGGCATATGCCACCACTCTCAGAGTGGCTTCCGGTGCTGCCTGGTCCATCCCGATCCCAGCCAACGGTCCACGCTCCACCCTCCTAAGAAGCGGGTCAATCGCAAACACGTACAGCAATGGGCTCAAGGGACAACCCTGGCGAACAGCACACCCAACCTCAAAAGAGCTGCCAATCCAACCGTTCACAAGTGGGAAACTCTCTGCCCCAGCTTACAAGGTCTTAAGCCAATCAACAAACCCCCCCGGCAGGCCATACTTCAGAAGGACAGACCAGAGGTACTCATGATTAATCCGATCAAATGCTTTTGCCTGGTCCAATGACAGCATGTGCCCCTTCCAGTGACCGGCCCTACCCTGCTCCACCGCCTCTTGGACACAGAGTACAGCACTAATTGTACTGCGGCCCGGAACAGAGCAATGCTGGGCTCCCGAAAGGAGTCGGGGCACAAATTTCACCAGCTGATTAAACAGCACCTTTGCCAAAACCTTCCTGTCTGCATTGAGAAGCGCTATGGGACGCCAATTCTCAATGCAAGATGGGTCCTTACCCTTTGACAAGATGATCAGGGCAGACCTCCTCATTGACTTTGGCAGAGTGCCCGAGGAAAGATACTCATTGAATACCTCAGTCAAGAAGGGAACCAAAGCGTTCTTAAAGGTCTTATAGAATTCAGATGTTAAGCCATCTGGACCGGGAGATTTCTTCAGGGCAAGCCCTTCAATCGCCAACATAACTTCCTCTTCCCTGATCATCTCTGTCAAAATGCCAAGAGAGGGGTCTACCCCTGGTTCGGGGACGGCTTCAGCCAGAAAAGCCGACATCTCATCCCAATCCAGATCCCTCTTCCCCAAGAGGTGCGAGTAGAAGGATCTGACGACCTCCAGGATCCCTGATCTGGATATTTTCAGGGAACCCGCAGTGTCAACCAGTCCTATAACAACTTTACAATTCACTGACATCTTGCAGTTTCTGTAAGGGTCAGGCGAGCGGTACTTCCCATAATCCCTCTCAAAAACCAAAGATTCGTGTCTATCATACTGACACCTCATTAGCAAAGATTTCACTCTGGAGATCTCCTCGCGGCTACTTCCAGTTGAGACAAGATGCTCGAGTTTCCTCCTCAGGCCCTGATACAGGCGGTACCTGTCCAGGCTCCTGAGGCTCGAGAGCTGGTGGAAGAATCTCGCCACCCATTTTTTGAACATCTCCCACCACTCTGACTTACTACTACAAAGATCCAGTAAGGGTACCTGGCTCTGAAGAAAATCCTCAAAGGACTGTCTTATCTCCGCTTCTTCCAAGAGAGACGAATTGAGCCTCCAAAAGCCTCTTCCCATCCGGGGGGTCTCTGTAACATTCAGGGAAAACAAAATCATACAGTGATCGGAGAACTCCACCTCAACAACAGATACTGCTGAAGAGACGGCTTCCTCCTTTAAATAAAACCTGTCTATCCTGGACCTACAGTTACCTCTATGATAGGTGATCCCCTCGTGGCCTGCGGTGTGCCGGATGTGGACATCCACCAGGTGAGCCTCACTAGCTAAACTATTAAGGGCGACGCTATCATAAGTCAGCTTGTCTCTGGAACCTCCTCTATCCCGGGGCCTTGTGACAGTGTTAAAGTCCCCTCCAAAGACGACCTGCCGACTCATAAAAAGGTAGGGCTTGATCCTCATAAAGAGACACTTCCGGTCCCACTTAGATTGGGGACCATAGATGTTAATGAGCCGGAGCTCTTGTCCCTTCATGAAGACATCTAATATCAGGCACCTCCCCATTTCTAACTCAATAACCCGTCGGCATTCTACCGGTGCGGTATCCGCTATACGGCTCGGCTGCAAGAGACCAATAGGAGGGCCCGAGTCTCCACTCTCTCTTGGCTATAAACACCTCTGCCATATTTGGTAGACTGGTCTCTTGCAAAAAGAAAATGGCAGCTTCAACCCGGCTGAGAAAATCAAAGGCCGCTAATCTAGCCATATTTGACTTAATGCTGGCGACATTAATGGACACCAGCGTCAACGGAGTGGGTACTGCCATCATTGGTGATTGAGTTAGATGGCTTTCTTCTTCCCACTCCCCTTACCCTCTGCCTCAGAGGAGGAATCCTACCCCTCTTTAATGACACAGAGGTGTCCATTCCCACATTTTTCCTTCTTTTCTCGTCCTCATCTCCGGACTCTGGGCCAGCCCCTCCCCCCAATGACCTTGCATCCCCAGGAGAAGGAGACTCGGCGCCCCCTGTAAGCTCCGCTGAAGCCGGAACCTCACCCTCGGCCTCCTCCTCAGAGGAAGAGATGTTATCAAGGGCTTGGAACCGGTTATAAAGACCAACCAGAGGAGAGTCAGTTTTACCTTCCTTAGGTACCTTGGTCAGAGCGGGAGAAGATGTTTTACCTCCCTTCTCTCTTCTTTTTGGTGCCGAGCTTATGCTTGTTCTCTAGCCACCGCTTATTATCCTCATCCATACTTTCATAATGGGAGGATTCTGAGGCAGAGGCAGTTTCCTCCCTGTGGATCCTCCTGACCTCCTCATCCAACCCATCATCCCTCGGGGCCTCAGCAGCAAGACTGGCATCCAGGACAGGGGCTGCCCCAGTAGCCCGGGGCTCGCCCCGCTCCCTCTCCTGTCTGCGCTTGTCTAGACGCCTCAGCTGGGCAGGCATCTTTTTATTGCTTTTCTTCCCTGGCCCCTCAGCTCCCCCACCCCTGCTAGTCCCCTCCCCAGCAGAATCGGCCGCACGGCTTTCTCCCACCAGGGTCTCGACTGCATTAGCGAAGGAGCGAGGACAACGGCTGAATGGGTGACCTAACTCACCACACAGGTGGCACCTAATCTCCACACAAGAGGCAGCAAGATGGCCGACACCCCCACACAACGCACATATCTGCACAGTGCAGTTTGCACTGAAGTGTGTGGGGTTGCCGCACCTGTGACAGAGCTTCGGTTGCCCCTAGTAGAAGACCAGGATACGATCCCTACCCAGGAAGGCAGATGATGGAATGTGGGCAACCGTAGCACCTGAACTCTTAAGTTTTACCATAAACGTCCAGGCCCCTGACCAGATACCAAACTCGTCGCGGTTTTTCTTTGGCATCTCCACCACCTCTCCATACCGACGAAGCCACGTCATGATGTCATAACAAGAAAGCGACTCGTTACGAGCCATCACGGTCACTTTCTTGATCTGGTTTTGGTGAGACACTGCCTGAACGGCAAAGTCTCGCCAGTCGGGCTCATTTTTTGCCAACTCATAATTCATCCAGAAGAGCTCAAGCCCCTCCAGCCGAACAAAGCTGACATCAAACTCAGGCATGGAATAGGGATGTATCAAGGCGTAGATGTCAATCGCCTTGAAGCCCATCCTCAGCAGGAGCTCCACAACTTTAGACCTTGGAGGACATGCATCACTGCCCCTCCACCGAAGACGGACCACATTCCTATGCACACTGCCTGGCCCGGCTGTTGGGAGGGACCACACTGTATCCCCCCCTTTTTGCTCAGGGAAGGCCCCGAGGCCATGCCTCTCTATCCAGAAGGATAGATCAACCTCTCGACCCTCTACCATTAGTGATCTCTCCCCCTTCTTTAGAGCCTCCAGAAGGTGCCGTTGCAACATGCCGTCCCCAAAGCCCGGAGACGAGGAGGATGCCCTATTTGCCCCGGAGGTGACACTGGCATAACTCTGGACAGGTGTTGCTACCACCGGGGGGGCAACCGGACCAGTGACCACATCAGCCCCAACAGCATCACCATTACCCACCTCCATCTCACCCTCCACTAAACCAGCAACCACACCACTAGACAATGAATTGGCCTCATTCACACCCACCACCACATTCATTCCTGCTGGACCAGTAACAATGGTGGATGACATTTTGACCTCTGCATCATTAGGCACAAGAGGCTCAGTCACCTCCATAGAACTGGAGGCGACCTCACCCCTGGTCTTGTGCGTGCCCTCCACATCATCAGTCGGTAATTTCTGTTTGCCATTCGGTATAATGCGCCGCTGATCTTTAGCTGCTGTGAGGTGCCGCTGATCTTTAGCATCAGGATCTTCCGGACCAGCGATGCCAACACAAAATCGCACTATCCTGGGTGGACTGAAACTTTCAGCCTCAGCGCCCCCTTACACAGCCGCCGCTTCTCAACTAAGTGATCAGTGGCAACAGCATTCAGAGGCGCCGAGGCTACTGGAGCTGCCCCCGACACCGGGCTTCTCCCCCCTCCCACTGAGGAGTGCACCACAGCATCGTGGCCTGACCGAACGCCCGTCGCCGGGCCGCCCTCACTGTCCAGCCTCTCGGCTGATGCACCTCCTGCTGCGTCACCGCTACTACAAGCAGAGACGGAGCTCTGCACCTCACTACCGCGCTGTGCAATCTCCCCGCGCCTTTGCACTGGATCCACAGCAGAACCCGGGCTGGGCTGGGCAACGGGGCTTATACAGCGAGCTGAGCCTGCCACCGACTCAGGGGGTATAGGGAGGGGGGCATATACGTATCTTACCGCTTCCTGCAGCTTTGGCTTGGTCTTATTAGCCTTTCTGTGGCCCCCAGGTGCCTCTTCTGGTAAATCGTCACCAAGATGGAAGTTTTGGAGGCACACTGGGGACTCCAGGAGCTTTATTTCCGCCATTAGTGCCCCTCTCTGGCCGCTGCTGTCACTGTCCTCCCCAGAGCCGGCAGAACTGCGACCGGATGTCATTGTCGCCTGTCCTGCAGGGAGCTCGCTGCGCGTGGCCTGTGGGTGACTTTGCAGGCTGCCAGGTGGGGCTTCCTGCTGGTCATCATCACTCTCATCATCCACCTGGCTCTCAGGCTGCAGCCCCATCTGCCTTTGCTCTCTGGTATCAGACATTTCTCTGAAGCGGTCTTCATTAATTAGTTTTTCCTTAAAAGGACCACTCTGCTCTCTGATGGTGGCTTTGCTTAGTTCCAGCACATTAATTTCAGATGTTAGCCTCTTTACCTCCGCCTGGAGTTTGGTCTTCCTCTGCTTGGAGGCCCCCGCAGCTTTTGCGCTTGTGCAGCGCAGCTCCTCCCGAAGTCTCCTGACAAGCTTACTTGCATCTTCATACTCACGAAGGTGGATCATGACCCGGGAGGCATAGGTGGACACAGACTCCCGGGGTCCCTGCAGCCCCCTACCCCCCGCAGTGAGGTCGGCCTCACCTCCGTGAGCACTCAGCTTTCCTCTGGAAGGAGCACCATCGTACACACCGCTGTCAGGCTTTACCTCCATGCTGGAAGCCTTGCGGCTTCTGGTAGTCTCCACAGTCCCGGGGGGAGTAGGAGCAACATTGCTGCGACTCTTGGTGGAGCGTCTCACCCCCGAGTCCTCCGATGTGCAGGTCGGTTGCTGGTTTCTTCTGTCCCCGGCTGGCCTGGTTCGGGAAGCAGAAGCCTGGGACTTGGCTCCATCACTCATCCCAGGAAACCCACTCCCTCCCTGGGTAGGAGAGAAAACAGATCCCCAGGTGGAGAGGTGTTGGTTTTCAGGAGAGCTGGAGCACACAGCAGGATCTGCAGCCACCATACCCACAATCAGCACAGTGAGCAACAGCTGATCAGAGCTGCACACACTAGTCTGCTGGTGCAGTTACTGTGTACATACATTACATTACTGATCCTGAGTTACATCCTGTATTATACTCCAGAGCTGCACTCACTATTCTGCTGGTGCAGTCACTGTGTACATACATTACATTACTGATCCTGAGTTACGTCCTGTATTATACTCCAGAGCTGCACTCACTATTCTGCTGGTGCAGTCACTGTGTACATACATTACATTACTGATCCTGAGTTACATCCTGTATTATACTCCAGAGCTGTACTCACTATTCTGCTGGTGCAGTCACTGTGTACATACATTACATTACTGATCCTGAGTAACATCCTGTATTATACTCCAGAGCTGCACTCACTATTCTGCTGGTGCAGACACTGTGTACATACATTACATTACTGATCCTGAGTTACATCCTGTATTATACTCCAGAGCTGCACTCACTATTCTGCTGGTGCAGTCACTGTGTACATACATTACATTACTGATCCTGAGTTACATCCTGTATTATACTATACTGTAAACAAATCACACATCTAATCCCGCAAAAAAATAAACAACTAAAAATGCTGCATGTGAACATAGCCTGTGATTAGCATTGTTTAGTCACTTTGTGGAGGTAATATTTATTCAAGGGGATAATTAAGTAATTTGTAATTAAGAGATTTTTTTGTAACTGTATGTATGGTTGTATTATTTATTGGTATACTATTTTACGTACATTGTGTCCAATTGGAAAACACAGCAGACACAATATTGGAAACAGACGCAGCACTGGAAGTAGCAGCAACAATGAACAGACGCAGCAGGATGGGCAGTTTGAGTGGCTATAAGGGGTAGGTTTATGTTTTAGGGGTAACACTGTCTCAGTAAAAAAATCTCTGTTGATTGTTGAGGTCTGGAGAAGCTGTCGTGACAGTCAGGGATGGAGGGAGAAGAAAACTGCTATAAGTAATTTGAGTCACTGGAATCAATAGTTGTATATTTTGCGTCTGATCACTTTGGGACAAGTACAGTATGTTGATTTTACCTGTTTGTCAACGGTAAATGTTTTTGTGAAGCATACATACTCTCTTTATTTTCCTCTTCCCAAATCACATACCATTTCCTGATGAGGTAGTGACACAGTGAATCAAAGGTCACGTACTTGCAGAAAAACACATTCCTTTTTCATTTGGCCCCTTGGGTCTGTGACTCATCATATTTGTAACTTGTCGTGATGTTTTTGACAGCGATAATTTATGTGGAAATGTAGCACGATCAACCAGAATCAAGAAGAAACAAATGCAAAAAAATAACATAGTGTTCCTGTACGAGCTGTCAGTGCACCAGGCGTTCTGTAATTACTCTTTATTAGGACACACAGGAAATTCAATTTATGAAAAACTCTCATATAATATTACGGTATAATTCAAGATTCACACTGAAAACTTGGGGAAGCCACTATGGCAGGCAACAAGGACTATTGAAATGTATGTGGGCACTTTTTTTTTTTACCTTTTGCCAATTGTTTATCATTTACGGTTCTTTATGGTTCTTTATACTCTCGCAACCTTTCTAACCTCATACCAATCTGCCCAGCCCCCGCTTCCCCAGCCCCACTAACAGGAGCTCTATGGAACGCTCACTCCGTCTGCAACAAACTTTCCTACATTCATGATCTTTTCATTATTAACAAACTTTCCTTCCTCGCCATCACCGAAACCTGGCTCACCCCCTTTGACACAGCCATTCCAGCTGCACTATCATACGCTGGATTCCACCTTTCCCACACTCCCCGCCCCAGCGGCAAACATGTTGGAGGAGTAGGTTTTCTCCTGTCAGATACCTGTACCTTCACCCAAATCCCACTGTCGCCCCCCATTACTCTCCCCTCTTTTGAGGTGCAGTTTGTGCGCATCTACCCCCCCCTCCAACTGGCTATCATTTACCGCCCCCCAGGGCCAATCACCACTTTCTTCGACCACTTCACCACCTGGCTACCTCACTTCCTTTCCGCTGACATCCCCACTATCATCATGGGCGACTTCAACATCCCGATTCACACTTCCCATTCATCTGTCTCTAAGCTTATAGCCCTCACTTCCTCCTTCAGCCTTGCTCAATGGTCTTTCGCAACCACTCACAAAGATGGCCACACAGTGGACCTCATCTTCACCCGCCTCTGTTCTCTATCTAACCTCTCCAACTCACCTCTCCCTCTTTCTGACCACAATCTACTCACATTCTCTGCCCTCTCCTCTCCAGGTCCACAATCTCCACTTCACAAACTGGCACACCCTCGCAGAAATCTTAAACACCTTGACCTACACTCACTCTCTGAATCCCTTCTCCCTGTAGCAGACATAAGTTCCTTACACGATGCAAATGCAGCTGCCACTTTATATAACACCACAACAGCTGCAGCTCTCGATTCGGTCGCCCCTCTCACACATACCAAAGCTTGCACAATCAATAGGCAACCCTGGCACACCAAGCTGACTAAAGAACTGCGACAGGCCTCCAGGGTTGAAGAAATGGAAAAGGTCCCACTCCAATGAGCACTTCATCGCATTCAAACAGTACCTCACTATTTTCAAGTCAACACTCACTGCAGCAAAACAAACCTACTTCTCATCTCTCATATCCTCCCTGTCTCACAACCCTAAACAGCTATTCAACACTTTCAATTCTCTCCCTTGTCCCCCAGCACCTCCTCCCTCTCCTCTCATCTCAGCTGAAGACTTTGCGTCATTCTTCAAGCAGAAGATTGACAACATTAGACAAAGCTTTTGCCTAAAGTTCCCACAGCCCCTCCTCATAGCAACTCAACCTTGCTCCTCCAAAACCAACTTCTCCACTATCACAGAAGATCAGATTTCCTCTTTACACTCCAAATCATACTTTACCACCTGTGAACTTGACCCAATCCCGTCCCACCTCATCCCTAGCCTTACCACAGTCTTCATCCAAACCCTAACCCACCTCTTCAACCTGTCACTAACAACTAGTGTCTTTTCCTCATGTTTCAAACATGCCTCAATCACACCCATCCTCAAAAAGCCCTCCCTTGACCCATCCTCTCTGACTAGCTATCGCCCCATATCACTTCTCCCATATACCTCAAAACTACTGGAACAACACGTCCACCTTGAACTGTCCTCCCACCTCTCCTCCTGCTCCCTCTTCGACCGCTTACAATCTGGCTTCTGACCGCATCACTCCACTGAAACTGCCCTGACGAAAGTCACCAACGACCTACTAACCGCCAAACCCAAGCGACACTATTCTGTCCTCCTCCTCCTGGACCTGTCATCTGCCTTCAACACAGTGGACCATTCCCTCTTACTACAGACTCTCTCATCTCTTGGCATCACAGACTCTCCCACTCACACACCACCTCCTCATCTCGCCCCCTATCTATCGATGCTCCCCAAGGTTCAGTTCTAGGGCCCCTGCTCTTCTCCATCTACACCTTTGGCCTGGGACAACTCATGGAGTCCCACGGCTTTCAGTATCACCTCTATGCTGATGACACACAGATCTACCTCTCTGGACCAGATATCAACGCCTTACTAACCAGAATCCCACATTTCTGTCCGCTATTTCATCCTTCTTCTCTGCTAGATTTCTAAAACTTAACATGGATTAAACTGAATTCATCATCTTTCCCCCACCTCACTCAACCCCCCAAATGACCTATCCATCAAAGTCAATGGCTGCCCACTTTCCCCAGTCCCACAAGCTTGCTGCCTCGGGGTAACCCTGGACTGTGATCTCTCCTTCAAAGCACATATCCAAACCCTTTCCACTTCCTGCCGACTCCAACTCAAAAATATTTCCCGGATCCATACATTCCTTATCAAAGAAAATCTTCAAAAACATCAGTGCATGCCCTCATCATCTCCCGCGTTGACTACTACAACCTCCTGCTCTGTGGCCTCCCTTCTACCACTCTCGCATCCCTCCAGTCTATCCTAAACTCTGCTGCCCGACTAATCTACCTGTCCCCCTGCTATACCCCGGCCTCTCTTCTCTGTCAATCCCTTCACTGGCTCTCCATTACCCAGAGACTCAAGTTCAAGACCCTGACCTTGGCATACAAAGCCATCCACAACCTGTCTCCCCCATACATCTGTGATGACCTAGTCTTCCGGTACATACCTACACGCAACCTCCGATCCTCACAAGATCTCCTTCTCTACTCACCTCTTATCTCCTCTTACCACAATCGCATACAAGATTTCTCCCACGCATCCGCCCTACTCTTGAACTCTCTACCCCAACATATCAGACTCTTGCCTATCGTGGAAACCTTCAAAAGGAACCTGAAGACCCACCTCTTCCGACAAGCCTACAACCTGCAGTAACCCTCGCTCCACTATAATGCTGCACGACCAGCTCTACCCTCACCTACTGTATCCTCCCCCATCCCTTGTAGATTGCAAGCCCTAGGGGGCAGGGTCCTCGCTCCTCCTGTACCAGTCGCTGACTCGTTTTGTTCAAGATTATTGTAAATTTTGCTATGTATACCCCCTTTTTCACATGTAAAGCGCCATGGAATAAATGGCGCTATAATAATAAATAATAATGTGGGAAGACGAAGCCTGAGTGAAGAAAAGAAGAACGCAAAGCTGCACATCTTATTAATAGGAGACAGAAAGGAGAGGTGGCAGAGAGATGGGCAGGGCAGAAGCTTCTGATTTGCCAAGCTGGGCAAAAATTGATGCATGGAGCAAATGCCGCCCTACACTCTAATTTAATCACTGTGTTGTGTATCACGGTTACATGTGAAAAATTGACTTACCCCAGGTATGACAAACCATCCACCATGCTGCATTGAAACTTCTGACAACTAACAAGTAACTACTGTCTTGTATTCACCACTGCTATCACTTTATGCTTGTTCATTGGTTAGAACAGTCATTCTGTGCTGACAGAGTCCCTTTAAATGTAGATATTGAATGGAGCTGAACTGCACAGCTCTCCTACAATGTGTAGCAGACGCAGCAGAGAACTGCAGATAAACCCCCAGACAAAGATTTTAATCGGCACAATAGGGAGGGACTTGTCAGTCTAGCTGAGCCAGATGGGCAGAACCCAACGTGACCCACTCCAATGACTAGTCTCCTCATTCTTGAACTATTTTTTCAGAGTGAAACATAGATATTTTGGCAATGAAGTATCCTGTCCCGAAGTCGTGGTTTTCAGGCAGCATGAGTCACATATACAATATCCAATATACGCGTAGCAACAAAAAAACCTGACGTCTCCAATGAAATCTTGGCAGATTTATTACTCTTTCGTTAAAATCAGGTCACAAACAGGACAGTGTTCTAGTGTTGACATGTTTCGACTTGAACAGTCTTAACTGTAACGTTACGATTAAGAGTGTTCTAGTCAAAAAGTGTCAACACCAGAACACTGTCATGTTTGTGACCTGATTTTAATGAAAGTGTAATAAATCTGTCAAGATTTTATTGGAGACGCCAGCTTTTTTTGTCGTTATATTGGATTTATTTGCCCGGTCGAGGGGCTAGCTGGACCTCCAAAATCTATGCAAAGGTAGATGTGTGACGCCCTCCCTGAGCGGTGGAGTACTCGGTGCCGGGCCAATGTAGGGCGGTGGTGCGGGGTGTCGTCGTGGCCGTGACCCGGTCCGTGCCCAGGGCTGTCACATGAAAATAATGGGCTTTTGGATGAGTGGCTGTTCGACTACGCCACATGTGGTTTCTGGTGAAGGCCACCAGCGCTGCAACAGTCCTCTGAGTCTGATGTTCTGGCAGCTTGGTCGGTACTACTCCCCACAGGCGGAGTAGGCCTCAGGGCAGTGATTAATGAGCAGTGTGGTGGGATGGTGGGTACAGTGCCGCGTGGGAATAACCAAGCGGAGGCGGTAAATGAAGTCATCCGGGTCTTTACTCACTTTAGATGAACTTTCAGCCGCAAAGCTTCTCTTTGCTACACACGGCGTCCTGCGGCCACCAGGAAGGAGGTTCAGCACTTCCCAGGTAGATCAGGAGCACCTGTCAAGACCCCATCAGTGTGTTCCTCTCCTTCTCCTTCTCCTCCCGCTTGTGTTCCTCCCTGGGATCCACTAAGCCTCCGGGCTTTTCCAACAGTGACGTGAAGTGCACAGTCAAATATCGGGGGGCCGGTCACCCCTCTTGCAGCAGGAATCCCTCTGGCTAAGCCAGAGTGAGAATACAGGTGGCGACTCCGCTCCGTCCGTATCCCACTGGGATCCTTTTGCCTGTGGAGCCTATCTCCTCTGCTCCCCTCCTAGGCCTTCTTAGAACGGGACCCTGACCGGGCAGAGACACTGGTTAACTCTGACCCGTTCCTCGTCTCAAGGCCCGAGAACGAGGACCGTGAATCTTCAGCCAGCTACAGACTCTTGCTGGACCCTGACAGAAGACCACAATCAAAAGACCTTGAACTAAAGATGGCTATTTATTATATATGTTGCTATCAGTGCTTCCTGTAAGTGTGTCCTCCACCCTCACCCACTACTAGGTTTCCCCTATCTTTGGTCCCCCCCCCCCATCTCCTCTATCCCGGGCCGGGGCAGCACCCTGGTGCATTTAGGACAGGACAGGAGTGATGTAGTGTTGAGTGTGAAGTGGGGTCCTGGGTGATGCTCCATCCTTACCTGGAAGAGGAGATACCACACCTCTATCTGAGGTGCAGTACCCCTGTGGTGACTGAACCCTCAGGGGCGCCACAGATGCCTACAATGGTGATCTCATCTAGTTTTCTGCTTTCACATATACAGTATATTATTCATCTCATATGGGAGTTTTAAATTACTTTCATCCCTTTTTTTAAATGGGTATTCTTAATTGGCATGACATTGTAAAGGAGAGGAAGATGACCTGTACCCCAGAAGATTGTATTACGTTTATACAACCCTAATTCCAAAAAAATTGGGACAGTGTGGAAAATATAAAGAAAACAAGAATGCATTGATCCGTAAATCTCTTATCGCCTTATTCTATTCACCATAGAACACAGATCAGGTGTATGTTGGACATTTTTCCATTTCATCTGAAGAAATTAATTCATCTAGCAGTTGATTCAAGCAACACAAGAAAAAAGGTTGGCATCCTCTCTTCTTTTTACAACAGTGTGTTAACATCTGGGAAGTGAGGCGGCCAATTGCTTGTGTTTTTGTTTGGACTCCAGACACAGCTAGAACACCTTTGGTACCAAGGAAATGGAGTAAAGAGGAAAGAGGTCTCCGCTGTAGTGAGTGCAGAGCCGAGAGCCCAGAAAGGTATAGCTGCAGGTTTGTGGGGACCCTAAGACAGCAAAGGAGAAGATGAAGAGACAGAGGCAACATGTAGACCAAACCTGAAAATAGGTAGCTTGCCAGACCAGGGTACAAGTACTGCACTAAAAAGGGCTGTGGATAGCAAGAAGGATATCTAAGTGCCATCATGTGTAATCGCAACGCATGTACAGTACAGACCAAAAGTTTGGAGACACCATCTCATTTAAAGAGTTTTCTGTATTTTCAGGACTATAAAAATTGTGCATTCACACTGAAGGCATCAAAACTATGAATTAACACATGTGGAATTATATACTTAACAAAAAAGTGTGAAACAACTGAAAATATGTATTATATTCTAGGTTCTTCAAAGTAGCCACCTTTTGCTTTGATGACTGCTTTGCACACTCTTGGCATTCTCTTGATGAGCTTCAAGAGGTAGTCACCGGAAATGGTTTTCACTTCACAGGTGTGCCCTGTCAGGTTTAATAAGTGGGATTTCTTTCCTTATAAATGGGGTTGGGACCATCAGTTGTGTTGTGCAGAAGTCTGGTGGATACACAGCTGATAGTCCTACTGAATAGACTGTTAGAATTTGTATTATGGCAAGAAAAAAACAGCTAAGTAAAGAAAAACGAGTGGCCATCATTACTTTAAGAAATGAAGGTCAGTCAGTCCAAAAAAGACATATATTCAGATGTTTCACACTTTTTTGTTAAGTATATAATTCCACATGTGTTAATTCATAGTTTTGATGCCTTCAGTGTGAATGTACAATTTTCATAGTCATGAAAATACAGAAAAATCTTTAAATGAGAAGGTGTGTCCAAACTTTTGGTCTGTACTGTACCTCTGTTAAATCAAACACCTTACATATGTTCCATTACTATTTACAGTAAACTTAGGCATATTTCATATACTGGGGTCTCTCTTTCTTGTTCTAATTGTGGGTCTTGGATTGCTACATCTATCAACATGTAGAAGTTTGCAAATATTTTTTAAAAAAGCTATTGTTACCCACATAGACAAACATTTGTGTTAAGGGTTGCAGTCAAACGCCATTGCCGGTTTATGGTGAAATGATGTTCTTTCCAATTCTGGATTATGGCCCTAACAGTGCTCAGCCACTTGTAAGACCCGGCTGGAGGGAGTGAACCGCCCACTGCCACCTGTAGTTCACTCCCAAAATAAAAGCCCATGATGGGTTTTCTAAAACCCAACTTAGCCAAATAACTTGAACAAGTTCAAACTTTACTTTTATTCTGCACTGCAACCATAGCTATGTCTGTGACTGCAATGCTCTCCAGCGGGTTCAATATGCCTCTATGCGCATCTTAGGAGATACATACCGTTCCCCGCATATGATCCCTCTCACTGCCTCACACTACTTAGAATATTGGTGGCGTGTTCAATACTGATTTCACAAGCTGTATGTGTACAGTGTGGCAGCATTTTTAAGTGTACTATATGGAGGCATTTTTTTAAACAATCTTGCAGTATTTTTTATTTGTACAGTATGGTGACATTTTATATTTCTACAATCTGGTTATTTATGTGTACTGTTTAGTGGGATCAGTTATGTGTACAGGATGACAGCATATTCTATATACACTGGTGACATTATTTAATAATTTTATTATGACAAGTGAATTTAGTTATATGTTTTTGGTGCTGCATGTGTATAACCATGCCAGTGTTGCTCAATCCTTTAGCAAAATTTACCCGTTTACTATTTTGTCAGAGCAGACGTCTGACCTGATGGAATATTTATCAAAGTTTATAAAAGGAACTAAAGCTCAGAGTTCATAGAAGGGGCCCACGGGATCTTCAGGACTCGTAGAGTGTTTGTGTAGAAGAATGGGCCAAAATCACACCTGAGCAATGCATGCAACTAGTTTCTCCATACAGTAGCTGTCTTGAAGTTGTCATCACCAACAAAGGCTTTTGTACGGAGTGTTAAATAAATTTCAGCAAGCGTGTTCAATACTTTTTACTGTGTTATTTCTCATTATTACATTTAATTTATGGACATCTATGGTTTGATTTCTTTGCCTGTGTGGATTGGATAGGTTGTTACCAACATCTGGTGTGAATTTCATGTCAATAGCACCTTTAGAAATATATTTACTTAGAGAATTGGTGAGGTGTTCAATACTTATTTCACCTGCTGTAAATATTACCACAATACCGTACACATTATTAATGCTGACATTGTATTAATAAATAATGCCACCATACAGTAGAAAGAAATAATACCAAGAAATGATACCCATAAAGGCTGCCAGATTGTCCAAATATTACCACTATATAGTACATATCAAAGGATGCTGCCAGATTGTACAAATAAATAATGCCACCATACAGTACGGATAAAAAATATTGCCATACAGTAGAGATAAGTAATGCATATTAGCACAATACATTACACATAAAGGATGCTGCCAGATTGTACAAATAAATAATTCCACGAGTACACAAAAACCAGTACACATAAATAAAGACTGCCTGATGGTATAAATAAATAATGCTACCAAACAGTACACATAAATAATGTTGCTAGATTATACAAATAGATAATACCATCAAAAAGTACACATAAATAATGCTGTCAGATTGTATGAATAAATAATGCCACCATACAGTACACATAAATAATGCTATATAAATCATGCCACCATACAGTGCACATAGAAATGCATAACGAATAACTGGACCGCGAATGTTCAATCGACAGCTCTTGAAAATGTGTGACCAGCCTACGGCCACTAAAGCTTCATTTCCAAAATTTTTACAAAATTCTGAAAAAAAAAAAGTTGAGCAGTTTTTGGCCAAATTAGTGTTTTGAGAATAGTCATGGTGCAAACATTCCTGTGCAGAACATTTCCTATCACGTCACCTACACAAGTGAATGTCAGATATGTACATGACTAGATAAGATAATTCCTGGCAGCGAACATTGTGTTATTCTTAGCATACCCATATAATTATTATCATTTTTGCACATTTTGCAGTATTCCCATGCATGCCGTTTTAGGTATACAGGACTCACTCACATTGGAACATTTTACATTTTGAAAAGTTGCGTTATATTTTGGTCATGCTCATCACTGCTTTTTTTCCAGTGTCTGTTGAGAGGGTTATATTAGATTAGAAAATCATGGCTACATTCTACAAGAAACAGCGCCACTTTGTATGTAGGTTATGTCCGGTATTGCAACTCTGTGCCATTTACTTGACTACTCCAATACCACACACTGACAATAGACAAGCTTTGGAGCAGCACCAAAAACTAGAGTGAAAGGGTTTTTTTCACCACTGCCTTCCCTTACTGATTAGCAGCGATCTGATATACTGAATAGGCACAATATTTTCCTGCAACAATGCATGGGCAAACTTAGTGACGGTGTCTTAGCACCAGTGGTATAACTAACGACCGAAGGGCCCGGTGCAAAATTTGGACCTGGGCCCCAACCTATATGTTCGTCAGATGTATGGGCCCTTGTAGCATTCTAGATCCTATAAAGACATACATGTTCAAACCCCATGTAATAATGTCCCCCGTTCTGGCTATACCTTGTAATAATCTCCTCTATCCTGGCCGCTTCCAGTAATAAGACCCCATGCTATAACTTTTTCCCCAATCCTGGGCCCCTTCTTGGTATAATGTCCTCATTCTGGTATAATGTACCCATCCTGATATAATGTCCCCATTTTCTTATAATATCCCCCAACCTGGTATAATATCCCCAATTGCGGTATAATGTCTCCAGTCCTGGTATAATGTCCCCCATGCTGGTATTATGTCCCCTGTCCTGGTATAATATCCCCAATTCTGGAATAATGTCCCCATCCTGGTATAATATCCTCAATTCAAGTATAATGTCCTCATTCTGGTATAACGTCCCCATCCTGGTATAATGTCCCCCATTTTGATATAATGTTTCCCATGCAGGTATAATATTCCCATCTTGATATAATGATCTCATCCTGGTATAATGTCCCCCATCTAGGAAAAATGTCCCCCATCCTGGTATAATGTCCTCATTCTGGTATAATGTTCCCCCATTCTGATATAATGTCCCCCACCCTGGTATAATGCCCCCCACCTTGGTATAATATCAACCTTCCTGGTATAATGTCCCCATCCTGGTATAATGTCCCCATTTTAAAAAGAAACAAATTATTCTACTCACCTTTCCCTGCCACACAGCGTCCTCTTCTATAGCTGATGCAGCAGCCGGAATTACTGGCAAGCCAATGTCTGCTGCTATTCTCTAATTGGTCGGCGGAGTGTACTGTAACACAGGAAACCGGTCGGTCTCATTCAGGTGAAATTGGTGTTGGCAGACCCCCCCTATCACACAGGCCCAGCCATGTTTGCACCTTCTGCAACAGCAATCATTACGCTTCTGCCTGGCATCCATTTCTATGTAAGTTGTTCCTGAGAAAATATTGAGTTAATTTGAAAAAAAAAAAAAAAATCTATATATATATATACATATATATATATGTATATATATATATATATATATATATATATATATATGACACTGCTCAAAAAAATAAAGGGAACACTTAAACAACAGAATATAACTCCAAGTACATCAAACTTCTGTGAAATCAAACTGTCCACTTAGGAAGCAACACTGATTGTCAATCAATTTCACATGCTGTTGTGCAAATGGAATAGACAATAGATGGAAATTATTGGCAATTATCAAGACACACTCAATAAAGGAGTGGTTCTGCAGGTGGGGCCACAGACCACATCTCAGTACCAATGCTTTCTGGCTGATGTTTTGATCACTTTTGAATGTTGGTTGTGCTTTCACACTCGTGGTAGCATGAACCCACAGAAGTTGCTCAGGTAGTGCAGCTCATCCAGGATGGCACATCAATGCGAGCTGAGGCAAGAAGGTTTGCTGTGTCTGTCAGCGTAGTGTCCAGAGGCTGGAGGCGCTACAAGGAGACAGGCCAGTACACCAGGAGACGTGGAGGGGGGCGTAGGAGGGCAACAACCCAGCAGCAGGACCGCTACCTCCGCCTTTGTGCAAGGAGGAACAGGAGGAGCACTGCCAGAGCCCTGCAAAATGACCTCCAGCAGGCCACAAATGTGCATGTGTCTGCACAAACGGTAAGAAACCAACTCCATGAGGGTGGTATGAGGGCTCGACGTCCACAGATGGGGGTTGTGCTCACAGCCCAACACCGTGCAGGACTCTTGGCATTTGCCACAGAACACCAGGATTGGCAAAGTTGCCACTGGCACCCTGTGCTCTTCACAGATGAAAGCAGGTTCACACTAAGCACTTGTGACAGACGTGACAGAGTCTGGAGACGCCGTGGAGAGTGATCTGGTGCCTGCAACATCCTTCAGCATGACCGGTTTGGCATTGGGTCAGTAATGGTGTGGGGTGGCATTTCTTTGGAGGGCTGCACAGCCCTTCATGTGCTCGCCAGAGTTAGCCTGACTGCCATTAGGTACCGAGATGAGATCCTCAGACCCCTTGTGAGACCATATGCTGGTGCGGTTGGCCCTGGGTTCCTCCTAATGTAGGACAATGCCAGACCTCATGTGGCTGGAGTGTGTCAGCAGTTCCTGCAAGATGAAGGCATTGAAGCTATGGACTGGCCCGCCCGTTCCCCAGACCTGAATCCGATTGAGCACATCTGGGACATCATGTCTCGCTCCATCCACCAACGTCACGTTGCACCACAGACTGTCCAGGAGTTAGCGAATGCTTTAGTCCAGGTCTGGGAGGAGATCCCACAGGATACCATCCGCAACCTCATCAGGAGCATGCCCAGGCGTTGTAGGGAGGTCATACAGGCACGTGGAGGCCACACACAATACTGAGCCTCATCAGGAGCATGCCCAGGCGTTGTAGGGAGGTCATACAGGCACGTGGAGGCCACACACAATACTCAGCCTCATCAGGAGCATGCCCAGGCGTTGTAGGGAGGTCATACAGGCACGTGGAGGCCACACACAATACTCAGCCTCATCAGGAGCATGCCCAGGCGTTGTAGGGAGGTCATACAGGCACGTGGAGGCCACACACAATACTGAGCCTCATCAGGAGCATGCCCAGGCGTTGTAGGGAGGTCATACAGGCACGTGGAGGCCACACACAATACTGAGCCTCATCAGGAGCATGCCCAGGCGTTGTAGGGAGGTCATACAGGCACGTGGAGGCCACACACAATACTCAGCCTCATCAGGAGCATGCCCAGGCATTGTAGGGAGGTCATACAGGCACGTGGAGGCCACACACAATACTCAGCCTCATCAGGAGCATGCCCAGGCGTTGTAGGGAGGTCATACAGGCACGTGGAGGCCACACACAATACTGAGCCTCATCAGGAGCATGCCCAGGCGTTGTAGGGAGGTCATACAGGCACATGGAGGCCACACACAATACTGAGCCTCATCAGGAGCATGCCCAGGCGTTGTAGGGAGATCATACAGGCACGTGGAGGCCACACACAATACTCAGCCTCATCAGGAGCATGCCCAGGCGTTGTAGGAAGGTCATACAGGCACGTGGAGGCCACACACAATACTGAGCCTCATCAGGAGCATGCCCAGGCGTTGTAGGGAGGTCATACAGGCACGTGGAGGCCACACACAATACTCAGCCTCATCAGGAGCATGCCCAGGCGTTGTAGGGAGGTCATACAGGCACGTGGAGGCCACACACAATACTCAGCCTCATCAGGAGCATGCCCAGGCGTTGTAGGGAGGTCATACAGGCACGTGGAGGCCACACACAATACTCAGCCTCATCAGGAGCATGCCCAGGCGTTGTAGGGAGGTCATACAGGCACGTGGAGGCCACACACAATACTGAGCCTCATTATGACTTGTTTTAAGGACATTACATCAAAGTTGGATCAGCCTGTAGTGGTTTCTCCACTTTAATTTTGGGGGTGACTCCAAATCCAGGCCTCCATTGGTTAATAAATTTGATTTCCATGGATGATTTTTGTGTGATTTTGTTGTCAGCACATTCAACTTTGTACAGAACAAAGTATTCAATGATAATATTTCATTCATTCAGATCTAGGATGTGTTATTTCAGTGTTCCCTTTATTTTTTTGAGCAGTGTATATGTGGCACCCCAGGGGTCTGGTTTCCACAGTAATAGCAATATTACGTCTGTGAGCAGGTGGGAGGTCTCCTGGTCAGGAATCCTATGCATGCCACACCTCCTGCCCAGTCCTGGGAGGGGAAGAACTTCCCCTATATAAAACTAGGGCTGAGGCAGGGTTAGGGAGAGAAAGAGCAGAGAACACAGACAGAGACACAGTCTGGTCTGTAGTGGAGCAGCTTTAGGGAAAGAAAGATCAGGAGCTCTGTGGGAGCTGTGCTAAAAGAGATCAGGGGCTGGAAGCTGTAGAGCTCGCCCTGATTGAAGAGTTCTTACCGGACCCGGAGTCCGAGGCTGTGGGGATTAATCCTTACCCAGCAGCAGAAACCGCCCGGCAGGGGATTTCAGGTCCTCTGGCCAAGAAACCCGAAGGCACGGTCACACGCAAGGGACCAGCACCGCGACGTGGAGCGGAAGCTACCAGAAGGCCCCGAGTCACCGGCCATACGGGTGAGCACCACACGGTACACTTAGGGACGTGGGCTACTTTTATCAGCCTCTAGCAAGGTAGCCAGAAGAGTACGATTAGTTGGGGAGGCCTACAACTCCGCCTGGCCAGGGGAGATCCCATCAGCTCACGGACTGATCAGGCCCCGATCGCTAGCCAGTACTCCGGGAGGGTCTACCTTGTCACCAGTAAAGACCCAAAACTACACCGCACCGTCTCTGAGTGGTTCCTGCTACCCCCTTCATCCACGTCGGCTGCCCTGAGGCCATACCCCTCCCGTTGGGGGTTATACCATCCACGCTGCACAATCCTTCCACCGGCCTCAGCGGTCTGCCCTGCAGCGGCAGCTCCATAGCTGCGTTCAACCGGTGGCGTAGTCCTCCAACATCTACTGCTAATACTCAGCCACACAGTTTGACTCCCTGGGCACGGACCGGGTCACCGCCACGAGACTACTACCCCCAACAGGCCCGGCTCCGGGTAGTCCCCGCGTGCGCAACGCTACACCAAGTAGGCCCTGGGGCGCGTCAACTTTTGGCGTAGTCGGCAGGATTTCGTGCCCGCAACCACCGGGTACTGCGTGCCTGAAAAAGACTGTTCAAACTTACCAGTGGTGAAGATTCCCGCCATCCGGCGCCATCTTCTACCTTCTTCCCGCCATCCGACGCCATCTTCTACCTCCTTCCCGCCATCCGCGAAGTTTTCCCGCCATCCGGCGCCATCTTCTGCCTTCTTCCCGCCATCCGTGGAGTTTTCCCGCCGTTGGACGCCATCTTGAAGACGCCGCGCGGGAAGAAGAGGGGCGTGGACTCCGAAAGCGTGCGAGAACTGAAGCCCCGCCTCACGTCCGGACGTTGCGTAAAGGTCCTGGAAGGAGCCCAGCAGACGCCGACGTCACAGGAGCGCGACGGAAGGTCCTCAACCCTGACGATCCACTGCGGAGCTGCGGCCTACGGAAGAGGATCATCGCAAGGTAGGCCACGGTCCACTAGGGGGGGAGAAAGATGTCGGATACGGAGGAGAGCTTCACTGCCTCAACCCCCGCCAGCGCCACCGCTGCTGCAGTCATGCCTTTCACCATGCCCTATATCCCGGGAGCAGCCTGGCTACCCCAGTACTCAGGGGAGTCACATACCCTGAATGACTTTAAAGAAAAGCTGGATAGC
This sequence comes from Phyllobates terribilis, assembly GCF_046119375.1. Lineage (NCBI taxonomy): Eukaryota > Metazoa > Chordata > Amphibia > Anura > Dendrobatidae > Phyllobates > Phyllobates terribilis. The sequence goes on along the minus strand of NW_027362762.1, from coordinate 934,131,165 downwards.
CTCTTCCAGGTGTACCCCCTCACAGAAGAGCAAAAAGTGAGCATCCTGGTGGCCCAACTAACCGGGGCAGCCCAAAGGGAGGTAAAATCCTGGCCACCTGGGAGGAGGACTGTCGCAGGGATACTGTTAGAACCTTGCTGTTAGGTTTTTTTTCCTTTGCTGGTCACATGACCTTGTTGGCCTATTTTATCCTGCTCCGCCCTTCTGGCTTTGCTGGACTTCATTGTATATCTACTTTCTAGCTAGCCTGTGCTCTGTATCTAACTCTGTTAGTTTGCTTGGTCTACGGACCTCTATGTTCTATCTATTTTGTTTGTTCGTCTGTCTGCTACTATTTCTGTTAGGAGGTGTCCCATATTCCTCCCAGTCCTTAGTACTTGTAGGGATTCCCTCCTCACATCTATAGGTCTCCGTACAGACTAGATTAGGACTTTAGCAGGTCTGATCGCAGGATCAGGTTCCCTGTTACATCGTAGGGATTCAGCTGAGTCTTATAGTAGGGACAGATCTCCTCTCTTTCCTTAGCTTTGGTAGCAGAACATAACAGTAAGTCCAGCCTGCAAATTCTCTAAGGAAAGATTTTTTTTTTTTTTTTGTTCCATCATGGTGTCGGTTCAGGATTTGGCTAAACACCTGCAGGGACTCTCTCTGGAAGTGGCCGAGCTCCGTCAGCACGTGAGTAACTGTCCTGGAGCATATTTCTTGGAGCCTAAGGTATGTTTGCCGGATTTATTTTTTGGTGAACATCGAGAATTTTTTTCATTTAAAAATGCTTGCTTATTGTATTTTCGTTTGAGACCCAAGTCCTCTGGGGATGAATCCCAGCGCGTAGGGTTCATAATGTCACTTTTGCGCAAAGAGCCTCAGGAGTGGGCCTTTTCTTTGCAACCTAGTGATACATGCTTCAGATCAGTGGATAGTTTTTTTTCTGCTTTAGGACTATTATATGATGATCCTGACCGTGTGGCATCAGCTGAGACTGAGTTGAGACGTTTAAAACAAGGATCAGGTAATGTCGAAAAATATTGTACTCATTTTCGTCGTTGGTCCACTCAAACAGGGTGGAACGATTCTGCTCTGAAAAGTCTATTTCTTGCTGGGCTCAGTGAAAGGGTTAAAGACCTGCTAATTGCTTATCCTACACCTGAGGATTTGCAACAGGCTATGCAATTAGCTATACGGGTGGATAGAAGACTGCGTGCTAGGGTTAATGAGAGCAAATCCTCTGCTATGTCAGTTTCTGGTTATGAGAATGTGTGTACTAACAGTGGTGAACCGATGGAGATTGGATCGGTGGCACCTCGCTCTCAAGAAAAAGACCGTCGTTTTTCAGAAGGCTTGTGTTTCTATTGCGGAAAATCTGGTCATTTGATTAAAGGCTGTGAGCTTCGTATGAAGAAAGAAAAAAAAATGGTCAGTCACGCCCGTATTGCCTGTTTAAATTCCAAGGGTATATTTTTAGCTGCTTCCACGATTGCTCAGGAAAAATTAATGGAATTTCGGGTGTTTGTTGATTGCGGGTCTACACTGAATGTAATTGATGGGGGATTCGTGGAAAAACTCAATTTAAAACCTGAACCTTTATCATCCCCCATTGCTGTGGTTTCTGTGGATGGCTCCCCTTTGAAGAATATTACTCTCAAGGTCAGTGAATTTCCTCTCACTATTAATGGTGTTCACCATGAGAAATTGGATTTGGTAGTGTTGAATAACTTGCCTTCTCCAGTAATATTGGGTTTGCCCTGGTTAAAATTTCACAATCCTGTACTGGATTGGTCTACCAGTGAAATTAAATCCTGGAGCCATAAATGTTATGACAAGTGTTGTAACGGGCGTATTGCAGCTTTGGATAGGGGAGAATTGCCTGTTCCTATTCAGGATTTTTGGAGAGTTTTTTCTGAGAAGGAATCGCAGGTTTTGCCTCCCCATAGAGACTATGATTGTTCTATTGAATTTGTCCCTGGAGCGACTCTTCCTAAAAGTCGTTTATTTAACCTTACCATTCCTGAGAGGAAGGCTTTGGAGGAATACATACAGACAAGTTTGGCCGCCGGTCACATTAGGCCCTCTAAGTCTCCTGTGGCGGTTGGATTTTTTTTTGTAAAAAAAAAGGACGGCGGTTTACGTCCTTGTCTGGATTTTCGTGAGATTAACAAAATTACGGTACGCAATCCTTACCCACTGCCATTGATTCCTGATCTGTTTAACCAGTTATTGGGGGCCAAGTGGTTCTCTAAAATTGACCTTAAGGGGGCATACAATCTGTTGCGCATGAAGGAGGGTGATGAATGGAAGACTGCTTTTAACACTCCTGTGGGTCATTTTGAGAATCTGGTTATGCCTTTTGGTCTTACTAATGCTCCTGCATTTTTTCAGAATCTGATTAATGACATCCTTAGACCTTTGATCGGTAAAAATGTGGTTGTGTATTTGGATGACATTTTGATTTATTCGCCAGATCTGGAGTCTCATTGGCGGAGCGTGCGTGAGGTATTACAGTTATTAATGGACAATTCGCTTTTTGCTAAGCTGGAGAAATGTGAGTTCGCTGTACAGAGAATTAGTTTTTTGGGCTACATTATCTCCAGCAAAGGTTTTGAGATGGATCCGGTTAAGGTTCAGGCTGTGCAGGAATGGCCTAGGCCTATTGGTTTGAAATCGATACAGAGGTTTTTGGGTTTCGCCAATTACTACAGAAAATTCATAAAAAATTTTTCTAGTATTGTCAAACCTCTGACTGATCTCACCAGGAAAGGTGCTGATGCGGTTCAGTGGTCTTCTGAGGCCATTGAAGCTTTTGTGTATCTCAAGGAGAGGTTCACCTCTGCTCCCATCCTTTTGCAGCCTGATGTTACTAGGCCGTTTTTGGTTGAGGTTGATGCTTCCTCTGTGGGGGTTGGCGCAGTATTGTCTCAGGATAACGGGGATGGATTACATCCCTGTGCCTTTTTTTCAAAAAAATTTTCGGAGACTGAACTGAATTACGATATTGGTAATCGGGAATTATTGGCTATTAAACTCGCATTTGAACACTGGCGCCACTTCTTGGAAGGTGCGGAATTTCCCGTTCAGGTTCTTACGGATCATAAAAATCTGATATATCTTGATGCTGCCAAGCGCCTGAATGCCCGTCAGGCTAGGTGGGCACTGTTTTTCTCGCGGTTTAATTTCTCCGTTACTTACATCCCTGGTACTAAGAATGTTAAGGCGGATGCCTTGTCTCGCAGTTTTTCTCCCATAGTCGGTGCTGAGAAAGAGGAAAACATTTTACAAGAAGGTGTTGTGATAGCTGCTTTAGACTCCGTTTTGGAAGATGAGATTCTTAAAGCTCAGGAGAATTCCCCATCTAACACTCCTCATGGGAGGTTGTTTGTGCCTGGGACCTTTAGGAGAGATTTGTTTGTTGAGTGTCACGAATCTCGGTTGGCAGGTCATCCCGGAATCTCTGAGACCAAGAGACTGGTGGGTCGCAGTTTTTGGTGGCCTGGATGGCAGAAGGAAGTCATTAAGTGGGTGCGCCAATGTACTATATGTGCTAGATCTAAGTCCTCACATACTCCTGCTGCGGGGTTGCTTTGTCCTTTGGAGGTCCCCAGTGCTCCTTGGACACATTTGGCTATGGACTTTATAACTGACCTTCCCTCCTCTGAGGGTTTTACTGTCATCTGGGTGGTCGTGGACCGTTTTAGCAAGATGTGTCACTTGGTTCCCTTCGTCAAACTGCCCTGCGCTAAAACTCTCGCTAAGGCCTTTGTCAAGGAAATTGTCAGACTTCATGGCGTTCCTACTGACATTGTTTCTGATAGGGGTCCTCAGTTCGTGGCTCGTTTTTGGCGTGCCTTTTGTGACAGGTTGGGAATTCATTTGTCGTTTTCGTCCGGATATCATCCTGAATCTAATGGCCAGACAGAAAGGAAAAACCAGGATGTTGAGCAGTTCTTGCGTTGTTTTGTGGCAGACAATCAAGAGGGGTGGTCTGAGTTTCTGCCACTTGCCGAATTTGCTCTGAACAATCATACATCTTCTTCTGCTGGTTGTTCGCCTTTTTTTTGTTGTTCTGGGAGACATCCGTCGTTTGGGTCGTTCTCCAAGTTGGGATCTGCCGTGCCTGAGGAGGAGAATTTTTCCGGTGATTTGGAAAGAGTTTGGACGGATGTGCGTGGTAATCTTCAGGAGGCCAACAGAAAATCTAAAGACTACTTTGATAGGAAACGACAGGAGGTTTTGTTCGCTGTTGGTGACATGGTTTGGTTGTCCTCTAGGAATCTGCGGTTGAGGATTCCTTCTAAGAAATTGGGTCCCAAGTTTGTAGGGCCCTTTAAGGTGCTTCAGGTTGTCAACCAATCTGCTGTTAGGTTGGAGGTTCCTACCTCCTGGAGAATTAATCCGGTCTTTCATGTCTCTCTGTTAAAAAAAGCTGTTGTGTCGGATGGTGACGCCTCTGCCTCTGTTCCTCCGGTGGTGGAGGACGGGGAATATGAAATTTCTCGCATCCTTGACTCTAGACGGTATAGAGGTAGTTTGCAGTATCTTGTGGCCTGGAAAGGTTTCGGACCCGAGGATAACTCTTGGGTGAGGTCAGATGATGTTTCCGCGTCCAGACTTATCAGAGCGTTTCACAGGAGATTTCCTGATAAGCCTGGTCCTAGGGGATCCGGAGGATCCTCTTAGAAGGGGGGGGGTACTGTTAGAACCTTGCTGTTAGGTTTTTTTTCCTTTGCTGGTCACATGACCTTGTTGGCCTATTTAATCCTGCTCCACCCTTCTGGCTTTGCTGGACTTCATTGTATATCTACTTTCTAGCTAGCCTGTGCTCTGTATCTAACTCTGTTAGTTTGCTTGGTCTACGGACCTCTATGTTCTATCTATTTTGTTTGTTCGTCTGTCTGCTACTATTTCTGTTAGGAGGTGTCCCATATTCCTCCCAGTCCTTAGTACTTGTAGGGATTCCCTCCTCACATCTATAGGTCTCCGTACAGACTAGATTAGGACTTTAGCAGGTCTGATCGCAGGATCAGGTTCCCTGTTACATCGTAGGGATTCAGCTGAGTCTTATAGTAGGGACAGATCTCCTCTCTTTCCTTAGCTTTGGTAGCAGAACATAACAGATACTAACCCGGCTGAGGGACACCTTTGATACCCGCACCTCAGCCGAGATTAAGCTTAGATTCTATGGGTGCAAGCAGCGAGCACATGAGAGTATAAGGGACTATGCACTAAACCTACAAGAGGCCCTGAGAGCCATTAAGCAAACCGACCCTGACAGCGTGGGAAACGAGGACAGGCTGTTGACCGAGCAATTTATAGAGGGACTATATTGCAATGTCCACCGAACCCAGTTGCGGGCCATAGCCTTACAGGATCCTCATCTGGACTTTGCACAGTTCAAGGACAGAGCCATCCGGGTGCTCCGAGAACCGACACCGGGTGGCGTTGTGACCCACAGGCGCCCAGCTATCACTTACCACCAGGAGGCGGCGCCCTTGTCGGCAGGGCCTGTGGGGGCTGATGCGCAGGCTTTGAACAATGACCCGGCTCCGGACCTGCACCATCAGGTCCAAGAGCTAGCTAAAAGCGTTGCTGCGCTAACCCGAACTGTGCAGTCTTTACAGGTTTCCACTCCAGGGAAGATCCAGCTGGCATCCGGACCGGAGGACATCCCATGGCGTCGACCAAGGAGGACCCCACCGGCCAGAGGAAGACCCAGCGACCGGTACAACGAGGACGGACAACCTATCTGCCGCCGCTGCAATCAACCCGGACATATGGCAAGGTACTGTCCTTTAAACTGGCACAACCTGGGGTAGAGGGCCAACCCCCAGGAAAAAGATCACCAGGCCCATCGAACTGGCGCGATAAATATGTGGGAGGACGTCCAGTCTTGCCTGTGGTACTGGATGGCATCCCTATGAGTGCCCTACTGGACACCGGGTCACAGGTCACCACCATCCCGTACGTGCTCTTCAAGCAGTACTGGAATGACTCGGATATAACCCGCTATCCAGATGACGACTTGAGTATCATCGCCAGTAATGGTCAGCCCGTGCCACAGATCGGATTTAAAGAAATGACCATTAAAATCGGTAGAGTCGAACTGGCAGCACAGGGACTGATCATTGTAGACATTGACAAGCGCGAGAGTCACCCAAAGATAACTCTAGGAACTAATGTGATTGAAAATTGTCTTGCAGAGGTGAATTTCATTTTACAGCAGGTTGCCAAGAACGCCAGCTCCGGCCAGCAGCGAGTGCTCCAGAAAGAGATCCGGGCACTGATGCAACGGCAACAGGTGGAACTCTCCGGTGGTGAGATTGGTAGCGTAAGAATGTGTGACCCTTTCCCTATTGCCATGCCCCCGAAAAGTGAAATGATGATTTGGTGCCGGGCAGCTATTGGTCTGAGAGGTAGAGATTAGAGATGAGCGTTGTTCTACTCGAACTGTTCGCCAATCTCAAATTCGAGCTGTTTTGGGCGGTGTTCGAGCCGGTCGGCGAACACGAACAATTTGAGAAAAATTCGGCTGTTCGAGGTTATGTTCGATAACTGTTCGTGCACCAAAATCATAACTGGATTTTTTCTCAGTAATGATGAAAATTAATGTTAATACGCAGTTTGAGTGTACAGCGGGGCGGGGGATGGATCTCTGCAGGAACAATGAAGATCTCCATTTTTTTTTCTCTTTCCCGCATTTGCAGTGGGGAGGTGCAATCTGTCAGCCTATCAGCAGCGCACACACGGAGCGAAGTGCTTTTTTTCACACAAGCAAGGGCATGTGTGATTGGCAGTGTATGTCACATGTCCTTGCCCTATAAGACCAAGCCATTTTCCCCGTCGCCACCATTTTCTCACTGCTGCAGCTGCGTGTTAGACGGCACCGCTGTTGCTGTGTGTGCTATACCTTGTTAATTTCAAGCCAATTTTCTCTGAAATCTACAGATAGCTTGGGAGTAGGGAATAGTTGTGATTGCAGTCCTTTTAAGGACTAGGTTACAGCATTTCCTACGACTTTCATCAGGGAGGTCTGTGCTCTTAAATAGATAGGTTGTGGGAGTAAAGACTAATTGTAATTGGAGTCCTTTTCAGGACTAGGTTACATGAGTTCCTATCAGTTTTTGCCAGGCAGGTCTGTGCCAGTGCTGTGCAAGTTTTTTTCACAGCATTTGGCTGAATCTAGCAAAGCTAATCCTTTTTGGCCTATTGCAGAGTGTGTTAGTTAGTGGAGTAGCCTATCTGTGTTGCAAGATATAACACCTGTGTATAGAATACCAATTTTTTTACTGCACCTAGTGAAGTAAAATCTTTTGGGCATAGCATCATTCTATTAGTCCATCTATACTGACCTCCATCAGGTTGCAAACTGAATATAATTTTTTTCTGCATCTAGCTCTGAAAAAATATTTGGGCTTCTAGCGGTGTGTGGGACTTGGTCTATTAGTCCATCTATACTGACCTCCATCAGGTTGCAAATTAAAAATAATTTTTTTCTGCATCTAGCTCTGAAAAAATATTTGGGCTTCTAGCGGTGTGTGGGACTTGGTCTATTAGTCCATCTATACTGACCTCCATCAGGTTGCAAATTAAAAATAATTTTTTTCTGCATCTAGCTCTGAAAAAATATTTGGGCTTCTAGCAGTGTGTGGGACTTGGTCTATTAGTCCATCTATACTGACCTACATCAGGTTGCAAATTAAAAATAATTTTTTTCTGCATCTAGCTCTGAAAAAATATTTGGGCTTCTAGCGGTGTGTGGGACTTGGTCTATTAGTCCATCTATACTGACCTCCATCAGGTTGCAAATTAAAAATAATTTTTTTCTGCATCTAGCTCTGAAAAAATATTTGGGCTTCTAGCAGTGTGTGGGACTTGGTCTATTAGTCCATCTATACTGACCTCCATCAGGTTGCAAATTAAAAATATTTTTTTTCTGCATCTAGCTCTGAAAAAATATTTGGGCTTCTAGCGGTGTGTGGGACTTGGTCTATTAGTCCATCTATACTGACCTCCATCAGGTTGCAAATTAAAAATAATTTTTTTCTTCATTTATCTCTGAAAAAATATTTGGGCTTCTAGCAGCGTGTGGGACTTGTTCTATTAGTCCATCTATACTGACCTCCATCAGGTTGCAAATTAAAAATAATTTTTTTCTGCATCTAGCTCTGAAAAAATATTTGGGCTTCTAGCAGTGTGTGGGACTTGGTCTATTAGTCCATCTATACTGACCTCCATCAGGTTGCAAATTAAAAATAATTTTTTTCTGCATCTAGCTCTGAAAAAATATTTGGGCTTCTAGCAGTGTGTGGGACTTGGTCTATTAGTCCATCTATACTGACCTCCATCAGGTTGCAAATTGAATAAAAAAAATTTCTGCATCTAGCTCTGAAAAAATATTTGGGCTTCTAGCGGTGTGTGGGACTTGGTCTATTAGTCCATCTATACTGACCTCCATCAGGTTGCAAATTAAAAATAATTTTTTTCTTCATTTAGCTCTGAAAAAATATTTGGGCTTCTAGCAGTGTGTGGGACTTGTTCTATTAGTCCTTCTATACTGACCTCCACCAGGTTGCAAATTGAATATAATTTTTTTCTGCATCTAGCTCTGAAAAAATATTTGGGCTTCTAGCGGTGTGTGGGACTTGGTCTATTAGTCCATCTATACTGACCTCCATCAGGTTGCAAATTAAAAATAATTTTTTTCTGCATCTAGCTCTGAAAAAATATTTGGGCTTCTAGCGGTGTGTGGGACTTGGTCTATTAGTCCATCTATACTGACCTCCATCAGGTTGCAAATTAAAAATAATTTTTTTCTGCATCTAACCCAGCCAATAGTTTTGGCCTAATACCACAGTTTGGCCACTCAGCTCTGCTCGGTTACCATCCATTGTTTTTTTGTGCAAACAACTCCAGAGTTGTGAATTAGTTAACCACCAAAATGAGTGGAAAAAGGCCTGCTGCTGGTGGAAAGGGGAATAGGCGTGTTGGGAAGGGGAAAAAAGGTTGTGTCCGTGGGGTAGGTGCAGAAGAAAGACCATCTTCCAGCCAAACTAAAATGTCTACTTCTTTTAGCGGACAATGTGATAAGATCCCTTTCTTACGGCCACGCCAATCGCTACAAATTCCAGATGAGGCACAAAAACAGCAGGTGCTTCAACGGATATCAAGTGCTCCTTTAAGTGGTCTCTCCTCCACATCAACTTCAACATCACAAATACTCCAATCCTCAAAGGTGTCACCCAAATCGCACTTGCTTCCTCACAGGTCCCAAATCTCCAGCTGCCCGTCTGAGTATGAGGTAGAACAGATGGTTAAGTCTGCAGAGCTGTTTACTCATACTATAGCCTGGGAATCAGAGGTCGACTCCAGCGCTTCTGTGAATCCAGACGAGGAAATGATCTCCACTGATGCCCAGAATCTTTATGAGTCGGATCCAGGACCAGACGCAGAAGGTTCTGACCATAATGTAGACCCTCATTCCCAAACTGTAACTCCTGTTGGTGGAGACAATGAGGAAGACGATGATAAGACTCAAATACCTGATTGGAGCGACAACTTTAGTTTTTTGTCAGGGCAGGAACAGGTTGGCTCTGAGGACGACGGGTGTGATAACGCACAGGGTGATGATGATGAGGTCGGAGATCCCACTTACTGTCAACCCACAGTCAGCCAAGAGATGAGGTCAGCAGAGGAGGTGGAGGAAGATGCTAGTGACGACGAGGTCAGGTTGCGCCTTCCTGGACAGAGACGTAGTACTGGAAGCACGTCAACAACTGCATCCTCAAACACAACTCTGCCTCTCACCACAAGTCGTGGTGGCTCTTCAGGTCGCATGGGTGCTAAGCCTTGCATAGCCTGGGCATTTTTTCAGATCGATAAAGATGACCCAACTCGTGTTATCTGTAACATTTGTCAGCAAAAGCTAAGTAGAGGCCAAAAAATACATAGTTTGAGTACTTCATGCATGAACCGGCACATGGACATGAAGCATAAGTTGCAGTGGGAAGCTCAGTGTGCTACAATGCGGTCTAGCCGGCCGGGCCAACCACCGTCTGCCATATCTTGTGCATCCGCGGCCTCTTCATCCTCTGTGACTGGGGGGACAGCAGTCACACCTGTTTTGGGGCGCAGACCTGCCACCTCTTTACCCGCAACAGCCAGCGTGATTGGCAGGTCATCATTTTCTTTGGAGGTGGTAACACCAGCTGGTCTTGAGCGCTGTCCGACATCGATAGCACCACCTTTGGATCAAGGCAACCTAACATGTCCGCCTGCATCTTCCTCACAGACCGGCAGTTTGCCGGGGACACCCTTATCAACCCCGTCTAAGCACAATAGCCAGCCCTCGGTCCCTCAGATGTGGACAAGTAAAAGACCATTTCCTCCTAGCCATGAGAAAGCTAAGAGGTTGAATTTCACCATCTGCAAGCTCTTGGCTACAGAAATGCTGCCTTTCCGCCTGGTGGACACAGAGGATTTTCGAGACCTTATGTCCGTCGCAGTGCCCCAGTACCAGATGCCCAGTCGGCACTACTTCTCAAAGAAATGTGTGCCTGCGCTCCACCAGCATGTCGCACACAACATCACCGCTTCTTTGAGAAACTCTGTGTGTGACAGGGTGCATTTCACCACAGACACTTGGACGAGTAGGCATGGACAGGGGCGTTACATGTCGCTGACTGGGCACTGGGTAACTATGGTGACAGCAGGACAAGGGGCTGCTGTCCAAGTCTTGCCGTCCCCACGAGTTGTGCGTCAATCCTCTTTATGTCATTTTTCCACCACTGCTTCTGCCTCCTCAACCTCCTCTCGGTCTTCCACCTGCACCCAAAGCCTGTCTGGTCATGCCACAAGCTTTCTAACTGCGCAGAAGGGATCCTGCACACCTCCTTACTATGCTGGCAGTAGGGCTCAACGTCATCAGGCGGTTTTTACATTGAAATGTCTGGGAAATGTGAGTCACACAGCTGAGGAGTTGTGGTCAGCTCTGGAGAACCAATTTCATGAATGGTTGTCTCCACTGGACCTGAAACCAGGGAAGGCCGTGTGCGACAATGCTGCAAACCTGGGTGCGGCCCTTCGCCGGGGCAATGTCACACACGTGCCTTGTATGGCTCACGTGTTGAACCTGGTTGTCCAGCAATTTTTAGCCCACTATCCCGGACTAGATGGCCTTCTGCAGAGGGCACGGTCGCTGTGTGCTCACTTCCGCCGTTCGCATCCCGCAGCTCAGCGACTTACATCTCTACAGAAGTCGTTGGGCCTGCCACTTCACCGGCTAAAATGCGATGTGCCTACCCGGTGGAATTCAACTCTGCACATGTTGCAGCGACTGTGGCAGCACCGACAAGCCCTGGTGCAATACGTTCTGACGTATAGCCTGGGCCAACGAGATTCAGAGGTGGGGCAAATCACGCTGGAGGAGTGGTCTCAGATCAGGGACCTATGCACCCTTCTGCACAGTTTTGAAATGGCGACGAAGATGTTTAGTGCTGACGATGCCATTATCAGCATGACTATTCCGGTGATTTACATGCTGGAGCACATGTTAAACAGAATTCGGAGTCAGGTGGTGGCACAAGAGGAGGTGGAGGAAGTAGAGGAGGAGGAGTTGTATGCGGAAGGGCTAACATCTGCAAGGTCCAGACGGTCGGCAGCACCAAGGCGGCAGGCATGTGAGGGTGGGGGAGATGGTTTTACCAGGGCGCATGGTAGCAGCCAAACTAGTGAGGAAGGTGCAGGAGCCCAGGAAGAAGTGGAGGACGAACTGATGGAAGACTCATCAGATGAGGGAGACCTTGATCACATTTCTGTTGTGCGAGGTTGGGGGGAGAGGACAGAGGAAGGAAGCATGATTGTTACCTCGCCACCAACACAACAGGGACTTGGTGCTCCTGGATGCGCAACACACATGAGTGCCTTCTTGCTGCACTACCTGCAACATGACCCTCGAATTATGAGAATTAGAAATAATCCTGACTACTGGGTTGCCACACTGTTAGATCCCCGGTACAAAAGTAAATTTGCAGAAATTATTCCTGCCATAGAAAGGGATGCACGCATGCAGGAGTATCAGCAGAGACTGTTGCAGAATCTTACATGTGCTTTTCCACAAAATACCAGTGGTGCACGTAGTGAATCTCACAGTTCCAACTTGCCAACCGTGGGACCGTCAAGTGTTCAGCACTCAAACCGTGACAGAACCACAGTATCTGCTGGTAACATCAATTTTGCGGAATCATTTCACCACTTTTTTAGCCCATCCTTTGCAAGGCCACAGGAGACAAGAAGTCTGACACATAGTCAACGCCTAGAGACGATGGTACAGGAGTATCTCCAAGTAAACATTGAAGCCACGACTGTGTCACTGGACCCTTGCTCTTTTTGGGCTTCCAATCTGGATAAATGGCCGGAGCTAGCCACTTACGCCTTGGAGATCTTGTCATGCCCCGCAGCCAGCGTTCTGTCTGAACGTGTGTTCAGCGCTGCTGGTGGTGTGCTGACAGATAAGCGCACGCGGCTCTCCACTGATAATGTAGACAGACTCACGTTCATAAAGATGAACAAATCATGGATCCGAAACGACTTTTCTACCCCTGTGTCATCCTGGGGAGAGTAAAAGCTTGATGATTGGTTAAAATCACCCTACCAACCGTTTTAAGCTTTCAAATTACTAATCATGTTTATCTGTATCTTGACTGGAAAATAATTTGGGCTTTGTAGCAGTGTGCAGCACTGATCCTATTAGGCCATCTATACTAAAGCTTCACCAGATTTAAAATTAAAAATAATTTTTAGCTGCATCTAGCCCGGAAAATAATTTTGGGGCTCCGAGATGCGCAAGGCACATAAGTGCCTTCTTGCTGCACTACCTGCAGCATGACCCTCATATTGTCAGAATTCGAAGTAATCATGACTACTGGGTTGCCACACTCTTAGATCCCCCAAACTTTTCGATCAACCTTTTCATTTTAATAAAGACCAAAAAAATGGTCATTTTTGAAATTATAAGCATTAGCAGGTTGTTAGAAACTGAAATCAAACAGTTTTCAACTCAAAACTTTATTCTAGGTGATGTTACATTTTCACATAGGACCCCTTGTTCGAAAGGAGCTTCTGAACTCTCTCGTCCATTGAATTTGTCAGGTTTTGGATGGTTTCTGCTTCAATTGTTTTGCATGAGGACAGAATACCCTCCCAGAGCTGTTGCTTAGATGTGAACTGCCTCCCGCCATCATAGACACTCCTTTTAATGATGCTCCAAAGGTTCTGAATGGGGTAGAGGTCAGGGGAGCATGGGGGTCACACCATAAGTTTGTCCCCTTTTATGCCCATATCAGCCAGAGATGCAGATGTTTTATGTGCAGCATGAGATGGTGCATTATCATGCAGAAAAATGATCTTGCTGTGAAATACACGGTTCTTCTTCTTGAACCATGGCAGGAAGTGCTGTTTGAGAAAATCCACATACATTATGGAGTTCATCTTTAGCGCCTTCAGGGATCCTAAAGGGGCCGACAATCTCTCTCCCCATGATTCCAGCCCAAAACATTACTCCACCTCCTCCTTGTTGGCGCTGTAGCCGTGTTTGCGTGGGGTGTCCATCAACCAGCCATCCTCCACTCCATCCATCTGGACCATCGAGCGCTGCACGGCACTCATCCGTGAACAAAACAGTTTTGAAATCAGTCTTCATGTAATGTTTGGCCCACTGGAGCCGTTTCTGCTTGTGTGAAGTGGATAGAGGAGGTCGACAGGATGGCGCATGCACAGCTGCAAACCTCTGAAGGACCCTGCATCTTGTTGTTCGGGGGACGTTGGAGGCACAAGCAGCTTCAAAAACTTGTCTGCTGCTATGACAAGGCTTTTTTGCCGCTGCTCTTTCAACCTGACGTAATTGCCTGTAGGAAAGAGTCCTCAATTTGCCCTTATCAGCACGCACACGTGTGTACTGTGAATCAGCTACATACTTCTTGATTGCCAAGACACTTCATCCTGATCATCGCACAATGTTGATTGTAGTCATGCCTTGACCTAAACACTCCACAATTTGTTGCTTCTCAGCAGCCGACACATCCTTTTTCTTTCCCATTTTGGCAGAAAATGTAGGCTGCTTAATAATGTGAGAGAGCCTTCTTAAGTAGTCTTGCCTTTCATTGGACACACCTGCCAAACTAATTAGCACAGGTGTCTGCAATTGCTTACAGTGATATAAAGAGCCCTGACACACATCACCATCAATGAGTTTAACTGACAAACAAACAAATTCTTCCCTTATCACTCCTAAACACTTTTTGTATAATAATTTGGAACGCAGTGTACATGTGCTTTTCCACAAAACACCAGTGGTTCACGTAGTGAATCTTACAGTTCTAACTTGCCAACCGTGGTCTGTATGGAGTTGTTCAATAAAGGGCCCAAAATTAAGATAACATAGATGGGAGAGGTCTCTATGAATAGGAATTCCTAAGTATTTGATACCCTGTGAGGGCCAGGCAAAGGGAAAGTTGGACTGGATGGAATCCTATATGGATTTGGGGAGGAAGACATCGAGGGCCTCAGACTTCGCTGCATTGATTTTAAAATTTTACCATGTAACAAAGTGATCTATTTCAGCCATAACAGCATGGATGGATATATGTGATTGAGTGATATATACTAGGACATCATCAGCAAATAGAGAGCACTTGTACTCGGTGCCTCCCACCTCAATCCACCTAATATTGGGGTTATGGCGAATTGATGAGAGCAGGTGCTCCGTCACTAGGATGTATAAGAGAGGGGACAGAGGACATCACTGCCTTGTCCCATTGGTGATTGTGAAAGGTGATGAAAATGTTCTGACGCACCCCCTGGGCCTTGGGACACCCGGAGCCGGACCCTTTTTGGTGGATGCTGGTGGTTGTAGTCTTCGTGGCGGCGACCCAGTTCCGTGGCTCAGGGCGGTCAAACCAGTGGCGGAACTATTTATGTGGTTTTGATGTTTAAATGTCCGACTACGCCACCCGTGGATTGCGGTCAGAGTGAACCGCCGCTACAGGGCAGACCACTGAGGCTGGTGTTGTGGGTGCAGCAGAGCGTAGCATAACTCCCCACGGGAGGAGTATAGCCTCAGGGCAGTGTATGCGGAGGATGGGGGTGATGGTGCAGGGCAGCAGCAGTAACGACACGGAGTCAGTGATGCAGTTCAGGGCCTTTACTCACAGTTCTTATTATCCAGACCACGTCTGCAGGTAACGGCTGTCCACGTCGTACTGTGCTCACCAGGTGAGGGGCTCAGACAACTCCCAGATAACTTTGGAGCACTTCACAGGACCCCCTTTGTGTGTCCTTTGTCTGGCCTTTCTTACCAACACTTCTGTCCGGCTGCCTCGGGCCTCCTCTTGGTAAACTTGGCGCCAGTTTCCCTGACCCTATGTGGTGCCTTCCTAGCGGGTGTAGCGAGGGGCTGCGCCACATAAAATGTCAGAGCCTCCAGTTTCTAGCTGAGGGTCGTTTCCTGCCTCCACTAGTTCGGGGACCGGTCTCCCCCTTTGGCCTGACCCCTCCACGCAGGTGGATTCGGGCGTGCGGTGGCGACTCGCCCGTCCGCACCCCTGGGATCCCTTCATTCCTCGTTCCTGGAGCCTTCTCCGCTCCTCTTCCTTCCTTCTCCCTCTTCCAGGCCTGGGCCTCTGTTACTAGGCCCGCCTCCGGAGCAGAGCTCATGCAGAGCCCCTGCTCCCTGCCACTTCTGCTCAGACTTCTCTGCACTGAACTAAGATGGTGCCCACCTTTTATACTCCCTTCTCAATGCACCCAGGAACTGCTTCCTCCCTGCTCCTGCACTACAGGGTTCCCCTTCCTCAGTGTTCCCTCCCCCCACTCCAGCCAGGGACAGGGACTGTCGTGCCCATCTCAGGGGCATATTGGTCGCCCTGCCCCACGGCAATGTGGTGTAATGCATGCAGGTGTCGGGTCCTGATCCACACTCCATCCTTACCTGAGAGTGAGATATCACACCTCTGGGTGAGGTGCAATACGTCTTTAGCAACCGAGCCCTCAGGGTGCTACAGTTCCATTTATCTTCAGCCTAGGTGACGTATTGCGATACAGGGCCGTGATTTTGGCTATAAAAGGGTCCCCTAGACCCCTACCCCAAGCTTTTTAAGAGAATCATATATGGCGTGCCAGGAGACTCTATGGAATGCTTTCTCAGCATCCAACGAGAGTATCTAATTACAAATTTTTAACTGCATCTAGCCCAGGAAATACTTTGTGCCTAGTAGCAGTGTCTGCTAGTAAGCGGATTATCCCGGCTGTTAAGCAAGCTGCACCACCTGTAGTTTAGACACTTAATTTTTTCAAAGGAAATGCTTCGGGACCATGGGATACTTAGTGAAGAGCATCAGGAGGCACCCCAAGGCATAGGGGCTGGGACTGGCAGTAGGATGCCTTGCGGTGGACAGCCGAGCTCGATCCTTATAAAAGCTTTTTAACTGCAGCAGCTTTAGTGGACGCTACTGGAGCTGGAATTACCGCGGCTGCTGGCATGAGACTTGCCCTCCAATAGATCCTTGTAAATGGATTTAAAGTGTATTCATTCAAATTAGAGAGACAATTTAAATTAAAAAGCTTAGAGCTGCCTCCACCACAAGGGGGCTCGCTCGACCCACCAGCGGACAGGCACCAGTATTGGGAGAGGGGGGCTGGCCGTCAGGGTTCACCGCGGCTCTGGCACAAACCCGGCGACACGGAGGTGGCACGGGCAGGAGCGGACTGGCCGTGTCGGCTTCTCACTTTTTGGATTTTAGAAGGGCATGACATGCCTATATCTGTGTCTCCCCCTCCTTTTACTCCTCCACCTCTTTTATTTTCGCATGACTATATGTACTTGTCACTTTTCCATGTGTTAGTTATGTCTTCTGAGCAGTTTGTCAGCTTTTGGACACCTTTGAAGGTGTTTTCTATGTGTTTCTATGTGTTTTTGTTTGCCTGCCATTGGTTTTAACGGTGTTCGAAGGTGTTCGACGAACAGTTCGACGAACAGTTCGGCGAACACACGGGTGTTCGACGAACCGAACCGAACTCGAACACTACGGGGGTGGCTCAACACTAGTAGAGATTACCAGGCCATGGTAGAACCAGTCTACTCAGACAGTAGGCCCACCATTTTGACAGCACGGGGGGTAGTTGATGTACGCCATGGGAGGGTGCCCGTTCGTATAATAAATATCGGGAAAAGGGAAGTATACCTGCCCCGGTATGCTACGCTAGCCAAATTATATACTATCAACCAAAATTCTATACAGTCTGTGGAACCCTTGCCTCCATCTCACCCGGAGGAAGGTAACGGCTCTACGAAAATAATGGAGGATTGGTGTCAGCAACTACATTTGGGTGCTGACTCCACTCCCTCCCACCAGAAACAGGGAGTCTACCGGGTGGTTCGAGAGTACGAGAGAGTGTTTAGTAAACACCCGTTAGACTTCGGGCGAGTCAAGGGGGTAGAACACCACATCCCCACGGGAGACCATCCTCCCATAAAAGAGAGGTATCGACCCGTACCCCCTGCACACTACCAACACGCCAAGGGGATGCTTAGAGACATGAAGGAGGCTGGGGTAATCAGGGATAGCTGTAGCCCCTGGGCAGCTCCACTAGTCTTGGTCAAAAAGAAAGACAACACCATGAGAATGTGTGTAGATTACCGGAAAATTAACCGTATCACACACAAAGATGCGTACCCCTTACCAAGAATAGAGGAGTCTTTGGCTGCTTTAAAATCTGCTAACTTCTTCTCCACCTTGGATCTCACTAGCGGGTACTGGCAGGTTCCTGTAGCAGAGGCGGACCGGGAGAAGACCGCATTCACCACCCCGATGGGACTTAGCGAGTTTACCTGCATGCCGTTCGGACTCTGCAACGCACCAGGAACCTTCCAGCGATTGATGGAATGCTGTCTGGGACACCGAAACTTTGAGACGGTCCTGTTATACCTGGACGATGTCATCGTCTATTCCAAGACCTACGAGGACCACCTGAAACACCTGGCGGAAGTGTTCGAAGCTCTGGCAAGTTACGGCCTAAAGGTGAAACCCTCCAAGTGTCACCTCCTGAAGCCAAAGGTGCAGTACCTGGGACACGTGGTGAGTGCTGACGGAGTGGCTCCCGACCCTGATAAGATCACCGCAATTAAGGAATGGCCAAGCCCCTCCACCGTAAAGGAAGTGAGGCAGTTCCTCGGGTTGGTAGGTTACTACCGAAGGTTCATTCCCGGTTTCACCAAAAAGGCAGCTCCTATGCAGGACCTCCTGATAGGCCAGTCCAGGAAGGCCAAGAACCAGAAGCCACCCTTCAGATGGGAGAAGCTGGAAGAAGAGTCCTTCCGCCAGCTGAAGATGGCCCTCACGGGGGATGAAATCCTGGCGTACCCTGATTATAGCCAGCCCTTTGTCCTCTACACCGACGCCAGTAACATCGGGCTAGGAGCCGTACTGTCCCAGATCCAGCAGGGGAAGGAACGGGTAATTGCTTACGCCAGCCGAAAACTGCGACCCACCGAAAGAAACCCTGAGAATTACAGCTCATTTAAGCTAGAGTTCCTGGCAGTGGTGTGGGCAGTCACCGAACGCTTTAAGCACTACCTCGCTGCTTCCCGGTTCACCGTGTACACGGATAACAACCCGTTGACACACCTGGACACTGCAAGACTCGGTGCCCTAGAGCAGAGATGGATGGCCCGCTTGTCCAACTATGAGTTTACAATCAAATACCGGGCAGGACGGTCCAATACCAACGCGGACGCCCTGTCCAGGATGCCGAACCTACCGGACGTAGGGGAAGATTTAGAGGAACTGGAAGAAGTTGAACTCCCGGCGTTCCACCGTCATGGGACTATCCAGTATTCCCACCGTGTAAGGAGTAAGCAATCCGCTACGTTCAACCCATTACCTCATTACAACTGGGCGGAGACGCAAGACAGTGACCCTGCCGTCCGACTGGTAAAGGAGATGCTGACTCGGCCAGATGCACGCCTTGACCCAGACGCTCCGGAGGAAGCCAAGCAACTGTGGGCTGAGAAGAGTCGACTGTTCCTTTACAAGGGGAAGTTGTGCCGCAGAATGGTTAACTCCCGGACGCATGAACTAATCTGGCAAGTAGTGGTGCCAAGAAGAGACGCAGCTATGGTGATGGAGGCATACCACGACGGAGCTGGGCACTTCGGATGGAAGAAGCTGGAGTTCCTGCTGCGCGGGCGGTTCCATTGGGTAGGCATGAGAGGAACCATCGAGAGGTGGTGCAGAGACTGTGGCCCATGCAACCTAAGAAGGAGGGACCGTGCCAGCCAGAAGACTCCCCTGCAGTCCATCATCACCAGACAGCCGTTGGAACTGGTAGCCTTGGATCATGTAAAACTGACCCCAAGCAGAAGTGGCTACGTCTTCGCGTTAACCATCGTGGATCACTACTCCCGGTTCTTGGTTGTCGTCCCCGTCAAGGACCTAACGGCTCAAACAGCAGCTAGAGCCTTCCAGCAGCACTTCTGCCGTCCGCACGGATACCCGGAGCAGGTGCTGACGGACCAGGGGCCTGCCTTTGAAGCGGAAGTCTTCCAGGAGTTCTGCACCCTGTATGGCTGCCGGAAGATAAGAACAACACCCTATCACCCGCAAACTAATGGACTTTGTGAGAAAATGAACCAGGTGGTGATAGATCTTCTGAAAACATTGCCCCTGGAAGAACGTAGTCTGTGGCCTGAAAAGCTGCCCGACCTGGTGGACCTATACAACCACATCCCTGTAGGTTCCACCAACTGTACCCCGGCTTACCTAATGAGGGCAAGACCTGGTAAGCTTCCTGTTGATCTGGAGATGGGAGTCCTGACACCCGAGGACACTTCACCAGAAGCAGACTGGGACACAGAGAGGCAGCAGCAGTACCGGAAAGTACAGGAGAGCGTGGAGCGAAGTCTCTGTCAAGCTAGGGAAAGACAAGAGAAAACTTACAACCAGTATGCTTCCGCTGTTCCCCTGGTGCCCGGAGAGCAGGTCTTGAAGAGGAAAAGACGGCTCCACAAGTTGGACGACCAGTGGGAGAAGGACCCGTACACCGTACTGCCCTCAAGCCACGACAACCCAAAGATCTGTACAATCAGTAAAGACGGAGGGGAAACCACAGCCATTGTATCCCGGGATCACCTGAAGAAGTGTCCCGAACAGCTACGGAACCCTGAAGAGGAACAAGAAGACCCTCGACCCGTAGAGGAAAGGGAAGATATGGTTAGTACTGTGCTCGGAGACTTCCCTCGGTCTTGGACTCAAGTCAATGGTGCTGTTGTGGTACCCGTCCTCACGTTCCTCCAACCAGCATCCCAAGTGCCTACGGAGACACAGGTAGAGCTGGAAGAACAGCCGGTCCAGGAGGCAGAAGACCCCACACAAGCAGACCAGGAGAATCAACCCTCTGCTTATAGTGAGCCTGCCATACCCCTAGTGAGCCATAGAGTCCGTAGACGGCTGCCCAGTTTACCCTTGACAGCTCCTATACCCTGTAGCTCAGGACCAGTCAGCCAGCTCCGTAGGTCCACTAGGGTCACTAGAGGCCAGTTGCCCATACGGTGGAGGATCTAAATGTTCAAGCTATTTTATTAATGTTTACCTGTTTATTGTTGCTTGTGTATAATTATGTGTTTCTAGTTATTTGTAGGAGTCTTTGGTGGATTTACCGGGAATCCTTTGTGCATATAGTTGGAGCGTAACCCAAGACGGACTAAAAGACTGATAAGGACTCGGGGCAGGACAGACCCCTACCTGGTTACGTCTCCCTGTTTTGGTGAAATGGACACCTTTGTTTTCCTCAAAAGTTACACCCGGTTGCGGACACGCCGTGACCACCTTATGTGTTGTCTCTACCAGAACGTTATTGTTTATACCTTGTTATGTTTACAAAAGTATGTTTAGTCCCGGAGTACTAAATTTCACTAGGGGGGAATGTGGCACCCCAGGGGTCTGGTTTCCACAGTAATAGCAATATTACGTCTGTGAGCAGGTGGGAGGTCTCCTGGTCAGGAATCCTATGCATGCCACACCTCCTGCCCAGTCCTGGGAGGGGAAGAACTTCCCCTATATAAAACTAGGGCTGAGGCAGGGTTAGGGAGAGAAAGAGCAGAGAACACAGACAGAGACACAGTCTGGTCTGTAGTGGAGCAGCTTTAGGGAAAGAAAGATCAGGAGCTCTGTGGGAGCTGTGCTAAAAGAGATCAGGGGCTGGAAGCTGTAGAGCTCGCCCTGATTGAAGAGTTCTTACCGGACCCGGAGTCCGAGGCTGTGGGGATTAATCCTTACCCAGCAGCAGAAACCGCCCGGCAGGGGATTTCAGGTCCTCTGGCCAAGAAACCCGAAGGCACGGTCACACGCAAGGGACCAGCACCGCGACGTGGAGCGGAAGCTACCAGAAGGCCCCGAGTCACCGGCCATACGGGTGAGCACCACACGGTACACTTAGGGACGTGGGCTACTTTTATCAGCCTCTAGCAAGGTAGCCAGAAGAGTACGATTAGTTGGGGAGGCCTACAACTCCGCCTGGCCAGGGGAGATCCCATCAGCTCACGGACTGACCAGGCCCCGATCGCTAGCCAGTACTCCGGGAGGGTCTACCTTGTCACCAGTAAAGACCCAAAACTACACCGCACCGTCTCTGAGTGGTTCCTGCTACCCCCTTCATCCACGTCGGCTGCCCTGAGGCCATACCCCTCCCGTTGGGGGTTATACCATCCACGCTGCACAATCCTTCCACCGGCCTCAGCGGTCTGCCCTGCAGCGGCAGCTCCATAGCTGCGTTCAACGGGTGGCGTAGTCCTCCAACATCTACTGCTAATACTCAGCCACACAGTTTGACTCCCTGGGCACGGACTGGGTCACCGCCACGAGACTACTACCCCCAACAGGCCCGGCTCCGGGTAGTCCCCGCGTGCGCAACGCTACACCAAGTAGGCCCTGGGGCGCGTCATATATATATATATATATATATATATATATATATATATATATATTTATATATATGTCCATCTAGATCGGTGGGGGTCCAACCACTGGACTGTTACCATCAGTGCTATAGACTTAGAATGGAGCAGCAAGTTACATTGTCAACCATCACTCCATTTCAACTCCTCCTAACTGTAGTGTTTCAGCTGTGGGGAGATTGTGATCCTCCGTTTTGGTGATACTTGGAAATATCAGAGGTCTGATCCCCTCCAAAGTTCATATAATTGATTTTTGATAGATGCTTCTGGCTGGAATATCCCTTTAAGTTCAGTACTTGCTGTGTTTTACTCCTAGACATACATAAATTCTGGAGGAGGAAGATGGCAATTTTACCATCTTTGTCTTGAGTGTCAATGTACATTGAGATCCCCCTTTTAAAAACAGTGTTTGCCCAGACTAAGCTTCATTTACTTGAACTTCATGTCCTTTTCCTATACATATACATGTACATGGCCGCTGTCACATTTTAGTTGTCTGTGCACTAAAGTTGAAATTCAATTCTTTCCTGTTTATTTAAGCATTTTGAAAAAAAACCTTGCGTTTTCTGCTTGAAATGAACTCACAATGACACAGTCTAAGCACAACACCTGAAAAAGGTATTTTCTTCCCATAGTTGCAGTGCAGGTCTGTATAAACCCCTCCTTGCTACCTCTCTACATACCTGTTCATATGGACCCACGTGGGGCGAGAGAGCAGTCGTTACCTGCACAGTGAGTATCTATCTACAGATCTATCTATCTATCTATCTATCTATCTATCTATCTATCTATCTATCTATCTATCTATCTATCATCTATCTATCTATCTATCTATCTATCTATCCATTATCTATCTCTCTATCTCTCTATCTATATAACCTGTTTGTCTGTCTTCTGTATCTATTATCCCTCTCATATCTGTGTAGTTTCTGTTTCCAAAATGGTAAGCCAATTCTTATCCATAGGATAGGGGATAAGTTGATGAGCACTGGGGTTTTGATCGTTGGTAGCCCAAGTGATCTTGAGAATGGGTCTACGTCTTGATCAGAGCAGAATTGTGCATAGTTGACCTCTTCTTTGTTCATTGACTATGGGACTATCATGAATAGAGGAGAGCTATATTCATCTTTCTCCGGCAGTCCCATAGACAATGAATGGAGTGGAGGTCGCACTTGTGTTCTTCTGCTGCCATTCAAGACAGAGTTCTGCAGAGCGTAGTTCCTGGGTTCCAAAGCCCCATTCTCAGGAAGAGGGGTGGGGAGGCGGGTTCCCAGCAGTAGGACTCCCAGCCAGGGCCGGGACGAGGGGTAGGCAGGGTAGCCACCTGCCTAGGGTGCTGCTTCCTGCCTTCCTGAGGGGGGCACATTTCAGAGTAAAAAATTACCCTGACATTGCTGAATGCCTGGGACTGCCTGTGACCTTCCTCAGGCCGCAGGCATTCAGCATGATGATTGCCAGGGCGAGGGCACACTGGGGAGCAGTGTCAGTCACTGGCACTGATCACGCCTCTCTCTGACTGTGCCCCGGTTGTGGGTCCTTCCACCTCCCTCCTCCCCTCTCACACAGATTTCCAGTAAGGAAATCAACAGCTGACAGTCTGAGTCTCCTAGAAATTAGACTGACACAGTGGACATAGGGAAGTGACAAAGCTAATTAAAAGTCCTTTGGAAACCCAGAAGACTGAAGGAGGATTTCTTTTGTGAGGATTTTTCTTTTGTGAGATTTAGAATAGACAGGAAAAGTCTTTTCAGAGGGTTGTTGGACAACAATATGGTACATGAGTTTACACATAAATAACAAAGTGCAAGGGTCTTTGTCCCCTGGAAATGCATACTGAATTGAAGTGACACTGTGGTTTCCTGCAAGGGAAATGCTACAATAGCCAGCCCAGACGTATGTCTACTAAAGAAAATTATGAATATTGGAGTTTGTATAAATTTGATAGTGATGAGACATACATTTTCAGCTTCAGGGCGAATAGGGGAAGAATATGCATATTTCTTCAGAATTGTGACACCTGCCTATAAGTCCCAAATCAATAGTGAACAGATAACTGACAACAGCCATATCATGTTTGGTCTCTGGGGAAAGGTAAAATCCCAATAAAAAATATGGCAGCAATCTCAAACTTCTGTGGTTGTCAAAATGAAGATGCATCATAAGCTGAGAATATCATAAAATCCTGAAGGGCTCAGAACAACCCACAACCTGGCCAACATGAGGTCATCAAGGGGGTGTGTGAGTGTAACTCAGGTGCTGATAAAAGGTCAAGGCAAACTTTGATCTGTGTGCCTGTAGAGAGATACACACCCGTGAATGCATGAATCCCGTTCACTGAATGTCCCCAGTCAAAGTGCTCTCCTTCAGCTAAGCCCTGGATTGAAAAGGTTAAATAGTTGTAATATATATATTAATGCATCCTTAGCTGGGGCAGTTAGACATGAAATCCTATATATTGTTTTCATGCAAAGTTACAACAGGCACAAAAGAAAGAGGATTAAATCAATATAAAATCACCCATCTCAATAATTCCATTAATTATAGACTGGAACTAAAGTCTTACAAATGCTTGATCCACGACATGTAGAAATGACTGCGAAGCACAATATAAATCTGTGCACTGTACCAGGAGCTGACACCCAATACATCACAGGAGTGTGAGAAATGGTATGGAGGAGGAACAGTACCGTAAAATCACGGCTGACACCAAGAATTCGAGTGCCCCATACTGGCAAAATTTTTCGGCCCCTTTGGGATTCTGCCCAGGCTCCACCCCAGCTCTGCCTCCACACCAGCTCTGCCTCCACACGAGCTCTGCCTCCACACGAGCTCTGCCTCCACCCCAGCTCTGCCTCCACACGAGCTCTGCCTCCACCCCAGCTCTGCCTCCACACGAGCTCTGCCTCCACCCCAGCTCTGCCTCCACCCCAGCTCTGCCTCCACCCCAGCTCTGCCTCCACCCCAGCTCTGCCTCCATCCCAGCTCTGCCTCCACCCCAGCTCTGCCTCCACCCCAGCTCTGCCTCCACCCCAACTCTGCCTCCACTCCTCAACCTTCCACAGTTCCACCGTCCACTCTTGGAAAAACTCCACTTCCGCACCACGTCTTCTTCACCAGTCACACATTAACAGTTGCCATTGAACCATATCACGTACATAGCCAGCAGCTTTTGTTTTGGCCAAAAGATTTTTTAAGCTGCTACCAGGAGAAGGTAGACTCCTTTGGCTGGGCCCTAGTCTACTCTAACCTATTAAACATTTGTTAAAATATCCAATACTCTTTTTAGGTATATTTTCATTTATTTTTCATGTGACCGCCCTCATGTGACACCCAGTGATGGGGGCAGGTGCTGGAGAGGCGTGCAGACTTGGTAGGATGGGACTTAATCGATATGAGGGTTGATGTTTCCCTAATAATGAAATGCTTGCATACTATTGGCTGATAGTACTTAAGCCTTGCACACACCTCCTTATCAGGAATTAGGTGCTTTTTTGATGGCAGTCTTCTATTGGCTCCCCATATGCTGCCCAATATATATTCATGATCCACTCGGGAGTGATTGGATCTAGGTAACCATGGCTTCGGTGTAGCCATTAATGGATTGGTGGATCATTTTAATGCTCTTTTGTAAGCTATTGGTATAGTATTGTATATGTGGATTATTTTCCATCTTTTTATTTTACAATGTATTGCTATTGTGTATTGCTGTGAGGGATTATATGCCCTGTATTGATGTTTTTTGTAACGATTGTATTTTTAATGAGTGGGTTTGGCTTTTGTGGTGATTGGTGCATGTGTGTCCGCCACACTATATAAACCTGCTCTGTATGTTTCTGTGTCTACTTGATAAAGACAAGTGATGAGTGAACATGCTCGCCACTGCTCGGTACTTGCCCGAGCATCACTGTGCTCGACGAGTATTTCCAGGTTGCTCTGGTGGGAGCTCGGGTCCCCATGTTTGGAGCTCTTTAGAGAGCCAATGAACATGCAGGGATGGCTTGCCACGTACTGTAATGCCGTAGCCATGTTGGTTGTGGGCATTATAGTGATTTGCTGGCCACACAGCGTCATCAGGTGTATATCAGACCGGGCGCCGCCATGCTCGTCACAGTCACCCCGGAATCAGGCAGAGTAGGGAGAGCTGCTGCTGCGTTAGGGAGAGATTTGCTTGTTAAGACTTAGTATAGGTATTCCACAACATACAGTACAGACCAAAAGTTTGGACACACCTTCTCATTTAACGATTTTTCTGTATTTTCATGACTATGAAAATTGTACATTCAGACTGAAGGCATCAAAACTATGAATTAACACATGTGGAATTATATACTTAACAAAAAAGTGCGAAACAACTGAAAATATGTCTTATATTCTAGGTTCTTCAAAGTAGCCACCTTTTGCTTTGATGACTGCTTTGCACACTCTTGGCATTCTCTTGATGAGCTTCAAGAGGTAGTCACCGGAAATGGTCTTCCTACAATCTTGAAGGAGTTCCCAGAGATGCTTAGCACTTGTTGGCCCTTTTGCCTTCACTCTGCGGTCCAGCTCACCTCAAACCATCTCGATTGGGTTCAGGTCTGGTGACTGTGAAGGCCAGGTCATCTGGCGTAGCACCCAATCACTCTCCATCTTGGTCAAATAGCCCTTACAGAGCCTGGAGGTGTGTTTGGGGTCATTGTCCTGTTGAAAAAGAAATGATGGTCCAACTAAACGCAAACCGGATGGAATAGCATGCCGCTGCAAGATGCTGTGGTAGCCATGCTGGTTCAGTATGCCTTCAATTTTGAATAAATCCCCAACAGTGTCACCAGCAAAGCACCCCCACACCATCACACCTCCTCCTCCATGCTTCACGGTGGGAACCAGGCATGTAGAGTAAATCCGTTTACCTTTTCTGCGTCGCACAAAGACACGGTGGTTGGAACCAAAGATCTCAAATTTGGACTCATCAGACCAAAGCACAGATTTCCACTGGTCTAATGTCCATTCCTTGTGTTCTTTAGCCCAAACAAGTTTCTTCTGCTTGTTGCCTGTCCTTAGCAGTGGTTTCCTAGCAGCTATTTTACCATGAAGGCCTACTGCACAAAGTCTCCTCTTAACAGTTGTTGTAGAGATGAGTCTGCTGCTAGAACTCTGTGTGGCATTGACCTGGTCTCTAATCTGAGCTGCTGTTAACCTGCGATTTCTGAGGCTGGTGACTCGGATAAACTTATCCTCAGAAGCAGAGGTGACTCTTGGTCTTCCTTTCCTGGGGCGGTCCTCATGTGAGCCAGTTTCTTTGTAGCGCTTGATTGTTTTTGCAACTGCACTTGGGGACACTTTCAAAGTTTGCCCAATTTTTCGCACTGACTGACCTTCATTTCTTAAAGTAATGATGGCCACTCGTTTTTTCTTTACTTAGCTGCTTTTTTCTATCAGCTGTGTATCCACCAGACTTCTGCACAACACAACTGATGGTCCCAACCCCATTTTTAAGGCAAGAAATCCCACTTATTAAACCTGACAGGGCACACCTGTGAAGTGAAAACCATTTCCAGTGACTACCTCTTGAAGCTCATCAAGAGAATGCCAAGAGTGTGCAAAGCAGTCATCAGAGCAAAAGGTGCCTACTTTGAAGAACCAAGAATATAAGACATATTTTCAGTTGTTTCACACTTTTTTGTTAAGTATATAATTCCACATGTGTTAATTCATAGTTTTGATGCCTTCAGTGTGAATGTACAATTTTCATAGTCATAAAAATACAGAAAAATCTTTAACTGAGAAGGTGTGTCCAAACTTTTGGTCTGTACTGTATATCTATATCCATCTGAACTAACAGTCCTTCTGATGACTAATCCAGCTGCATATTTTCAGTGGTGATAGCAGAAGTTAGGCAGGCAGGCAGTGTATGTGGCAGACTGCAGTGCATATAGCAAGAGGGTCCATAGCACGTTCCTGCTGCTGCTGTTCTTACAGATATTTGTGAACATAACCCCATATATCAGGGGCCAGGGCCAATTTTTTTAATCTTAATCTTGATTATTTGCTTAAAAAGCAATCCAGAGTACACATTTTTTCTGCTCCATTTGCTTGTTAGCACTGCAGAATACAGCCAGATATTTTCCATATTAAGGTGATAAAAATCGAGAAATTTGAACTGAACGTGGAAAATATTGGCTTGCATTTTCATTTTGTTGCAGTGTGTCGGTCAAGCTAGTCACACTAGGTCTCTGTGAAGAATAGTATTAGTAAATTGCAGTCCTGCTATTTAAAACTGTGGTTATCTGTCAGACGTATCACATATATAACTGTGTTCCTAAATCAGCCATTTCTGCCTTCAATTTCGTTGCAGTGAGTCAGTCAAGCTATTCACACTAGGTCTCTGTGAAGAATAGTATTAGTAAATTAAAGGCCTGCTATTTAAAACTGTGGTTCTTGTCAGACGTATCTCACATATAACAGCATTCCAAAATCAGCCATTTCTGCCTTCCATTTCGTTGAAGTGTGTTGGTCAAGCTATTAACACTAGGTCTCTGTGAAGAATAGTGTTAGTAAATTACAGGCATGCTATTTAAAACTGTAGTTCTCTGTCAGACGTATCACATATAACTGTGTTTCAAAATCAGCCATTTCTAGTGAACGTGGAATCATTGTCCTGCAATTAAAATGGGCAAGGTGGTGGCAAGAGACAGGGAAGTGGATGTGATGGTGATGGTGTATGCAGAGGCCGAGGCCGTGGGCACGCTGAAATTGTGCCACAACAAACACCCACATCTTGCTGCCCGACCTTTCTGTCCCAATTGCTAGGGGACCGCGGCACACCACTATTGAACCCAGAGCAATGTCAAAAGGTTGTAGGTTGGATAGCAGATAATGTTTCCAGTCACTTTGCCACCACCACTACCACCCTGTCTTCCACACGATCAAGTCTCAGTAGCCGTGAGTCTGGACCGCATATTCCTCACCCTGATCCTCCTTCCCCCCACCATGCCGAGTGCCCGGAGACAACTGATCCCACACTTGGACACTCAGAAGAGCTGTTCACTTTTCTTTTTGTAGATTCGGGCCTCTCGCCCGGCCAGCTTCAAGCGAGTCAAGATGAGAACGCGTGCAGCGATGCCCAAATATTTGAGCAGCCACGGTCATACGAAGGCAATGGTGGGAAAGTGCAATTACTGTCGCAAGAGGTGGATGATGATGATGATGATGAGACACAATTGCCAGAAAGTCAGGAGGAGGACCAGAGAGTGGAAGTGGAAGACGAGGTGGTGGATGATATAGTAAATAACCACACCTGGCTGGGGGACATGCACAGTGAGGACAGCAGCACACAGAGGGAGGGAGTCATAGCACCACAACAGGCAGGAAGAAGCAGTGTGGTGGCCGCAGACACAAGGCGGGAAAGCGTTCCCCCTAACACCAACACGACGGAAGTTGCCAGTACAACTGTTAGGTCTTCCCGAGTCTGGTTGTTTTTTAAAGACTCTGCAGATAACCCCAAAAAGGCAATTTGCACCACCTGCCAGGCCAGCATCAGCAGGGGTAGCAAAACTAGCAGCCTGACCACCACCAGCATGATCAGGCACATGGCAGCAAAGCAACCTACTAAGTGGACCGAACCCCAGGGTTCAGAAATAGTGTCTGTGGGTGACACCACTGCTTCTTCCGCTGTTGTGCATGCATGCCAATTCTCTGTCTATGGCACATGCGAAGATGCCTCCCGCCCTGCACGTGTCATTGCACACTCTCAAATAGCACCATCAGCAAGCACGTCCATGCCTTTGTCCGAGCGCAGCGTTCAGTTGTCCCTACCCCAGTCCTTGGAACACAAGCACAAATACGCAGCCAACACCCCACAGGCCACACTACTAAATTCACACATTTCGCGACTGCTTGCACTCAAAATGTTGCCTTTTAGCTTTCCGCAACCTGATGGCGGCGGCCGTCCCTCGGTACTCAGTCCCCAGCCACTATTATTTCTCCCGATGTGCCATCCCCGCATTACATGAGCACATGTCCCAAAACATTAGCCATGCCCTCAACAACGCAGTTACTGGGAAAGTCCACCTAACCACGGACACGTGGACAAGTGCTTGTGGGCAGGGACGATGCATCTCGCTGATGGTACACTAGGTTCATATAGTGGAAGCCGGGACCCAGTCGGACCTTGGCACGGAACACGTCCTTCCGACGCCGAGGATTGCAGGCCCTGGGTCAATCAGGGTTGCCCCCACATTCTACAGCTCCTGCACCTCCTCCTCCTCCTCTTCAGCCTCCATCTCCAAAATGACCACATCAGTGAGAAGCTGGAAGCACTGCAGCACTGCTTCGGCCAAGCGGCTGTGCTGAAGCTAATATGCTTAGGTGACAAACCGCACACTGCTGAAGAGTTTTGGACAGCTCTGAAAGAGCAGGCAGATCTGTGACTGACACCACTAAACCTACAGCCAGGCATGGTCGTGTGTGACAATGGCCGGAACCTGGTGGCGGGTCTGAAGCGAGGCGAGCTCACACACGTACCATGCCTGGCCCTTGTGCTTAACCTTGCCGTTCAGCCGTTTCTCAAAACCTACCCAGATCTGTCGCATCTGCTTGTCAAAGTACGCCGAGTGTGTGCCCATTTTAGAAAGTCAGCTACAGCTTCTGCCTCCCTTGCCGTGCTTCAGCAGCGTTTGCATCTTCCAGCTCACCGACTGGTGTGCAATGTCCCCACGCATTGGAACTTTTCATTGCAGATGTTGGGAAGGATTTGTGAGCAGAAGAGGGCAGTTGTTGACTACCAGCATCAACACGGCCATCTGTATTCAAGTCAGACTCCACATATAAGACCTCAGGAGTGGACATAGATGTCAGACATCTGTACCATACTCCAAAACTTTGAGGAGTCCACCAAGATGGTGAGCGGTGGTGACGTCATAATTAGCGTCACCATCCCGCTTCTCTGTCTTCTGAAATGCTCTCTGCTCACAATTAAAGAGGATGCATTGCAGGCGGAGTACGATGAGATGGAGCAAGGAACCATACAGGGTGATTCCACACACCCCAGCCTCATCTCATTCCAACGTGGATTGGGTGACAATGAGGAAGAGTAGGAGGACGAACAGGAGCTACTTTCCTGCACTATAGACGGTACTACCTGCACAACTGTCATACCGTCTGTTCAGCGTGGATGGCCTGAGGACAGGGAGGAGGAGGATGAGGAGGAGAGCATGGTCAGTCATCCTCTTGGGGAGGATACGGAAGTATTGCCTCTTTGCAGTCTGGCACACATGGCTATGTTTATGCTACGCTGCCTTTCCCATGACCCTCACGTTGTCCAAATT
This sequence comes from Phyllobates terribilis, assembly GCF_046119375.1. NCBI lineage: Eukaryota > Metazoa > Chordata > Amphibia > Anura > Dendrobatidae > Phyllobates > Phyllobates terribilis. The sequence continues at coordinate 934,099,866 of NW_027362762.1, read as the reverse complement.
TTGGGTGACAGTCATTACTGGTTGGTGACACTTCTAGACCCACGCTATAAGGAGAACTTTCTGTCTCTTATTTCCACGCAGGATAGGCCTAATAAAATGGGTGAGTACGAGAAGGCCCTTGTTGCGGAATTATTAAAAAAATTCCCATCTGAAAATGCTGGCGGCAGAGGTCACAGTTCGTTGGACAACCAAGGAGTACAGACAAGAGAGACACAAATGAATCCAGCAGAGGCAGGGGAACATTGTCAAAGTTCTGGGACAGTTTTCTCAGACCCTCCCATCGCACAGGCCCTGAGGCGTGGGGTGACGCGCCCCCTGGGCCATGTGTGCACGTGTGTGGGTTACCCGGAGCCGGGTCTCTTGTGGGATGCTGGGGGTTGTAGTCTCCGCGTGGCGGTGACCCGGTCCGTGGCTCAGGGTGGTCAGACCAGTGGCAGTCTTTTATATGGTTTTTATGATTTAATGTCCGACTACGCCACCCGTGGATTGCGGTCAAGGTGTACCACCGCTGCGAGGCAGACCGCTGAGGCTGGTGTGGTGTGCGCAGCAAAGGATGGGATAACTCCCCACGGGAGGAGTATAGCCTCAGGGCAGTGAGTGTGGATGATGGGAGTGATGGTGCACGGGTGAAGCAGGAATGACTCAGAGTCTTTGCAGTGCAGTTCAGGGTCTTTACTGATGATGATAAGGCAGACCCCCCCGGGAGTACTGGCTAGCATAAGGGGCCTGGGCAGTCTGTGAACAAACAGGAGTTCCCCTGGCCAGGTGGAGTTGTAGGCCTCCCCGTCTGACTGTACTCTTCCTGGCTACCTTGCTGTAAGCGAGTGGAAGTAGCCCACGTCCCTGAGTATACCGTGTGGTGCTCACCCGTATGCCTGGTGACTTGGACCCTCTGGTAGCTTCCGCTCCTCGCTGGCGGTACCGGTCCCTTGTGTGTGACTGAACCTCCGGGCTTCCTATGGCCAGAGGACCTGAAATCCCCTGCCGGCTGGTTTCCGCTGCTGGATATATAAGTCCTCACAGCCTCGGACTCCATTGTCCGGTCGTAGTGTCTTCAGCCAGGACGAGCAATATCTGCTTCCAGTCCCTGGCACTCAGCTCCTGCTCCTACCGAGCTCCTAGCTGGGAGCGTCCACCAGTTACCTGCCTTTTACTACTACCTGCCAGGTCAGCTCATGTGTCCGGGAGTTGACAGTTCTCCGGCACAGCTTCCCTTTGTAGAGAAACAGTTTACTCTTCTCCTTTCACAGCTGTTTGGTCTCCTCCGGGGCGTCTGGGTCAAGGCGGGCATCAGCCTGTGTCAGCATTTCCTTCACCAGACGGACTGCGGGGTCACTGTCTTGAGTCTCTGCCCAGCTGTAGTGGGGTAAGGGACTGAACGTAGCAGAGTGCCTGTCCCTTACACGGTGGGAATACTGGGTAATCCCATGACGGTGGAACGCAGGGAGTTCGATCTCTTCCAGTTCCTCTGGATCTTCCCCTCTGTCTGGTAAGTTCGGCATCCTGGACAGGGCGTCTGCGTTGGCATTTGAGCGTCCCGCCCGGTAATTGATGGTGAATTCATAGTTGGACAGGCGGGCCATCTATCTCTGCTCCAGGGCACCAAGCTTTGCAGTGTCCAGATGTGTCAACGGGTTGTTGTCCGTGTACACGGTGAACTTGGAGGAGGCAAGGTAATGCTTGAAATGTTCCGTCACTGCCCACACCACTGCCAGGAACTCTAGCTTGAATGAGTTATAATTCTCAGGGTTTCTCTCTGTGGGCCGTAGTTTTCGGCTGGCGTAAGCGATTACTCGTTCTCTCCCCTGCTGCATCTGGGACAGTACGACTCCTAGCCCGATGTTGCTCGCGTCCGTGTGGAGGATAAAAGGCTGGCTGTAGTTAGGATACGCCAGGATTTCATCCCCCGTGGGGGCCATCTTCAGCTGGCGGAAGGACTCCTCTTCCTGCTTTTCCCACCTGAAGGGTGGCTTCTGGTTTTTGGCCTTCCTGGATTGACCTATCAGGAGGTCCTGCATATGAGCTGCCATTTTGGTGAAACCGGGAATGAATCTTCGGTAGTAGCATACCAACCCGAGGAACTGCCGCACTTCCTTTATGTTGGAGGGTCTTGGCCAGTCCTTAATCACGGTGATCTTATCGGGGTCGGGAGCCACTCCGTCAGCACTCACCACGTGTCCCAGGTACTGTACTTTTGGTTTCAGTAGATGACACTTGGAGGGTTTCACCTTTAGGCCGTAGCTTGCCAGGGCGTCAAACACTTCTGCCAGGTGTTTCAGATGGTCCTCGTAGGTCTTGGAATAAACGATGACATCGTCCAGGTATAACAGGACCGTCTCGAAATTCCGGTGTCCCAGACAGCATTCCATCAACCGCTGGAAGGTTCCTGGTGCGTTGCAGAGCCCGAACGGCATACAGTTGAATTCGCTGAGACCCATCGGGGTGGTGAACGCAGTCTTCTCCTTGTCCGCCTCTGCTGCAGGAACCTGCCAGTACCCGCTAGTAAGATCCAAAGTGGAGAAGAAGTTAGCAGATTTTAATGCAACTAAAGATTCTTCTATCCTAGGTAACGGGTACGCATCTGTGTGTGTGATTCGGTTGAGCTTTCTGTAGTCTGCACACATTCTCATGGTGTTGTCTTTCTTTTTCACTAGAACTAGTGGAGCTGCCCAGGGGCTACAGCTGTCCCTGATTACCCCAGCCTCCTTCATGTCTCGCAACATCCCCTTTGCATGCTGATAGTGCGCAGGGGGTACAGGTCGGTATCTTTCCTTTATGGGTGGATGGTCTCCTGTGGGGATGTGATGTTCTATCCCCTTTACTCGCCCGAAGTCTAGCGGGTGTTTACTAAAGACTCTTTCGTACTCCTGAACCACCCGGTAGACTCCCTGTTTTTGGTGTGAGGGAGTGGAGTCAGTACCCAAATGCAGCTGCTGACACCAGTCTTCCATTTGTTTCTTAGAGCAGTTACCTTCCTCTGGTTGAGACGGAGGCAAGGGTTCTACGGCCTTTATAGAATTTTGGTTTACTTCTCTTTCCCCAATGTTTAGGATGCGGACAGGTACCCTCCCATGGCGGACATCCACCACCCCCCGTGCCGTCAAAATGGTGGGCCTACTGTCTGAGTAAAAGGGTTCTACCATAGCTTGGTAGTCTCTACCCCTCAGACCAATAGCTGCCCGACACCAGATCATCATCTCACTCTTTGGGGGCATGGCGATAGGGAAGGGGTCACTCATCCTAACGCTACCAATCTCACCACCCGACAGTTCTACCTGTTGCCGTTTCATCAGTGCCCGGATCTCCTTTTGTAGGACACGCTGCTGTCCGGAGCTGACGTTCATGGCAACCTGCTGTAAAATGAGAATTATCTCTGCAAGACAATTTTCAATCACGTTAGTACCCAAGTGAAGCATCGGCGTCTCTGCCTCCTGCTAGGCAGAGACGCCGTCCCTCTCACCTTCCTGTTCAGCGCGCGGCGTCCTCCTGCGCTCCTTCCCTCGCTGCTGCCGGCGCGCGCTCCTTCCCGGGCACTGTGCTTAGGGCGCGCGCGCGCGCTCCCCCTCTCTTAAAGGGGCTGCGCGCGGCGTCCTAAGGGGTCCCCGGCCAATTGCCGGAGGACTTCCCATATATAAGGCACCTCCTCCAAAATGGAGGTGCCCGAGCAAAGTTGTTTGCACTGTGTCTCACCTGTGCTTCAGCCCTCAGGTTCTGCTGCTAGCCTGACTTCCCGTCCTACCTGCTAGCCTGTTACTTGCCTCGTCTGTCAGACCGCTCACCTGGGAGCGTCCACCAGTTACCTGCCTGTTACCTGCCTCGTCTGTCAGACCGCTCACCTGGGAGCGTCCACCAGTTACCTGCCTGTTACCTGCCGCGTCTGTCGGACCGCTCACCTGGGAGCGTCCACCAGTTACCTGACTGTTACCTGCCGCATCTGTCTGACCGCTCACCTGGGAGCATCCGCCTGCCGCGTCTGTCTGACCGCTCACCTGGGAGCATCCACCAGTTACATGACTGTTACCTGCCTCGTCTGTCAGACCACTCACCTGGGAGCGTCCACCAGTTACCTGCCTGTTACCTGCTTCGTCTGTCTGCCCGCTCACCTGGGAGCGCCCACCAGTTACCTGCCAGTTACCCGCCTCGTCTGTCTGCCCGCTCACCTGGGAGCACCTGCCTGTTTCCTGCCAGCCTGCCTGGAGACCCTGCCGTCACTTGTTGTGACCATCTTCCTGGTAAAACCTATAGACTGCTACCTGCCCTGCTTTCTCGAACTGTGTCCACCTGCCAGCTACCTGAGACTTCCGCCTGCTTGCCGTGTCCATCCGCCATACCGGTCAGTCCCAGCCATCTGACCCGTGGGAGCCACCTGCTCTCTTACAAGGTCGTCCCCAGAGTAGCACCTGGTCCCTCAGCCCGGATCCTCCCTGGTCACGGTGTCATTAGCTGCCGTACGACCGAGGTCGGTTCGGGTGGATACTTAGTCACGCCCCTCTGGGTCCCTCCTTGCACCTCGGCACAGAGGTTCCACCACCCGGACCCGTAACAGTTTGCTCGGGCCATGGAACCCGGTGGCACCCAAGCTCCCTCGCTCTCTGACCTATACCAGGAAGTCTCCCGTCAGAGATCCCAGCAGGAGTCCATCCTGAACCACCTGCGGAATGTCCACTCCCGCCTGGACACACTGACTGCTCCACCAGCAACCACCGCTAGTTGCACGACTCGCACCCCGGCAGCGCCGCTGCCCATCAATACCATGGCATCCTGCTCCGGACCCCGGCTTTCTGCACCTCCTCGTTTCGGAGGCGACCCCGCTCAAGCTCGGGGCTTCATAAACCAGTGCACCCTGCACTTTGAACTCTTGGCACATCACTTTACCACCGACCGGGCCAAAGTGGCTTTCATCATGTCCCATCTCACTGGAGAGGCACTGGCTTGGCTAAATCCCCTGTGGGAGAGAGGGGATCCCCTAGTATCCAACTTGTCAGCTTTCCTCACTGTTTTCCGGAAAGTCTTTGATGAACCGGGACGAAAGACCTCGTCAGCCTCCTCTCTGCTACGTCTCCGCCAAGGGAGTCTCACCGTAGGCCAATATGCCATACGGTTCCGTACCCTCGCTTCTGAACTTGCCTGGGATAACGAGGCCCTGCTGTCCGTCTTCTGGGAGGGTCTTTCCGGTCGGATTAAAGATGAACTTGCCGGTCGGGACATCCCTACCACCCTGGACGACCTAGTGTCACTTGCTACCCGGATTGACATCCGGTTCCAGGAACGTACCAAGGAAACCACCCGCGAGAGAAAGTTTCCCCGCCTTGCTCCTAACTTCCAGAGACCTGTCTCTTCTTCAGTCACTCCCCGGGCGCACTCACCCGAGCCCATGCAGGTTGACCAGACCAAGTTGGTCAAATCCCGCCAGGAGTCACGCCGGGCCGAGGGGAGCTGTTTCTATTGTGGCAGCAAGGAGCACCTGATCCGCTCCTGCCCGGAGAGGCCGGGAAACGCCGGTGTCTAGGATCGCTTGGAGGGGTCGTCCTAGACAAAAGTAAGTTCTCTCCCTCCCTGACTTTGTCTGTCTCTCTTTCCTGGGGAGAGGATCAGCACTTTGAAAATGCTCACCTGGACTCTGGAGCGGCTGGGAACCTCATCTCCCAGTCCTTAGTAGAGAGGTACCGTATTCCCACCAAGCCTCTCCCTGAACCTTTGTCAGTTGCCTCCGTGGATGGTAAACTCCTTCCAGTACCCATCCTGCTCGTCACTGAACTCTTAACTCTGCAGGTGGGAATGCTGCACTCTGAGACGATCTCCTTCCATGTGCTATCCGGACTCTCTCACTCCCTGTTGCTAGGTTTACCTTGGCTCCAGACACATGAACCCGTATTGAACTGGCGATCCGGCGAAGTACTCCGGTGGGGTCCAGACTGCCATAGGACCTGCCTGGTTCCGGTCCAGCCAGCTCGCCCTCCGCCTACTCCAGCTAATCTTCCCGGTCTCCCGGCTCCATACTGGCCCTATGCGGACGTCTTCGGTAAAAAGGAAGCAGAGACGTTGCCACCCCATAGGCCATATGACTGCCCGATCGACCTGGTACCTGGCGTCACTCCTCCTCGTGGGCGTATCTACCCGTTGTCTGCGGCCAAAACCCGGGCCATGTCTGAATACATTGAGGAGAATCTGGCTAGGGGATTTATCCGAAAATCTACCTCCCCGGCTGGAGCCGGATTCTTCTTTGTCAAAAAGAAAGACGGCTCGCTACGTCCCTGTATAGACTACAGAGGACTCAATCTAATTACTATAAAAAACAAATACCCCCTGCCGCTCATCTCCGAATTGTTTGACCTTCTCAAGGGCGCCAGGATCTTCTCCAAGCTGGATCTACGAGGGGCATATAACTTGGTCCGTATCCGTCAAGGAGACGAGTGGAAGACAGCATTCAATACCCGGGACGGTCACTATGAGTACCTTGTGATGCCCTTTGGTCTCTGTAACGCCCCCGCTGTCTTTCAAGAGCTGGTCAACGACATCTTCCGTGACCTCCTGTGCTCCTGCGTAGTGGTTTACCTGGACGATATCTTGGTCTTCTCTCCGTATCTCCCCACACACCGGAGGGATATTTGTCAGGTCCTGCTTAGGCTCCGGCAGAACCACCTCTATGCCAAATACGAGAAGTGCCTCTTCGACCAGACCTCCCTTCCATTCTTGGGCTATGTTATCTCCCAGACAGGTCTACAAATTGATCCGGAGACGCTCTCTTCTGTTCTAAAATGGCCCCGTCCAGAGGGTTTGAAGGCGATACAGCGATTCCTGGGCTTCGCTAATTACTATCGTCTTTTCATCCCACACTTCTCGTCCCGGACTGCTCCCATATCTGTGCTTACCCGTAAGGGGGCAAATCCCAAGGTATGGTCGCCTGAAGCCGAGGAGGCCTTCCTTTCCTTAAAGAGAGCCTTCGCCTCTGCCCCCGTCCTGCATCGTCCGGACTATAATAAACAATTCTACCTGGAGGTTGATGCCTCCTCCTCCGGAGCCGGAGCGGTACTCACCCAAAAATCTTCTACCGGGAAAATGGTAACCTGCGGCTTCCTCTCCAAAATCTTCTCCTCGTCTGAGCGCAACTACTCCATAGGAGACCGTGAATTGCTAGCTGTCAAGTTGGCACTGGAGGAGTGGCGCTATCTGCTAGAAGGGACTCTCTACCCGGTAATCATCTACACGGATCATAAAAACCTGGCATATCTCCAGAATGCCAAGAGACTCAATCCTCGCCAGGCCCGGTGGTCGCTGTTTTTTGCCCGCTTCGACTTCATTCTTCATTTCCGCCCGGCGGACAAGAACGTCAAAGCTGATGCCTTGTCCCGGTCCTTCCTGTCCTCCGATCAAGAGTAGGAGCCTAAGCACATCATTGACTCCTCCAAGGTGATGAATGTGGCCCCCTTGGATCTGACTCGTCTTCCACCCGGTAAGACGTTTGTAGCAGTATCAGATCGGGAGAGGGTTCTTCGCTGGGGACATTCTTCTAAACTAGCTGGCCATGCTGGCCAAAAGAAGACCTTCCAGCTCATTTCCCGGCATTACTGGTGGCCTACCCTGCGTAAGGACATTGTAGACTTCGTCGCGGCCTGTTCATCCTGTGCCCGTAACAAAGTCCCCAGACATCTACCAGCTCGCCATCTCTTGCCCCTGCCCGTACCTACTGCTCCATGGCAGCACACTGCTATGGACTTTATCACCGATCTTCCTGTTTCTGCCGGTTGTACAGTCATTTGGGTGGTCGTTGACGGCTTTCCTAAAATGGCCCACTTCATTCCCCTGCCTGGTCTCCCATCTGCACCCGAGCTGGCTAAAGACTATATCAGCCATATCTTCCGTCTCCATGGCCTACCCCTCCACATCGTGTCGGATCGTGGGGTTCAGTTCACCTCACGCTTCTGGAGAGCCACATGTAAGTTGCTAGACGTTACCCTGGATTTCTCCTCCGCTTACCACCCACAGTCCAATGGTCAAGTGGAGCGAATCAATCAGATCCTGACCAGCTACCTCCGGCACTTCGTTAATGCCCACCATTTGGATTGGGTGGATCTACTACCATGGGCCGAGTTCTCTTATAATAACCATGAGAGCGAATCCTCTTCCCAATCCCCGTTCTTTATTGTCTTTGGCCAGTACCCCCGGATTCCAGTTCCTGTCTAAGCTTCTGTGGACAACCCTGCCGCAGAGTCTCTTGTCAGCGAGTTTTCTACTATTTGGGAGAGTACCAGGTCCGCTCTTCTTCTGTCCTCCGAGCGGATGAAGAGATATGCTGATAAGAGACGTCTGGATCCACCTCAATTCCGTCCAGGAGACAAGGTTTGGCTCTCTTTCAAATATGTGCGGCTCAAAGTACCCTCCTACAAGTTGGGCCCTCGGTTCATAGGACCCTTCGACGTCCTAAGGCAAATTAACCCAGTGGAATACAAATTAAAACTCCCGGTCACCCTACGCATTCCCAACTCCTTCCACGTATCCCTCCTCAAACCCGTTGTCCTTAACACTTTTTCCGACAATCCAGGTACTCCTACTACTCCGGTTTCTGCTGAGGACGTCTTTGAAGTGGAGAGTATCCTGGCCACCAAGAGGGTAAGAGGGAGAACCTTTTTTCTGGTGGATTGGAAGGGGTTTGGTCCTGAGGAAAGAACTTGGGTCCCCAGGGAGAACATCAACGCTCCGCTTCTCCTTGAGAAATTTCTCTCTGGCCTAAAAAAGGGGGGGCCTAAAGGGGGGGGGGTACTGTAGCATCGGCATCTCTGCCTCCTGCTAGGCAGAAACGCTGTCCCTCTCACCTTCCTGTTCAGCGCGCGGCGTCCTCCTGCGCTCCTTCCCTCGCTGCTGCCGGCGCGCGCTCCTTCCCGAGCACTGTGCTTAGGGCGCGCGCTCCCCCTCTCTTAAAGGGGCCACGCGCGGCGTCCTAAGGGGTCCCTGGACAATTGCCGGAGGACTTCCCATATATAGGACTTCCCATATATAAGGCACCTCCTCCAAAATGGAGGTGCCCGAGCAAAGTTGTTTGCACTGTGTCTCACCTGTGCTTCAGCCCTCAGGTTCCGCTGCTAGCCTGATTTCCCGTCCTGCCTGCCAGCCTGTTACTTGCCTCGTCTGTCAGACCGCTCACCTGGGAGCGTCCACCAGTTACCTGCCTGTTACCTGCCGCGTCTGTCGGACCGCTCACCTGGGAGCGTCCACCAGTTACCTGCCTGTTACCTGCCGCGTTTGTCTGACCGCTCACCTGGGAGCGTCCACCAGTTACCTGCCTGTTACCTGCCACGTCTGTCTGACCGCTCACCTGGGAGCATCCGCCTGCTGCGTCTGTCTGACCGCTCACCTGGGAGTGTCCACCAGTTACCTGACTGTTACCTGCCTCGTCTGTCAGACCGCTCACCTGGGAGCGTCCACCAGTTACCTGCCTGCTACCTGCCTCGTCTGTCTGCCCGCTCACCTGGGAGCGCCCACCAGTTACCCGCCTCGTCTGTCTGCCCGCTCACCTGGGAGCACCTGCCTGTTTCCTGCCAGCCTGCCTGGAGACCCTGCCGTCACTTGTTGTGACCATCTTCCTGGTAAAACCTATAGACTGCTACCTGCCCTGCTTTCTCGAACTGTGTCCACCTGCCAGCTACCAGAGACTTCCGCCTGCTTGCCGTGTCCATCCGCCATACCGGTCAGTCCCAGCCATCTGACCCGTGGGAGCCACCTGCTCTCTTACAAGGTCGTCCCCAGAGTAGCACCTGGTCCCTCAGCCCGGATCCTCCCTGGTCACGGTGTCGTTAGCTGCCGTACGACCGGGATCGGTTCGGGTGGATACTTAGTCACGCCCCTCTGGGTCCCTCCTTGCACCTCGGCACAGAGGTTCCACCACCCGGACCCGTAACACCAAGGTTATTTTAGGGTGACTCTCACGACGGTCAATGTCCACAATAATCAGTCCTTGTGCCGCCAGTTCAACTTTACCGATTTTAATGGTCACCTGTTTGAATCCCACCTGCGGCACAGGCTGACCATTGCTGGCGATGATACTCAGGTCGTCATCTGGGTAGCGGGTTATGTCCGAGTCATTCCAGTACCGCTTAAAGAGCACATAAGGGATGGTAGTCACCTGTGACCCAGTGTCTAGTAGGGCACTCATAGGAATGCCATCCAGTACCACAGGCAAGACTGGACGTCCCCCTACGTATTTATCACGCCAGTTTGATGGGCCTGATGATCTTATGCCTGGAGGTTGGCCCTCTGTCCCAGGTTGTGCCCGTTTAAATGACAGTACCTTGCCATATGTCCGGGTTGATTGCAGCGGCGGCAGATGGGTTGTCCGTCCTCGTTGTATCGGTTGCTGGGTCTTCCTCTGGACGATGGTATCCTCCTCTGTCGGTGCCATGGGACGTCCTCCGGACTGGTGGCCAGCTTGATCCTTGCTGGAGAGGATACCTGTAACGACTGCACAGTCCTGGTTAATGCGGCAACGCTTTTGGTCAGTTCTTTGACCTGATGGTGCAGGTCTGCAGCCGGGTCTTTATCCAAAGCCTGCGCACCAGCTCCCACAGGCTCTGCAGACAAGGGCGCCGCCTCCTGGTGATAGGTAATAGCAGGGCACCGGTGGGTTACAGCGCTACCCGGTGCCGGCTCTCGGAGCACCCGGATGGCCCTGTCTTTGAACTTTGTAAAGTCTAACCCAGGGTTCTGCAAGGCCATTGCACGTAACTGGGTTCGGTGGGCGTTGGACAGCAGACCCTCAATGAATTGCTCAGTCAACAGTTCATCTGCATTCCACACACTGTCAGGGTCTGCCTGTTTAATGGCTCCCAGGGCCTCTTGCAAATTCAAAGCATAGTCTCTTATACTGTCTTGGGCCCGCTGCTTGCACCCATAAAATCTCATTTTGATCTCGGCTGAGGTACGGGTATCAAAAGTGTCCTTCAGACGGGCTAAGATCTCCTTCACGGTCTCCTTGTCTCTGACTGACCAGGACTTTACTTCACGTTGGGCTGCGCCGGTTAGCTGGCCTATCAATATGCTCACTTTTTGTCCCTCCGTCAGGGGGTATACTTTAAATAGGCTGCACAGTTTCTCTTTAAAGTCGCTTAGGGTATGCGACTCCCCTGAGTATTGGGGCAGCCAGGCCGCTCCGGGGAAGTAAGGCATTGTGAATGGCATTACTGCGGCAGCGGCCGCGCTGGCGGTGGCAGTCCCCTCCGTTTACAACATCCTCCTCCACCCCCAGTCGACCGTGGCCTACCTTCTGTTGCTTCTTCTCTGTAGGCCGCGGCTCCGCAGGCGATCGACGGGGTGGAGGACCTTGCGTCGCGTCCTGGTGACGTCAGCGTCGCTCTCTCTCCTTCCAGGACCTTGCGCAGCGTCGGTGCGTAGGGCGGGGCTTCAGGTCTCGCGCGGTTTGGACGTCCACGCCTCTCTTCTTCCCGCGCGGCGTCCTGAAGATGGCGTCAGGTGGCGGGAAAACGGCAGAAGATGGCGGGAAACAACTGAAGATGGCGGGAGATGACTGAAGATGGCGGGAAACGACTTTTGAGGTACGTGTACAGTCTTTTTCAGGCACACAATACCCGTCTGTGGCGGGTTGGTCACAATCCTGCCGACTACGGCAAAATAGCTGACGCGCCCCCTGGGCCGTGTGTGCACGTGTGTGGGTTACCTGGAGCCGGGTCTCTTGTGGGATGCTGGGGGTTGTAGTCTCCGCGTGGCGGTGACCCGGTCCGTGGCTCAGGGTGGTCAGACCTGTGGCAGTCTTTTATATGGTTTTTATGATTTAATGTCCGACTATGCCACCCGTGGATTGCGGTCAGGGTGTACCACCGCTGCGAGGCAGACCGCTGAGGCTGGTGTGGTGTGCGCAGCAAAGGATGGGATAACTCCCCACGGGAGGAGTATAGCCTCAGGGCAGTGAGTGTGGATGATGGGAGTGATGGTGCACGGGTGAAGCAGGAACGACTCAGAGTCTTTGCAGTGCAGTTCAGGGTCTTTACTGATGATGATAAGGCAGACCCTCCCGGGTGTACTGGCTAGCATAAGGGGCCTGGTCAGTCTGTGAACAAACAGGAGTTCCCCTGGCCAGGTGGAGTTGTAGGCCTCCCCGTCTGACTGCACTCTTCCTGGCTACCTTGCTGTAAGCGAGTGGAAGTAGCCCACGTCCCTGAGTATACCGTGTGGTGCTCACCCGTATGGCTGGTGACTTGGACCCTCTGGTAGCTTCCGCTCCTCGCTGGCAGTACCGGTCCCTTGTGTGTGACTGAGCCTCCAGGCTTCCTATGGCCAGAGGACCTGAAATCCCCTGCCGGCTGGTTTCTGCTGCTGGATATATAAGTCCTCACAGCCTCGGACTCCGTTGTCCGGTCGTAGTGTCTTCAGCCAGGACGAGCAATATCTGCTTCCAGTCCCTGGCACTCAGCTCCTGCTCCTACAGAGCTCCTAGCTGTTGCTTTCCCTGCGTCTGGAACTTCACTCTCTCTCTCTGGAGCTTCACTCAGCTAACCCCGCCGCAGATCCAGTTTATATAGGGCAGGATTCTCCCCTATCTGGTCTGGGACAGAAGGTGTTGCATGTTCAAGGGCTCCTGACCAGGGAACCTCCCACTTGCTCTCAGACGTGATATTTCTATCACTGTGGCAACCAGACCCCTGGGGTGCCACATGGGGTACTCTCAGAAGGAGGGAAAAGTTTCGGAAGATGGTGAGGGAGTACCTTGCCGACCATACCATTGTCCTCCGTGATTTCTCTGTGCCTTATAATTATTGGGTATCCAAGCTGGACATGTGGCATGAACTGGCTCTCTGCTCCTTGGAGGTCCTGGCCTGCCCTGCCACTAGCGTTTTGTCAGAGTGAGTTTTTAGTGCCGCGGATGGAATTATAACCGATAGGTGCATCTGCCTGTTAACTGAAAATGCTGACAGGCTGACTCTTATAAAATTGAACAAGGGCTGGATTGAGCCAGACTTCTCAACACCACCGAATGATAGCAGCGTAGCATAAACTCGAATACAGTGTGGTTTTTTTGGTAGGTCTAACTCTATTCGCATGCACCTCTGTCTTTACACCCAGACATGGGTATAAGCCTCCTGATTTTGTCTATTTTCTCTTGTCCTCCTTCTTCTCCTCATCCTCCACCACCAAATCACCACAATATCTACCATTTCACCATATCTGCATCTCTTGCAAGGGACATTGGAGTTCCTCCAAATTTTTGGCAGCTGTTGCATTCACTGAATAGGCAAACAGAATGGGAGACCCACTTCCTAATAATGAGAACATTGTTTTTAAGAGGCCCTCTGACCTCTACGTCTCTTGCAAGGGACATTGGAGTTCCTCCAAACTTTTGGCAGCTGTTGCATTCACTGCATAGGCAAACAGTATGGGAGACCCACTTCCTAATAATGGTAACATTGTTTTCAGGAGGCCCTCCGACCTCTACGTCTCTTGCAAGGGGCATTGGAGTTCCTCCAAATTTTTGGCAGCCATTGCAGTCACTGCATAAGCAATAACAGTACGGGAGACCCACTCCTTTCTAATAGGAACATGTCATTACTGTTTCCCAGCTCTATGTATCTTTAAATTGTTATTGGGGTATTTCCTAAATTTTGGCAGCCGTTGGACTCACTGCATACCCTATCACTGGATAGCAGACTCGCTCCTTTCTAATGGGAACATGTTGTTACTGTGGCCCATCTCTATGTGTCTTTAAATTGGTATTGGGGTTTTTCCCAAATTTTGGCAGCCCTTGCAGTCACTGCATATGCATTACCACTATAGGAGACTCACTCCTTTATAATGGACACATTTTTTTTACTGAGACCCTCCTCTATGTCTCTTCAAATTGGAGTGAGTCCAAATTTTTGGCAGACCTTGCAGTCACTGCATATGCAATAACAGTATAGGAGACCCACTCTTTAATAATGGGAACAACAAAGCATAGCCGACTGCTGGCCCTTTAAGAATAGTAAGGGCAGCCTGATGGCCCTATAAAAATAGTGTTTGTAACTTTCAGAGTCCCTTCTTCATAAATGAAACAGGATGTGTCTGATGATGTCTCACACACCACATGGCCAGATAAGGTAGTAAAATGTTAAAATGACATATCCTGGTGAATGCATTTTTCAAACTAATAAAGACCTATCACAGGTCAAAATGGTGTATGATGGCGGAATAAACTTCAACTTTTGAAATGCATCACCGTGGACTGGACGCTGTTTGCTTGCCTCTATACTGTTAATCCTCCAAGTGGGTTTCTTGGAACTTTGAACTAGCGTCCATCTAGTGAGTGCTGTCAGCCTTCCTTCTTTCTTGTAACTGCACCTAAACGTCTCCGGTAATTGTGGATAAGTCCTGCACATCAGCTTGGAGGAATTTTAGCCCATTCCTCCCTACAAAACAGCTTCTCCTCTGTTATGTTGGTGGCTTTTCTCCCATGAACTGCTCGCTTCTGGTCCTTCCACATGATTTCTATAGGATTAAGGTCCGAACTTTTGCTTGGCTATTTCAAACTTTACCTTTATTTTTCTTTAACCATGACTTTGAAGAACGACTTGCGTGCTTATAGTCATTGTCTTGCTCAACCCACGTTCTGTTGAGATTCAGCACATGGGCAAATGTTCTGATAATTCCCTTTAGAATTTACAGGTATAATTGAGAATTCATTGCTCCATTAATGATGGCAGCCGTCCTGGTCCTGGTTTCATACCCCACGCTTGGCCCCCATAAAATGATAAAACCTATACTCACCTCTCGTGCTGGTGCAATTTCAGCGGTGTTGCACTTGCTCTCCCCGGGGTTAACGTGTGGTTGTTGTGACACGAGATGCACCCAATCAGTGCTGGCGTCACTGTCCCCGCCTCCTGTCGATTTGAGCATGAAGAGGAAGTCAGAGATCAGCTGCAGCCCGGACTTCCTCTTCATGTTCGATTTTGTCCTGAGGCGGGGCCAGTGATGCCAGCGCTGACTGGGCGCCGGGGTCACGTGTTACAACAACAGCACGGGAGCCCCGCGACTGCAAGTGCTGACCCCCCGGAATGGCACCAGCACGGGAAGTGAGTATAGGCTTTTTTATTTTACAGAGGCAAAACATTTTAATCAAGAAGTGGTTGTCCAAGTAGTGGACTACCCCTTTAACATTAGCTACTTTGATAGAAACCTTTAGTTGCTTAGAGGTTATCTTGGGTTCCTTTGTGACTTCACATACAATTATACGCCTTTCTCTTGGAGTGATCTTTGTTGGTCAAAAACTCCGTGGGATGGTAACAATGGCCTTGAATTTCCTCCATTAGTAAACAATGTGTCTGACTGACTGTGCATTGGTAGAGTCCAAACTCCTTAGAGATGGTTTTGTAACCTTTCCAGCCTGATGAGCATCAACAACTCTTCTTCTGAGGCGTTCAGAAATCTCCTTTGTTCCTGCCATTATACACTTTCAAAATGTGTTGTGAAGATCAGACTTTGATAGATCCCTATTCTTTAAATAAAAACAGGTAGCCCACTCACACCTAATTGTCACCCCTTTGATTGAAGACACCAGACACTAATGCCACCTTAAAGTTATCTGCTAATCCTAAACGTTCACATACTTTTGTCACTCACAGACATTAAATTGGCACATTTTCCTTTTAGTTAAAATTATGCAGGAATATGCAAAATTCTGAAGGGGTTACATACTATCAAGCACCCCTGGAAAACTACCAACTATCCACCCCCTTGAAAATGGCATGATAGTGGTCTCATGATAACCACTGGAAAGCAGAGCCTAATCATGACAGTGAGGATATAACACACTCTTAGGATTGGGCATGCTAGAGTACTTAATGTTATGATTAAAGGGGTTGTCCAGATTTGTGATGAAAGTCTGCAGTCACTCATTGTGACTGCAGACTTTAGAATCCTCACTGTGTGCGTGCTACACACTGTGGCTGGCGGTAAGAGTGGGCGGTCATGTGAACACAACTATATGATTTGCATACTTTTGGCCACATTCTGAATAGAAATTCGTGACCTGGCTCAATAAAAGTGAATTGAGCAAGGCATCACACGTCTAGTCGGCACGTGACTGTGTAAGGAGACAAGACACTGTGGAACCAGGACAGCATGGAGGCGTGGCAGAGAGGAGGAGGCGTGACAGAGGGGAGAAGGCGTGGCAGAGGGAGGAGGCGTGGCAGAGGGGAGGAGGTGTGGCAGAGGGGAAGAGGCGTGGCAGAGGGGAGGAGGCGTGGCAGAGGGGAGGAGTTTGATCAGGCCTCTGGGGACAGTGTTGTCAGGGAAATGAGTTGAGGAGAAAATCAGCACGTGTGCAAGTTCTGAGGTGATTCTGACACCGAAGAGAGAGACAAGAGGAGGAACAGCAGCATCCGGAGCTCCTGTCAGGAGGAAAGGTGCCGCGTATCCGCCCAGACGTCGACGGTCAAGCCCCGAAGATCCAAGCGACACCAGTCAAGGTGTCCAGAGGTGTCAGATCGGGAGATTCATGGGTGGGTCGGCGACCAGGAAGGACGCGCGAGACGGGCCGTTACCTCTGACAGAGACATATGATACCGGGCACGGATAGAGGGAAAGACAGTAGTCAGACAGGGACCTGCAGACACCAAAGCGACATCGTGAAAGTCGATAGAGAGTTACGGAAGAAATGCGCTGGGAGTTGTGATAGGAACAGAGTATTGCCAAAGCTTTAAAGGGAATGTGTCACCCACTGGGCGATATCAGACCTCTACTATGGGCATACAGCACCCTGTGACGTGCAGGGGAGGGGGGGATTATGGTAATTTAGCACAGAGGCGGCGATTTAGGGGAATAGTAAGCAGATAGGAGGGATTTGCTTGGCGTCCCCCGAACGCCAAGCCTCTGGAGAACAGACTTTATAAAACCAGATTTCTCTGAAATCAGACCTCTGCTAGGGGCCATACAGGTAAGTATAGATTTACTTTTCTATCACCTGTATGTCCATAGTAGAGGTCTGATATCGCCCAGGGGGTGACAGATTCCCTTTAAAAGACTGCCCCTCGCCCAGTATAGTTAATGATAATCTAATTCCCCTTCCCTCCAGTAGATCATTTTAATCTATCAGCCCCTGAATTCTAGTGTATTCTGATCAATTATTCTGTTATGTAATTTCCTGCTTATTTTACAGTCAAACGTTGTAACGAAATAGTTACCATATAATACATGTTTTACAATTAATATTAGTTGTTAAATAAAAGAAATGTACTGTTGTTCTGCCTGTGTCTCCGCTGTTGCATACTGTTTACCTGCATTATAACTGCATGTACGCAAATTGTATACTTGTGGTTCCATAACCGCCCGCTCTCACTGATGGCACCAAGGAATCCTGACAGCGTGCGTGAGTTGTGAGGATTCAGAAGTCTGCAGTCAGTCTATACATTGCCCACTGTTCACATTGTCCCCTCACAATGTGTCATTCCTATACTGCACAGTTTCTATACTGTGCCCCCTACTCACATTCTTCTTCCTCGGCATACTGTACCCTTACTGATGTGCTCTCACACTGTACCGACTTCTACTCCATACTGTCCCCCATGCTGCTCCCGTTCTATACTGTCCCCCATGCGACCCCCTGTCCATACTGCACCCCACACGAATCAGTCTCTGTTTTGTGGCCCCGTACACTTTTCTCCCCCCAATGCTGCCATGCCATACTGTCTCCTCATATATTACCTCCCTATCCCCATCCCCATACTGCTTCATCACCCACTGTCAGTCTCCATACTGTCTTCTCACATACCGTCCCCTTGGCTCACCATACTGTCTCCACACACTTTCCCTCCTTCCTATTCTCATCATGCTTTATCACCCATTTCCTCTCTCCACCCCCACTCCCCATACTGTCTCCTCATTAAATTTTATATTTAATCCAAAAGGGAGGCAGTGTTTATGAAAAATATACAAAAGGTTTTACAAAGGTAGACATTACAATACAGAATATACAGTTACACAAATAAAATGGGATTAAAGAAGAACTTACTAAAAAGATCGCAGAGACTATTCAGTTTAGCTAGAAGGGAGGCGCTCCAATTCATTTGACCGTTATCGAATGGGACCCCTTGCTTATAGAATATATACCTCCCGGCAATGAGTATAGATCAATCTTCAGTTGGATCTTTAATGCCGAAGGGCATACCTCCCCACACACTCCCCTGTGATGACCTCATGTGGGTTGGTCCCCGCCCTTCATGGTTTTATTAAAATATCTAATTTCTGCGATAACTTCTCGCTGGTTGATCACAGAAGCTCTCAAGTGACACCATATTTCCTATTACGAATTTACCTTCCTTTAGAGACCACACATGGCATAGCTGTGGTCTGTTATTTTTGTACTTTTATGCCACAGCTCACCGGAGGGGCTCACAGATTCAGAAAAATATGCATATTGTTCCTTAGCTGACCCTGCCACTAAAAATATGTGTCCCATTATTATCAGAAGTAAGGAACTTCCGATATTCCATATTTCGTATCTGTGCCAGCGAGACTGCAGATTTCTGTTGAGCAAATGGGGATGCCCTGGGGGTGAAAGAGAATTCTTTTGAAGCTAGGAACTGCATCCTCCTCACCTAGGTGTATATTTATCACAGACCTGTGTGTTACACACATGCCGCCTAAGTTCAGATAGGGGCGAGACAGGTTTCATGAATTCTTTGGAATCCTGGGGGAACCGTTAATCAGGGCGACCATATGCTGCAGCTTCTCTCAGGCACACGATGAACTCACTTGCCGACCAGACACATCTGACAAGAGTCCTCATAAACGGTTGAACAGTGGAGTTTGATCAAGTATGGCCAGTACCAATTAACTCTTTTGAAGCAACAGGCTTTTCAACAGTATAGTCTATTAAAGCAAGCACAGTAATGACAGTCTCTTCAGTAGCACAGTTCAGCACTGGCCAAATCTCTTAGCAGCACAACTCTATTCATACACAACAGCAGTGCTCCTGACGCGCCCCCTGGGCCGTGGGGTACTCGGTAGCCGGGCCGGTCGATGCTGGGGGATGTCACAGTGGCAGTGACCCAGTCCGTGACCCAGGGCGGTCAATAAAAGGGGAATAAAGAAAAGGGGAATTAAAGTTTTATATATATAATATTCGTGACAGAACCTGTGGTATGTGGCTATATGGGGCCGCCGCTGCAGTGCAGATCCTCTGGAGCTGATGGTGACGCAGCAGAGTTGGTTCAGCTCTCCACAGGCAGAGCGTAGCTCCAGGGCAGGAAGTGGTGATGTTATAGATGTTGCTGTGCAGTGTAGTGCAGGGGATGGTGCAGATAATGACCAGTCCACAACTTAATGGCAGTTTCCTCTTATCTTTACTTGCGGTGGTTAGCCAGACCGGGGCATGGGTACTAGCTGGTAGTAGAGGTCCGGGAGGCCTGGAAGCAAGTTGGAAATCCACCTCGCCACGTGAGATTGTAGGCCTTCCCTTTTTGCTAATCTCTTTGGCCCTGCTGCTTATAGCTGTGCTGTGGCCCTCGTCCCTGAGTAAAACGTCTTTGTGCTCACCCGTATGGCCGGCAGCTCGGGCCTTCCTGGAGTGTCGCTCCCACGTGGCAGTGCTGGGCCCTATGGTGCTGCTGAGCCTCCGGGCATCTGATCGGGCCAGGAGACCTGCAGTTTCCTGCCCTCCGGTTTCTGCTGCTGGGCCTTCAGTGCCCCACAATCTTGGACTCCGGTGTCCAGTTCTTCTCCGCTTCTCTCCTCTGGGGTGAACTGCCATGCAGCTCCACTCCCCAGGTCTTTCCTCTTCGCTCTCCTGACTTCAACTCCTCTCACTAACGCTAACTAACCACGCCTCCAGATCCTAGTTGTCAATGGGAGGAGCTCCCCTTGCTGGTCTGGAGCCAGGAAAGTGTTGCATGCTAGTATACCTGATTAGGGGATCCCTGCTTGCTTCTAGGCATGGCATCACCCCTTGTGAGGGAGGCAATGCCACTGTGGCAACCGGACTCCTGGGGTGCCACATTCCATCAGCACTCCTCAGATGTGGTGTTCAATCATTGCTTCTGCTAGACAACAGTTAACTCCTTTCTTCGCTACTTCCTCCTGTAGCTACCACTAGCAACCAGACGGCAGTTACAGTGAGAGAGTCCCAGAACCCTCATCAGCCTGGTGAAGAGGTCTGCATCCTTTAAGCTCACTCTCCAGCTCAGAACTGACTCTACCCAGTTTCTCTGAGGCACGTCTGGCCACTCCCCCCTAGCTGCACCCTGTTAACCCCTCTAGTTGCTGGATGCTTAACAACACCATGTGTGGTATCTACCGGTCACATGTGCTACTAGGAACCACATTTGTATGTTAATCAGAATGGACTATTTAGCTTGTGTACGGTGATTTGCATAGAAGCAGCTGGCCAGAGCGTCAGCTCTTGTTCCCTTGACAAATAGTATAGGGGAGGAAGAGAGAGAAATTCTTAATATTTTCTATGACACCCCCCTGGCTTCCAATGCTGTCTCCACACACTTTGCCTCCCTCCTATTCTCATACTGCTTCCTCACCCATTTCCCACCCCCTACACCCCGCTCCTCATACTCTTTCCTTACACATCTTCAGCTCCATTGGAGCGCTTGCCATATTGATGCTCTCCGCTTCTATTCTATGTGGTGCTGGAGAGTGACTTCAGCAGTGTGATAGTGCTGCCCCGGCCGGGCCGCTGCAGTCATGGTACTGGTGCACGGCGGTCCAAGTGCTGGTATGGTCCGACCGGGAGCGCGCCAGTCTTTTCAATTGTGGGGGTTAATAATAAAATAATGAAAAGGGTTCGTGACGCCAGTTGGGATTTTTGGCTTGGTATGGCCTGGCACTGATGAAGATCCCAGGGAGTAAGGTGGTGATGAGCAGTGCCAGATGATTAACCCTTCCCAACCAGGGCTGGCTCCCAGGGGAGTTGGAGCAGGTATGGCGCAGCAGGGAATATTCAGCATGAGACAAGGTGATAACCAGTTTGTACCTTTTACTGGAGTTCTGCAAACAGTTCCAGAAGCTTCTATACAGTTCACATACAGGGTTTTGGTCACACCTGAATGGTAAGGGTTCAGATTCTCTGCTGTGAGGTTGTGTAGCCTTCCTGCTGCTAATTATACCTCTGGTAGACGATTCATTGGATCCCCATGGGTCCAAGGTAAACATTTACTGGATCAGTGATCCCTTCCAGCAAGCAGGTGACGTGCCCCCTGGGCCGTGAGGTACTCGGTGCCGAGCCGGTCATTGCTAGGGGAGATGTCACAGTGGCGGTGACCCGGTCCGTGACCCAGGGCGGTCAATAAAAGGAGATATTTACAGGGGATTTATAGTTTTTATATACAGTTTGTGATGCCACCTGTGGTATGCGGCTAAAGGGAGCCGCCGCTGCGGAGCAGGTCCTCTGGAGCAGTTGTTAATGCAGCAGAGTTGGTTTAGCTCTCCACAGGTAGAGCTTAGCTTCTGGGCAGTGTAGACGTTGCTGTTATGGTGTAGTGCAGAGGATGGCGCAGTTAATAATCAGTCCACAACTTTCCTCTTATCTTTACTTGCTGTGATTAGGCAGCTGGGGCACGGGTACTAGCTGGTAGTAGAGGTCCGGGCGGCCTGGAAGCAAGTCGGGGAATCCACCCAGCCAGGTGAAGTTGTAGGCCTTCCCTTTGCGCTACCTCTTTGGCCCTGCTGCGCATAGCTATGCTGCGGCGTTCATCCCTGAGTAAAACGTCTTTGTGCTCACCTGTATGGCAGGCAGCTCGGGCCTTCCTGGAGTGTCGCTCCCACATGGCGGTGCTGGGCCCTGCGGTGCTGCTGAGCCTCGGAAGTCTGATGGGGCCAGGAGACCTGCAGTCTCCTGCCCTCTAGTGCCCCACAACCTCTGACTCCGGTGTCCGGTTCTTCTGCGCTTCCTATGGGGTGAACTGCTGTGCAGCTCCACTCCCTAGGTCTTTCCTCGTCGACATCCTGACTTCAACTCCTTTCTGTTCTCCTCACACTAACTAACCCCGTCTCCAGATCCCAGTTGCTAAGGGGAGGAGCTCCCCTTGCTGGTCTGGAGCAATGAAGTGTTGCATGCTAGCAAAACTTGATTAGGGGACCCCTCCTTGCTTCCAGGCATGGCATCACCCCCTTGTGAGGGAGGCAATGCCACTGTGGCAACAGGACCCCTGGGGTGCCACACAGGCAACATGAATCCGGTCAGAACACTCACTTTCTCTTGCAGCAGTGTCTTTGGCTCCATGCGGTTGCTGAGCTCCTGGGTAAACACTTCTCTGCTCGTTTTATGAAGACCGAGCAGTCTTTCAGCTTATCACGGACCCTGGAAGTCTCTGTGCTCTCGGGACTGAGGCCCTGCCTTGTGCAGCTTGCCCTTTCAGAGAGCACGCTTCTCTCCCTTGCACAGGGCACTCCATGATGCTACACCTTCTTCCTCATACTACAACTATTCAAGCACCTCCTCCTCTCTCTGAGGGATCGTGCACAACTTCCTGGTTTAGGCAAAAGTGCACAGTCCTTCAGTAAGGGATCGGGTAACAATGTGTGGATGCAATGAAAACAGCAGAGAACTTACCCTCACCATAACTGGCAATACATATAAATTATATCACACATGCAGGCATTTTGTGGCGCTACAGACATGGGCGCCACATGATCAGATGACTTGATCATGGTGATGTTGTCGCCCAGAACCCGGAAGTGTCAGAAGTCAGGATTTCTTAAATTATACTCGTGCCTGAAAGACATGAGTACAAATGAATGCTGGAAGCCGAGGTGCACTTTCTCTGAGCCGGCCATTAGCTTGACAGCCAGCGAAGAAAATGGCAAAATCCCACTTCTTGTGGCATTAAAATGCAGCTGTCTGGAAGACACCTCGGACAACCGCATCAAACACCAGGGGCAAATACCTGTCTCCCCTAGATATGACCCTAGTGAAATGAAAAATAAAAAATAACATGAAAAAACGTGAAAACCTACATTAACCATAAAAGCCTGATTTGAATGCTTGGTAATGTTCTGCATTCCTTATAGTGTATTCTTGTTTGCTTACTCTGAACAATTTCTCTAAGAAAAATGAAGTTGAGTGTAGGACTGGCCCTTTAGGCATCATACTAAATCACAGGATCTGACATAATTAGGTTGTGACTATTTTGTCTATGAATAACTCGATTCCAACCTTATTAAAGAGGATGTCCTCTTCTAAACCCCAATGTTTCCCCCAATAAAATAATAACACATAGGCATCGTTCACACGTTCAGTATTTGGTCAGTATTTTACCTTAGTATTTGTAAGCCAAAGCCAGAAGTTGGTGAAAAACACAGAAGTGGTGCACGTGTTTCTATTATACTTTTCCTCTGATTGTTCCTCTCCTGGTTTGTCTTAAAAAGGGCTTATACCCATCTGCGTTAATAAAATCGGTTCGATGTTGGTCCTGAAAAGTTGGATGAGTGTCATGCAAGTGTCATGCTAGTACAATGCGATTTTTCTCACCTAGAATCCGTATGCAATCCGTATGCAATGCGATTTTTACATAGAGTCATTCTCTATCATTTAAAGATAGGTTTCATAGTAAATATTCTTCAATACATAGATAGATAGATAGAAATATGTGTACATGTATTTAAGTAATTAATTAATTAATTAATTAATTTAAAAAAATGGCGTGGGGTCCCTAATAAGTTTTATTAACAAGCTGAGGGGAAGCTGACAGCTGGGTGCTGATGTTTATACCCTGGGAATGGGGTAATACACATGGAGCTTCCCAGGCTATTAATATCAGCTCACAGCTGTATAATTAGCCTTTACTGGTTATTAAAATGGGAAACCCCCCCAAAAAAATGACGTGGGATCCCCCTATAATTAATAAATAGCAAAGGCTTTGCAGACAGCTGCGGGCTGATTTTAATAGGCTAGGAAAGGGCCATGGATATTGGCCTCCTTCCAGACTAAAAACATCAGCTCCCAGCCTCCCAGAAATGGCGCATCTGTGTCACCCTGGCCTGGATGCCACAAAATGTAATAAAGCTGTGTCTGAGAGCAAGGGGGAAGTTCTCTAGTCAGGGGAACATTAGCATGCAGTACTTCCTGTCTCAGGCCAGTAGGGGGGGCAGGCTGCCCCTATAAAAGCTGGTACTGGGGGCAGGGTTAGGGAGAACTGGATGACCTGTCTCAGTACTGAGATGTGTCCCGGAGCAGAGCAGGGACAGAAAGTTGTATTGCACCTAAGAGGAAGTGTGGCAGGAGGAGAGCCGCAAGCCAGAGACAAGAGGCGAAGTGAGCCTGTCTTAGCAGATAAAGGACTTAATTTACCAGACTTTGGTGTCTGAGGCTGGGAGGATTCCACATCCCACAGCAGATAACCAGTCCGCAGGGGACTGTATGTTCCTTGGTCTAAGAAACCTGGAGGCTCTGCCACAACAGAAGGGACCAGTAAAGCCGTACCAGGCCGGGAGCAGAAAGGAACCCACGTCGCAGGCCATACAGGCGAGAGTACACGGAAAGCTAGGAAATCTGGGCCGTTACCCTATAAGGAGGAGATAGCCAGAAGGAGCACAGAAAGCACGGTAGGCCTACACCCTCACCCTGACCAGGGCCAATTTCCCCATTGCTCTCAGACATCCAGGTCCCCTCCTAGCCGGGACTGTTTATGGGTCAGTGTAATGGGTCTGGGAGGCGGAACCTCTGAGCTACTATACAAGGGGGCGGTCCTTGTAAGGGAGCGGGTGGCGACCAGGGTAGACGGGCAGGCAGTCACAGCAGGTGACTGGGACAGTCTCTGAATGAACGGACAGGAGGTCACGGCAAGTGACCGGGGCAGTCTCTGGATGAACGGGCAGGAGGTCACGGCAAGTGACCGGGGCAGTCTCTGGATGAACGGGCAGGAGGTCACGGCAAGTGACCGGGGCAGTCTCTGGATGAACGGGCAGGAGGTCACGGCAAGTGACCGGGGCAGTCTCTGGGTAAAGGATTGGTACGACCTGTGGCGGCAGATGATAGACGTGAGCTCCCAGGTGAGCAGGCGAGAGTCTCTGGATAATCGGGTGGTCACAGCATGTGACGGCGGAGCCTCCAGGAAGACCAACAGACAGGTAGCAGATGAGCGCTCCCAGGTGAGCGGGCAAGAGTCTCTGGAATAGCAGGTGGTCACAGCACGTGATGGCGGAGCCTCCAGGAAGGCTAGCAGGCAGGTAGCAGATGTGCGCTCCCAGGTGAGCGGGCAGGAGTCTCTGGAATAGCAGGTGGTCACAGCACGTGACGGCAGAGCCTCCAGGAAGGCTAGCAGGCAGGTAGCAGATGTGCGCTCCCAGGTGAGCGGCCAAGCTGGTCCATAGACAGACTGACAGGAGTAGGAAGGCAGACCGTCGGACCTCAGGCTAGCAAGCAGGTAGCAGGAATATCAGGCAGGAAACAGACAGCAAACTGGCAGGACTCTGGCAGGAATCAGGCAGGTAACTGGCAACGGGACCTGAGGGCTGAAGCAGAGTAGTGAACAGTGCAACAACATTGCTCGGGCACCTCCATTTTGGAGGAGGTGCCTTATATATGGTGAAGTCCTCCGGCCATTGGCCGGGGACTCCTTAGGACGACGCGCGCGGCCCCTTTAAGAGGGAGGGAGCGCGTGCGCCCTAAGCACAGTGGCGGGAAGGAGCGCGCGCTGCCCGCAGAGCGGGAGGAGGACGCCGGGCTCGGAGCAGAGAGGTGAGGGGAACAGCGTCCCTGCCTAGCAGAGGGCAGGGACGCCGACGCTACAGTACCCCCCCCTTTAGGCCCCCCCTTTTTTAGGCCAGACAGAAATTTAGCAAGGATGAGAGGGGCATGGATGTTCTCCCGGGGCTCCCACGTTCTCTCTTCAGGACCAAACCCCTTCCAATCTACTAGAAAAAAGGTCTTCCCTCTTACCCTTTTGGTGGCCAGAATGTTCTCTACCTCAAATTCGTTTTCAGCGGAAACCGGAGCAGGAGGCGTGCCTGTAGACTTGGAAAAAGAGTTAAGTACCACAGGTTTGAGGAGAGATACATGGAAGGAGTTAGGGATCCGTAAGTTGGCCGGGAGTTTCAATTTATAGGCCACCGGGTTGATCTGACTGATGACCTCCAGAGGACCGATGAACCGAGGCCCTAACTTATAGGAAGGAATCTTGAGCCGGACATATTTGGACGAGAGCCAGACCTTATCCCCTGGACGGAATTGAGGAGGATCCAGACGTTTTTTGTCAGCATGTCTTTTCATACGCTCGGATGACAGAAGGAGTGCGGACCGGGTACTCTCCCATGTGGAGGAAAATTTGTTAACAAGAGATTCCGCAGCCGGATTGTCCACCGAGGTGGAGATGGGAAACGGGATCCGAGGATGCTGACCGAAGACTACAAAAAACGGGGATTTGGAGGAAGATTCGCTCTCGTGATTGTTGTACGAGAATTCGGCCCATGGCAGGAGATCCACCCAGTCAGAATGGTGGGCATTAACGAAGTGCCGGAGGTAACTGGTCAGGATCTGATTGATCCGCTCCACTTGACCATTAGACTGTGGGTGGTAAGCGGAGGAGAAGTCCAGGGTGACGTCCAGCAATTTACAAGTGGCTCTCCAGAAACGAGAAGTGAACTGTACCCCACGATCCGACACGATGTGACGGGGCAGGCCATGAAGACGGAAGATGTGGCGGATAAAGTCTTTAGCCAGCTCGGGTGCAGACGGGAGGCCTGGCAGGGGAATGAAGTGAGCCATCTTGGAAAAGCGGTCAGCGACCACCCAAATGACCGTACAACCGGCAGAGACGGGAAGATCAGTTATGAAGTCCATCGCTATATGCTGCCAGGGGGCAGCAGGTACTGGCAGAGGAAGAAGGCGACCGGCTGGCAGGTGTCTCGGAACTTTGTTGCGGGCACAGGACACACAGGCAGAAACAAAGTCTATTACATCCTTGCGCAGGTTAGGCCACCAGTAGTGCCGGGAAATAAGCTGGAGGGTCTTTTTCTGACCGGCGTGGCCAGCTAGTTTAGACGAATGACCCCAGTGTAGGATCTTCTCCCGATCAGGTACCGATACGAACGTCTTACCGGGAGGGAGACGATTTAGACTCACGGGAGCCACCTGCATTACTCTGGCGGGATCGATGATATGTTTAGGTTCTTCCTCGAGATCAGATACCAGAAAGGATCGGGACAAGGCGTCTGCTTTGATGTTCTTGTCAGCCGGGCGAAAATGTAGAACAAAATCAAAGCGAGCAAAAAACAAGGACCACCGGGCTTGGCGCGGATTAAGTCTCTGGGCATGCTGGAGATAAGCCAAGTTCTTGTGGTCAGTGTAAATTATTACCGGATGAAGAGCCCCCTCGAGTAGGTAACGCCACTCCTCCAATGCCAGCTTGATGGCCAATAACTCTCGGTCTCCTATGGAATAATTGCGCTCAGAAGTGGAGAAGAGTTTGGAGAAGAAGCCACAAGTTACCATCCTCCCGGAAGAAGATTTTTGAGTAAGTACAGCTCCGGCTCCAGAGGAGGAGGCGTCAACCTCCAGAAAGAACTGCTTGTTGCCGTCCGGACGATGCAGCACCGGGGCGGAAGAGAAGGCCTGTTTTAAGGAAAGAAAGGCCTCCTCTGCTTCGGGCGGCCACTCTTTGGGATTAGTACCCTTACGGGTGAGCGCGGAAATTGGGGCAGTCCGGGAAGAGAAGTGCGGTATGAAGAGGCGGTAGTAGTTGGCGAAGCCCAGGAACCGCTGAATGGCCTTCAACCCCTCCGGTCGGGGCCATTTATCGATGGCAGACAGTTTCTCTGGATCCATTCGTAGGCCGGTCTGAGAAATAATGTAGCCCAAAAACGGAAGCGAGGTCTGCTCAAAGAGGCACTTCTCATATTTAGCGAAGAGGTGGTTCTGCCTGAGCCTGAGCAGGACCTGACGAACGTCACTCCGGTGAGTCTGGAGATCCGGAGAGAAGACCAAGATGTCGGCCAGGTACACCACAACGCAGGAGTAGAGAAGGTCCCGGAAGATGTCATTGACCAACTCTTGAAAGACAGCAGGAGCGTTACAGAGACCAAAGGGCATTACCAGATATTCATAGTGGCCGTCCCGGGTGTTGAATGCAGTCTTCCATTCATCCCCTTGACGGATACGGACCAGGTTGTACGCCCCACGGAGGTCCAGTTTGGTGAAGACTCTAGCCCCCCTCAGGCGATCAAATAATTCTGGAATGAGCGGAAGGGGGTACTTATTCTTCACCGTGATCTGGTTAAGGCCTCTATAGTCTATACAGGGACGGAGAGAGCCGTCCTTCTTTTTTACGAAGAAGAAGCCTGCTCCCGCCGGGGAGGTAGATTTCCGGATGAATCCCCTGGCCAAATTCTCCTCAATATATTCGGACATCGACCGGGTCTCAGCAGCGGACAATGGGTAAATACGCCCACGGGGAGGAGTAGTACCGGGTAACAGGTCGATAGGACAGTCGTATGGTCTATGAGGGGGTAATGTCTCTGCCTCCTTTTTATTAAAGACATCAGCAAATGACCAATAGGGAATCGGAAGTCCAGGTAGATTAGTTGGGGTAGGAGAAGGACGGACGGGATGAACAGGAACCAAACAAGTCTTATGACAGTCCTGTCCCCAGCGAAGGACTTCTCCGGTCTGCCAGTCAAGCACGGGTGCATGTCTCTGGAGCCAAGGTAGACCTAGTAAGAGGGCGTGAGAGAGTCCAGGCAGAACATGAAAAGAGATGCTCTCAGAATGCAGCATTCCCACCTGCAGAGTTACGGATTCGGTGATGAGTTGGATGGGACGTGGTAAGAGGCCCCCATCCACAGCAGCGACAGATAATGGTACAGCCAGAGGTTTGGTGGGAATGCGGTATTTTTCTACCAGGGACTGTGAGATAAGATTCCCGGCCGCTCCAGAGTCAAGTTGGGCTAGTTCGAAATAACGATTCTCCCCGCAGATAATAGAGACTGACAGTAGCAGAGATGGAGAGGATTTATTCTTATCTAGGTTGACCTCTCTGAGCGAACCTAGACACAGGCGTTTCCCGACCTCTCCGGGCAGGTACGGATCCGGTGCTCCTTACTGCCACAGTAAAAGCAGCTCCCTTCGGCACGGCGTAAGTCCTGACGGGTTTTGACCATCTTGGTCTGGTCGACCTGCATAGGCTCAGGAGAGTGTACCTGGGAAGAGACGGATTTCTGAAAAGTAGGAGCTAGACGTGGAAACCTCCTCTCACGGGTGACCTCTTTGGCACGCTCCTGGAACCGTAGGTCAATCCAGGTGGCAAGAGTTATTAGGTCATCGAGAGTGGTAGGAATGTCCCGACCGGCAAGTTCATCTTTAATACGGCCGGACAGACCCTCCCAGAAGACGGATACCAGAGCGTCGTTATCCCAGGCCAGCTCCGAGGCAAGGGTACGGAACCGTATGGCATATTGGCCCACGGTGAGACTTCCCTGACGGAGGCGTAGCAGAGATGATGCGGATGAGGTCTTCCGTCCGGGTTCATCGAAGACTTTCCGGAAAGCCATGAGAAAGGCAGGCAAGTCGGACACCAGGGGGTCTCCTCTCTCCCATAGAGGATTTAGCCAGGCCAGGGCCTCCCCGGTGAGATGGGACATGATGAAGGCAATTTTGGCCCGGTCGGAGTTAAACTGGTGGGACAGGAGTTCAAAGTGCAGGGTGCACTGATTTATGAAGCCCCGAGCCTGGGCGGAGTCGCCTCCGAAGCGAGGAGGTGCAGAAAGCCGGGGTCCGGGGTAGGATACCATGGTATTGGTGGGCAGCGGAGCTGCCGGGTTGCGAGTCATGGCACTGGCGGTGGTTGCTGGTGGAGCAGTCAGAGTGTCCAGGCGAGAATTGACATTCCGCAGGTGACCCAGGATGGACTCCTGTTGGGACCTCTGACGGGACAGTTCATGACAGAGGTCCGAGAGCGAGGGAGCTTGGGTGCCACCGGGTTCCATCGCCCGAGCAAACTGTAACGGGTCTGGGAGGCGGAACCTCTGAGCTACTATACAAGGGGGCGGTCCTTGTAAGGGAGCGGGTGGCGACCAGGGTAGACGGGCAGGCAGTCACAGCAGGTGACTGGGACAGTCTCTGAATGAACGGACAGGAGGTCACGGCAAGTGACCGGGGCAGTCTCTGGATGAACGGGCATGAGGTCACGGCAAGTGACCGGGGCAGTCTCTGGATGAACGGGCAGGAGGTCACGGCAAGTGACCGGGGCAGTCTCTGGATGAACGGGCAGGAGGTCACGGCAAGTGACCGGGGCAGTCTCTGGATGAACGGGCAGGAGGTCACGGCAAGTGACCGGGGCAGTATCTGGGTAAAGGATTGGTACGACCTGTGGCGGCAGATGATAGACGTGAGCTCCCAGGTGAGCAGGCGAGAGTCTCTGGATAATCGGGTGGTCACAGCATGTGACGGCGGAGCCTCCAGGAAGACCAACAGACAGGTAGCAGATGAGCGCTCCCAGGTGAGCGGGCAAGAGTCTCTGGAATAGCAGGTGGTCACAGCACGTGACGGCGGAGCCTCCAGGAAGGCTAGCAGGCAGGTAGCAGATGTGCGCTCCCAGGTGAGCGGGCAGGAGTCTCTGGAATAGCAGGTGGTCACAGCACGTGACGGCAGAGCCTCCAGGAAGGCTAGCAGGCAGGTAGCAGATGTGCGCTCCCAGGTGAGCGACCAAGCTGGTCCATAGACAGACTGACAGGAGTAGGAAGGCAGACCGTCGGACCTCAGGCTAGCAAGCAGGTAGCAGGAATATCAGGCAGGAAACAGACAGCAAACTGGCAGGACTCTGGCAGGAATCAGGCAGGTAACTGGCAACGGGACCTGAGGGCTGAAGCAGAGTAGTGAACAGTGCAACAACATTGCTCGGGCACCTCCATTTTGGAGGAGGTGCCTTATATATGGTGAAGTCCTCCGGCCATTGGCCGGGGACTCCTTAGGACGACGCGCGTGGCCCCCTTAAGAGGGAGGGAGCGCGCGCGCGCGCCCTAAGCACAGTGGCCGGGAAGGAGCGCGCGCTGCCAGCAGAGCGGGAGGAGGACGCCGGGCTCGGAGCAGAGAGGTGAGGGGAACAGCGTCCCTGCCTAGCAGAGGGCAGGGACGCCGACGCTACAGTCAGTTTACCTGTTTTAGTAAAGGCCCTGGACTGTAACCTGTTGTCTGTGTGCTCCTTCACGCCTCCAGCACTACCGGTACTGGGACTCTCACCACCATCACTCCCATCATCCATTATACTGCACTGGGGCCGCACTCTTCCCGTGGGGAGTCACACTACCCTAGCTGCACACCTCATCAGCCCCAGCGGTCTGCATGTAGCGGCGGTTCCTAATAACCGCAATCCACGGGTGGCGTAGTCGGACATAATCATCAGCGCATAACGGACTACCACTGGCCTGACCACCCTGAGCCACGGAGCCGGGTTGCCACTACTACTCCCATCGTTCCCCTACTGCCCGGATCCGAGTGCCCCACGGCCCAGGGGGCGAGTCACATCCATAAGATGCGCCAATTCTAGTGCTTAGCCTCCACTCTTCCCACTTTTCCTGGTGTGGTGGCAAGTGGGGTAATAGTATTGAGGTTGATGTCAGCTTTGTATTGTCAGCTGACATCAAGCCCAGGGGATAGTAATGGAGAGCTATCTAGAAGACATCCCCATTATTAACCCAATAGTCCCATTGTAAATAATACACAGGCAGAATAAAGTCCTTTAATTAAATGAAAGATATTGACTCTTTTATTTGAAACAAACACCCCCCCCTCTTTTTCCCCTTTATTATTGTAAAATGCAAAATTAAAAAGCACCATATTTCTCATCTGTCCGATGAGAAGATAATCCATTTGTCCCATGACAAGTCTGGCTTGGCTACATCTAGATGCCTTGCTAAATGGTGGCATGATGCGACCGATCAGCCTGGCATCCAGAAGAGACACTGAGCTGCGCGTGATAGTACAGCAGCCAGTACCTCACGATGACGTGAATAAGGTGAGCGGAGTTCAAAGTCGATGAACTCCATTCACCTCACTGACGTCAGCACTAGCTGTATTTAGAGCTGCCAGAGGTAGAAGAACACTGGCTGGGGAACTTACTGGGGACTATTTTTAAAAGCTGACAAAAGAGAGGTAAGGAGATTGATTGGATGAATAACTGAGGGCTATATTTATATCTGGCAATGGAGAAAAAAGACTGGCTGAAGAACTTACTGAATGTTATATTCAAAGAAGCCAGAGGGGGAAGGAGAGTGGCTGGGAACTTACTAGATGAGCAACTGTGCGCAATATTTATGGCTGATATTGGAGAAAGGAGACTAACTCAAGACCTTACTGAGGGCTGTATTTGCCGCTGCCGGAGGAGGAAGGAGAGTGGCAGGAAACTTACTGGGCACTATATTTCCAGCTACAATAGAAATAAGGAGACTGACTGGTAAATTGATTGGGAACTGTATTCATGGCTGACAGAGGTGGATGGAGTCTGACTGTAGAACTTAATGTGGACTGTAGTTACAGCTGTGAGAGGTAGAACGAGACTGTCTGGGAAACTTACTTGGAATGGTTTTTACAGCTGACAAAAGAGAGGTAAGGAGACTGACTGCATGACTAACTGAGGGCTATATTTACAGCTGCCAGAGGTGGAAGGAGACTGGTTGGAAACTCACTTTGCACTGTATTTACAGCTGCAATAGAGGTAAAGGAGACTGATTGGGGAACTAATTGGGGGCTATATTTAAAGCTGCCACAAGAATAAGACTAATCAGGGACGTGCTTGAGATAATATTTATGACTGAGAGAGAGGAAAAGAGACTAATTAAAGAATTTACTGGGACTACATTTACAGCTCCAGAAGGAGAAGGAAACATATTTTGTTTGCAGATAACATCTGATTTTTGGGGTCCTACTATGTTTTAATAGTGTATTAGGATCTTAGAGAGATACCAGATTTCTATGATATAAACTTTCCTTCTTGCTTCAGGTTGTGCTCGGGATGCTAGAATGGAGCATATTGGAAGACAAATCTCTGGGACAAGCTCCCCACCAGTTACATCAAACAACTTTACATCTTTGAGCAGCTCAACCAAAGATCAGACCGAACAGATTAACTCTGGATGGTTCATCATCATTGTCATTGGATTTTTTGCCTTCATCATCATTTCTTCCATGGTAGTTAACCAACTGAATGCTGAACCGCCAGAAGAAGATGTTGTCAATGATTTTATTGAAAACGAATGCCAGAAAAAGAAATCCATCAAATCCCCGATGGTGACTTCTCAATGTTACGAGAACGAGGCCTACACTGATTCTTATACAAGTACAACCAGTGAAAGTGAACTGTTTAAGGAACTTGTGAAAAATGCAGAAAAGACAAGAAGGGACGATAAAAAATCAACGGCCAATCAGGACGCAGTTATATGTATTTCAACAGTGTTCTAATTTTTCACATATGCGTGGTGGACAGTGTACGCTGTAATCAGTAATGTTTCCAACAAGGCCCCTAAATGAATAGGTTCAGGTGTCGAAATGCAAAATTATTCAACCCCTAAATGGTCATGAAAAGTCAACAAATGGCTCCTGAATGGACAACCCCTTATGGGAGGTAAAACATATAGTATAACATTTCCAAAACATCAGGAGATTAATGGATTAATGCTCAACTTGCTCTATCTATTTGTTTTCTCATTAAGTGATTATTACTCTATCATCGTCTGGAGGCAATTATTGTAGGGTAATGTACATCCAAGACCTCGGACGAAGCTTCATGTTTCTGGTCCCGCAATCCCCACAAGTAGGACTACACAGGGGTAGACTTTGCTAAAGGATTGAGCTACACTGGCATGATTATACAATGCAGCACCAAAAACATACAAATAAATGAACTTGTCATAATAAAATTAATAAATAATGTCTCCAGTGTATATAGAATTGTTATGCGCTTCGCAGAGGGACTCAGCAACACCGGCACCAAACCAGCAAAAGAGCAGCCACAGACGCACTTAGCGAGACCTTGAGGGCCGGGAATACTCTTCACCCATCTCCCAGTAAATGGAAGGGCAACTTTGACAGAACCCTTCCCAGGCCCACTGTCGCCAGACAGCTGGCGTCTGGTGACGCGGCTGGTGCCTAGCCGAGGACCAGGTGAGTACCTCTGCAAGAACCCCAGTAAGTGAAACCAGAAGAGAAAATGAGAAAAGCCTTGAAAAGATAGCAAAACCTAATGCTAGCACCACACACCACCAAGCACATAGGTAACTGCAATAAACAGCAAAGGACTGAGCAGGGAGCAGGATTATATAGCCCGCCTAATGAACAGGTGTTGAATACCTCCCAATCATCCCCAGACAGGCACTCCCAGCTAGCTTCAACTTGACAAAATCCAACCACTGCTCAGTACCAGACACAACATCATCCTGCATCCCACAACACCAGAACGCGACGCTCCACAAGATTGGGACCGTTTCCCTACATGCGTAGTAGCTCGGACTCCAGGCTCAGGACAATGGTGGCGCTTGCAACCAGAGTAGCGTAGCATCGGACCTGCTCCATTCCCAGGTGGGACACAGAACCACGATTCGTAACAAGAATATACTGTAATCCTGTACACATAACTAATCCCACTATACAGTACACATAAATAATTCTACCAGATTATAGATATATAAAATGCCACCATTCTGTACAAATAAAAAAATGCTGCCAGATTGTTTAAATAATGACTCCACACATTACACATAAAAATGCACACTGTACAGCAGGTGAAATCAGTATTGAACACATCACCAATTTTCTAAGATTCTAAAATTTCTAAAGGTGATGTTGACATAAATTTCTCACCAGATGTCGGTAACAACCCATCCAATCCACACAGGTAAAGAAATCACCATAGATGTCCATAAATTAAGTTATGTGTAATAATGAGAAGAGGTGCAAAAGCCATGGAAATTCCTGACAGCAGCTAAAATCTATCAGTAATTAGAAAGCAATCCTGCCACTAAGTGAAAAATAATATCAGCTGTGTAACGTGGTGCGGGGCGGGAGCCGTGGGGGAGGTACTCATCATAAATAATATCAGCTTGTTCAACAGATAGCATTTAAAAATGTGTCATTACCGAGGTGCCACACAATAAACATCTCATGATGGGTAAATCCAGTGAGCTGTCTCAAGACCTTCGCAACCTTATTGTTGCAAAACATACTGATGGCATTGGTTACAAAGGTATTTCTCAACTACTGAATGTTCTAGTGAGGCCATAATCCGGAAGTGAAAAAAACATAATTTCACCATAAACCGATCATGACCAGGTGCTCCCCGCAAGATTTCAGACAGATCAGTGAAAAGAATTATCAGAAGAGTTGTCCAAGAGCCAGGGTTCACCTGTAGAGAGCTACAGAAAGACCTACTTAGAGAATTGGTGAGGTGTTCAATACCTATTTCACCCACTGTAAATATTACCATAATACAGTACACATCAAAAATGCTGACAGATTGTATAAATAAATAATGCCACCATACAGTAGAAATAAATAATGCTACTAAATAATACACATAAATAAAGGCTGCCAAACAGTACAATGATGTTGCCAGATTGCACAAATATTACCACTATATAGTACACATCAAAAGATGCTGCCAGATTTTACAAATAAATAATGCCACCAGTACATAGTAGTACACATAAATAAAGACTGCCAGATGGTATAAATAAATAATGCAATCATACAGTACACATAGAAATCGAATAACTGTGGACTACGAATGTACACACAACGGCTCTTGAAAATGTGTGACCAGCCTAAGGTCACTAAACCTACATTTCCAACATTTTTATAAAATTCTGAAAAAAAAAAGTTGAGCATTTTTTTGGCCAAATTAGTGTTTTGAGAATAGTCATGGTGCAAACATTCCTGTGCAGAACATTTCCTATCACGTCACCTACACAAGTGAATGTCAGATATGTACATGACTAGATAAAAAAAAATCCTAGCAGTTAACATTGTGTTAGTCTTAGCCTACCCATATTATTATTATTATTATCATTTTTGCACATTTTGCAGTATACACATGCATGCCGTTTTAGGTATACAGGACTCACGCTTACTCACATTGGAACGTTTTACATTTTGAAAAGTTGAGTTATATTTTAGTCATCCTCATCACTGCTTTTTTTTCCAGTTTCTGTTTAGACGGTTATATTAGATTAGAAAATCATAGCTGCAATCTACAAGAAAAAGAGCCACTTTTGTACATAGGTTATTTTTGGCATTGCAGCTCTGCGCCATTTACTAGACTACTCCAATACCAACCACCAATAATAGACAAGCTTTGGAGCAGCACCAAAAACTAGAGTGAAAGGTTTTTTTTTTCCATCACTGCCTTCACTTACTGATTAGCTGCCATGACGCCGTGATATGTAGACTGAGTAGGCACAATGTCACAATGTTTTCCTGCAACAATTCATGGGAAAACTTAGTGACGGTGTCCTAGCACCAGTGGTGAAAGTAGAGACCAAAGGCCCGGTGCAAAATTTGGACCTGGGCCCCCACCTGCATGTTTGTGAGCTTGTAGTGGTCTAGATCCTATAAAGATATAAATGTTTTCCCCCATGTAATAATGTTCTCCATACTGGCTCCATCTTGTAATAATCTCCCCCATCCTGGCCCCTTCCAGTTATAATGCCCCCCATCCTGGGCCCCATGCTATAACATTTTCCCCAATCCTGGGCCCTTTCCTGGTATAATGTCCCCATCCTGATATAATGTCCCCAACCGGAAATAATGTCCCCATTCTGGTATAAAGTCCCCAATTCCGGTATAATGTCCCCATTCTGGTATTATGTCCCCCATCATGGTATAATTAATGTCCACATTGTGGTATAATGTCCCCATCCTGAAATAATGTCCCCCAACCTGGTATAATATCCCCAATTTCGCTATAATGTCCCCATCCTGGTATAATGTCCCCATTCTGGTATAACGTCCCCCATGCTGGTATAATGTCCACATTCTGGTATAATGTCCATATTCTGGTATAATATCACCAATTCTGGGATAATATCAGCATCCTGATGTAATATCTCCAATTCCGGTATAATGTCTTTTTCCTGGTATGTCCCCATTCTGATATAATGTCCCCCATGCAGGTATAACAACCCATCCTGGTATAATGTCCACATCCTGGTATAATGTTCCCTCCCATCCTAGTATAATGTCCCCATCCTGGTATAATGTCCCCATCCTGGTAAAATGTTCCCCATTCTGGTATATTGTCCCCCATGCTGGTATAATGTCCCAGATTCTGGTATGATGTCCCCAATCCTGGTATAACTTCTACATCCTGGTATATTGTCCGCCATTCTGGTATAATGTCACAATCCTGGTATAATGTCCCCATTTTAAAAAGAAACAAACGGTTCTAGTCCATACCTCTCAACTTTTGAAGAAGAGAAAGAGAGATAGAACATGCGTAGAGCGCCCTGGCAAATTTTGGCCACGCCCTTGCCACACCCCAATCCATGCCCATTTACCATTTCTTTCTCCCCTGGCAGGAGGAGTTGTCAGAGTAGCGCTGGTAATGAGGGGCATTCAACAGACAGTCCTCATTCCTATTCCTGGTATGCATGGCCCCCTCATCCCTATTCCTGGTATGCATGGCCCCCTCATTCCCAATCCTGGTATGCATGGCCACATCATCCCCAATCCTGGTATGCATGGTCCCATCATCCCCATTCCTGGTATTCATAGCCCCCTCATCCCCATTCCTGGTATGCATGGCCCCCTCATCCCCAATCCTGGTATTCATTGCCCCCTCATCCCCAATCCTGGTATGCATGGCCCCCTCAGACCCAATCATGGTATGCATTGATCCCTGTTACGCACACGCCCAGGCAGATTAGCGTGAGCATGATTAGTGATCCCACTGTACCATGAACCGAGGAGTGCCTGGAGGGGCGTAACTAAGTATCAACCCGATCCGACCAAGGTCGCACGGCGGCTCAGTCGACTCCGTGAACCAGGGAGGAACCGAGCAGAAGGATCAGGTGCTACTACAGGTCAGACCCCGGTCACAGCTGTTGACCGACACCGGGGAATGCAGGAACAGGCAGGCTAAACTGGCATATTGACTGGTGGGTACTGGCAGGCACGGCTGGTATGCAGACAGGTGGATATTGACAGGCACAGCTGGTATGCAGACAGGTGGGCACTGGCAGGCACGGCTGGCATGCAGACAGGTGGGCACATGCAGGCACGGCTGACATGCAGACAGGCGGGTACTGGCAAGTAGGAACGTAGGCAGGATAGGGACCAGTACAGACTGAGATACAGAAACAGAGCCGCAGGTGCGGTAGACAAGCAGAGCAGAGCAAAACCCGCAGATGCGGTGAACAAGCAAAACAGAGCAAAACCCGTAGATGCGGTGAACAAGCAAAGCAGAGCAAAACCGCAGATGCGGTGAACAAGCAAAGCAGAGCAAAACCCGCAGATGCGGTGAACAAGCAAAGCAGAGCAAAACCCGCAGATGCGGTGAACAAGCAAAGCAGAGCAAAACCCGCAGATGCGGTGAACAAGCAAAGCAGAGCAAAACCCGCAGATGCGGTGAACAAGCAAAGCAGAGAAAAACCCGCAGATGCGGTGAACAAGCAAAGCAGAGCAAAACCGCAGATGCGGTGAACAAGCAAAGCAGAGCAAAACCCGCAGATGCGGTGAACAAGCAAAGCAGAGCAAAACCGCAGATGCGGTGAACAAGCATAGCAGAGCAAAACCGCAGGTGCGGTGAGCAAGCAGAGCAAAGCAAAACCCACTGATGCGGTAGACAGGACAGGGCTCTGTTCACATGGAACAGACTGGAAAACACAAGAAGATAGCTGGAACACAGGAGTTAGATACAGAGGCAGAGAAACAAAGTGCAGAACCAGATACACATAAGGTATTTGCAATGAAGTTGCGAGTGGACACAAAACGCACAAACAGAAGTACAGAGACAACGAGTAGGAGTTAGGTGCAGGTTCAG
Source organism: Phyllobates terribilis (assembly GCF_046119375.1). Lineage (NCBI taxonomy): Eukaryota > Metazoa > Chordata > Amphibia > Anura > Dendrobatidae > Phyllobates > Phyllobates terribilis. The sequence goes on along the minus strand of NW_027362762.1, from coordinate 934,060,921 downwards.
ATACTGCAGGAAAAAGGGAAGATACAGACATAGAGACAAACAAGTAACGGACTAGGACACTGTTCATACAGGATCTGAGCCAGGAAACAAGATACAGGAACGAGCCTGTGAACTCAGCCCCCAGGGTGGCGGAAACTGACTAGAAGTCAGAGATACAGATAGCGTCCCTGGGTACTCAGCCCCCAGGGTGGCAGAACAGACTAGATACAGGACAGGACCTGGCAACTCAGTTGCAAAAGACAAACTGAGTGAAAGTGTTGCTCAGGCCCCTCCTACTGGGTGGAGGGGGTTTAAGTATCCAGTGACTCACAGCAATAGGCTGGGGACGCATTAGGACTGTGCACACAGTAGCTATAAGAAACAAGCAGAAAGCCACGCCGATGCCCTAAGCAATCAGACAAGAGACATGGACACAGCAGGCACTGGAGCAAAGAGTGCAGCATGGACTGACAGGTAAGATTGCGGTCTTGCATGGTGGGAGGTGGTGCACCATGCAAGCATGCTCCCAGGGATGTTACACTCCCTCAGACCCAATCCTGGTATGCATGGCCCCTTCAGACCCAATCCTGGTATGCATGGCCCCCTCAGACCCAATCTTAGTATGCATGGCCCCCTCAGACCCAATCCTGGTATGCATGACCCCCCTCATCCCTAATCCTGGTATGCATGGCCCCTCTCATCCCCAATCCTAGTATGCATGGCCCCTCATCCCAAATCCTGGTATGCATGTGACGCGCCCCCTGGGCCTGTGCTGTGCAGGGGATACCCGGAGCCGGGCCTTCTGTAAGATGCTGGGGGTTGTAGTCTCCGTGTGGCGGCGACCCGGTCCGTGCCCAGGGTGGTCAATTCAGTGGCAGTCTTAATGTTGTAACAAGTGTCCGACTACGCCACCCGTGGATTGCGGTCAGTGGGGACCGCCGCTGCGCTGCAGACCGCTGAGGCTGATGTAGTTTGCGCAGCCGAGTATGGAATAACTCCCCACGGGAGAAGTATTGCCTCAGGGCAGCTAGTGTAGAAGATGGTGGGAGTGATGGTGTGAGCGTCCCAGTACTAATGGTGCTGGTGCGGCGATGAAACACAGAGATGTGCGGTTGCAGTTTCCAATGCTTTACTCACAGTTGTTATTCGTGTCAATCCTGCAGACGATGACTGCCCAAGCCGTGCTGCGTCCACCAGGTAAGGGACTCGACCAACTCCCAGGCAATTCCAGAGCGTGGCACAGGGCTCCCCTCCTTTCCTTTCTCTGGCCGTCCTCACCAGTGACCCACCTTTGTCCAGCTCCCTCGGGCCTTCTCTTGGCGAAACCTATCTCCGGTTTCCCTGACCCTATGGGGTATGCTTTCCTGGTGGATGTAGTGGGGGGTCACACCAAGATGTGGTGACGACCTCCGGTCTTTGGCTGAGGAATCTGTTGCCTCCACCAATTTGGGTTCCGGTACCCTGCTCTGCCAACCCTTCACCCTGTATCTCCTGAGCATATGGGGTTCCTTCTTTACTCGCGTCTCTGGGCCTTTCTGTGTTCCTTGCTTCCTTTCTCCTCTGTTCCAGTTCCTTTCTTACTTTCCTTTCCGTTCCTTCTCCTCTCTCTTTCTGCTGTTTCTGGCCTCCACTCCAGGCCTGCCTCTGGAGCTGGGCCCAGACTGAGCCACAGCTCCCTGTCAGCCCTCTCTGGCTGAACTCCTGACTGAACTGAACTGGACCCTGTCCTAAGATGGTGCCCACCTTAAATACCTCCCTCTATGTGTGAGCCCAGGTGATTAGCAACCAATGGGCTCCTACCTATGCCCAGAGACCCACCCCTATCTGCTCCTACACCACTGGGTGTACTTTCCCCTCCCCACTCCAAACAGGGACAGATGCTGTCGTGCCTGCACTCCTGTCTCGTGGGAGCACCGCTGACCTGTCCCTCGGAAATGGGGTGTGTGTGGTGCATGCAGCTAAACGAGTCCTGGTCCACACTCCATCCTTACCCGGGAGTGGAATATCACACCTCTGGTTTGAGGTGCAATACCCCTGTAGCAGTCGAGCCCTCGGGGTGCTATATTCCCCCCTGGTAAATCACAGCACGTCCTCGGGCTGGAAAAGAGCAAAACAATTTAAACATACAAAATTTTAGAATGCATTCGCATATAAGACAATAACTATTAACCCATCCCTTTATGGGAGGCACTCTTCTCTTTTTAACGTTACAGGTATAAAACATTTTACTAATGCCACCGGAACTCTTTTATAGAACACTATATAAAACTTTGCCATTATTATTTTAGCAGCATATTAAACTTTCCAATTTAAGACATTTTCAAGTAAAACATTTTCTTCAAAAACACATTCTTGAGCTCTGGCCGCTGTGCAACTTGCGACCAGGTAAAGGTGCAACAGTCCAATTAATCTTGAGGTAGACGTTGCGGTTTTTGTATAAAACCAGTAGGGGGCGCTTTAATAAGTGCAACTATTTACAAGGGATTGGCCGCTCTCAGTCCTCGGCCAGTGGGGACAAGGGAGTGGCTGCTCACAGTCCTCAGCCTGGTTAGGGATTAGGGACACACAAGTAACAGTTCACACAGTCAACAGTTTCACAGCAGTTCTTGTACCCTGACGGGTAACTATGTACAGTTCCATTTTACCGTTTACTGGTAACGGTGTCCTCCTCGCTCTTCCGGGTAGTCTTCAGGTCCGTCCGGACCCTCAGGGTAGTCCATGTCTGGGCGGTACCGCAGTTCCTCCTCCGTTAGACGGTGGACATGGAGGGCGTACAGTCCCTTTGCGCCCTTGTGCCGGGTGTAGGTGACCACGTCACCGGGGTACAGGTCACGGCCGTGATGTCCCTCTGGCAAGTGGCTTTCCACGTCTCTCCTGGTGACGAAGACGTCGGTGTCAGCCTCCGGGTCTCTTATGAAGCCCCAGCCTTGCTCCAGCTGGAACTTTACTACGGTCCCAGTGGCTCGGGGACCGCGGATGGCTTGGGGGTTTTGTCTGGCCCTCCTCTTCTGCTCCGCACCCCGGGCTTGGAGTCGCTCCTCCCTGATGCGCCTCTGCCGCCGCTCCCTTTCATAGGTGGCCAGCTGTTGACGGCAGCAATCCAGGCGATGGGCTGCTTCCGCCCGGGTCTCCTGGGTGAACCCCATGAGATTCTCACCGGTGGGATCCCATGCCAACTGGGCATCCTCCAGCGGGGGTGGAGCGATGTTAGCGGGCTCCGGAGCCGGGATCAGAGGCTCGCTCAGGGGTTGTTCTCTTCGGAGACGGGGGTTGACGAACTCCGGTGGCCACTCGAAGGGCAGCCTGTCCGGGCTGGTATGTTGTGCATAGAGGTCCGCACCCAGGGGGTGGCACCACGGGCTTCGGGCAGGTGACAGCGCCCGGGGGCACTCGGCCTTGCGACCAGGCCTGTGACGTCTCCCGCTTTACGGCGCCCGGGTTCAGAGGGCACAGCGCGGGGCAGGGCGTGACAGTGACGTTTGCAGCCTGAGGCCTAGCTGGCGGCGGTGGAGGCATGATGTCAGGTACGGTCCCCGGGGCTTCGGGTCCCGCAGTGGAGGGTTAGGGCAGGCTGGTGTTCCCAGGGCTTGGGGTGATGGCGTCCCCATTACCTGCCTCGGTCTCCGTGGCCTCCTCCGCGGCGTCATCTGCAGCTGCCGGTCCCTCTTCTCCGCGCCCAGCGGTAAGCACGCTGCCCGGTCCCGGCGGGGTCCTCCGCTGGCTGCCTTCGTGCTGCCGGGCCATCTCCTCTCTCCACCTGGCAAACACATCCCGCTGCGCCCGGACCATCCGTCTGTTCAAATCTTCCAGCGCTGCGCGCGCACAGTCCGGGTCCCTGGGCAGCTGGGCTAGCAACTCTGTCAGGCTGCAGGGTGGCTCAGCTTGCAGCAGGCTGCGGGCCAGGGTGCTGGTGGGGTTCGCTGCTCCCTCCATCTCCGGGTGCAGCAGGTCCAGACTGATCCAGGCCGCACCCGACCCCACAGTTTTCTTTCCTATCCGCCCCCATGGGGGGTGGTCCTGGGGGGCATCTGCTGACAATCACCTTTAGGGGCAGCCCCCCCACGTTGATGGACATCTCCACTGCTGCATTCATGGCTGGTGGGGGCGGGCTCCTTCTTTGGCGCCATTCTGGGACCTGGCCCACGATGGGAGGTGGCTTCCTGCTGTCTTTTGGTGCGCACATAATGGCGTCCGCTCTGCCAGGGCGGGAAAAACGGATGAAGATGGCGGGAAACAGTCCAACATGGCGTCTGATGGTGGGAATCGGCTCCAGATGGCGGGAAACGACTCCGGACGGCGGGAAACTTCTGGAAATGGCGGGAGACTTCTTTTCAAGGTACATGCACAATCTTCTTCAGGCACGCAATACCCGCTTGTGGCGGGTTGGTAAAGATCCTGCCGACTACGCCAAAAGTTGACGCGCCCCCTGGGCCTGTGCTGTGCAGGGGATACCCGGAGCCGGGCCTTCTGTAAGATGCTGGGGGTTGTAGTCTCCGTGTGGCGGCGACCCGGTCCGTGCCCAGGGTGGTCAATTCAGTGGCAGTCTTAATGTTGTAACAAGTGTCCGACTACGCCACCCGTGGATTGCGGTCAGTGGGGACCGCCGCTGCGCTGCAGACCGCTGAGGCTGATGTAGTTTGCGCAGCCGAGTATGGAATAACTCCCCACGGGAGAAGTATTGCCTCAGGGCAGCTAGTGTAGAAGATGGTGGGAGTGATGGTGTGAGCGTCCCAGTACTAATGGTGCTGGTGCGGCGATGAAACACAGAGATGTGCGGTTGCAGTTTCCAATGCTTTACTCACAGTTGTTATTCGTGTCAATCCTGCAGACGATGACTGCCCAAGCCGTGCTGCGTCCACCAGGTAAGGGACTCGACCAACTCCCAGGCAATTCCAGAGCGTGGCACAGGGCTCCCCTCCTTTCCTTTCTCTGGCCGTCCTCACCAGTGACCCACCTTTGTCCAGCTCCCTCGGGCCTTCTCTTGGCGAAACCTATCTCCGGTTTCCCTGACCCTATGCGGTATGCTTTCCTGGTGGATGTAGTGGGGGGTCGCACCAAGATGTGGTGACGACCTCCGGTCTTTGGCTGAGGAATCTGTTGCCTCCACCAATTTGGGTTCCGGTACCCTGCTCTGCCAACCCTTCACCCTGTATCTCCTGGGTATATGGGGTTCCTTCTTTACTCACGTCTCTGGGCCTTTCTCTGTGTTCCTTGCTTCCTTTCTCCTCTGTTCCAGTTCCTTTCTTACTTTCCTTTCCGTTCCTTCTCCTCTCTCTTTCTGCTGTTTCTGGCCTCCACTCCAGGCCTGCCTCTGGAGCTGGGCCCAGACTGAGCCACAGCTCCCTGTCAGCCCTCTCTGGCTGAACTCCTGACTGAACTGAACTGGACCCTGTCCTAAGATGGTGCCCACCTTAAATACCTCCCTCTATGTGTGAGCCCAGGTGACTAGCAACCAATGGGCTCCTACCTATGCCCAGAGACCCACCCCTATCTGCTCCTACACCACTGGGTGTACTTTCCCCTCCCCACTCCAGACAGGGACAGATGCTGTCGTGCCTGCACTCCTGTCTCGTGGGAGCACCGCTGACCTGTCCCTCGGAAATGGGGTGTGTGTGGTGCATGCAGCTAAACGAGTCCTGGTCCACACTCCATTCTTACCCGGGAGTGGAATATCACACCTCTGGTTTGAGGTGCAATACCCCTGTAGCAGCCCAGCCATCGGGGTGCTACACATGGACCCCTCATCCCCAATCCTGGTATGCATGGCCCCCCATCCCCAATCCTGGTATGCAAGGCCCCATCAGACCCAATCCTGGTATGCATGCCCCCCCCTCATCCCCAATCCTGGTACGCATGGCCCCCTAATCCCCAATCCTGGTATGCATGGCCCCCTTATCCCCAATCCTGGTATGCATGGCCCCCTCATCCCCAATCCTGGCATGCATGGCCCCCTCATCCCCAATCCTGGTATGCATGGCCACCTCATCCCCAATCCTGGTATGCATGGCCCCCCATCCCCAATCCTGGTATGCAGACCCAATCCTGGTATGCATGGACCCCTCAGACCCAATCTTGGTTTGCATGGCCCTCTCATCCCAAATCCTGGTATGCATGGCCCCCTCATCCTAAATCCTGGTATGCATAGCCCCATCATCCCCAATTCTGGTATGCATGGCCTCCATCCCCAATCCTGGTATGCGTGGCCCTTTCAGACCCAATCCTGGTATGCATGGCCCCCTCAGACCCAATCCTGGTATGCATGGCCCCCTCAAACCCAATCCTGGTATGCATGGCCCCCTCAAACCCAATCCTGGTATGCATGGCCCCCTCAGACCCAATCCTGGTATGCATGGCCCTCTCAGACCCAATCTTGGTATGCATGGCCCCCTGCGGGGATATTCACTCCTCTCCACGTCGGAGTCTATGGGCATGGGAAGGAGTGAATAGTCATTCTCCTTAATAGCGCGCACTGTCATCAATCCTCTGTGCCTGCTACTAATGAGAATGAATATTCACTCTTCTGCATGCCCATGGAAGTGGAGAAGAGTGAATATTCATTTTTTCTAATAGCGAGCACACAGGATCGTGGAGCCGCAGCAGGAAGCTGGCGGTTGCAATTGCCAGTGTGCGCTATTAAAGAGAATGAACAGCTGAGCCGTGACGGAACGCGGGACTTAGCCCTCAAAGGGGGACAGTCCCGCCAAAAACGGGACGGTTGGGAGCTATGTTCTAGTCACCTTTCCCCACTCCCACCTCTTCTGTGACTGATGCAGGAGCCGGCAGTTGACTTCGGCGTGTGTCACTGCCATGCGTCACGCATCACTGGCAAGTCTATGTCTGCTGCTGGTCTCTAATTGGTCGGTGGCGTGTATTGTAATGCAGGAAACCGGTCGGTCTCATTCAGATGAAATTGGCCTCGGCAGACCCCCCTCCCACACAGGCCCAAACGTGGTCGCACCCTCTGTGACCACAATCGTTACCTCTCTGCCTATCATCCACTTCTATGTATATACAGCTCTGGCAAAAATTAAGAGACCACTGCAAAATTTTCATTTTCTCTGATTTTTCTCTTTATAGGTATATTTTTGAGTAAAATGTACATTGTTGTTTTAGTCTATAAACTACTGACAACATGTCTCCGAAATTCAAAGCAAAAAAATTTTCTATTTATTTGCAGCAAATGATAAAGCGTCAAAATACATAAAAAAGAAACAGTGCTTTCAGACCTCAAATTACTCATGTTTTAACTAAGGAACAGTTCAGAAATCAATATTTGGTGGAATAACCATGATTTTTAATCACAGCTTTCATGCGTCTTAGCAAGCTTTCCACCAGTTTTTCCATGTTTTTCAACAGAAAAATGTTCAGTGGTCTCCTAATTTTTGCCAGAGCTGTACATGTCTTTCTAGATCGGTGGGGGTCCAACCTCTGGACTGTTGCCATCAGTGCCATAGACTTAGAATGTAGCAACAAGCTACACCGTCAAACATCACCCCATTTCAACTCCTCTTAACTGTTAATTGTTTCGGCTGTGGGGGAACTGTGATCCTCTGTTTTGGTGATCCATGGAAATCTCAGAGTTTCATTTAATTGATTTGTGATAGATGCTTCTGGCTGGAATATCCCTTTAAGTTCAGTGCTTGCTGTGTTTTACTCCTAGAGGCTATGTGCCCACGATGCAGAAATGCTCCGGATTTTTCCTGAGCGTTTCTGCATCTCCCTGGCAGAAAAAACGCATGCGGATTGTACATGCGGATTGTGCATGCGGATTGTACATGCATTTTTCCTGCCAGGGACATGCGGATGTGAAGCGGTCTTCACTTTCATTTCCGCATGCGGGTTGTCAAACGCTTTCCAATCGATTTTAGCATCACTTGGAAAGTGCTTGACAACTTGGTCACAGTATATAAATCCATGCAAATAGCATGGATTTATATAGCGTGACCAAAAGAATGGTAAAAATTAAAAAATAAATATATACTTACCTTCTGATGGCCCCCGGTGTCCTTGTCTCTGCTTGTCCTTAAATTTAAGGACCTGCCGACGTCAGCGGTCGCGCGACCCGTCACATGACTAAATGACGTCAGCACAGGTCCTTTTAGTCTACAGCGAGCTGCCGGCAAGCAGAGACAAGCACACCGGGGGCCATCAGAAGGTAAGTATAATATTTATTTTTTATTTTATTCTTTTTTTTACAGGTTCTATGGTACCCGGGTACGGAGGAGAGTCTCCTGTCGTCCACACCCGGTTACCATCCGCACATTGAAAAGCATGTTATCCACATGTACAGATGCAGTGATGCGGAATCCATGCGTTCCAATGCAAGTCAATGGCGGCGAAAACGCAGCGCTTCCGCAAAATAATTGGTAGTGCTGCTTTTTTTCCGCAATGATAATCCGCAGCGGAAATTTCCGCAGCATGTGCACAGCACATGCGGATCATCATTGGGGAACATGGCAGACCTTCTACCAAGCGTTTTTTAAGCGTTTCTGTAGTGGAATTGCCGCTGCGGAAATGCTTAAAAAACGCATCGTGGGCACACAGCCTTACAGTGAGCTCCCTCAGCCTGAATTTTATCGTAAAAGATAAATGAATGGTTGTAAGAGAAGCAGGCGATTTGGAGCTCTGACCCTTACATATATTCTGGAGAGAGAAGATGGCAATTTTACCATCTTTGTCTTGAGTGTCAATGTACATTGAGATCCCCCTTATAAGAAAAAAACAGTGTTTGCCCAGACTAAGCTTCATTTACTTGAACTTCATGTCCTTTTCCTATACATACATGTATAGTAGTACATGGCCGCTTTCACATTTTAGTTGTCTGTGCACAAAAGTTGAAATTCATTACTTTCCTGTATATTTTAGCATTTTGAAAAAAAAAAGCCCGGAGTTTTCTGCCTAAAATTAACTCACAATGACACAGTCTAAACACGACACTTCAAAAAGGTATTTTCTTCATATAGTTGCAGTGCAGGTCTGTATAAACCCCTCCTTACTACCTCTCTACATACCTGACGATACCGTCTGCTCATATGGACCCGCGTGGGGCGAGAGAGCAGACGTTACCTGCACAGTGAGTATCTATCTATTTATCTAATATCTATATATCCCATATATATCTATCTAATATCTGTCTATTATTATCTATCTAATATCTATATATCATCTATCTAATATCTATCAATCTATCTATTATCTATCTAATATCTAACTATCATCTATGTAATATTTATCTATCAATCTAGCTATCTATATCTATCTATCATCTATCTATTATCTATCATCTATCTATCATCTATCTATATCTATCTATCATCTATCATCTATCTATCTATTATCTATCTATCATCTATCTAATATCTATCTATTATCTATCTATCATCTATCTATCAATCTATCTAGCTATTTTTTGCCTGCCTACTGTACCTATCATCCCTCTCATATCTGTGTAGGATATGGGATAAGTTGATGACAACTGGGGGTTTTGATCGTTGGTACCCCAGATGATCTTGAGAAAGGGTCTACTTCTTGATCAGAGCAGAGTTGTGCATAGTTGACCTCTTCTTCATTCGTTGTCTATGGGACCACCAGAAATAGAGGAGAGCTATATGCATCTTTCTCCAGCAGTCCCATAGTCAATAAATGGAGTGGAGGTCGCTCCTGTGTTCCTCTACTGCCATTCAAGACGCGGTTCTGCAGAACCAGGTTCCTGTGTTCCAAAGCCCCATTCTCAGGAACTGTGGGGGTCCCAGCAGTAAGACTCCTCAGTCACGTAGTTATCCCTGGGGGGTACATTTTTTAAATTTTCCAACCTCTCCTGCTTAGTTATTGATTCCACTTCATAGAGTGTCTGAACACCAGCCCTGGAATCAGGTGATTGCCATAAGTGGTGCCAGAGCATGAAGAGGTCTGCACTAATGAGTACAGGATATGCACGTCTAGTCTGCACTCTGTATATAAGGGGTCTGGTCTGGGGTCTGAATAAATAAGAAGTCTCGTCTGTGGTCTGTGTAAAAAAAGGGGTCTGGTCTGGGATGTGTATAGATAAGGTGTCTGGCCTCGAGTCTGAATAAATAAGGGTTATGGTCTGTATAAATGAGGGGTCAGATCTGGGGTCTGTATAAATAATCTTGTCTGGGGTTTGTGTAAATAAAGAGTTTTGTCTGGGGTCTATATTAATAAGTTTCTGGGGTCTGTAGAACTATGGGTCCGGACAAGAGTCTGTATAAATAAGGGGTCTAATTTGGGGTCTGCATAAATAAAGGGGGTCTGATCTGGAGTCTGGAAAATTGAGGGGATCAGTCTGGGGTCTATATAAATAAGGGTCTGGTCTGCATTGTGTATGAATGGGGGGGGGTCGTTCCTGGGTCATATAAATGGGGATCTGATTATTTGCATGAATGGGCAGTCTGTTCAGGGGTCTGTGTAAACATTGGAGGGAAAGTCTGAAGTATCTTTGAAAAGGGATCTTGTCTGGGGTCTCCATAAAGAAGGGTCTTTATAAATGGGGGTATCTGGTCTGGTGTCCATCTTAAAAAAGGCATCTATTTTTAGGGGGACTAATCTGAGTGTTTTATTTGAATCTGGGGGCGTCTATATCTATTTAGTCTAGTTTAAGGGTGTCTGATCTGTGGTTTGTGCTTGTAGAGGGGGGTCTTGGGTACAGTCTGTATTAGTTTTGGGGTCCATATTTATTTTCGTATGTGATGAAGTGGGTCGTCTAGTATTGGTGACACAAATTCTGTATGTTGGGGGCTTGTCCGATATAAATAGGCGGGGCTCACCCCCAATAACTTTCCAAGGAGCTCATAATGTACCCCCTTTGTGTGACACTTTAAAAATTGTCTGCGCCTGAGCGTGGGGGTAAAGGGAGGGTTAAATATTTGCCATAGATATTAATGCATCCTTAGCTGGGGGGCTTAGACATGAAATCCTATACATTGTTTTCATGCTAAGTTACGACAGGCACAAAAGAAAGAGGATTAAATCAATATAAAATCACCCATCTCGATAATTCCATTAATTATAGACTGGAACTAAAGTCTTACAAACGCCTGATCCACGACATGTAGAAATGACAATATAAATCTGTGCACTGTACCGGGAGCTGACACCCAATACACCACAGGAGTGTGAGAAATGGTATGGAGGAGGAACAGAGCCGTACAATGGCACGACAGCGACAAAAATTGTCTTAAAGGGGATCTGCACATTTCCACAAGTAGAAGCCTCCTAAAGGGGCAAGAAAATGTTCTATTGATCATACAAATCATATTCAAGTTAGATATGTTTTTTTTTTTAATTTTTTCATTTTAGTTTTCTTTCTTTTATTTCCCATTGTATATAGTGGTGCTTGAAAGTTTGTGAACCCTTCAGAATTTTCCATATTTCGGCATAAATTTGACCATAAACTACATCAGATTTTCACCCAAGTCCTAAAGGCAGATAAAGAGAAACAACTTACACAAATGAGTAAAATTATTAGACTTTGTCAATTTTTAAATGAGGAAAATTATTATTATTTATTATTATTTATTATCATAGCGCCATTTATTCCATGGCGCTTTACATGTGAAAGGGATATACATAGCACAAACAATTACAATAAATTTTGAACAATACAAGTCAACGACTGGTACAGGAGGAGCGAGGACCCTGCCCGCGAGGGCTCACAATCTAGAGGGGATGGGGGAGGATACAGTAGGTGAGGGCAGAGCTGGTCGTGCAGTGGTGTGGTGGAGCGAGGGTTACTGCAGGTTGTAGGCTTGTCGGAAGAGGTGGGTCTTCAAGTTCCTTTTGAAGGTTTCAATGGTAGGCGAGAGTCTGATGTGTTGGGGTGGAGAGTTCCAGAGTAGGGGGGATGCACTGGAGAAATCTTGTATGCGATTGTGGGAAGAGGAGATAAGAGGGAAGTAGAGAAGGAGATATTCTGAGGATCGGAGTTTGCGTGTAGGTAAGTACCAGGAGACTAGTGACGCGCCCCCCTGGGCCATGGGGTACCCGGTGCCGGGTCGGTAGATGCTGGGGGTGATATCACGGTGGCTGGCCCGGTCCGTGGCCCAGGGCGGTCAACAAAAAGGGGATATTTATAGGGGGTTTATAGTAAGTTCGTGACGCCACCTGTGGAATGCGGCTAACGGGAGCCGCCGATGTGGAGCAGTCCTCTGGAGCTGGTGTTACGGCAGCAGGGATGGTGTGGCTCTCCACAGGTAGAGCTAGCTCCAGGGCAGTGTAGGGGTAGATGGTGGATGCTGGTGAGAGACGGCAGGACGGTCCCGGAGGAAAGACGGACACTCACACGGGGGTAAGCTTCAGTACCTTTACTGGTGATGATGCAGGCATGGTCCAGGGTACTCCGGGCAAAGGGTGCACTTTTGGACTCTCCCCAGTGAGCGGGTATAGGGCCTCCTGATCCGTGGATTTCCTCATTAAGCTTCTGACCTGCCTGGAGCTAGGCCTAGATTGGTTACCGTCTCTCTCTTGCACCTGCTGACCTGGTGGTAGGGCCTTCTCTTGGAGATCACTCTCCCTGGACGCTGGGGCCTCCGTGACTCCTAGCCCTGGTACTGTAGTCAGCGTTTGGTAAACCTGGGACCTGTAGTCCTCCAGGTGTCCGGTGGTCCCTACTGGGTATAAAGGGACCCCGTAGGCGCGGACCCGGTGTCCGGTATATATCTCGGGGTGAGCCTAGTATGCTCCTCTGCCCCCTCGCTACTTCTTCCTTCTCCTCTCGCCTTCGGACACACTCAGGGCCCTCACTAGGCTTCACCTCGTGCTGTAGGCCTTGGCTCGCCTAAACACCGCAGCAGCGTGCTGCTCTTCGCTGCTCTCTAAGCGTCAGCATGCTCTCTCTCTGACCGAGAGACTGACTGAGCTCCAAACTAAACTCAGCTGCCTGGCTCCACCCTCCCTATATATATCCCTAACGGGCTCCCTCTGCTGGTCTGAGGTAGTAGGGTGGAGGTGTGTGAATGTGTGAGGGCCTCTTGTGGAGAAGTCCATCCATGCACCCTTCTGGGTTCTGTGGCACCAATGCGCAGCAGGGCGCCACACTAGGTCACAGATGTATAGAGGAGAGAGGTTGTGGATGTCTTTGTATGCCTTGGTTAGGGTTTTGAACTGGAGTCTCTGGGCAATGGGGAGCCAGTGAAGGGATTAACAGAGAGGAGAGGCCGGGGAATAGCGGGCGGACAAGTGGATTAGTCGGGCAGCAGAGTTTAGGATAGATTGCAGGGGTGCGAGAGTGGTAGAAGGGAGGCCACAGAGCAGGAGGTTGCAGTAGTCGAGGTGGGAGATGATGAGGGCGTGCACTAGTGTTTTTGCAGATTCATGGTTGAGAAATGTGCGGATCCGGGAGATATTTTTGAGTTAGAATCGGCAGGAATTGGAAAGGGCTTGGATATGTGGTTTGAAGGAAAGATTAGTGTCTAGGGTTACCCCGAGGCTGCGAGCTTGTGGGACTGGGGAGAGTAGGCTGCCATTGACTTTGATGGATAGGTCAGTTGGGGGGGGTTGAATGAGGTGGGGGAAAGATGACAAATTCAGTTTTATCCATGTTAAGTTTTAGAAATCTGTCAGAGAAGAAGGATGAAATAGCAGACAGACATTGTGGGATTCTGGTTAGTAAGGAGGAGATATCGGGTCCAGAGAGGTAGATCTGTGTGTCATCAGCATAGAGGTTATACTGAAAGTCATGGGACTCTATGAGCTGTCCCAGGCCAAAGGTGTAGATGGAGAAGAGCAGGGGTCCTAGGACTGTACCTTGGGGGACACCGACAGATAGGGAGCGAGATGAGGAGGTGGTGTGTGAGTGGGAGACGCTGAATGTCCTGTCTGTTAAATATGAGGAGATCCAAGATAGGGCCAAGTCTTTGATGTAGTAAGAGGGAATGGTCCACTGAGTCAAAGGAAGACAGGTCCAGGAGGAGGAGGACAGAGTAGTGTTGCCTGGATTTGGCAGTTAGTAGGTCGTTGGTGACTTTAGTCAGGGCAGTTTCAGTGGGGTAGTGCGGTTGGAAGCCAGATTGTAAGCGGTCAAAGAGGGAGCAGGAGGAGAGGTGGGAGGACAGTTCAGAATGGACATTTTGTTCCAATAGCTAGACAGAGAGGATGGGTCAAGGGATGACTTTTTGAGGATTAGTGTGATCGAGGATGTTTGAAGCATGAGGGGAAGACACCAGTTGTTAGTGACAGGTTGAAAAGGTGGGTTATGGTTGGGATGAAGACTGTGGTGAGGTTAGGGATGAGGTGGGACGTGATTGGGTTAAGTTCGCAGCTGGTGAGATGTGATTTGGAGAGTAAAAAGGAAACTTGATCGTCCATAATGGTGGAGAAGCTTGGTTTGGAGGAGGATGGTTGAGTAGTTATGAGGAGGGGCTGTGGGGACTTTAGGCAAAGATTTCTCTGATAGTGTCAATCTTCTGCTTAAAGAATGAGGCAAAGTCTTCAGCTGAGATGAGAGGAGAGGGAGGAGGTGCTGGGGGCTGGAGGAGAGAATTGAAAGTGTTTAATAGTTGTTTAGGGTTGTGAGACAGGGAGGATATGAGAGATGAGAAGTAGGTTTGTTTTACTGCAGTAAGTGTGGACTTGAAAGAAGTGAGGGACTGTTTAAATGTGATGAAATGCTCATTGGAGTGGGACCTTTTCCATTTCCGCTCAGAAACCCTGGAGGCCCTTTGCAGTTCTTTAGTTAGGTTGGTGTGCCAGGGTTGCCTGTTGAGTGGGAGAGCTGTGGTATGTCTGAAGGGGCAACCGAATTGAGAGCGGAAGCTGTTGTGGTGTTATATAAAGTGGCAGCAGCATCTGCATCGTGTAATGAACTTATGCCTGTGGGAGGGAGAAGTGATTCAAAGAGTGAGTGTAGGTCAAGGTGTCTGAGATTTCTGCGAGGGTGTGCAAGTTTGTGGAGTGGGGATTGTGCACCTGGAGAGGAGAGGGAAGAGAAGTAAGTAGGCTGTGGTCAGAAAGAGGAAGAGGTGAGCTAGAGAGGTTAGATAGGGAACAGAGGTGGGTGAAGATGAGATCCAGTGTGTGGCCATCTGTGTGAGTGGGGGCAGAAGACCATTGAGCAAGACTGAAGGAGAAAGTGAGGGATAGAAGCTTGAAGACAGATGAGTGGGAAGTGTCAATGGGGATTTAGAAGTCACCCATGATGATAGTGGGGATGTCAGCAGAAAGGAAATGAAGCAGCCAGGTGGTGAAGTGGTCAAAGAAGGTGGTGGATGGTCCTTGGGGGCTGTAAATCACGGCCAGTTGGAGGGGGAGTAGATGCGCGCACAGTGCACCTCAAAAGAGGGGAGAGTAATGGAGGGTGGCAGTGGGATTTGGGTGAAGCAGTTATGTGACAGGAGAAAACCTACTCCTCCACCATGCTTGCCATTGGAGCGGGGGGTGTGAGAAAGATGGAATCTACCGTACGAAAGTGCAGCTGGGGAGGCCATGTCAGAGGGGGTGAGCCAGGTTCCGGTGATGCCGAGGAAGGAGAGTTTGTTAGTAATGAAAAGATCATGGATGTAGGAAAGTTTGTTGCAGACGGAGCGAGCATTCCAGTTAGTGGGACTGTGGAAGCGGGGGCTGGGCGGATGGGTATAAGGTTAGAAAGGTTGCGAGAGTTTGTGACAGATCGTGGATAAGAGGCGGAAGTGACTGTGGAAATGTGCTGAGGAGGGCCAGGATTTGGAGAGATATTACCGGCAGTCAGAAGGAGCAGGAAAAGTGTTAGCAGGTAGGAGCAGGAGAGGGCATGAGGTGGCAGTCTGTGTTTGGAGACACGGGAGTGAATATAGAGGAATATAAATACTATTGAGATCTCTGCTACTGGAAGTGGAAAGGAAGAACAAAGACAAAACAATTTAAATAATAAAAATATGGGAGGAAGAGAAACCAATCACAAACTAAAATGTTTTTATACAAATGCACAAAGCATGGGCAACAAACAAGGAGAATTGGAACTACTAATGCAGGAAAAGGAATATGATGTCATTGGAATCACTGAAACTTGGTGGGACGATACACATGATTGGAATAAAAGGCTAAAAGGATACAACTTATTTGCAAGAAACAGACTTGATAAACGAGGAGGAGGTGTTGCATTGTATGTTAGAAAAGCGTATATCTGCACAGAGATTGAAGCTTCAGAGACTGGGAGTTCTGTGGAACCTGTTTGGGTAAGAATACAAGGAGAGAACAACGGAAAGGACACCATTGTAGGCATTTACTACAGGCCACCTGGGCAAGCTGAAGATATGGATGAACTCTTTATGTATCAAATGACCAAGTTCTCCAAAAAATATGACGTAGTGGTCATGGGAGATTTCAACTATCCAGACATTTGTTGGGAATCTCTCTCAAGTAAAACTAACAGGTCAAGCAAATTCTTATCCTCTCTTGCTGACAACTTTATCTTCCAAAAGGTAGGGGAGAAAACAAGGGGATCTGCTACTTTGGATCTAATCCTTATAAACAGGGAGGAAATGGTTGAGGAGGTAAAAGTGGCTGGGACCCTAGGAGGCAGCGACCATGCTATTATAGAATTTTGGATAACTAGAGGAGGAAGACATGTGAAGACTCAAACTTCAAGGTTAGATTTTAGAAAGGCAGATTTTAAGAGACTCAGAAAGAGAATAGGAGGGATCCAATGGCTGGATGTCCTTAAGGACAAAAATGTCCAGGAAGGATGGGAAATTTTTAAAAATGAGATTCTCAAAGCACAATCGTTAACAATCCCGAAAAGTAGAAAGAATGGGAAGCATTTAAGGAAACCAGGGTGGATGAACACAGAACTTAAACACATGCTAAAAAGAAAGAAAGAAATGTTTATTAAATGGAAAGAGGGAGGCATATCTAAAAAAGATTATAATGCAGTCTGCAGATCCTGCAGGGCACGTATCAGGTTAGCTAAAGCTGACAATGAATTAAGGCTTGCAAGAGATGTCAAAAGCAATAGAAAAGGATTTTGGGGGTATGTCAAAAGTAAAAGAAAAGTCAAAGATGCTATAGGATTTTTACAGGATGAAAATGGAGAAATGGTAAGAGAGGATGTTGAGAAGGCCGAACTTTTTAATTCCTATTTTGCATCTGTTTTCTCTCAGAAAGAAAATGTAACATCAACTGATCTTCACGGTCCTTTTAAAGGAATAGAGGAATCCAAATTATCTGTAAACAGAAAGATTGTGAGGGAATATTTAGCTAACATAAATGAGTTCAAGTCTCCAGGTCCAGATGAATTATGTAACATACCTGGCGGCGTCCTTGCATGGTGGTCCATCTCCCACTGTGCAAGAGGGCGCACTTGATCTCCTGTCCAGAATGTCTCTCTGGCTTCCCTCCATGCTGTCTGTTTGTGTCTGTCTCTGCTGCCTAAGGGCGGCGCCCGATCACTTCCTGCTTTTTGTACCTGCTGTGGGTCACACCCCTTGTGCGTCCTCAGCCTATTGCTGTCTGACACTTGGTATATAGCTCAGCAGCTCCCTTCTATCCCTGCCTGAGCATAGTGTTTCCTTCAGTGTGTGCTTGCACTCTGAAGGTGCCAGGTCCTGTCTCTTGTCTCCTGCTTTTTGTATCAGTTCCCGTGTCTGAACTGAGTCCTGTATGTCTCCTGCTTTGCGGTATCAGCTCCCGTGTCTGAACTGAGTCCTTTCTGTGTTCTCTTGTCTGTCCTGTCTGAACACGCTCCTAGCCTGTTCCTCCTGCCTTCTAGGGGCCGATTACCTAGACCCGTTCCTGTATCTTGTCTGACCTGTCTGAACTCGCTCCTAGCCTGTTCCTCTCGCCTTCTAGTGGCCGATTTCCTAGACCCGCTCCTGTGTCTGGTCTGTCCTGTCTGAACACGCTCCTTGCCTGTTCGTTCCGCCTTTTAGTGGCCGATTTCCTAGACCCGCTCCTGTGTCTGGTCTGTCCTGTCTGAACACGCTCCTTGCCTGTTCGTTCCGCCTCTCTGGGGGCCGTATTCCCAGACCCGCTCCTGTATCCCTCTGCAGTGTCGGTCTCCTCCGTACACTCAGTTCCAGTCTGAACTCTCTCCTGTCTTTTACCTGTTTTGCCTCTATGTCCGTTCCCTTCCTTTTTCTGCAGAGTCTGAACTCGTACCTAACTCCTGCTTGTTGTCTCTGCAAGTACTGTGTGAGTATCTGGCTCTGTCTTTCCCTTCCTGTCTGTTCCGTGTGAACAGAGCCCTGTCCTCCCTGCTCAGCCTTGTCTGCACTCTAGCTGTGCTTGCCTGTAACCCTCTGCCTGTATTGTTCCTGAGTCCCGGTGTGTACTGGGTCCTATCCCGCCTGTGTTCCTACCTGCTAGTGCCTCCCTGTCTGCACTCTAGCTGTGCTTGTCTTCACCCCCCTGCCTGCATACCCGCCTGCCTGCATACCAGTCGTGCCTGCCTATACCCACCAGTCTGTGTGCCAGCCTACCAGCCTGTTCCTGTATTCCCCTGTGTGGGTCAACAGCCGTGTCCGGGGTCTGTCCTGGAGTAGCACCTGGTCCCTCTGCTCGGTTCCTCCTTGGTGCACTGGCGTCGTATGCCGTCGTGCGACCCTGGTCGGATCGGGTGAATACCTAGTCACGCCCCTCCAGGCATTCACTCTCCGGCACGGTCCAGTGGAATCACTACCAATCACACGCACACGCCGCTTAGCCCGGGCGTGTGCATAACAGCATGCTCAGGCCATGGTTCCCGTTGAGCCCCACGGCCTTCGCCCTCTGAGAAGTTTTCCAGCGAATATATGCATTAAAATAAATAAATAAATTTTTTTTCTCTTAGCTGAGTTCCAGGCGAAATTACGCACCATCCAGATGGATCTATCAGCTCTCGCTCCTGCGGATCCGCCACGTTACTATGGGGATCCAAGACAGTGTCGTGCATTTGTGGAGCAATGCATGCTACACTTTAAGGCCTACCCTCTCTACTTTCCTTCCGATTGGGCTAAAGTGGCCTTTATGATGTCTTACCTGGCGGGTGATGCCTTGGAATGGATCAACCCCCTATATGAAACATAGGATCCGATCCTCCGGGACCTAATGGCCTTCCTGGTGGCCTTTCTAATGGTCTTCGATGATCCTAACCTGGAGGCTCCTGCTGAAGCTTCACCTCCCAATATCCCGGAGCAGCCCCGATGGGTAATGTGTGTGGGTAGCGCAATAGTCCTCCAGCCCAATGAGACTACTGCCCACCCAGAATCCTCACAGGGTGACTACGCTTTCCGGAATACTTCTCTCAACCTCAAGAGGCAGTCCAGACGTGCTAGACGTAGAGGCAAGCCGTCACGCCAGGGTCTGTCCTCCCTGAGACCTCCTGACCCCAACCTTGAAGTCCCTACTGAAGCTTCATCTCCCTGTATCCCGGAGAAACCCCAATGGGTAATGTGCGTGGGTAGTGCACCAGTTCTCCTGGCCGAAGAGACTTCTGCCCATCCAGACTCCACACAGGAGAACTTCCTGCACCCGGCATCAGATGCTTCTTTCTCTTTAACCGGTGTGCATGTCCAAGGATGCTCCAAAGCTGTGGTTACCTCAGAGTCTGTGCACCTCTACTACCTGGCGGAGGATCCCCTGTTGCCTCCTGAACCCTCCGGGATACCACTCGATGACAAATGGAGAGAGACTTCTCTACACCCGGTACTCAATACTTTGTCCGCTTCGTCCTGTGAGCCTGACAATGGGTACCCCAAAGTGGTAGTTACCTCCGAGTCTCTACACCCCTCCGACCAGGCGGAGGATCTCCAGTTGTCTCCTGAACCCTTCGGGGTGCTACCTGGTAGCGAAAGGACAGAGACTTTCCTATACTCTGTACCTGATACCTCGCTCGCTTCGTCCAGTGAGTCCAACTTAGTGTACTCCGAAGCAGAGGTTACTCCTGAGTCTCTACACCCCTCCGACCAGGCGGAGGACCTCCAGTTGTGTTCAGAATCCTTCGGGGTGCCACCTGGTGGTGAATGGACAGAGACTTTCCTATATCCTGGATCTGATACCTCGCCTGCTTCCTCCAGTGAGTCCGACCTAGTGTACTCTGAAGCAGAGGTTACCCGTGAGTCTCTACACCCCTCTGACCAGGCGGAGGACCGCCAGCTGTCTCCAGAACCCTTCGGGGTGCCACCTGGTGGTGAATGGACAGAGACTTTCCTATACTCGGTACCCGATACCTCGCCTGCTTTCTCCAGTGAGTCCGACCTAGTGTACTCTGAAGCAGTTGTTTTCTCTGAGCCTCTGCACTCTTCTGACCCGGCGGAGGACCTCCAGTTGTTTCCTGAATCCTCCGGGATACCACCAGATAACAAAGAGACAGTGACTTTTCCTCATTATGTACGTGATAACCCGTCTATTTCTTCCTGTGAGCTTGACAAGATGTACCTCGAAGCAGAGATTACCCTTAAGTCTCTGTCCCCCTCCAACCCAGTGAACGACTGGCCCTCGAATTCCCTGCGGAAGATTCTGGCAGGCCTGAAGAAGAGGGGGCGTAAGGGGGGAGGTACTGTAACATACCTGGCGGCGTCCTTGCATGGTGGTCCATCTCCCACTGTGCAAGAGGGCGCACTTGATCTCCTGTCCAGAATGTCTCTCTGGCTTCCCTCCATGCTGTCTGTTTGTGTCTGTCTCTGCTGCCTAAGGGCGGCGCCCGATCACTTCCTGCTTTTTGTACCTGCTGTGGGTCACACCCCTTGTGCGTCCTCAGCCTATTGCTGTCTGACACTTGGTATATAGCTCAGCAGCTCCCTTCTATCCCTGCCTGAGCATAGTGTTTCCTTCAGTGTGTGCTTGCACTCTGAAGGTGCCAGGTCCTGTCTCTTGTCTCCTGCTTTTTGTATCAGTTCCCGTGTCTGAACTGAGTCCTGTGTGTCTCCTGCTTTGCGGTATCAGCTCCCGTGTCTGAACTGAGTCCTTTCTGTGTTCTCTTGTCTGTCCTGTCTGAACATGCTCCTAGCCTGTTCCTCCTGCCTTCTAGGGGCCGATTACCTAGACCCGTACCTGTATCTTGTCTGACCTGTCTGAACTCGCTCCTAGCCTGTTCCTCTCGCCTTCTAGTGGCCGATTTCCTAGACTCGCTCCTGTGTCTGGTCTGTCCTGTCTGAACACGCTCCTTGCCTGTTCGTTCCGCCTTTTAGTGGCCGATTTCCTAGACCCGCTCCTGTGTCTGGTCTGTCCTGTCTGAACACGCTCCTTGCCTGTTCGTTCCGCCTCTCTGGGGGCCGTATTCCCAGACCCGCTCCTGTATCCCTCTGCAGTGTCGGTCTCCTCCGTACACTCAGTTCCAGTCTGAACTCTCTCCTGTCTTTTACCTGTTTTGCCTCTATGTCCGTTCCCTTCCTTTTTCTGCAGAGTCTGAACTCGTACCTAACTCCTGCTTGTTGTCTCTGCAAGTACTGTGTGAGTATCTGGCTCTGTCTTTCCCTTCCTGTCTGTTCCGTGTGAACAGAGCCCTGTCCTCCCTGCTCAGCCTTGTCTGCACTCTAGCTGTGCTTGCCTGTAACCCTCTGCCTGTATTGTTCCTGAGTCCCGGTGTGTACTGGGTCCTATCCCGCCTGTGTTCCTACCTGCTAGTGCCTCCCTGTCTGCACTCTAGCTGTGCTTGTCTTCACCCCCCTGCCTGCATACCCGCCTGCCTGCATACCAGTCGTGCCTGCCTATACCCACCAGTCTGTGTGCCAGCCTACCAGCCTGTTCCTGTATTCCCCTGTGTGGGTCAACAGCCGTGTCCGGGGTCTGTCCTGGAGTAGCACCTGGTCCCTCTGCTCGGTTCCTCCTTGGTGCACTGGCGTCGTATGCCGTCGTGCGACCCTGGTCGGATCGGGTGAATACCTAGTCACGCCCCTCCAGGCATTCACTCTCCGGCACGGTCCAGTGGAATCACTACCAATCACACGCACACGCCGCTTAGCCCGGGCGTGTGCATAACAAATTACACCCCAGAGTACTGAAGGAGATCGTAGAAGAAATTTTAGAACCACTCTCCATAATCTTTGAAAATTCTTGGAGAACAGGAGAAGTCCCAGAAGACTGGAGAAGAGCAAATGTTGTTCCTATCTTCAAAAAGGGGAAGAAGGTGGACCCAGGGAACTATAGGCCGGTGAGTCTGACTTCTATACCAGGAAAGATCTTTGAACAAATTATTAAACAACATGTATGTAAGTACATGGATAAGAATGAAGTGATTAACCAGAGTCAGCATGGGTTTGTAACTAACAAGTCATGTCAGACTAACTTAATTTCCTTCTATGACAGAATCACTGACTGGGTGGATCAGGGAAATGCTGTAGATATAGTATATCTTGACTTCAGCAAAGCATTTGACAAAGTATCTCACACCATCCTTATTGAAAAAATGACCAAGTATGCAATGGACCAGGCAACTGTTAGGTGGATTCATAACTGGCTTAGTGATCGGACTCAAAGGGTGGTTGTAAATGGCTTCACATCCAGCTGGATGAATGTCTCAAGTGGGGTACCACAGGGCTCCGTCCTGGGACCTGTATTGTTCAACATCTTTATCAATGATTTAGATGAAGGAATTGAGGGTAAACTGATTAAATTTGCTGATGACACAAAGCTAGGAGGGATAGCTAATACTAGAGAAGAGAGAGAGAGGATTCAAAAAGACCTAAATAAACTGGAGCAGTGGGCAGCAACCAACAGAATGGTTTTTAACAGGGAAAAATGCAAAGTACTACATCTGGGCAATAAAAATGAAAAAAGCATATACAGAATGGGAGGAATAGAGCTAAGCAACAGTACATGTGAAAAAGACTTGGGTATACTAATAGATCATAGACTGAACATGAGTCAACAGTGTGATGCAGCAGCAAAAAAGGCAAATACAATTCTGGGATGTATTAACAGAAGCATACAGTCTAGATCACGTGAAGTCATTATCGGTCTTTACTCCTCTTTGGTCAGACCTCATCTGGAATACTGTGTACAGTTTTGGGCACCACATTTTAAAAAAGACATAGACAAACTGGAGCAAGTTCAGAGAAGAGCGACCAGAATGGTGACTGGTCTGCAAACCATGTCCTATGAGGAACGGTTGCAGGATTTGGGAATGTTTAGCTTGCAAAAAAGAAGACTGAGAGGAGACTTAATAGCTGTCTACAAATATGTCAAGGGCTGTCACATTGTAGAAGGATCATCTTTATTCTCATTTGCACAAGGAAAGACTAGAAGCAATGGGATGAAACTAAATGGGAGGAGACACAGATTAGATATTAGAAAAAACTTTTTGACAGTTAGGGTGATTAATGAGTGGAACAGGCTGCCACGAGAGGTGGTGAGTTCCCCTTCAATGGACGTCTTCAAACAGAGGCTGGACAGATGTGACACCCCAGGGGTCTGGTTGCCACAGTGATAGAGATATTACGTCTGAGAGCAGGTGGGAGGTCCTTTGGTCAGGGATCCTGTGCATGCCACACCTCCTGCCCAGTCTTGGGAGGGGAAGGACTTCCCCTATATAAACCCGGGGCTGAGGCAGAGTGAGTGAGAAAGAAGACAGAACAAGAGTAGAGAAGAGAAGCAGCATAGCAAGAAACATCAGGAGCTCTGTGGGGAGCAGTGTTACAAGGAGTCAGGGGCTGGCAGCTGCAGAGCTCGCCCTGACTCCTTGTAACACTGCTCCCCACAGAGCTCCTGATGTTTCTTGCTATGCTGCTTCTCTTCTCTACTCTTGTTCTGTCTTCTTTCTCACTCACTCTGCCTCAGCCCCGGGTTTATATAGGGGAAGTCCTTCCCCTCCCAAGACTGGGCAGGAGGTGTGGCATGCACAGGATCCCTGACCAAAGGACCTCCCACCTGCTCTCAGACGTAATATCTCTATCACTGTGGCAACCAGACCCCTGGGGTGTCACATTCCCCCCTAGTGAAATTTAGTACTCCGGGACTAAACATATTTTTTAGAAAAACATAACAAGGTATAGCAATAACAATACAACAAGAAAAACACATAAGATGGTTACGGCGTGTCCGCAACCGGGTGCAGTTTTGAAAAGCAAGGTGTCCATTTCACCAAAACAGGGAGACGTAACCAGGTAGGGGCCTGTCCTGCCCCGAGTCCTTAACAGTCTTTAGTCCATCCTGGGTTACGCTCCAACTATGTACAAGGATTCCCGGTAAATCCACCAAGGACTCCTAAAAAGAACTAGAAACACAAAATTATACACAAGCAACTATAAACAAGTAAACATTATAAGATAGCTTAAACATTTAGATCCTCCAACGTGCGGGTAGCTGGCCTCTAGTGGCCCTAGTGGACCTACGGAGCTGACTGTCTGGCCCTGAACTACAGGGTGTAGGAGCTGTCAAGGGTAAACTGGGCAGCTGTCTATGGGCCCTCTGGCTCACTAGGGGTATGGCAGGCTCACTATAAGCAGAGGGTTGACTTTCCGGGTCTGCTTGTGTAGAGTCTTCTGCCTCCTGGACCGGCTGTTCTTCCAGCTCTACCGGTTGCTCCGTAGGTTCTTGGGATGATGGTTGGAGGAAGGTGAGTACGGGTACCACAACTGCACCATTGACTTGAGTCCAAGACCGAGGGAAGTCCCCGAGCACGGTACTAACCATATCTTCCCTTTCCTCTACGGGTCGATGGTCTTCTTGTTCCTCTTCAGGGTTCCTCAGTTGTTCGGGACACTTCTTCAGGTGGTCCCGGGATACAATGGCTGTGGTTTCCCCTCCGTCTTTACTGATGGTACAGACCTTCGGGTTTTCGTGGCTTGAAGGCAGTACGGTGTACGGGTCCTTCTCCCACTGGTCGTCCAACTTGTGGAGCCGTCTCTTCCTCTTCAAGACCTGCTCTCCGGGTACCAGCGGGAGCATACTGGTTATAAGTTTTCTCTTGTCTTTCCCTAGCCTGACAGAGACTTCGCTCCACGCTCTCCTGTACTCTCCGGTACTGCTGCTGCCTCTCTGTGTCCCAGTCTGTTTCTGGTGAAGTGTCCTCGGGTGTCAGGACTCCCATTTCCAGGTCAACAGGTAACTTACCAGGTCTTGCCCTCATTAGGTAAGCCGGGGTACAGTTGGTGGAACCTACCGGGATGTGGTTGTATAGGTCCACCAGATCGGGCAACTTTTCAGGCCACAGACTGCGTTCTTCCAGGGGCAACGTTTTTAGAAGATCCATTACCACCTGGTTCATTTTTTCACAAAGTCCATTAGTCTGCGGATGGTAGGGTGTCGTCCTTATCTTCCGGCAGCCATACAGATTGCAGAATTCCTGGAAGACCTCCGCTTCAAAGGCAGGTCCCTGGTCCGTCAGCACTTGGTCCGGGTACCCGTGTGGACGGCAAAAGTGCTGCTGGAAGGCTCTAGCTGCTGTTTGAGCCGTTAAGTCCTTGACGGGGACGACAACCAGAAACCGGGAGTAATGATCCACGATGGTTAACGCGTAGACGTAGCCACTTCTGCTTGGGGTCAGTTTTACATGATCCAAGGCTACCAGTTCCAACGGTTGCCGGGTGCGGTGGAGCGTGCCTGTAATCCCAGCTACTTGGGAGGCTGAGGCTGGTGGATCGCTTGAGTCCAGGAGTTCTGCGCTGCCCTGTGCTATGTCGATCGGGTGTCTGCACTAAGTTCAGCATCAATATGGTGACTCTGGGGGAGCTCAGAGCTACCAGGTTGCCCTAATGAGGGGTGAACCAGCCCAGGTCAGAAACAGAGCAGGTCAAAACCCCCGTGCCGATCAGTAGTGGGACCGCGCCAGCCAGAAGACTCCCCTGCAGTCCATCGTCACCCGGCAACCGTTGGAACTGGTAGCCTTGGATCATGTAAAACTGACCCCAAGCAGAAGTGGCTACGTCTACGCGTTAACCATCGTGGATCATTACTCCCGGTTTCTGGTTGTCGTCCCCGTCAAGGACTTAACGGCTCAAACAGCAGCTAGAGCCTTCCAGCAGCACTTTTGCCATCCACACGGGTACCCGGACCAAGTGCTGACGGACCAGGGACCTGCCTTTGAAGCGGAGGTCTTCCAGGAATTCTGCAATCTGTATGGCTGCCGGAAGATAAGGACGACACCCTACCATCCGCAGACTAATGGACTTTGTGAAAAAATGAACCAGGTGGTAATGGATCTTCTAAAAACGTTGCCCCTGGAAGAACGCAGTCTGTGGCCTGAAAAGTTGCCCGATCTGGTGGACCTATACAACCACATCCCGGTAGGTTCCACCAACTGTACCCCGGCTTACCTAATGAGGGCAAGACCTGGTAAGTTACCTGTTGACCTGGAAATGGGAGTCCTGACACCCGAGGACACTTCACCAGAAACAGACTGGGACACAGAGAGGCAGCAGCAGTACCGGAGAGTACAGGAGAGCGTGGAGCGAAGTCTCTGTCAGGCTAGGGAAAGACAAGAGAAAACTTATAACCAGTATGCTCCCGCTGGTACCCGGAGAGCAGGTCTTGAAGAGGAAGAGACGGCTCCACAAGTTGGACGACCAGTGGGAGAAGGACCCGTACACCGTACTGCCTTCAAGCCACGAAAACCCGAAGGTCTGTACCATCAGTAAAGACGGAGGGGAAACCACAGCCATTGTATCCCGGGACCACCTGAAGAAGTGTCCCGAACAACTGAGGAACCCTGAAGAGGAACAAGAAGACCATCGACCCGTAGAGGAAAGGGAAGATATGGTTAGTACCGTGCTCGGGGACTTCCCTCGGTCTTGGACTCAAGTCAATGGTGCAGTTGTGGTACCCGTACTCACCTTCCTCCAACCATCATCCCAAGAACCTACGGAGCAACCGGTAGAGCTGGAAGAACAGCCGGTCCAGGAGGCAGAAGACTCTACACAAGCAGACCCGGAAAGTCAACCCTCTGCTTATAGTGAGCCTGCCATACCCCTAGTGAGCCAGAGGGCCCATAGACAGCTGCCCAGTTTACCCTTGACAGCTCCTACACCCTGTAGTTCAGGGCCAGACAGTCAGCTCCGTAGGTCCACTAGGGCCACTAGAGGCCAGCTACCCGCACGTTGGAGGATCTAAATGTTTAAGCTATCTTATAATGTTTACTTGTTTATAGTTGCTTGTGTATAATTTTGTGTTTCTAGTTCTTTTTAGGAGTCCTTGGTGGATTTACCGGGAATCCTTGTACATAGTTGGAGCGTAACCCAGGATGGACTAAAGACTGTTAAGGACTCGGGGCAGGACAGGCCCCTACCTGGTTACGTCTCCCTGTTTTGGTGAAATGGACACCTTGCTTTTCAAAACTGCACCCGGTTGCGGACACGCCGTAACCATCTTATGTGTTTTTCTTGTTGTATTGTTATACCTTGTTATGTTTTTCTAAAAAATATGTTTAGTCCCGGAGTACTAAATTTCACTAGGGGGGAATGTGACACCCCAGGGGTCTGGTTGCCACAGTGATAGAGATATTACGTCTGAGAGCAGGTGGGAGGTCCTTTGGTCAGGGATCCTGTGCATGCCACACCTCCTGCCCAGTCTTGGGAGGGGAAGGACTTCCCCTATATAAACCCGGGGCTGAGGCAGAGTGAGTGAGAAAGAAGACAGAACAAGAGTAGAGAAGAGAAGCAGCATAGCAAGAAACATCAGGAGCTCTGTGGGGAGCAGTGTTACAAGGAGTCAGGGGCTGGCAGCTGCAGAGCTCGCCCTGACTGAGAAGATTTCTAACCGGACCCGGAGTCCGAGGCTGTGGGGACTAACTCCTACCCAGCAGCAGAAACCGTCCAGCAGAGGATTTCAGGTCCTCTGGCCCAGAAGCCCGAAGGCACGGTCACACGCGTGGGACCAGCACCGCCATCGTGGAGCGGAAGCCATTAGAAGGCCCCGAGTCACCGGCCATACGGGTGAGCACCACACGGTACACTCAGGGACGTGGGCTACTTATTCCCGCCTCTAGCAAGGTAGCCAGAAGAGTACAGTTAGTTGGGAAGGCCTACAACTCCGCCTGGCCAGGGGAAATCCCATCTGCTCAAGGACTGACCAGGCCCCTATCACTAGCAAGTACTCCGGGAGGGTCTATCTTTGTCACCAGTAAAGACCCTGAACTACACCGCACCGTCTCTGAGTGGTTCCTGCTACCCCCATCATCCACGTCGGCTGCCCTGAGGCCATACCCCTCCCGTTGGGGGTTATACCATCCACGCTGCACCATCCTTCCACCGGCCTCAGCTGTCTGCCCTGCAGCGGCAGCTCCATAGCTGCATTCAACGGGTGGCGTAGTCACCAACCATCTACTGCTAGTACATCGCCGCTCAGTTTGACTCCCTGGGCACGGACCGGGTCGCCGCCACGAGACTACAACCCTCAAGAGATCGGGATCCGGGTAAGCTCCCGCGTGCGCAACGCAGCGCGACACAGGCCCAGGGGCGCGTCACAGACATCTGTCTGAGATGATCTAGTGAATCCTGCTTTGAGCAGGGGGTTGGACCAGATGACCCAGGAGGTCCCTTCCAACTCTACCATTCTATGATTCTATGAATAGTACTGAGGAGGAGGTGAGATGAATGGGGAGGGTGGAGGGAGAGATAAAGAGTTTCTTACTAGGTGTAGGGATTAGGGGGGTTAGTAGAAAGTGAAAGACTATAGGGGAGAGAGTGAAAACAAACAGAAACATTGTTTATTTTGCCTGGGTATCCTGTTTCCTTCTGTTCCTTTCAGATTAAATTCAGGATTAATTCAATGACACACTTGTATTATCCACACTGCCAGACTACGTCACCAGACTTAGACTTCACAATATACAGGTGCATCTCACTAAATTAGAATATCATCAAAAAGTTTATTTATTTCAGTTCTTCAATACAAAAAGTAAAACTCATATTATATAGAGTCATTAAAAACAGAGTGATCTATTTCAAGTGTTTATTTCTGTTAATGTTGAGGATTATGGCTTACAGCCTATGAAAACACAAAAGTGATTATCTCAGTAAATTAAAATACTTTATAACACCAGCTTAAAAAATGTTTTTAAAATCCGAAATGTTGTCCTACTGAAATGTATGTTCAGTAAATGAACTCAATACTTGGTCGGGCTCCTTTTGCATCAATTACTGCATCAATGCGGCGTGGCATGGAGGCGATCAGCCGGTGGCACTGCTGAGGTGTTATGGAAGCCCAGGTTGCTTTGATAGCAGCCTTCAGCTCGTCTGTATTGTTGGGTCTGGTGTCTCTCATCTTCCTCTTGACAGTACCCCATAGATTCTCTATAATAGATTCTCTATGGGGTTAAGGTCAGGCGAGTTTGCTGCCAATCAAGCACAGTGATACTGTTGTTTGTAAACCAGGTATTGGTACTTTTGGCAGTGTGGACAGGGGCCAAGTCCTGCTGGAGACTGAAATTTCCATCTCCATAAAGCTTGTCGGCAGAGGGAAGCATGAAGTGCTCTAAAATTTCCTGGTAGATGGCTGCGCTGACTTTGGTCTTGATAAAACACAGTGGACCTACACCAGCAGATGACATGGCTCCCCAAACCATCACTGATTGTGGAAACTTCACACTAGACCTCCAGCAGCTTGGATTGTGGCCTCTCCACTCTTCCTCCAGACTCTGGGACCTTATGGAGTGTGTCAATGACTGCTTTCCGGACATCTGTCAAGTCAGCAGTCTTCCCCTTGATTGTGGAGCCTACTGAAACAGACTAAGGGACCTTTTTAAATGCTTAGGGAGCCTTTGCAGGTGTTTATTGTTAATTATTGTAATTTAGTGAGATAATAACTTTTGTGTTTTCATAGGCTGTAAGCCATAATCATCAACATTTAAAACATAAAAGTCTGATTTAAATGCTTGGTAATGTTCTGCATTCCTTATAGTGTATTCTTGTTTGTTTGCTTACTCTGAACAATTTTTCATGAAGATGAGTGTAAGACAGGACTGCCCCTTTAGGCATCATGTGACTATCTGATTTCTGAATAACTGGATTCCAATCTTATTAAAGAGGTGGTCTTCTATTCAGAAAACCCCTTCTGAATCCCCAAGTTTCCCCCCAATAAAATAATAACACATAGGCCATGTTCACATGTTCAGTATTTTACATCAGTATTTGTAAGCCAAAGCCAGAAGTTGGTGAAAGACACAGAAGTGGTGAGGTGTTTCCATTATACTTTTTCTCTGATTGTTCCTCTCCTGGTTTTGTCTTACAAATACTGACCAAATACTGAACGTGTGAACGTGGCCTTATACTCACCTTCGTTGTCAGTGGTGTCGGCACTGGCTCTCCCGGGACTCTCGTGACATTGTTATGTCACTCAAACCCTGCGGCTAATCAGAGGTGGCTTCACTCTCCTCTCCTTTGGACAAATTAAGACATGCAGAGAATGTGGGAGCTGCTGCTGCTCTCTCATTTCCTCCAGAAGTCAAGTACGTCCATAAGAGAGCATAGTTAAGCCACCTCCGATTTGCTACAGGGATCGCGTAACATAACAATGTCACATGAGCCCCGGGAGAGCCAGTGCCGGCGAGTGTAAGTTATGTTGTTTTATTGGCAGAGAAACATAGGGGTTCAGAAGGGGTTGTCTGAGTAGTGGACCACCCTTTTATAGGTTTTTTCCCGAGTCAGCCTTTCAGGGTCTAGACGGGAATAGCTGCTTCTAGGTCTTGGCCATCAGAGGCGCTACTCCCATAGAAATGAAAAAAAACACAAAATTTGAGCTTGGTTTAAAATGGTATGCATGCAGCACATAAATGCATGTTTCACAATGGCCATGAATCAGAAAAACCTACAAGAAGCAAAATGAAAATAAACCCTACTGTAAATAAATAAAAAAAAGAAATAAAAAGCAAGTGCATATAAATAAAATAGGGTTCTTAGTAACACTGTTTTTGATCAAAAATAGTATGAAAGCTATCCCACCAGCGACAAGGTGAACCCGTTCAGGATAGAACCTACTCTGCCTAATATTAAAAACCTTACCATGTGGCAAGGTTGACCTCTGTGTGAATAAGGGCAGACATAGGCCCCGGTCCCAAACTAGGAACACCAACCAAGGGAAGCTTTTTAAATGTGTTGTCCAGCTCTAGGAAGGGAGGCTGCAAGGTGCACTTGCTTTTTATTTAATTACAGCAGGGTTTATTTTCATTTTGCTTCTTGTAGGTTTTTCCCATAGAAATGAGTAGGGGTTAGCCTAGCAAAGTAAAGGAGTTATGTAAACATTGTAGTGCGGATGTGTGCAGTTGTTTTTGCCTTCCTGCCTCTGCTGGCTGGCACCTTGAAGCATGTCCTTGTATTGCGATGAGGTCCAAGGTCCTCCAAATAAAGATGAACTCCTTTTAGCCATTCACCTCCCCAAACGCTGATGGATATTCAGAATGAAATACACTCGCTATAAATTTTGCTGACAGAGAGAGAAGGAGACTGACTGAAAAACTTGCTGTGGACTGTATTTAGAGCTGCCAGAGGTAGAAGAACACTGGCTGGAGAACTTACTGGGGACTATTTTTTTTAAAGCTGACAAAAGAGAGGTAAGGAGATTGATTGGATGAATAACTGAGGGCTATATTTATGTCTGGCAGTGGAGAAAAAAGACTGGCTGAAGAACTTACTAAATGTTATATTCAAAGAAGCCAGAGGGGGAAGGAGAGTGGCTGGGAACTTACTAGATAAGCAACTGTGCGTGATATTTATGGCTGATATTTTAGAAAGGAGACTAACTCAAGACCTTACTGAGGGCTATATTTGCCGCTGCCGGAGGAGGAAGGAGAGTGGCAGGGAACTTACTGGGCACTATCTTTCCAGCTACAATAGAAATAAGGAGACTGAATGGTAAATTGATTGGGAACTGTATTCAGGGATGACAGAAGTGGATGGAGTCTGACTGTAGAACTTAATGTGGACTGTAGTTACAGATGTGAGAGGTAGAAGGCGACTGGCTGGGAAACTTACTTGGAATGGTTTTTAAAGCTGACAAAAGAGAGGTAAGTAGACTGACTGCATGACTAACTGAGGGCTATATTTACAGCTGCCAGAGGTGGAAGGAGACTGGTTGGAATCTCGCTTTGCACTGTATTTACAGCTGCAATAGAGGTAAAGGAGACTGATTGGGGAACTAACTGGGGGCTATATTTAAAGCTGCCACAAGAATAAGACTAATCAGGGACGTGGTGGAGATAATAGGGGAAAAGAGACTGATTGAAGAATTTACTGGGACTACATTTACAGCTACCAGAAGGAGAAGGAAACCTGGTTTGTGTGCAGATGTCATCTGATTTTTGGGGTCCTACTATGTTTTAATAGTGTATTAAGGTCTTGGAGAGATACCAGATTTCTATGATATAAACTTTCCTTCTTGCTTCAGGTTGTGCTCGGGATGCTAGAATGGAGCATATTGGAAGACAAATCTCTGGGACAAGCTCCCCACCAGTTACATCAAACAACT
Organism: Phyllobates terribilis; assembly: GCF_046119375.1. Classification (NCBI taxonomy): domain Eukaryota; kingdom Metazoa; phylum Chordata; class Amphibia; order Anura; family Dendrobatidae; genus Phyllobates; species Phyllobates terribilis. Next base: position 934,028,641 of record NW_027362762.1, on the reverse strand, counting down.
TTACATCCTTGAGCAGCTCAACCAAAGATCAGACCGAACAGATTAACTCTGGATGGTTCATCATCATTGTCATTGGATTTTTTGCCTTCATCATCATTTCTTCCATGGTAGTTAACCAACTGAATGCTGAACCGCCAGAAGAAGATGTTGTCAATGATTTTATTGAAAACGAATGCCAGAAAAAGAAATCCATCAAATCCCCGATGGTGACTTCTCAATGTTACGAGAACGAGGCCTACACTGATTCTTATACAAGTACAACCAGTGAAAGTGAACTGTTTAAGGAACTTGTGAAAAATGCAGAAAAGACAAGAAGGGACGATAAAAAATCAACGGCCAATCAGGACGCAGTTATATGTATTTCAACAGTCTCCTAATTTTTCATAAATGCGTGGTGGACAGTGTACGCTGTAATCAGTAATGTTTCCAACAAGGCCGCTATTCAGGTCCAGGTGTCGAAATGCAGAAGGATTCAACCCCTAAATTGTCATGAAAAGTCAACAAATCTGCTTGGATTATAAATGAGACTGTTCTGCAGATTTATGGACACATTTATGGATGGTGATCATAAGGACGGGGATTTTTCTAGACTTCTTATTTTATACATTAAAAAATATTTCTTCACAAAAGTTTAAATATTTCATTATTATCTATTAGCTAAGACCAGTGGCATAATGTAGGTTGCCAGCACTCAGGGCAAAGCAATTATTGCGCCCCCTACCCCAATGATAGTGCCCTTTTAAAGAAGGCCTATCACTAGGTTAACAGTGACCAGTTTTTGCTCTTATTTTATTCCTGTTGTTCCCCTTAGTGTTCGACTTTTTTTTTCTAAAATCCACTATACAGTTCCAGAGATATGGACCTTTTTATTTAGGGTAAATTTTTATGGACTTTACCAAGGGAGCATGACTCACAGGCGAATAATGCATACAGGGCTGTATTTGCCACTAGGCACTGGAGGGCCTTTTTTTTTCTTTGTAGTTTAGTGTGCTTCAGTGCATATAAGGGTGTGCCCGCTATTCTGTCCTCACACTATAGCACGGTGTGCAGTGAGACATATAGCTAAACCCCCTGTCTTCTTTAAGAAAAAGAGAGGCTGTGAACTTGTAACCTTCTTTTATTGATTGCAGATTTGACAGGAAAGCGTGAAACTATAGGATGTAATAACAAGGTATTCAGAACATATACTGTACAATACATAGATACAGGTAATCTGCAATACAGTGTAACATGAGGTAATACAAACTGATGACACCTATTTAATACATCAACATACTTCTAATGTGCATTGTACCTCTTACACTGCATACTAACACATAGATAGTAACTTACCAACTATGCTTAGGACAGGCTGTTTGAGGAGCATAAGACAGGAGATGAGTTGTCTGATACCTCTTCAAGAGAATGCAGGAAATGGCTGCTGGTATTTCTGCAGTGTCATAATATCAAGTCCACAATGCATTGCAATATTCCCAGAATGCCTCAGAAACTCCCAAAATACATTGCAAACTGAAATTAAAACGTTTACATTAAATGGTCAGCAGATGGTGCTGTTACCAAACAAAGAAAGTTCAATACATAAGAATGTGTAATGAACATAAACATGTATTTCAATAGCCTGGCATTATTGTCAGGACAGGACAGCCGCCCTTTGTCTGAGCTGAAAGGTTCATTCTGCCTCTCAGGTCTATGCTTCTACTAGGGGTTCAGTCTCTCCGCCCTTGTCCATATGTATGTCACTTGACAAATGGTAAGGTTTTAATATTAGAGTTAGGACTGTCCCATAAGGATTGCCGTGACGTGGCAGGATGGCTTTTACATTATTTTGATCAAAATTATGTTAACTAAACACCCTTTATTATTTAACATATTTTTTTGCACTGTGCGATCTATCCATTTACTTCCAGTCATTTGGGTATTTTGATTGTCTTTGGTTTTTCTGTCTAGTGGCCTTATGTGAACATGCATTTACATTTTGCATGCACATCAATTTACGTTTCAGTTCAGACTCCCAGGTTTTTTCACTGGAGGGCCAATGCCTAGGGCGGCAGGTTGCAAGGGGCGGCACCAGTCAGTGCTAACAATAGGACTTTTGCTGGACTTACTCTCTGAGAGAGTGCGGGAGAGAGGGCAGGTGCAGAGACTCATAATTTCCTGACTGCACTAAGTAGCAGGCGCTGCAAACCTCTGTAGAGAGAGTAGTCATGAGGGAGTGTGGGAGGTGTATTTAGTGTGCTGGGCTGTATTTACTGTGTGGGGGTGTATTTACTGTGTGGGAGGGTATTTACTGTGTGTGTGTGTATTTACTGTGTGAGGGTGTATTTGCTGTGTGGGGGGCTGTATTTAGTCTGTGGGTATTTACTGTGTGGGGGATATTTTGGGAGTCTGGGGAGCAAGAAAGGGACTGGGGAGCAGGAGAAATTTGAAGACACAATATGAGGAGCAAGGGGTGAGATGGGAGGCATGTATGATCGGTACAGACACAGTATGGTGAGTGGGGGATGGATGCGGACACAATATGAGGAACGAGGGGAAAATGTATACGGACACAGTATGGAGAGCGAGGGTGATGGGATGGGTGCAGACACAGTATTGAGAGTCAGAGGGATGTGTGAGGAGGCAGTGTGGAAAGTGAGAGGGTAAATGTATGATGAAGGAGGGGGAAACGTGTGAGGAGACTATTGATGGGAATAGTGCGAGGAGACAGTATGGGGGGAGAAAAGTGTGAGTGGGCACAGAATAAAGACTGAGTAGTGTGTGTGGGGGGAGGGGTGGGACAATGTAAAGGCACAGCCAGAAGGGGACTGTATACCAAGGAGGGGGAGTGTGATGAGGGGGCACGGTATAGAGACTGGGTCCTATAGAGGGGGCACAGTGTGAGAATATAGAATGACTGCAAACTTCTGAATTATCACAGTACACACTGCAAGCTGTTAGGATTCTCTGGTGCCGGCGATATGCATACATGCGGTTACATGCCGACTACACATGCATGGCCTCGCTCAGTGAACATGAATTGTGAGGGCCGGACACGTCTAGTCAGAACAGGATATTAGTTATTAACTATTTACACAATTATTAAGTCTAGTAAAGATACAAGTGAATAACAATTTCACAATAACAACAGTTCAAACTACATGGTGCTATCATTACACTGTCTCAGTTTTGTGGTTACCAGTCTGGCTCTAACCCTGGCCCTGGTACCATATTCGCTGCCCGAGAAAACAACAAATCCGGCGCTACCGCACTGAGAAGTGCGACACTGATATCCAATTCATAGGCTTACTGTCCCTAAAACCTGGAGTCACTGACTCTCAGATTGACAAAACTTTATACAACACAATTAACCATTTTTTGTCTTTTACAGTCTCAGGGAAGATAAACTCACACTCCCATGTGCTCACATGATCAGCCTGTGCTCACATGATCAGCCTCCGCTCACACGATCGGGCTTCCGCTCACACGATCGGTTCTTCACTCACACGATCGGGCCTCTGCTCACACGATAAGGTCTCTTCCGTCTCCTACCTTCACTTCAGTAAAAAGAAACATCCTATCTTCTGGAAAGACTCAACATCCCTCGATTAGTCCACAGCAGTGCTGTTCCTGCATCCTCTAACCCACCCTCTTGAGGCTTGGCTATAAGCTAGTGCAGTCTTCTTTTTGCCACAGGCTGTGACTTGGTACAAGTCCAGGCAACGACTGACTGCCTCTCCTGATCCCTGTGACCTTTGTATTTTTCTCCTGCGTCCCAGCCAGGTTACATGTCTCTTGTGCATTTGGCCTCTTCTAGACCCTCCTGTGCAACCAGTCTCTTGTCTTTTTGTTCCAGCACTTTTCAACTGCCTACACTGGCTGTCATTCTACTGCATTGACCTTTTGAAAATCCCTTACAGTTTTTTCAAGAAATTGTCTGGTCTTAAGCTACAAGTTGTCAGTCACTCTATGAGACTGCAGACTTGTGAATCGTCACATCATGCGCATTGCGCATTCTAAGCATTCTAAGGAATGCCGGGAACAGCAGCTGGTCATGTGACTGTAAGTATACGCTATGCATACTCTCGGCCACATTCTGAGTAGACGTATCTGGCCTTGCCCAATGCACTTTCATTAAGCGAGGCATTGCCCACCTAGTTGGAATGTGGCCGGGTGTATGCATATCACATATTTGCGCTCACATGATGGCAACCCCTGGCGCAGCATGGGATAATCCTCACAGCGAGAAGTGCAGAAATGTGAGGATTCCCAAGTCTGCTGTCATGTATAGTGATCTCAGTCTTGTAGCTTAAGGCTTAATAACCCCTTTAATGATTTCTTTATTACACTGGGTTGTAGCATGTGACAGGAAGTGTCAAAATGTTTCCTGGCGCAATTCCTGGATATTGGCAAGGAGAGATAGTGATCAGCAGCTTCCAAAAATCAGTGTGTGTCTGTCTACATTTGTCTGCCTTCTGTCTATGAAAGCTCTGTTTATCATTTCTCTATTTATTTATTAATTTCATATCTATCCTTTTATCTGTCCCTTCATTTCTATTAATTTGTATATATTCAATTGGGAAAATAAGTATTTGATACACTCCCGATTTTGCAAATTTTCCCTCCTACAATGAATGGAGAGGTCTGTAATTTTTATCGTAGGTACACTTCAGCTATGAGAGACAGAATCTAAGCAATATCCAGAAAATCACACTGTATGATTTTTACATAATTAATTTGCATTCATTGCATGGAATAAGTATTTGATTACCAACCAACCAGCAAGAATTCTGACTCTCACAGACCTGTTAGTTTTTCTTTAAGAAGCGCTCCTACTCTGCCCTCATTACTTGTATTAATTGCACCTGTTTGAACTTGTTACCTGTATGAAAGACACCTATCCACACACTGAATCACACTGAATCTCTCCACCATGGCCAAGACCAAAGAGATGTCTAAGGACACCAGGGACAAAACTGTAGACCTGCACAAGGCTGGGATGGTCTACAGGACAATTGGCAAGTAGCTTGGTGAGAAGGCAACAACTGTTGGCACAATTATTAGAGAATGGGAGAAACACAAGATGACTGTCAATCTTCCGTGGTCTGAGGCTCCATGCAAGATCTCGCCTCATGGGGTAAGGATGATTCTGAGAAAGGTCAGGAATAAACCGAAAACTACACGGGAGGACCTGGTCAATGACCTGAAGAGAGCTGGGACCACAGTCTCAAACATTACTATTAGTAACACACTAAGCCGTCATGGATTAAAATCCTGCAGGGCATGCAAGGTCCCATTGCTCATGCCAGCACATGTAAAGGCCCATTTGAAGTTGGCCAATGACCATCTGAATGATCCAGAGGAGGCATGAGAGAAGGTCATGTGGTCAGATGAGACCAAAATAGAACTTTTTGGTATCAACTCCACTCACTGTGTTTAGAGGAAGAAGAAGGATGAGTAGTACCCCAAGAAGACCATCCCAACAGTGAAGCATGGTGGGGGAAACATCATACTTTGGAGGTGCTTTTCTGCAAAGCGGACAGGGCGACTGCACCCTATTGAATGGAGGATGGATGGTGTCAGAAACAGACAGCAACGACAACAGGGACATCACACAATATCTCACTGCTGCCGTCACTCTGTCAGAATTGAGCAGGGATTCGCGCACACACGATCCCGATTACTCACTACGTAGCTATAGGAAAGCGAGCAGAAAGCGTATGGCATACACATCTCTGGATTCCAACACATGGAATATGTGTATACGCCACCGTACGGTTACTGCCAGCTTCACGATAGCCCAACTATTATTAGTCGCTGCCACCACCAATCCAATTTGAAATATAGTACAGGCCGGATCGGACGCCTGCGTTCTGGTAGCGTATGGATTCGGGGGACGATTCAGTATAGCTGGATGGCTATTTATGGCTTTGCATGGCTTCGGGGGAGGGAACGGTTACCGAACAAAAGAAACAGGACTATTAAATTTTATATTTAATCCAAAAGGGAGGCAGTGTCTAGGAAAAATATACAAAAGGTTTTACGAAAGGAGACATTACAATACAGAATATACAGTTACACAAACAAAATAAACAGGGGATTAAAGAAGACTTACTATAGAGATTGCAGAGACTATTCAGTATAGCTGGAAGGGGGGGTGCTCCAATTTAACCGTTATCAAACATGATCCTTTGCTTATAGAATCTATACCACCCGGCAATGAACACTGACTCCCCCCTTCGGCTGTGTCTTTTATGCCGAAGGGAGAGATCTGCCCACACACCCCCGGTGATGACCTCACGTGGGCTGGGCTCCAGCCTTCATATTTTTATTAGTATATCTGGTTTCTGCGATAATTTCTCGCTGGTTGATCGCAGAAGCCTGAAAGTGAAACCATATTTTTCATTAAGAATTTACCTTTCTCCAGAGACCACACATGATACAGCTGCGGTCTGTCATTTTGTACTTTTGCGTTACCGCTCCCCGGAGGGGCGTACAGCTATGGAAAATTATCCATATTGTTCCTTGGCAGACCCTGCCGCTAAAAATATGGGTCCCATTATTATTGGACGTATGGAACTTCAGATATTTCATATTTTCCACCGGTGTTGGCCAGACAAAAGATTTCTGTTGAATTTTTCTGAAGTTCTGGGAATACAGCCTTCTCACCTAGATGTAGATTTATCGCAGGTCTGTGTCACTGGAAAACACACTCGCATGTTAATTGGGTTTGCCACCTCGCTTGGTACAGGCATCTGCCTCTTAGACACTTCTCACGGGTGTGTTAATTTGCATACAGACAGCTCTCTAGATGGTCAGCTTTCTGCTCTGACAAATGGTCGATAAGGGAGGAGGGAAGAGGGGTTTCGTGGGAGAGAGAAATCCTTAATATTTCTTAATATTTTTATGACATCTCCCCCTCTTTGAGGTAGCATAGGAGCCGATTTACAAATCGCCCCATAAGCCTACCTTGCCGCCCACCCTTCCTGATGATCCAACAAGCCGTGGACCCAACTCACCCACCACTCTGACCGACTGGGGATCCAGCTTTCCGATCACCCTGACCGGTTTGGGGTACATTGTGGGACCTACCCTCCCACCCCTCATTGTTACCTGGGGAGCCAGGCTAACTGTAGCAAAGGCGAGAGAGCTTGTAAGGGAACTCCTACATGATGTTCCAAAGATGGAGAGAGGCTGCCATCTGCTGGCCAGACACAGTCAAGCGGAACCAAGATATGCAAGGGAAGTTGAAGGGAGAGCAGATTTAGACGCTGGACCCGATCAGGTGACTTCCAGGAAGGAGTTCCGGGAGATAAGAGGCCAGCGCGCCAAACCTGAGGGTTCTTTGGCGCCAAGCAGCAGAAAGGAGCAGACGTGTTCCCTGCGTGCTGGGAAGCCCCGCGTGACAGGCCCAAGCCAGAGGCCTGTGAGGTGCCACAGCCAGGCACCGGTAGAAGAGCTCCGGATCCCTCACAGATGTGACCCGAGTGCTCTGCCTGCTGAGGAGACTCGGAACCTGCTTGCGGTGCTGAGTGAGTTCGCGGAACCCAGACTAGGTCTGGACCCCCCTACCCAAGGCTCGAGAGATTGCCTCCAACGGCCAAGCAGAGAGGACTTGAGAGATGGCTGCCCCAGGAAAGTCACGCCAGAGAAAGCAGAGGAGCTGCATACGTGAACAGGGCCGTCATTTCTACTGTTCACTCACGGTACCGGGGACAATTGGGTTTAGGTACTCAGGTTGGGAGGGGAACGGTTGGGGCTAAAGAAGCTCAACGTGATCTAATTGAATTTATCCAGAAAAAGACTCACGGCCTAGTGGGAATAACCGGTGACCCCCACTACAGCCATATGCTCAGTTAAGGAACTCACGTGGTGTCTCCCATGATCTAGGGCACCACATTACCTTGAGAGACTTCGCATTTTGCTAATACTTCAAATTACTGTTTATTACCCTTGTTCAGAATACCTGTTATATATACATATAAACTGTTTATATTCAACTCTTACTGTTCTCGCCTTGTGTCTCTGTGCGTTGCATCCCGGCACCTGCATTACATTTGGCGTAGTCGGCAGGATGCAACATTCAGACGCAGAGATGGCGGAGCAGCCTGTGACTGGGCCCAGCCGGAGCCATATACCTTTGGGGGCTATGCTCAGCCATCTACCCAAGTTTACGGGGGATGGCATGTCACTGTAGGACTGGGTAGAAAGACTGAGACGTATGCTACGTATGTATCCCCTCGATCCCCTAGCCCAGGCGGAGCTGGCCCTCCTAACCCTTGATGGAGAGGCCCGGCAGACTGTGATGTACCGCCCACCTGGGGACCGTGACACCGTGGACAAAGTGATAAAAATTCTAGAGGACATGCACGGTGACACTACAGATTTGGGACACTTGCGCTTATGGTTGTTTCAGCGGGTCCAAGGGGAAAATGAGACAGTAAATCAGTATGTTAATGCATTACAGGAAGTGATGGCCCATATCACCAAGAAAGCTCGAGATGGGAACAGAGGACTGGGACCATTGGATGAGGTGTTGCGTGCCCAACTGATTGCTGGCTTGAAAGACCCTTCCCTGAGGCAGATCCTGAAGGAGCGGCTGCGATTGAGCCCTGATCTGGGCTTCCTGGAGGCAGGGGCTGAAGCTAGAGTCCTGGAGAGAGAAGTTCCTGTTCTCAAAGCCACAGTTAGAAGTCATGAGGCAATTGCCCCTGAATTCACCAACAAAGAGCCTGATTGGGTACGGGAAATACGTCAGGAAATTCGAGACATTCAGGGTGAGTTGAATGCTACTAGAAAGACCCCTACTGCCCCCTTGCCGATGGACCGTACTGCCCAACGCGGACGGAGACCAGAGCGAGAAAGACGTTCCTACCCGGCTCCAGCACGGCATGTACCCAACCTATCGGTAGAACCAGGACCAGAGTGCTGGACCTGCGGAGGTAGGGGGCATATCTCCAAAGACTGTTCCAACCGAGAAAGGAGGAGGAGGGGACAGCCGTTAAACTAAAATACCCCACGGTTGTGGAGCATACAGTGGGGCCTCGAGCTTCAGAGAGTGGAAGAGGGAGCTCTGAAGACATTGTCTCCGAGAGGCCCATTATCTGGGCTGAATTCAATGGGCAGCGGATCCGCTGTTTAATGGACACCGGGTCTCAAGTGACCACTATGCCTGAGACGTATTTCCAAAGTCACTTTCCTGAAGTCGCTCGTTCCTGCCGGGAACCCACTGTCAAACTGGTGGCGGCTAATCAACTACCTATCCCAGTAGTGGGAGTAGTATGGATGTCCGTTCGAGCATGTGGAAAGGACCTCGGTCGGAAAGGGATCGTACTGACCACAGGGCCCGGAGGCGATGGGCCCATTGTAACCCTGGGCATGAATGTGCTGAAAGAGGTCGGACAGTTCCTGGCTGAGGGCTGTAACAAAAACAACTGGACCCGTGCCACTCGAGACCCAGCTAACAAGAGAGTATTCCAGCCTCTCGTGCGGGTCAGTCAGATTCAAAAATTGCCCGCTACCTCTCAGTACCTTGGTAAGGTATCGATACCACCCGAAGCCACAATGACACTGCCAGTGGGACAGACTGTACTCACTCTTCCGATGCTGGCACATGTGTCCTTAGAGGGCGTGGACATTCAAGTTGAACCAATGGAGGGAGAGGAAGCGCCCTCTGGACTCCTGGTTGCTCGGACCCTGGCCACCGTGCGGCACGGTCGAGTACCCGTGCGTTGCATCAATTTAAGAGGCACAAGTTTACAGTTGTTGCCCCGACAAGAGGTGGCGCGAGTGTGTATAATGCCAGAAGCCCTTACTAGATCTGACGCTATAGGGCTGGCACCTGTGGAATGAAAGCCATGGAACCTGGAGGTGTCCCTCAATAGCCAAGAGAATGGAAGAGAATTGTTGGCTGGGCGCTACCTCTTGGAGGAAATGTAAGCTAATCTGACTGAGTTTTCTGCTTTACAAGTAAGGCAGATCGAACAACTTCTACAATGATATCAGGGAGTGTTTGCACAGCATGAAGATGATTTCGGGTGCACTCGGGACATTCAGCACGAAATACACACCGGAAATACTGCTCCCATCAGAGAGAGATATTGGCAGATCCCGCCTCAAATGTACCAGGAGGTGAAAGAGCTGTTGGCCCACATGTTGCGGAATGGTGTGATCCGTGAAAGTCAGAGTCCTTGGGCGGTGTTATGATCTGCTACAAGAACTAAGGAAAAATCGGAAAACTGTCCCTACAATAGGACTAAGCTGATTCCCTACGATGCAGCGGGCAACCTGTTCCTTGTGAACAGACCCGCCTTCGTCCTCAGGTAGTCTGAACGCAGACCTATAGATATAAGGGAGGGGTCCCTAAAAGTACTAAGGACTGGGACAAAATTGGACACCTCCTAGCAGAAGTTGTAGCGGAGCAAAAAGACAAACAGACAAAAATACTTAGAGGTCCAAGGACCAAGCAAACTATAGAGATAGGTACAAAGCACCTGGCTAGATTAAGAGTCAAAGTAACACTGAAGTCCAGCAAAACAGAAGGGTTCTAACAGGCGGCTCCAATCGTGCTGGTCCGGAAGAAGGATGGTACCCTGAGATTCTGCGTAGACTATCGAAAGCTGAATACCTGTACAGTACGGGACTCCTATCCACTCCCCCGAATTGAAGAGTCTCTATCTGCACTAGGGAGCGCCAAATTCTTCTCTTCCCTCGACCTGGCCAGTGGCTATTGGCAGGTCCCAGTAGCTGAGAAGGATCGTCCGAAGACAGCTTTTGTTCTCCCCATGGGCCTGTTTGAGTTCAATCGGATGCCGTTCGGGCTAACAAATGCGCCAGGAACCTTCCAACGGCTGATGGAGAGATGCTTGGGGGACCTCAACTTTGAAGCCACTTTAATATATCTGACGATATCATTATCTATTCCGCTACGTTTGAAGATCATCTCCGCCGATTGGAACAAGTGTTAGAATGGCTTCAAAGGCACGGCCTGAAAATTAAGCCTCGTAAGTGTCGTCTCTTCAAACGAGAAATTGAATATCTGGGGCACACTGTGTCCAGTGCAGGAGTGCACCCCACTGCGGAGAAAGTAGCTGCCGTGCAGAAGTGGCCCACACCCGCCAATCTAAGGGAACTGAGGGCGTTCCTGGGGCTTGCTGGATACTACCGCAGATTCATTAAAGACTTTGCTAAGATTGCGATCCCGCTCAATGAATTGCTGAGAGGAACGGCTGGGGGAGCCAAGCGGCAGCCCATTCAGTGGGGCCCACGGCAAGAAGAGGCATTCCGAGCATTGAAAATGGCGCTAACGAATGCCCCAATCCTGGCCTACGCTGACTTTTCGCAGCCTTTTATGTTGTACACTGATGGAAGCTTGCATGGACTGGGAGCAGTGCTGGCTCAAGTACAAGGAGGAAAAGAGCGAGTGATCGCGTATGCCAGCAGGTCACTCCGAGACACGGAGAAGAATCCGGACAACTACAGTTCGTTTAAGCTGGAGCTATTGGCACTGGTGTGGGCCATGACCGAGAAATTTGCTGAGTACTTGTCAGGGTCAGAAGTGCAAGTGCGGACAGATAACAACCCTTTGGCCCACTTGGAGAACGCCAAACTGGGCGCGTTAGAACAGCGGTGGGTCGCAAGGATGTCCAAATACCAATATAAAATCGCCTATCGGTCCAAGGCCCTGAACACTGCAGATGCAGATACCCTGTCCCGGGTCACTCAGGCGGGGCCGAATAGGGACAGAGATGAGGAGCTCGAAGGCGACGAGATCCCGGATTTCAGCCAGGTCGCCGCTGCTGTGGTCGACGCCCAGGAGACCAGAGAAGAGCCGAGGCCCACTCAAATTCTGGGCCGTTCGAGGGACGAATGGATACATCTGCAGCAGTCCGACCCAGAGTTAGCAAAGTTGAGAGAATGGGTCGCCCTTAGGCAAAAACCCGACCAGGAAGCCAGAGCCGCTTCACTTCCAACTACCCTACAAATACTAGGCCAGTGGGAGAGGCTCTTCCTGAAGGATGGCTTGCTGTGCCGAAGAATCCAGCTACCTCGAGAGTTTGATGTTACCTGGCAGGTGGTAGTTCCAGGAGCGCTAGTAACGCAGCTAGCCCAGGAAGCTCATAGAAGAGGTGTTCACTTCGGTGTAGAAAAGACCTTTCGGTGGTTGCAACGGCTGGTGTATTGGCCTCAACTGTGACAAGAAGTCGAGGGGGTCTGCCGAACATGTCGTCAGTGTGAGTTGAACAAGCCCCCGGAACAAAGAGCTCCCATTCAGACCATCCGAACTTCTGCCCCCTTGGAAGTCTTGATGATTGACTACCTGATGATAGGAACTTCATACAATGGTTATGGACACTGTTTAGTCATGACTGATCACTTCACCAAGTTCGCAGTAGTGACGCCTACTAAAGACCAGACAGCAGAAGCCGCTGCTAAGGCCATCTGTCAGGATTTCTTCCGGATTTATGGGTGCCCGAAGCGAATACATTCTGACCAGGGGGCCTGCTTCCAAGGATGAGTGATGGATGAGCTATACCGCATCTATGGGATCGACTGATCCCGAACAACGCCTTACCACCCTCAAGGGAACGGCGCATGCGAGCGCTTCAACCGAACCCTGTTGCAAATGTTGCGAACGCTTGAAGCGGACAAAAAGATTAAGTGGCCCGAATTTGTGTCCGAGCTGGTGTGGGTATATAATAATCGAGTTCATGCGATTACCGGCTACACCCCTTACATGTTGCTGTTTGTAAGAAGTGGGCGAGAAATTACTGAACTGGAGGTAGACTCAGAAGACTCCGGCCCGGGCAGTAGCCCAAGTACCTGGATTCGAGAACACCAGCGTCGGCTCCATACAGTGAGAAGAATGGTTGCTCAGAAGTTTCAGGAAGTAGAGCATGCAGATCAGCCCCCGACCGCAGGCGGATCACTTCAGCCAGGAGACCGAGTACTGGTAAGGGCCAAACGATTTGGGAGTAAACTGGACCATCGTTGGGAGGCGATACCATATCGGGTGGTGAAGAAGGTTCACCCAGACAACCCCATCTATGAGGTTAGGCCCGAAGGGGATGATGCCGCAACACCCAGGGTGTTGCACCGCAACATGCTGCGACCTTGCTCCTCTGAAGCAGAAGTCTGTAACGAAGTTGGGCCTTCAAACGTATTGGCTGAAGTGCCACATGCAGGAACCTTGGGGGATGAAGAAGGATGGGCCACAATGCAGTTGGGCCCGTCCGAACCGTTGAGGCCAACCCCGAGTGGAACCCAGAATGAGTCGAGAAATGACTTGCAATCCCCAGTAGTTGATTCATCGGATCTCCCGGAGTCACCTCCACAAGAGGAGCCCCGCAGAACTGAGCAGGCTAATGCCGGAATTCCTCCTAAACGGTATGCTCAAGAAGAGTTTATCTGGTCTCAAATCCAGCAGAAAACGCAGGAGTGTGCCCAACTCCTGTCTGAACTTGCACTGCCTGGAAAGAGGCATCAATTCTGTGAGAAGTCCACTCGCCCGAGGACTGGCGAGCAAAAAGGAGGGAGGAATGTAGCAAAGGCGAGAGAGCTTGTAAGGGAACTCCTACATGATGTTCCAAAGATGGAGAGAGGCTGCCATCTGCTGGCCAGAGACAGTCAAGCGGAACCAAGATATGCAAGGAAAGTTGAAGGGAGAGCAGATTTAGACGCTGGACCCAATCAGGTGACTTCCAGGAAGGAGTTCCGGGAGATAAGAGGCCAGCGCGCCAAACCTGAGGGTTCTTTGGCGCCAAGCAGTAGAAAGGAGCAGACGTGTTCCCTGCGTGCTGGGAAGCCCCGCGTGACAGGCCTAAGCCAGAGGCCTGTGAGGTACCACAGCCGGGCACCGGTAAAAGAGCTCCGGATCCCTCACAGATGTGACCCGAGTGCTGTGCCTGCTGAGGAGACTCGGAACCTGCTTGCAGTGCTGAGTGAGTTCGTGGAACCCGACGTCGCCCGCCGACAGACGAGGTCTGGACCCCCCTACCCAAGGCTCGAGAGATTGCCTCCAACAGCCAAGCAGAGAGGACTTGAGAGACGGCTGCCCCAGGAAAGTCACGCCAGCGAAAGCAGAGGAGCTGCATACGTGAACAGGGCCGTCACTTCTACTGTTCACTCATGGTACCGGGAACAATTGGGTTTAGGTACTCAGGTTGGGAAGGGAACGGTTGGGGCTAAAGAAGCTCAACGTTATCTAATTGAATTTATCTGGAAAAAGACTCACGGCCTAGCGGGAATAACTGGTGACCCCCGCTACAGCCATATGCTCAGTTAAGGAACTCACGTGGTGTCTCCCATGATCTAGGGCACCACATTACCTTGAGAGACTTCGCATTTTGCTAATACTTCAAATTACTGTTTATTACCCTTGTTGCAATCCCTTGTTCAGCGTACCTGTTATATATATATATAAACTGTTTATATTCAACTCTTACTGTTCTCGCCTTGTGTCTCTGTGCGTTGCATCCCGGCACCTGCATTACATAACTATGGGGCAGCTACGACCGGCCATATCACAGTCCGTCGTGACACTGGTCGGCGGAACGGGACCACTTTTCCTATGATCCCTGTGTTTCTCCCCATCCTTTCTCATTACCTCCGGAGCTGTGCTAGTCATGGGGCAGCTACCACCGACCATGTCACCATCTGGCGTGACACTAGCCACCTGCATGGGTCGACCTGCTTCCTGGTGTCTGTGCCTGTCTCCATTGCCCATAGCACTTATACTGGCTCGCTTTAGGGGATCCTAAGCAGCATCACGCCGCAGCGTGATATGGCTGAGATCCCCTTTACCACAACACACATTTTCATTATGCATCACATAGACATTACTGACAGTTACATCACATGACATATCAGACCTGGGAGGGTTGTCAGGAATGTATCGGGCAACCACCATCCCAGATCAGTTCCCAATAGTGCATTAGTGGAGAGATTCACAGACACCCTCACTTCCCTTAACCCCCTCCCCGCACCCAAGTCCAGGAAAACTTGGGCCATCGGTATGGGGCGGCAAACACCCCCAAACCCGGTGACAGTCAGGGTCTTCCCAGTAATGAGTTCCTCTGGTAACACGAACTCAGGGTGGTTGAGGGCACTTTCTGCGCCAGAGTCCTTAATGCCAACAGTAGCAGTGTTGCCCACGGTAACCGGTTGTAAGTTCTCACGGGCCCAGCCGACTGCCCCACCTACAAAAATAATGGCTGCAGTAGGCCCTAGGGCCTCGGATGTGGGGTTCATCTTCTGCCTCTCCGGGCAGACAAGGCTGATGTGACCGGTTTGGTCACAAGTATAACACCTGCGGAAGTCAAATGCAGGCCGGGTGCTGGAAGATGAGGCTGAGGCTGAGGGCCGGCTGGCTGTAACACTGGGGGTGGCTGTCGGCTTACCCCCTTTCCAGCTGGCGGCGGCTGACTTTCGCATCTCTGGTGTATGGTTGGCCTCATAGGCATCCACGATCTGGGCTGCTTTGGTGGCTTCCTTCGGCTGCCAGGCCAGCACAAACTGTTGCACTTCCACAGGGGAAAGACAAAGAAACTGGTCGTTCACCATCAGATCCTTCAAGTCCTCAAAGGTGGAGACTGACAGTCCCTCGACCCACTGCTCAAAGTTGGTTCTGAGCCCATCCACCACATCACTGTAGCTGTCATGTGGTCCACGTTGGAGAGCTCTGAACTTTTTCCGGTAAACCTCCGGAGTCAGCTGGTACTTTTTTATCATGGCCTGCTTAATGGCTTCGTAGTCTCCATCTTGGTCTCGAGGGAGAAAAGCAAACACCTCCAGAGCTTTTCCTATGAGCCCTGGAGTTAAATACCTGGCCCACTGGGCTTCAGGCAGCTGGTACTGCCTGCAAGCTTTTTAAAATCCTCGCAGAAAGATGTCCAGGTCCCCATCCTTTTCCATCGCAGGAAAATGCTCAGGACGGGGTTTAAAGCTGTTGATCTCGACAGCTGGATTCGGGCTAACTCCAGCTGGTACCGCTGCTCATCTTGCCACTTTCCCTCAGCAGCCTCTTGGTCAGCTTGGGCCTATAGCTCAGCTCTCTCAGCCTGGGCCTGTCGCTCAGCTTTCTTAGACTCCTGGAATTTCAGGATCAGCTGCAGTCGTCCGTTACGGTCGTCTGCGGCAAGCTGCTCCAAGGCCATCTGCAGGTGGGGGTCCACACTACCCTGGCTGCGGGTCTGGCTGGCCATCACAGATGGGACCCCTGCAGCAGCACCATCCGGGCCTTGGCTGGCCGCCCCATCATCAGGGCTCTGCTGTTGGACTGGCTCTGTGGCACCTTGCAACAGTTTTGCAATCATTTGGGCCTTGTTTTTGCCTGTGGGGTCAATCCGTCTCAGCTCACAGAGGGCAGTGAGAGTGGCCTTCGACTGCTGGTGATACCAGGGCTCTTCACGGGTAGCCATCATTGCCAAATAAAAGATAGGACAGAAAAACAAGAGAAGGGGGAGATGCAACTGCTACACGTACAGTAATGTCCCAGATAAAAAATATTAAAACACTGAGTCTGATTTCTTAAAACTCTGCACAGAATTCTCGCAAGAACTGTGCAAGTTTTCAGAATGATTGCTCAATCCAGCCACTGATGTTCTGTAATATCCCACCGCTTGGCACCAATTTGTCAGAAACGGACAGCAACGACACCGGGGAGATCACACAATATCTCACCGCTGTCGTCACTCTGTCAGGATTGAGCAGGGATTCGCGCACACATGATCCCGATTACTCACTACATAGCTATCGGCAAACGAGCACAAAGCGTATGGTATACACACCTCCGGATTCCAACGCATGGAATATGTGTATACACCCCGTGGGCTGGGCTCCAGCTTTCATATTTTTATTAGCATATCTGGTTTCTGCGATAATTTCTCACTGGTTGATCACAGAAGCCTGACAGTGATACCATATTTTTCATTATGAATTTACTTTTCTCCAGAGACCACACATGATACAGCTGCAGTCTGTTATTCTATACCTTTGCGTTACCGCTCCCCGGAGGGGCATACAGCTACGGAAAATTATCCATATTGTTCCTTGGCAGACCCTGCCACTAAAAACATGGGTCCCATTATTATCGGACGTAAGGAACTTCAGATATTACATATTTTGCGCCGGTGCCAGCCAGACTAAAGATTTCTGTTGAATTCTTCTGAAGTTCTGGGAACACAGCCTTCTCACCTAGATGTAGATTTATCGCAGGTGTGTGTCATTGGAAAACATACTCGCATGTTAATTGGGTTTGCCACCTCACTTGGTAATGGCATCTGCCTCTTAGCCACTTCTCATGTGTGTGCTAATTTGCATACAGACAGCTCTCTAGATGGTCAGCTTTCTGCTCTGACAAATGGTCGAGGAGGGAAGAGGGGTTTCAGGGGGAGAGAGAAACCCTTAATATTTCTTAATATTTTTATGACAGATGGGGTCAAATATCGCAATATTTTGGCCAACAGCCTCCTTCCATCAGTACGAGCATTAAAGATGGGTCGTGGCTGGGTCTTCCAGCATGACAATGACCCGAAATACACAGCCAGGGCAACTAAGGAGTGGCTGCGTAAGAAGCATTTCAAGGTCCTGGAGTGACCTGAACTCAATAGAAAATCTTTGGAGGGAGCTGAAACACAATGTTGCCCAGCGACAGCTTTGAAACTTGAAAGATCTGGAGAAGATCTGTATGGAGGAGTGGGCCAAAATCCCTGCCGCAGTATGGGCAAACTTGGTCAAGAACTACAGGAAATGTCTGACCTCTGTAATTGCAAGCAAAAGGTTTCTGTACCAAATATTATGTTCTATTTTTCTATTGTATCAAATACTTATTTAATGCAATAAAATGCAAATTAATTATGTAAAAATCATACAATGTGATTTTCTGGATTTTTTTAAGATTCAGTCTCTCACAGGTGAAGTGTACCTACGATAAAAATTACAGACTTCTCCATTCGTTGTAGGTGTGAAAACTTTCAAAATCGTCCGTGTATCAAATACATATTTTCCCCACTGTTATATATATATATATATATATACACACACAGTACAGACCAAAAGTTTGGACTGACCTCATTTGAAGATTTTTCTGTATTTTCATGACTATGAAAATTATACATTCACACTGAAGGCATCAAAACTATGAATTAACACATGTGGAATTATATACTTAACAAAAAAGTGTGAAACAACAGAAAACGTCTTATATTCTAGGTTCTTCAAAGTAGCCACCTTTTGCTTTGTTGACTGCTTTGCACACTCTTGGCATTCTCTTGATGAGCTTCAAGATGTAGTCACCGGAAATGGTCTTCCAACAATCTTGACGGAGTTCCCAGAGATGCTTAGCACTTGTTGGCCCTTTTGCCTTCACTCTGCGGTCCAGCTCACCCCAAACCATCTCGATTGGGTTCAGGTCTGGTGACTGTGGAGGCCAGGTCATCTGGCGTAGCACCCCATCACTCTCCTTCTTGGTCAAATAGCCCTTACACAGCCTGGAGGTGTGTTTGGGGTCATTGTCCTGTTGAAAAATAAATGATGGTCCAACTAAACGCAAACCGGATGGAATAGCATGCCGCTGCAAGATGCTGTGGTAGCCATGCTGGTTCAGTATGCCTTCAATTTTGAATAAATCCTCAACAGTGTCACCAGCAAAGCACCCCCACACCATCACACCTCCTCCTCCATGCTTCACGGTGGGAACCAGGCATGTAGAGTCCATCCGTTCACCTTTTCTGCGTCGCACAAAGACACGGTGGTTGGAACCAAAGATCTTCAATTTGGACTCATCAGACCAAAGCACAGATTTCCACTGGTCTAATGTCCATTCCTTGTGTTCTTTAGCCCAAGCAAGTCTCTTCTGCTTGTTGCCTGTCCTTAGCAGTGGTTTCCTAGCAGCTATTTTACCATGAAGGCCTGCTGCACAAAGTCTCCTCTTGACAGTTGTTGTGGAGATGTGTCTGCTGCTAGAACTCTGTGTGGCATTGACCTGGTCTCTAATCTGAGCTGCTGTTAACCTGCGATTTCTGAGGCTGGTGACTCGGATAAACTTATCCTCAGAAGCAGAGGTGACTCTTGGTCTTCCTTTCCTGGGGCGGTCCTCATGTGAGACAGTTTCTTTGTAGCGCTTGAGGGTTTTTGCAACTGCATTTGGGGACACTTTCAAAGTTTTCCCAATTTTTCGGACTGACTGACCTTCATTTCTTAAAGTAATGATGGGCACTCGTTTTTCTTTACTTAGCTGCTTTTTTCTTGCTATAATACAAATTCTAACAGTCTATTCAGTAGGACTATCAGCTGTATATCCACCAGACTTCTGCACAACACAACTGATGGTCCCAACCCCATTTATAAGGCAAGAAATCCCACTTATTAATCCTGACAGGGCGCACCTGTGAAGTGAAAACCATTTCCGGTGACTACCTCTTGAAGCTCATCAAGAGAATGCCAAGAGTGTGCAAAGCAGTCATCAAAGCAAAAGGTGGCTACTTTGAAGAACCTAAAATATAAGACATATTTTCAGTTGCTTCACACTTTTTTGTTAAGTATATAATTCCACGTGTGTTAATTCATAGTTTTGATGCCTTCAGTGTGAATGTACAATTTTCATAGTCATGAAAATACAGAAAAATCTTTAAATGAGAAGGTGTGTCCAAACTTTTGGTCTGTACTGTATATATATATATATATATATACTGTACATATAAATGCATATATGCACATATAAATATAATTATGTACTTGTACAGTCCTTTGACCTTGAAAAAGTATTCATACCCTGTAAACTTTTCCACATTTTTTTCATGTTACACCGACCAAATCCTCTTCACCTCTGCAAACCGAAAGGGCGGAGGCAGACAGTATATTGTCATTGCACCGCCTGCGCTAGGATGCTGACGTCTTGTAGTCCATGAGTGAAGTATGAAGCCTAAGGCTCCCTATGCTACCACAGAATACAACTGTATCAGCTTCATGTTGACACCAACATGGGGTGACCAGCTATAAATTTGGAGTATGTACACTGCCCTGGATGTTCAGCAAAGCCACTACTTAAGGGTGCAAAGAAAATGTTTGTTTGTTTTTCTTTTTTTGCTGAGAGAAAAAGCCCCTTTGCCCCTCAGCATGTTCATATATTGGTTAAATAATGCAAGATCAAGTTCACAAACCTGGAGAAAAAAGTTTACTAAATGTAAATATTATAGGAAGTAAGTGGCTGCCACCTAGTGGCCAGAATGGCATTATATTTAGGACTTCCTGTGTTTCTTGGTGTTTTACAGCAATGTTCCTCAATGCTAGTCTCCAAGGGATCAGATTTCAGGATTTCCATGGTACTGACCAGTTGATCACTAGTCTCAGTGCAAAGTTAGATGTGGATTCAGAAGGTATGCAAATTATAAAGACAGAGCCTTCTTTTCCTGTTGGATCCACTTCTGACTTTGCCTAAAGGGATTGTCCGGGCTTAGGGATGAAGTCTGCAGTCACTCCATGTACAGAATTGTGAATCGTCACAGCGTGCACAGTGTGCACCGTAAGGATTCTCCGATGCCAGTGACTGCAAGAATGTGATTTGCATACTTTCGGCCACATTCCGACTAGACTTTTCCAGTCTCTTTCAATTAACTTGTATTGAGCGAGGCTGCGTACGTCTAGTCGGCATGTGACCGCATGTATGCAAATTGAATTCTTGTGGTTACGCGCCTGCACGGGAAAATCTTGACAGAATGCAGTGCGTGCGATGTGAGGATTCATAAGTCTGTAGTCACACAGAGTGTCTGCAGACTTGAACCCCAAGCCTGTGAAGGCACAGGGCCGGTATCAACATGCTGTGGGCCGGAACTGAGTTCTCTGCACTCTGTAACCCCTCTTCTATAAAGGACTGAGAGTGGGAGACAGAGTCGTGATTGTCAGGCCCTCTTCTGGACTGTAAGCCCAAGACTATCCCGGTGTCCAGTTGAAGCATTAGACGTGCCCCCATTGTTCTCAGAAAACGCACACTGACAGAACACTTTCCTTTCCTGCTGTATCTGATTCTAGAACCTGTTTTCCTGCTTGTTTCAGTCTGCTTCCTCCCACTCCACTCTCTTTTACAGGGCTTGCACCAGTCCTGTGCTGTAAGGGTCATGGACCCTGAGCTCACTGTGGTGTGTGAGTCACAAACTCCACACCCTGGGGCCCCAACTGGGAAATTCCCTTGTGCTGTGGGTGTAGTTCATAACTACTACTTGTACTGAGCCTAACTTCCTGAACTACAGTGCCCTCCACTGTTCCTTTCCCATTACCAAAATAAACTATGAACCCTATACTATACCTATGTCCTACACTTAACCCTATTCTTTCCCTATATGTTATACATAAAGAACATTATACATTCACTATATTACAATACATTAACTGAGCACATTAGTGCTCATAGAAATCTATGCAATTCCACATATGATAACAGTCACAAATCAGCACACATTTTGCATGAACACTGTTTAGAGAGGGAGAGGCTTACGACAGCCCCTGTCACACACTTACACCTGGACAACCCCTTTAAGCCTGAGACCATACTGTGACTTTTTGGCATGCCCAAAGATTATTTTATACCCTCCTTTTTATTGCAGCTTAACTGCAATAACTGAATGGGTTTGCATTGCAACCATGTTTTACCACTTGCATTTCACAGTCATATAACTGTGTCATCCCAGCCTTAGAAAAAAGCGGATGTCGAGTACGCGTACATGGAGCGGTTTCAGGAGCCGGTGCCATCTGTGTTATACTCGCCTTAACCACCTAAATGTTGCTATCAATATTGTCCTGGCAGCCGGGGGTTTATCTCTGGACTACTAAGAATCCCAGCCCAGCCTGCACTTCCAAGCCACCTGCTCTCCAAAAAATGCAATAAAAAGCTATCAAAATATTTTGGGTACCGCAAATAGCAATAGATAGCAATATAATAAAATAAACATAATACTATTACAATTTACAATATAGACTACAATAAAATAGCAATATAAACTACAGCTCACTGTGCAAAAAATAAGCCCTAGCACAGCTCTAATTGTGACACAAACCAAAATTAGTTTTGAATTTTTTCTTATCACTAAAATAAAAAAGTAAAAAAAAAATATATAAGTTTGGTATCGCTGTAATCCTACTTACCTGGAGAACCATGTTTCCAGGTCATTTTATATCACACAATAAACGTTGTAAAAAAAAAATGGAATAATTGCGTTTCTTAACTATTTCACAGCACGTGGAATTTTGTTTCCCTGGTTTTCATTATATTAAGTGATAAAATGAAAAAAAAAACAAAAGTTATGACTCCTGGAGGAAAGCAAGGAAAAATTAAACATATAAAAATTTAAATTGGCCACATCGAGAAGGGGTTAGCAAATCTTCCTCACTTATTAAGGGCGGTTTCACACGTCCGGATATTTCTGGTACCGGAATAACCCGTACTGGAGATATCCGTGTCCCGTCTGTCCGTGTGTGGCACACGTGTGGCAACCGCATCAGGAGCACACGTACCGGCGCTTGAGAATCAGTGTACAGTTCGAGCTGTTCCCAAGCGCTGGGTGCTGAACGCTGCCCTCATCACCTGTGATCAGCACGAGCAAGGGACAATGTTGGGAGTAGTAGTCTGCCCCCGCAGTGTCCATGTGGAAGAATAAGAATAAAATAATAAAATCCTTATACTCACCTGTTCAGAGAGGCCCTCCGCGATAATCCACCTGACCACTGATGCCAAGGAGCTGGGGAGAATGAGCGGAGCTCACTGAGTGACAGGACACCGCTCCTGACCTCAGCGCAGCTTCGAGGCCCGCTCGCTGGAGCAGCTCATTCTCCACTCCCCAGCGTCAGCGGTCAGAGGATTACAGCAGGGGACATCTCCGGTCAGGGGAGCATGAGGATTTTATTATTTTATTCTTATTTTTACACATGTACACTGCGGGAGCAGAATACTACTCACAACATTGTCCCTTGCTCGTGCAGATCACAGCGCCGGCAGGGAACCATAATGAGGGCAGCGTTCAGCACCCGGCGCTTGGTAACAGCGCTAACTGTACAGATGATTCCCAGGCACCAGTCCATGTCACACTGATGACACATGGATGTCAGCCGTGTGTGTTCAGCGTGAGACATTTCGCGGACCATGCGGCGTGAAAAAAACAGACATATCAGCGTGAGGAGCACACGGATACACGGTCCGTGGAAACACACTGACATGTGCGCAGACCTATAGATTTGAATGGGTCTGCGTGTGTCAGTGAACTGACTTGTGAAAGAGCCCTAAGATAGTTTCCAAGGGTTTCATTAATGAGATTTTGGAGAAGAAACTGAGCAAAACCCTTCAAAATCCTCCTCAACAACTGAAACCTAAAACATTTGAAGTTTCTGCTCAGTTTCCGCTCCAAAAATTGAGAAAGAATACTTTTTTTTCTTTTTTTTTTTAGAGTTTTTAAGGTGAATCAGCTTTAGGAAAAGGCAGGTGGTGTTTTTCCTGAAGTGGCTCGACTGGCGGCCCTTGACTGGAAAAAATGCTCAAAAACTGCTACAAAAATGCTCAGAAAACAACTAAAAGGTATGTGCACACTACATTTTCAGGTGTATTCTGCCTGAAGAAGAGTTGTCAAACCACAGCAAAAAAATGAACATAGTGCAAAAGCAATGTAAAAACCACCTTGCTGTGCACATGTTCAGTCTTTTGTAACTTATTTTAACCACTTCAGGGTTCGGAAACCATTTGGGGTTTGGATGCTCAGCCTCCGCTATGAAGCCGCTTACCACTATAGCGGAATGCACAAAGAACAGTCAACGGCGGTGGTGACAGTGTTGACACAAAAAAACTACAGCAAAGCTGAAGCGTGAAGCCGCATCAGGAAAAAGACTACACCTTAAAGGTGTGTTCGTACTGAGGTCCCGATTCATGAAAATGTTTTTGCAGTTTTTTCACACTGTTTTACCATTCTTGCAAAAACGGGCAGAGCTGGGATGAAATATGGAGCGTCAAATCCCCCCACTGGCAAATTGTTCAACATTTATGCCACTTTAGATGTGCAAATTAAGCCATAAATGTCCTCCAGATTGAGATTGAAATGTGAATTGTCCCTATAGAATTGCATTAGATGCGGAAAATCCGTAGGTAAAAAATGCATATTTGTTTATAGCGTGTTTCCGCTGTGGAAATGCATTAAAGATGCATGTAATCGGCACATGACTGTATCCGTAAACTTTTATCAAAGCCAAATACCAGCAAATATCAAAAACAAAGAAGATTTATTTAAAACATGACATATCAATAAGAGACGAAAACTGCAGGGTCAAAAACGCGATAAAACGAGGGTAAAAAAAAATACAAAAAAACGCAAGTAACCTGCAGAAAATCTGCAACTCAAAACTCACCAAATACTCATCGTGGGAAGATAGCGTTGAGTTCTTCTTACTATGTTTTTGTAAGCTAAGTTTTTGAGGAGGATTTTTGGAGAGTTTCCACTCAATTTCCGCTCCCAAAAGTCAGCAAAAAGACTCAACGTGAACACACCCCAAACGTGATGCACACAGTGCTCAAAGATGAGTTTTTCAAGAGGAAACCTCTTTGGGAAACTCTCCATCTTTGAGAAGTATTTGGAGAAGTTTTGTTTCCTAAAGCAGTTTTGGAGGAGCTTTTTTTTCCCCCCTGAAGTGTTTTTTTGTAGCTTTCTGATTGGACATTGCCTAGTTTTCAGCAGGATCCTTTTCGAAGAAGTAACATGCACTTTTTTCCTCCAGATTTTTAAAACCTGGAAAAAAAAATACTAAAAACCCGGTTTTACAATAAAAATAATTAAAGAGTCTTTCACGTGATTTATTAGTGAGTTTTCATGCCCTTTTTGGAGCCGAACAACTCCAAAATAATCCTCAAAAGACTCTGTTGGCAAGTATGCCTAAATCTGGCATTTTTAACAAGCTTTTCAAAGAGGGTGGAAAAAACTGTGTGTGAACAAGGCCGATACAATAAATAAGAAAACTGCTCCTCCTAGAGCATTATGGGGGCTACGAGCTGAAGTCAGAGTGTAAGTAGCCGGGTGGAGCTCCTCTTAGCCAAGTACTGACCTGCAGATATCTCTGTGCCATGAACAGTGTAGGATGGAGTCACACATACTAGGAGGGAGATTCCATCTTACATCATCTGTCATTAGACTTAGACGAAAAATACAAGAAATTCTGATTCTGAGCCTTATCTGCAGAGAGTCGCTATTGTTCACCCTGTCTGTAGCTGCCGCTGCGTCAGTGAGTCCGGTTCAGGTGCGGTTTATCATCATCATTATTTTATTTCTATTGTATGTCAAATTTCTCTGTTAGCTGTAGAAGTCTCTAGGAAAGTTGGTTGATTACACTATAGGGGCTTTATACAAACTACTGGAGTTGGTGTTGGACTCTGTTTACACTGAGTTTGTCAAAAACAAAGAATTTTTTTTCTGGTCTGGGGTCTCAAGTCATTTTTGGCCCTAGTCCATGTCCAATTTAAGGTTTGTATTTCAAATTTTGTCATGTTTTCTAGGACTTTCTAGTTAGACTAAGTTCACACCATGTTTTTTGGAGCCAATGGGCTCCCTTAATTAAAAAAAAAAAAGCTTTGAACATTCACACAATTCTTTTTGTTCATTTCGATGGCAAATCCATTTTGCTGTTTATATGAGTGATGAGATTTTTCAGTGTTTTTTTTTTTTTTTTTTCCTGAAGAGGTTTTGAAAAATACTTTGTGGATGGAAAAAAAAAAGTCACTTCTATGAAATTGATCTTGATAAAATCTGCTCCAAACTAGGACTGTCCAATCAAAGACTGCAGAAAAAAAAAAAAAAAAACCTCTTCAAGATCACTTCAGGTAACGCTGAGTTTTTGGGTAAGTTTTTTCTATTCTTGAAGAGGTTTCTGGTTTTGTATGCCTCAAAAAACTTTGTGTGAATATAGCTTATACCTCACTCTGGGAGAAAATGTGTGATATGATGCCTAAATAAGGCTATTTCTCACATTGGCTCCTCAAAACCCACTAGCATAACCCCTTTCAATAAGAACACGTTCAGTATTTGGAAGCCAAAACCAGAAGTGGTGACGAGTTTTTATTACACTTTACATCTGATTGTTCCACTCCTGATTTTGGCTTACAAATACTGATGTAAAAAACTGAATGTGGCCTAATAATAATATTTCATGGTAAGGGAATCCCTACCGTAAACCACCATATTATTACAGCGTAGAAGTCGTGGGACAGTCATCCAGATTTAATGGGCGCAATCAGAGTTGATGCCGAACCTTGTTGTTTAACCCCTTGGATGCCTTGATTGATACCAGTGGTTGCATCTGGAGAGTCCAATAGATCTGTAAACCCATCAACAACCACGTAGTATGATCACAGGTCGCTGATGGGTTCGCCATACCTCCCTACTTTTGAAGAAGAGACACCGTGAAAGATTATGTGGCGTGCATAGTGCACCGCGGCAAAGTTTTAGGCCACACACATTTACCATTTCATTCTTACCTGGCCAAAATAAAAAAATTATTAGAAAATGATAGACAACCCCTTAAGGGCTGTGTTCACACTACTGATAAACCTATTTGTTTTCTTGTCCATTATAGGACCAGGAGATTGGAAAACAGCTGGGGACGGATTTGCCATTGAACACACAGCACAGTCCAACTGTCCCCACTGACTATAATGAACTTCGTCAACTTTCAATTCAGGTGTCCATCACATTTCAAAGAAAGATCTTGTTCCTATCAGTCCACACTCAAGCTGCCCGTCCGGCTGTCCTCTGCGGCCCTGGGCCGCCCGTCCGGCTGTCCTCTGCGGCCCCGGGCCGGCTGTCCTCTGCGGCCCCGGGCCGCCCGTCCGGCTGTCCTCTGCGGCCCCGGGCCGCCCGTCCGGCGCTCCTCTGCGGCCCCGGACCGCCCGTCCGGTTGTCCTCTGCGGGCCCGGGCCGCCGCACCTCTGCGGGCCCGGGCCGCCCGTCCGCCGCACCTCTGCGGGCCCGGGCCGCCCGTCCGCCGCACCTCTGCGGGCCCGGGCCGCCCGTCCGCCGCACCTCTGTGCCCTCGGATCAAGGCACATCAGAACTTTATGATAATGTGCCCTGGACTAAGGGCAGAGAGGAGAGTCTTAATCTGAAGGTATCCCGATTTATTATAGTTGTGTGGATACATATTAATATGAATGTTTTTTGTTATTTAATGGGAACCTGTCATGTTGGATAATGCAACTTACCTACAGATATAGGATTAATCTGCAGGTTAATAGTGTTATGAAAGGGCCTGGCCGCTGTATTGAAATTGCTGCACACAGGGGAAAATTAAGTTTATTCCTCCAAGGAGCTGCCGGCTTTCAGTCTTACAGGTGTGCCGGCATGGCTACAGCAAGCATGCTTGCATCGTGGGGGCTGGGTTTGCTTACAGCCGCTGCTCATTGTGTCTGTGACTGAAGATATGTCGGCACACCTGTGTGACTGAAAGCCGGTGGCTCCTGGGAGGAATAAAGTGATTTTTTTTTTTTTTCCCGGGTGCCACTCTTTCAGTACAGTAGCCGAGCAACTCCATAACGCTATTAAACTGGAGATTAATAGTGTTATCCAACTAGACAGGTTCCCTTTAATACATGTAACAAAATGTTATTGTATAATTGTTATGCTATTCTTTTGGGGGGCAGGGTCTTTTTTTTTTCTTCTTTTTTTTTTAATGTAATAGAAAAAAATCTATCTTTTTATGTTTTACATAATTTGTCCCCCAAGAGCTCATAACAGATCTCTGGGGAAAAATCTATATTATTTTTTTTATTGTACATATTTTCCACTGTAACTGAAGCATCTGTAGGAGCCCAAGTTACAGAGAAAACATCCAATGAGAAGTCACATAATGGCACAGCTGATCTGGGAGAGCAAAGACCCAGCAGCTCTGTGTCAGGCAGAGACCCAGTGATCATGTCACTGCTGAATCTGAAGGACGCCTCATCTGTGCTGAAGCTTCTATTTAGCACTCGGAGCTTATTGAACACTCTGTGCTTGCAGGAGAGAAGACTGATATCGGTGATAAACCGCTTCTGTCTTCTCAGGGAACACTCGGAGTCACACTGAGTAGCCCTACACTGATAAGGGCAGGGTGGGAAACTTGGCCCTCCGCCTGAGACAGAGACCAAATCCAGGGCTGTCCTGCTAGATATGGGATGGTTGGATCTATGGCATTTTAATGTAACACACACACATGGAAGTATAAGTGACACCAAAAGAGTGTAGCAGCTCCATATAATCTGATCACTGAAGGTCTGGCATCTCAAACCCTCAGCAATCAACCATTATCTCTGTGGCAAGGTTCTGTAGTGTGGAACAGGCCCGAGGCCTTCTCTATGTATTGGCTCTTTGCTCCGGCTAATAGAGAGGGTTTCTGAGCAGAGGACTCAATCTAGGATACTCATATGTTTTGAAACATTTCATTTTGCTATTACAGGACCACGTAAAATTTGGCTACAACCAAGTCGAATGGTCAAATGGAACGGCTATCCATTCAGCGACTGTAAAATGCCTCGTTCAGAAGTCCAATGAGACCTTTGGTGACTATCGATTCACCCTGTCTGTTGGAGATGGGATCTACATCTTTGGGTTCATTGGCATTCTTATCGTATTGAAATCTCTCCTGACGAAAATTACGATGGTAGAAAACAAGTCTGAAGATACCGAATATGTCATGTCCACATGTTCGACACATGCTACGTACAAGATTTACCTTCAGAAACGCACAAACAATAACAATGTCCTGATGACACCACCGAACTCGCCATGCATGGGCCAAACACTAAGTCCTCCCGTCACAAGCACTCCTGTTTCTCATAGTGGGACTCGATGTTATCCATTGTCTAATCTTGATGGTGGGCGTCTTTATTATGCAGAAAGGTGTCTATTCTCTAGCCCGGATGGCAGCACGAAATCCCTGGTGTAGTCCAAAAAATTCACAAAAAGAGAAGACGCAATTATCGGCGAATGCCCACATTTATATGTCACAAGCTTTTTTGGAATATCACGATAGGATCACAATGAGGAACACAATTTTGACATGTTTTGTATTCTTATAAAAGTCACATAAAATATTTATGACGTGAAAATAAAGGAATATATGGGGAATTGGTAGACAGTTACGTACACTTATTATGCCTTTACGTGTGTGTTCATTACCCATTCACCAAAAATCTGAGGGATCTACGTAAATGGCCACCTCTCCATTGACTTTTTTGTGACAAAAGCGACCATTAATCCATAAGCTTGTAACAAGACCGGCAACTTTCAGACATTTTTGACATCTCCAGTACATTATTAGGGTATGTGCACATTGAGTTTTTTGAGAGGAAAAATGCCTGAAAAAATAGCTCAAAAAATTATTTTTGAAAGAATCTTGCTATTCATTTATTTTGTGAAACTATTTTGCTGTTAATATGTTCAGTGTGTTGAGCGTTTTTTCTACTTCAGGTTTTGCAAAGAAAGTGCAAATATTTCATTTCTTTGCATCGGCTCCTGATGGAATCTGCTCCAAATTAGGTCAAATCAATAGCCTGAAAAAAAAAACTTCCAAAACACTTCAAAACTGCTCCAAGAAAAGAAAAACTCCCCAAAAAAGGATTGCTTCCTGCAGAGATTTCCACTGGAAAACACATAATTTTTGACTGGCTGAAAAAAAAAAAAAAATCTGCGAGCACATATTTTTAGGTTAAGTTCTCATAATGAGTTTTTGACACTGTGCAAAAAAAACAGCACCAAAGTGGAATGTGAGTTGCAGAAATCTCAGACCCACTGTGGTTTTTTTTCTTCTACGTTATGTAAACTGACCTGCGGTGCATTTTTGAAATCCGCAAGATGTCAATTTCTTTTGCGGGAACGCTGAGTTTTATGGGCAGATTTTCTCCATAGAATTTCATTAAATGCAGGTAAAGAATGCACATTCATTTTTTTTTGTACTAAAAACGCATGTAATCCACACATGACTGTATCAGTAATGTTTTGTCAAAGCCAAATACCAGGACGTATCAAAGACAAAGCAGCTTTATATAAAACATGACATACCCATAGAGTAATAAGAACAGCAACATCAAAACTGCATGTAAAAAAAAAACGCATTCTAAAACGCAATGAAAA
Source organism: Phyllobates terribilis (assembly GCF_046119375.1). Lineage (NCBI taxonomy): Eukaryota > Metazoa > Chordata > Amphibia > Anura > Dendrobatidae > Phyllobates > Phyllobates terribilis. The sequence goes on along the minus strand of NW_027362762.1, from coordinate 933,998,537 downwards.
AACGGAAGTAGCTTATTTGGTGCAGAAATTCAGCAACCTCAAAATCTCATCGTGGTAAAGTAGTGTTAACACGCATGATCGCAACACAATGACCGGACTGGCCGGCGGCATTTCTGACCCAAGCAGGACAGCATGCATTTCTATGCAGCTGTCATGCTAGGGTCGGGAAAGCTGACGGCCAGTCCGATCCCGTTCTTGAGTTTATGTGGCCGTCTCACTCTTCTCTTAGGATAAGTTATCAATGAGGCTGCGTGCCCACGTTGCGGATTACAAGCGTAAAACTCTTGTAAAACGCTTGTTAAGCCGCACCCCATGGTCCCCAATGAGAATCCGCAAGTTCTATGCCCATGCTGCGGATTTTTCCGCAGCGTTTATGCTGCGTTCAAAAATCCGCAGCATGTCATTTAATTTTGCGTTTCCGCATGCGGAATTGCCTTATACAATGCATGAAAAAACGCAAGGCAATTCCGCATGTCGAAAACGCGCCATAAACGCGTGCGGAATTCCGCATGCGTTTTTCCGGGAGAGGACATGCGGAAATGAAGCAGAAATTTTCTGCTTCATTTCCGCAACGTGGGCACATAGCCTAACAGATTGTTGGGGGTCCGGCAGCCTCACCGATCAACTATTTTTCTGCTTTGGAGGCAGAAGGATGTAAACAATGTAAGAAGCCAAAACAGCCTCTCAAACTGTGTAGCAGTCGCTGCCGATTACTGCAGATCAATGAATAGGAGAAAAACTACAGTACTTTTCAAAAATGTGGATGGGACTTAGCAGGAGGGGTCTGCAACCTAATCATCCTTTGGTTTAGTGAGTGGTTAGGGGCAGAGCATAGATATAGGGGGGGGGGGGGGGTTCAGCCTGGAATAGGTGACAGTGGCCATCTTGGATTACTTCTTATTGGGTTTTATGACACTTCTTACTCCATTGAACTTTTGCTCAAGACTGATAGATTCAAAAATGCTCGTCTTAATGGGTTCCTCAATTTATGTAGACTTTTCAATATTTGACAGGAACCTGTCATTAGATTCATGCTACCCAACCCACGCGGGCAGCATGAATTGGACACTGACTGCACAATTGCAGCCCGTTATGTTTTACTCTGAAAGGCAACGAATAATCAGAGTAAACATACGTGAAAAGCTGGCGGGGGACTATGTCTCTCCACTGACTGGTCCAAGGCAAGTTCCCAGCTGGCTTTCCCACCCCGTTGCAATTTACTCACAGGTCTCTCCCTGTCAGTCAATGGGACCGCATTGGAATAATATATATATATATAAAATTTATTTTTTTTATTGTTTTTTTACATTTTTTATTAGTTTCCCTAGGGATTTTGAACTTGCGATCACTTGTACAATATTGCTGTGTATTGTAAAATTACTGAATCTCCTTTGAACCCCCACCACAGGCTGAATAAAAACATGGCAGACATGGGCTCCTTCAGTAGGCCCCTTGGTGCCATGACAACATTTTGTAATTTTGTTGTGGGGGGGAATAATGGGCATTTATGTGATTGGCGACCCTCCTACCCATCATTTGCAGAACAGGCCTTTCCTGACCCTTTGTTTTAATGTGAAGTCCCTGTGCAGACGAAGCCCTGTGGAGATTCTCAGAAGAATAATGGGGCATTTAATTTGACCATAGCAGACATGAACAAATAATCACTCATCAATGCCCCCAGTACCTGGAAAACTTTACTAATTGTGGACCCCACTGTTATGATAGTGGTTCTATGTGGTGTTTACTTATACGAATATACAGTATATATAATTGTATGTGACGCGCCCCTGGGCCTGTGTCGCACTGCGTTGCGCACGCGGGAGCTTACCCGGAGCCGGATCTGTTGAGGGTTGTAGTCTCGTGGCGGTGACCCGGTCCGTGCCCAGGGAGTCAAACTGAGCGGCGATGTATCAGCGGTAGATGTTGGACGACTACGCCACCCGTTGAGTACAGCTAAGGAGCTGCTGCTGCAGGGCAGACCGCTGAGGCCGGTGGTAGGATTGTGCAGCGTGATAGTATAACCCCCAACGGGAGGGGTATGGCCTCAGGGCAGCCGACGTGGATGATGGGGGTAGCAGGAACCACTCGGAGACGGTACGGTGTAGTTCAGGGTCTTTACTGGTGACAAAGGTAGACCCTCCCGGAGTACTGGCTAGCGATTGGGGCCTGGTCAGTCCTTGAGCAGATGGGATCTCCCCTGGCCAGGCGGAGTTGTAGGCCTCCCAAACTAACTGTACTCTTCTGGCTACCTTGCTAGAGGCGGGTATAAGTAGCCCACGTCCCTGAGTGTACCGTGTGGTGCTCACCCGTATGGCCGGTGACTCGGGGCCTTCTAGTAGCTTCCGCTCCACGACGGCGGTGCTGGTCCCATGCGTGTGACCGTGCCTTCAGGTTTCTTGGCCAGAGGACCTGGAATCCCCTGCCTGACGGATTCTGCTGCTGGGTAGGAGTTAGTCCCCACAGCCTCGGACTCCGGGTCCGGTAAGAAATCTTCTCAGTCAGGGCGAGCTCTGCAGCTGCCAGCCCCTGACTCCTTGTAACACTGCTCCCACAGAGCTCCTGATGTTCTGTTCCTATATTTGCTTCTTTTCTCTGTCTCTACTTCTTCTCTACTCACTAACCCTGCCTCAGCCCCAGTTTTATATAGGGGAAGTTCTTCCCCTCCCAGGACTGTGCAGGAGGTGTGGCATGCATAGGATTCCTGACCAAGAGACCTCCCACCTGCTCTCAGACGTAATATCTCTATCACTGTGGCAACCAGACCCCTGGGGTGTCACATATGTATATTGGGATTTAGCAAAACTGGTGCAGGGGTAAAGCATACCAGTTGCCTATAGCAACCAATGGGGTTGTTTCTTTCATTTTGAAAATGGCCTCTAAGAAATAAGAGCTGAAATGTGATTGGTTGTGTGGCGCCCTGCTGCGCATTGGTGCCACAGAACCCAGAAGGGTGCATGGATGGACTTCTCCACAAGAGGCCCTCACACATTCACACACCTCCACCCTACCACCTCAGACCAGCAGAGGGAGCCCGTTAGGGATATATATAGGGAGGGTGGAGCCAGGCAGCTCAGTTTTTAGTCACAGTCAGTGTTCAGAGAGGAACACAGCTCAGAGTGAGCAGAGAGCGTGCCGACGCAGCACACCAGATGGCGAGTAGTGAGGGCCCCAAGTGTGGTCGACGGCGAGGAGGAAAGGAGAGTAGAGCTAAGGGGGCATAGGAGCCTAGGAATCTCACCCCGATATATATACCGGACACCGGGTCCGCGCCTACAGGGACTATTTATACCCAGTAGGAACCACCAGAACCCCTGGAGAACTACAGGTCCCAGGTTCACCAAATGCTGATTGTAGTACCAGGGCTAGGAGTCACGGAGGCGGCCCCAGCGTCCAGGGAGAGTGATCTCCAAAGAGAAGGCCCTACCACCAAGTCAGCAGGTGCAAGGAGAGACAGAAATTAAGCTAGGCCTAGTTCCAGGCAGGTCAGAAGCTTAGAGAGTAAAGCCACGGATCAGGAGGCCCTATACCCGCTCACTGGGGAGAGTCCAAAAGTGTGCCCTTCACCTGGAGTACCCTGGACAGTGCCTGCAGCATCACCAGTAAAGGTACTGAAGCAAATCCCCTGTCTCTGTCCGTTACTTCTGCTGCGCCATCGCTCCCCCTGCACCACAACGCCCAGCGCAACCTGCACCGTTTACACTGCCCTGAGGCCTGCTCCACCTGTGGGGAGCTGTTCCATCTCAAGCTGCCCTAAACACCTGCCTCAGAGGACTGTCGCAGCGCTGGTGATCCTCACCAGACACCACAGGTGGCATCACGACAAATCCCCCTATAAATATCCCCTTTTTGCACTGACCGCCCTGGGTCATGGACCGGGCCAGCCACCGTGATCTCCCCCAAAAGCAGCCATAAGGCCCGGCTGCCGAGTACCCCACGGCCCTGGGGGCGAGTCAGTTGCTAGGGACATCTGCTCCTCGTTTCCTTCACAACAGTTTTTATAAATGCCCACCATTTTTTTTTCCCCCCTTTTCCATGTTGGCTTGCAAAAACAACTTAGCCAATCTCTTTAGAGGCTATTCTCGGCCAGTTTCTTCCTTCATTTCATATATATTTATTCTTTTTATATTTTTCCTCGCTGAGAAAAATTGTACATTTATATTAAAGATTAAAGCATTTTCAAGGTTACTGGGTTTAATGTTTGTCCTCGCTGTGTGATAAGAAATCCTTTTCAGATGAAAAACAAGTAATGAACAAAGCAAGATGATAAAATATTAAGGTCATTGATATGTGCGGGTGCAGGGCAATGTCTCCATAAGGTTTTGTTGTGCGGCTTTCTGCCAATCCAGTACAATGGGTAAATTTGTAGATTGCGGCTCCCAAGCTAAGCTGCTTATATAACTTTACACTAGTTTTTCTTTGCAGCCTTCCTTGATGAGATAATATAAATCACACATTCCACCTAAAGGGTTGAGTTTTTGGAGAAAAAAACTGAGCGAAAACTCCAGGTTTTTGTGGAGAATTTTGGAAAGTTTCCGCTTCAAAAACTCATTAGGATATGTGCACACAATGTCTTTTATCCAACACCGGAGTTTTCTTTCGCAAAGCCATTCAGGAAAAAGCCGGTGGTTTTTTTCCCTGAAGCGTTTTTGCTGTAGCTTTTGCAGCTGCTCCACGCCACCATCTTTTACCTATATCTTCTATTATAGAGAAGCCTACCCGAAGAATGCACATATTACTTCTTTTAACCGCTGCAAGTTTCCGAAGCCTGAAATGGTTAAAAGAATTGACATAAGCCTGAACATGTCGTTTTGATATTGGTGTGTATTATACCCATTTTTTACAGCAGCTATTTGGCGCTTTTTTAAAGAGTATTCCTGGTGAAATCCACCTGAACAGATGACATGTGCACATATCCTAAGTGTTTGTTCACACAGTTTTTTTAACTGGATTTTGAAATGTTTTCTGCTCCAAAATCCACATGAAAAACTGCTTTAAATCCTCCTTAAAAATGCTTTCCTTCTGATATAATTGGGAAAACACAACTCTAGCGCAAATGGTGATTTTTATTTTCCATGTAGAAAAAGAAGCAATATGTCAATTCTTGAGTTTCTGCTTAGTAATAAAACGCTCCAAGTTTGACTACTGAATTAATTTGAAAAAAAAAAAAAGTATAAAAACTCCTCCAAAAGGCGGCAAAACACTTAAGCACTGATTCATCATTTGCGATTTATCGAAGTCGATTTTTTTTTTTGTCTTCTGGTGTTTACTGACGTTTCTTGCGTCAAATTCTTCACAATGGAGCACACCGTTAAGGACTTTGGTGCAAAATAATACTCTTTACTTTTTACGCTATCCATTTTTTTTGCACATTTTTATTTGTTTGAAAAAAAAAATGGCTAATTAAAAACTGCAGAATCCTTACTTTGGTCAGGGACCGGAATGAGATGCGCCAAAAAAATGCGACGTTTGGAATAAGTCACATTTCTTGAATCTGTCTAAAAATATCTGGATAAACAAAGATGTTGAGGAAAAATAATAAAAACTCAAAAAAAGACAACTTTAAAAATTACACAAACCTAATACAGAATAAGGCATATACAGGTGCATCTCACAAAAATAGAATATCATCAAAAAGTTAATTTATTTCAGTTCTTCAATATAAAAAGTGATGCTCATATACTATATAGAGTCATTACAAACAGAGTGATCTATTTCAAGTGTTTATTTCTGTTAATGTTGATGATTATGGCTTACAGCCAATGAAAACACAAAAGTCATTATTTCAGTAAATGAGAATAATTAACAAAAAACACCTGCAAAGGCTTCCTAAGAGTTTAAAAAGGTCCCTTAGTCTGTTTCAGTAGGCTCCACAATCATGGGGAAGTCCGCTGACTTGACAGATGTCCAGAAGGCAGTCATTGACACACTGGACAAGGTCCCAGAGTCTGGAGGAAGAGTGGAGAGGCCACAATCCAAGCTGCTGGAGGTCTAGTGTGAAGTCTCCACAATCAGTGATGGTTTGGGGAGCCATGTCATCTGCTGGTGTAGGTTCACTGTGTTTTATCAAGACCAAAGTCAGCGCAGCCGTCTACCAGGAAATTTTACAGCACTTCATGCTTCCCTCTGCCGACAAGCTTTTTGGGGATGGAAATGTCATTCTCCAGCAGGACTTGGCCCCTGTCCACACTGACAAAAGTACCAATACCTGGTTTACACACAACAGTATCACTGTGCTTGATTGTGAGCAAACTCGCCTGACCTTAACCCCATAGAGAATCTATTATAGAGAATCTATGGGGTATTGTCAAGAGGAAGATGAGAGACACCAGACCCAACAATGCAGACGAGCTGAAGGCTGCTATCAAAGCCACCTGGGCTTCCATAACCCCTCAGCAGTGCCACAGGCTGATCGCCTCCATGCCACATTGCCGCATTGATGCAGTAATTGATGCAAAAGGAGCCCGACCAAGTATTGGGGGCATTTACTGAACATACATTTCGGATTTTAAAATAATTTTTCAAGCTGTTGTTATAAAGTATTCTAATTTACTGAGATAATGACTTTTGTGTTTTCATTGGCTGTAAGCCATGATCATCAACATTAACAGAAATAAGCACTTGAAATAGATCACGCTGTCTGTAATGACTCTATATAATGAGTTTCACTTTTTGTATTGAAGAACTGAAATAAATTAACATTTTGATGTTATTCTAATTTAATGAGATGCACCTGTATAATAAAACCGCTAAAAAGATGCAAATTATTCCAAAAAAACTGGAGAAATTACAGTGATGAATTGGGTCCTTACTTTTTTTAAGCATTTTTTATGTGAATTTTTCAGTCAGAAAGGGTATGTTCAAATAAGAGGTTTTTCTACGTGAAAAATAAAAGCTTAAAAACAAGTCTTTTTTTTGTACGCTTTTTTGTGTATTAAGTGTTCATTTGTTCAATAGTCCACTTTGGAGTATGCATTTCTTTTGTTTCTTTTTATAGCAGAAACACTCTGAGAACTAACTTCTTGCTTCTTTTCTTTTGGAGCAGAAACTCTCCAAACCCTCAAAACTCCACAAAGACTTGGAGGTTCTACTCAATTTTCTCTATAAAAAAAAAAAAACAAAACAAAAAAAAAACAGCAAAAACACTGTGTGCACATAGCCAGTTTCCACTCCAAAAACCAAAAACTCAGCAAAAAGGCTGAGTGCACTTACCATTCTAGTCCATAGGGCTGTTCACATATCTGTGATTTTTTGCAGAGCGAATGGTCCTCCTAAAAAAATAGAGACATGTCTGTTTTTGATCCAAATCACGTCTAAATGAAAGAGTATTTGAAGCAGTTTTTACATGTGGATTTTGATGCAGAATCTGCTCTGAAATCCATGCTGAAAAACTCCATGTAAAGATACCCTGGCACTTGCACTTAGGGACAAATCATCAGCATTGCAGAATGTGAATTTTGGATTTAAACCCTCTACATTAAAATCTTTAAAACTCCACAGGAAGAATTGACATGCTGTTGATTTTAAAATCTACACCGCAGGTCAGAAAATCTCCGGTGCGTGAGATTTGCTGAAATCAAATCTGCTCTGCTGGAAATTGCTGATTTTACATGACAAAATCTGCACAGAAAATCTGCATCTAATGCACTACGTATCAGGAGATCTCCATGGCTGGATTTCACGGTGACTATTCGTGGACATTTGTGGTACACAGGGGCAGACTGAGAGTGGTCGCGGCCCCTGGGCAATTAGGCTCTTGAAGGCTCATTCAGATCTCCATGAAAATCGGTCTCAGCAGGGACTACAATGCATAGACTGGTCGCAGGTCCCCTGACTGTTACATGACAGCATATATTTCTATGAGGCTGTCACTTTCGGGTTGGGGGAGCCGTGGAAAGTTCCTGCATTGTAGTCTATGCTCGTACCAGTTTGCATGGAGCCAAAGTAACACCTTGAGCAGCATTTACCTTGTACATTTCTTGACTTTTATTGTCAGGTCGCACATCTCTAACCCCTTACACACGTGGGTGCTTCTGGTCAGATTTGGGGGTGATAGCCGAGGTGGTCAACGGGTGGGATTAAAGCATCCCTGAATTGCCAGCACTATTTTTTTGTAGTTATGTCCTTGGAAATTTTCCAAATGTGTGCATATGGCAGTTGTGAACTGCACCATGGTTGTCCACCACGTTAACAGATTATTCCCAAAAGCTTTAACCTCTGCTCCATTCATTGTCTATGGGACCGTTGGTAATAGCACTGTACTTGGCTGGCTCCAACAGTCCCATAGGGAATAAATGGACCATGACCACCTCTGCTTCATTCATGGTGATGCAATGCAGAGCCCAGTTCCTGGTTGCAGAGCCCAATTTTTGGGATCATTGGCGATCAGTAAGTTTATCCCATTTATGGAATATAACTTTTTATCTTGGGAATAACCCTTAAGCTTTCTATATGCACTATATTGTCCTATCAAAGCAATTCTACCTTCATAATATGACATGTGATGAGAGAAGGCAGATTCACACGAAGATACAATGTGAGTCCATAAATTCTATTTGTCATCCGTGAATCACAAATTCAGCGGTCGGTGTACATGAGCCCTAATAAGGGGGCACCCAATACAAGACTAATAACATAAGTAAAAATAGGCAAGCAATGAGAATCCGATGAGTGTCAAGGTGGTTCGATGAGATCCCATTCTTCTGGCTCATTGGCCCTATGATGATATAGGAGCGGGATAGGATTTAGCGCATGGGTTTTCCAGGACCGTTGCCTTCCTCTCAGTGAAATCGTTGGCGATGTATCTACTGTAAGGATCTTGGTCGTCCAGGTATTTAAGTCTTTTGGAGCGGGTGGTGCTTACTAAGATGGCCACAATGATGAAGGAGAAGATCCCAATCATCACCATAAGGTACAGGATGACGTAGTCGAAATTCTCAGCTTTGAGCTTGGCCTGTAATTTATCGTCTTCCATGGTCACGTTCTTGTTCCACATGTTCATGTAATCCTGCAAGACTTTTTTAAAAGCATTTTCCAGTGACTGCGTCAGGTTAGCGGACATGTACATGGCTGCCGGTCCTGAAGTATGACACATAATAGTTAATACACAGTATAATTGTGGGCACTGTTTTTACATGATGGATATGATGATAAGCCAGTATGAAGGATATACAGTGAGTACGGAAAGTATTCAGACCCCTTTAAATTTTTCACTCTTTGTTTCATTGCAGCCATTTGGTAAATTCTAAATAGTTCATTTTTTTTCTCATTAAAGTACACTCTGCACCGCATCTTGCCTGGAAAAAAACAGGTCTCTCCAGGGATGCTCAATTGGGTTTAGGTCAGCGCTCTGGCTGGGCCAGTCAAGAATGGTCACAGAGTTGTTCTGAAGCCACTCCTTTGTTATTTTAGCTGTGTACTTAGGGTCATTGTCTTGTTGGAAGGTGAACCTTCGGCCAAGTCTGAGGTCCAGAGTACTCTGGAAGAGGTTTTCATCCAGGATATCTCTGTACTTGGCCGCATTCATGTTACCTTCAATTGCAACCAGTCGTCCTTTCCCTGCAGCTTAAAAGCACCCCCATAGCATGATGCTGCCACCATGTTTCACTGTTGGGATTGTATTGGGCAGGCGATGAGCAGTGCCTGGTTTTCTCCACACATACCGCTTCCGCTTAGAATTATCACCAAAAAGTTCTATCTTCGTCTCTTCAGACCAGAGAATCTTATTTCTCATAGTCTGGGAGTCCTTCATGTGTTTTTGCGCAAACTCTATGCGGCCTTTCATATGTCTTGCACTGAGGAGACGCTTCCGTCGGCCCACTCTGCCATAAAGGCCCGACTGGTGGGGGGCTGCAGTGATAGTTGACTTTGTGGAACCTTCTCCCATCTCCCTTCTGCATCTCTGGAGCTCAGCGACAGTGATCTTGGGGTTCTTCTTTACCTCTCTCACCAAAGCTCTTCTCCCACGATTGCTCAGTTTGGCTGGACGACCAGGTCTAGGAAGACTTCTGGTGGTCCCAAACTTCTTCCATTTAAGAATTATGGAGGCCACTGTGCTTTTAGGAACCTTGAGTAATGCAGAAATTATTTTGTAACCATGGTCAGATCTGTGCCTTGCCACAATTCTGTCTCTGAGCTCCTTGGGCAGTTCCTTTGAGCTCATGATTCTCATTTGGTCTGACATGCACTGTGAGCTGTCACGTCTCATATAGACAGGTGTGTGCCTTTCCAAATCAAGTCCTATCAGTTTAATTAAACACAGCTGGACTCCAATGAAGGAGTAGAATCACCTCAAGGAGGATCACAAGGAAATGGACAGCATGTGACTTAAATATGAGTGTCTGAGCAAAGGGTCTGAATACTTATGACCATGTGATATTTCAGTTTTTCTTTTTTAATAAATTTGCAAACATTTCTACATTTCTGTTTTTTTCAGTCAAGATGGGGTGTACTTTAATGTGACAAAAATGAACTTTTTAGAATTTACCAAATGGCTGCAATGAAACAAAGAGTGAAAAATTTAAGGGGTCTGAATACTTTCCGTACCCACTGTAAAAGGGCCATAATGGTAGGGAACGATGGTACCATATTCTGCTCATAAACAGTCCCATGCAAAAGTATTCGACCACCATAAAAAGGCAACCAGAATTACAAATGATGTTACAGACAGTAAAATGTAGATGAGAATGAGTGTGTCTGGGACAATGGACCAAGCTTGTAGCATTACCAGGTGTATGATAAAATGAGATAATTACAGAAAAATGGAAAATTGTAAAGATATGCAAATATATTACAGATAGATACACAGTGTTTAGAAGGGAGAAGCAGCCCCAGGCGTGTAGGACAACTTCGATTGTCAGTCCCTCCAATTGTATTTGCAAAAACATGGCACCACTCCTAATTTCAAGTGAAAAATAGCAAGGATAAAAGTTAATATGCGGGGAAGGCATCGGCAATACTTTTCCCCTAGTGGCTGTGTAAGAGTGGTGGACTATCCTGTTGTGTTCCTACCCCTGAAGACACCAATCGTGTCCATAATGTGAATAATGCCATGCGCTATATATATATAGATATATGGTGTCATGTGAAATGTTAACTATGTACCGTGGTTTTGGTGTATATTGTAAATAGACTGTGATATGAGATATTTAAGTACGGTTAATAAAGTAGTATGAAGTATAATATGCATAGTGCGTGGCAGCGGTATAAGACATAAGATAAGCTAAGATACTGTTAATGTATGGGACTAGCCGACAGTAGGAGGAGTTTAGCAAAGTTAGAAAAGGGACTCACTTCCTGGTGGTTGGTGAGATAGGGAAGTACAGTAATAAGGTCAAGTTCAAGTGCAGTGGGCTGCTAGGGTCAGCATGTACCAGTCTTTCAAGGCAGTGGGAGGCTGTTCTAGAATCCCACGTGGACATTCCGGTAACGTCAGGAGCCCAAGGCCCAGTGTAACTGACCATAGTATACCCTGAGTCCAGACTATGCCTGGGGTTAAAGCCGCCTGGGCTTGGTATATTATGTTCTAAGCCAATTTATACTCTGGGGTATAAATTGGCCTAGGCCATTTCATACCTCCTCATTCCAGATTATACTCCCCTTGATATCAGCAGCGTTGAGTGATATACACAAGAATTTCTTAATTTTTTAACATCTTATTGGGGGTTCAGATTTGTTAGGTAGGTTATGTGAGAAGATAACTGACTTAAATCTTAAAGTTCTAAACACATAGACATTTTTTACTTGAACCAGAAAAACTTCAATCAGTAAAAATATTAGACTTCCACAAAGATATAATGAGGTAAAGAATCCTACCGCACTTCTCAGTAGTTACACAATGAAAGCAGCTTTGTGTCTGAGTATGATGGAAAGAGATCTGCACACCAGTAACCAGTGAAGTGATAAGATTAAGTTACAATTGCATTCTAATTCATTGCATTCATTCGTTACCAGTCACATTGTTTTGTAAGATCAATCTTCGTCAAGTGATTAACAACACAAATACCTTCCCACTACGTGTAAGTCAGTTTTAAGTTATTAATGGCATCTAAAATATATCTCATTTATAAGGACTCATAAAATAGAGGGGTATATTGTAGGCTGGAGGGGTATAGTTTGTCCTAGGCTATTTTACACCCCCGGGTAGACTTTGGCCTAGTACAGTTTATTTCCTGGGGTATACTCTGGCCTGGGCCAAACTATACCCAGAATTAATCAGGACAGGGGTTAATTTGGCCTGTTACACCGGCGTGGGGGCTAATAGGCGCATATAGGGGAAGATGGAGGCAGAACCATGTGAAGGGAAGGTAGCGGATACCAGTTGCACTGTGGAACTGGACAGGAAATCCCTGGGGCTGACGGAGTCAGTGGGCATAGGGTTTGTCCAAGAGGAATGGTAGGGCTGAAGATGTGTTGTGCTAATGAAATAAGGAATACGAAGTGTTGTGCCCTATCCCACATGTTACAATCGGATGAACTTGAACTGACTAGTAAACTTCTGTTTGTTGAAATGAACTTGGTGTCCCCTGAGTTGTGTGTGGCGGCTCCTGAAGATGGAGGCTTGGAGACAGCGGAGGCCTGCAGGCTACAAGTGAGTGTGATGCACTACACATCTGACCGCACACTGGGACCCAGGTTTTCCTGTAAAGTGCCAAAGCTCAGTCATGACTACTGGTCTCGGTCACTTTACAGCTGGATAGTGAAGTGGCATACCCCTCAAATAAAGAAGAGGTTAGGAGAGTTAGTAGTTTAAACAGGAACTCAATTTTACTTATCACTAAGGTGCAAAAATCTACAGAGGCACAAACTTCCAGCAACAATTGACTGTTGTAGCAGGCATTCTGGATTTATGGCATTGTTCCTTCCGAGAGCAGTCCTAAAAGGGAACTTGTCACTAAGAAATATGTTATTTACAATACCTGCAGACATAGGGTTAATCTGCAGTTAAATAGCATTACAATGCTGCCCAGCTGCTGTACTAAAAGTGAACTTATTTCCTCCCGGGAGCCACCGGCTTTCAGTCATGGGGGCGTGCACGGGGCGGTGGTACTTTGAGTGACAGCTCGTTCTGGAGCACATCTGGGTATCTGCATGTTTAGTAACGCAACCAGGCAGCATTGTAACGCTATTTAACTGTAGGACTAATCAGGCAATTCTCGGGAACAATTTCTCATATTTCTGTGCTGTCTCAGCCATTATTGCAGGAACAAGAACCAACGACTTCTCGGTACAGCAAACGACACAACTCTCCGCTCCAAGCTTCTCTACTGATCTGGACTCAAAGCTCTCCCTTTTGTCCTTATATAACCTTTTCTCGTCCCAGCTACTAAAGCTTTCGGCATCTTTTAGGCTAATGTGACTAAACCTTTACACCCTGAAAGGTGAACACAGATCAATTCTCACCATGTAGCAGAGCAAATGCTCAAATACCCAGGGGTCAACTAAGCAGCACCTGACGGACGTAGACGGCCCGATTCATGATTCATCACTTGAGGATTTTTAAGTCAATTTTCTTTTTTTAGTGTTGCAGTATCCGTTGTTGTTTTTTTGCACCAAATTATTCTAAAAGAATCATACGGTTCACGAATTTAATGCACAGTGAAAAATGTTCACTATTTTTATCTTCTACCTATTTTACAACCGTTTAGAGCAAAAAAGTCACATGTCCCACTTAAAACATCACAAAATATTAGCAGAAGTTCCAGATGTACATGAAATCACCCCAGTGGACAGACTGGAGTACATTTGAGCAAACATTTACTAACTTCTTATAATGTCGCAATTAAAGAATCAGATCACACCAACTAATGGCGAACATAAAAAACCAAACAAGTAAACGTAAAGTAAAATAGGCTGAAAAAAGGGTGCAATTTAAAAGAAGAATGTGGGAAAAATAAAAAAACTGATTAAAAAATCAAAAAACGATCCAAAACAAAGGTGTAAATGCAATAATCAATCAGGACCAAAAGCTCTAATGTAATCTCCATATTTGGTGTATCGCATCATTGTGCAACGTTTTAGTAGTGTTGAGCCACCCCCGTAGTGTTCGAGTTCGGTTCGGTTCGTCGAACACCCGTGTGTTCGCCGAACTGTTCGTCGAACTGTTCGTCGAACACCTTCGAACACCGTTAAAACCAATGGCAGGCAAACAAAAACACATAGAAACACATAGAAAACACCTTCAAAGGTGTCCAAAAGCTGACAAACTGCTCAGAAGACACAACTAACACATGGAAAAGTGACAAGTACATATAGTCATGCGAAAAGAAAAGAGGTGGAGGAGTAAAAGGAGGGGGAGACACAGATATAGGCATGTCATGCCCTTCTAAAATCCAAAAAGTGAGAAGCCGAGACGGCCAGTCCGCTCCTGCCCGTGCCACCTCCGTGTCGCCGGGTTTGTGCCAGAGCCGCGGTGAACCCTGACGGCCAGCCCCCCTCTCCCAATACTGGTGCCTGTCCGCTGGTGGGTCGAGAGAGCCCCCCTGTGGTGGAGGCAGCTCTAAGCTTTTTAATTTAAATTGTCCCTCTAATTTGAATGAATACACTTTAAATCCATTTACAAGGATCTATTGGAGGGCAAGTCTCATGCCAGCAGCCGCGTAATTCCAGCTCCAGTAGCGTCCACTAAAGCTGCTGCAGTTAAAAAGCTTTTATAAGGATCGAGCTCGGCTGTCCACCGCAAGGCATCCTAGTGCCAGTCCCAGCCCCTATGCCTTGGGGTGCCTCCTGATGCTCTTCACTAAGTATCCCGTGGTCCCGAAGCATTTCCTTTGAAAAAATTAAGTGTCCAAACTACAGGTGGTGTAGCTTGCTTAACAGCCGGGATAATCCGCTGACTAGCAGACACTGCTACTAGGCACAAAGTATTTCCTGGGCTAGATGCAGTTAAAAATTTGTAAGTAGATACTCTCGTTGGATGCTGAGAAAGCATTCCATAGAGTCTCCTGGCACGCCATATATGATTCTCTTAAAAAGCTTGGGGTAGGGGTCTAGGGGACCCTTTTATAGCCAAAATCATGGCCCTGTATCACAATACGTCACCTAGGCTGAAGATAAATGGAACTGTAGCACCGAGGGCTCGGTTGCTACAGACGTATTGCACCTCACCCAGAGGTGTGATATCTCACTCTCAGATAAGGATGGAGTGTGGATCAGGACCCGACACCTGCATGCATTACACCACATTGCCGTGGGGCAGGGCGACCAATATGCCCCTGAGATGGGCACGACAGTCCCTGTCCCTGGCTGGAGTGGGGGGAGGGAACACTGAGGAAGGGGAACCCTGCAGTGCAGGAGCAGGGAGGAAGCAGTTCCTGGGTGCATTGAGAAGGGAGTATAAAAGGTGGGCACCATCTTAGTTCAGTGCAGAGAAGTCTGAGCAGAAGTGGCAGGGAGCAGGGGCTCTGCATGAGCTCTGCTCCGGAGGCGGGCCTAGTAACAGAGGCCCAGGCCTGCAAGAGGGAGAAGGAAGGAAGAGGAGCGGAGAAGGCTCCAGGAACGAGGAATGAAGGGATCCCAGGGGTGCGGACGGGCGAGTCGCCACCGCACGCCCGAATCCACCTGCGTGGAGGGGTCAGGCCAAAGGGGGAGACCGGTCCCCGAACTAGTGGAGGCAGGAAACGACCCTCAGCTAGAAACCGGAGGCTCTGACATTTTATGTGGCGCAGCCCCTTGCTCCACCCGCTAGGAAGGCACCACATAGGGTCAGGGAAACTGGCGCCAAGTTTACCAAGAGGAGGCCCGAGGCAGCCGGACAGAAGTGTTGGTAAGAAAGGCCAGACAAAGGACACACAAAGGGGGTCCTGTGAAGCGCTCCAAAGTTATCTGGGAGTTGTCTGAGCCCCTCACCTGGTGAGCACAGTACGACGTGGGCAGCCGTTACCTGCAGACGTGGTCTGGATAATAAGAACTGTGAGTAAAGGCCCTGAACTGCATCACTGACTCCGTGTCGTTACTGCTGCTGCCCTGCACCATCACCCCCATCCTCCGCATACACTGCCCTGAGGCTATACTCCTCCCGTGGGGAGTTATGCTACGCTCTGCTGCACCCACAACACCAGCCTCAGTGGTCTGCCCTGTAGCGGCGGTTCACTCTGACCGCAATCCACGGGTGGCGTAGTCGGACATTTAAACATCAAAACCACATAAATAGTTCCGCCACTGGTTTGACCGCCCTGAGCCACGGAACCGGATCGCCGCCACGAAGACTACAACCACCAGCATCCACCAAAAAGGGTCCGGCTCCGGGTGTCCCAAGGCCCAGGGGGTGCGTCAGAACATTTTCATCACCTTTCACAATCACCAATGGGACAAGGCAGGGATGTCCTCTGTCCCCTCTCTTATACATCCTAGTGACGGAGCACCTGCTCTCATCAATTCGCCATAACCCCAATATTAGGTGGATTGAGGTGGGAGGCACCGAGTACAAGTGCTCTCTATTTGCTGATGATGTCCTAGTATATATCACTCAATCACATATATCCATCCCTGCTGTTATGGCTGAAATAGATCACTTTGTTACATGGTAAAATTTTAAAATCAATGCAGCGAAGTCTGAGGCCCTCGATGTCTCCCTCCCTAAATCCATATAGGATTCCATCCAGTCCAACTTTCCCTTTGCCTGGCCCTCACAGGGTATCAAATACTTAGGAATTCCTATTCATAGAGACCTCTCCCATCTATGTTATCTTAATTTTGGGCCCTTTATTGAACAATTCCATACAGACCACGGTTGGCAAGTTGGAACTGTGAGATTCACTACGTGCACCACTGGTATTTTGTGGAAAAGCACATGTAAGATTCTGCAACAGTCTCTGCTGATACTCCTGCATGCGTGCATCCCTTTCTATGGAAGGAATAATTTCTGCAAATTTACTTTTGTACCGGGGATCTAACAGTGTGGCAACCCAGTAGTCAGGATTATTTCTAATTCTCACAATTCGAGGGTCATGTTGCAGGTAGTGCAGCAAGAAGGCACTCATGTGTGTTGCGCATCCAGGAGCACCAAGTCCCTGTTGTGTTGGTGGCGAGGTAACAATCATGCTTCCTTCCTCTGTCCTCTCCCCCCAACCTCGCACAACAGAAATGTGATCAAGGTCTCCCTCATCTGATGAGTCTTCCATCAGTTCGTCCTCCACTTCTTCCTGGGCTCCTGCACCTTCCTCACTAGTTTGGCTGCTACCATGCGCCCTGGTAAAATCATCTCCCCCACCCTCACATGCCTGCCGCCCTGGTGCTGCCGACCGTCTGGACCTTGCAGATGTTAGCCCTTCCGCATACAACTCCTCCTCCTCTACTTCCTCCACCTCCTCTTGTGCCACCACCTGACTCCGAATTCTGTTTAACATGTGCTCCAGCATGTAAATCACCGGAATAGTCATGCTGATAATGGCATCGTCAGCACTAAACATCTTCGTCGCCATTTCAAAACTGTGCAGAAGGGTGCATAGGTCCCTGATCTGAGACCACTCCTCCAGCGTGATTTGCCCCACCTCTGAATCTCGTTGGCCCAGGCTATACGTCAGAACGTATTGCACCAGGGATTGTCGGTGCTGCCACAGTCGCTGCAACATGTGCAGAGTTGAATTCCACCGGGTAGGCACATCGCATTTTAGCCGGTGAAGTGGCAGGCCCAACGACTTCTGTAGAGATGTAAGTCGCTGAGCTGCGGGATGCGAACGGCGGAAGTGAGCACACAGCGACCGTGCCCTCTGCAGAAGGCCATCTAGTCTGGGATAGTGGGCTAAAAATTGCTGGACAACCAGGTTCAACACGTGAGCCATACAAGGCACGTGTGTGACATTGCCCCGGCGAAGGGCCGCACCCAGGTTTGCAGCATTGTCGCACACGGCCTTCCCTGGTTTCAGGTCCAGTGGAGACAACCATTCATGAAATTGGTTCTCCAGAGCTGACCACAACTCCTCAGCTGTGTGACTCACATTTCCCAGACATTTCAATGTAAAAACCGCCTGATGACGTTGAGCCCTACTGCCAGCATAGTAAGGAGGTGTGCAGGATCCCTTCTGCGCAGTTAGAAAGCTTGTGGCATGACCAGACAGGCTTTGGGTGCAGGTGGAAGACCGAGAGAAGGTTGAGGAGGCAGAAGCAGTGGAGGAAAAATGACATAAAGAGGATTGACGCACAACTCGTGGGGACGGCAAGACTTGGACAGCAGCCCCTTGTCCTGCTGTCACCATAGTTACCCAGTGCCCAGTCAGCGACATGTAACGCCCCTGTCCATGCCTACTCGTCCAAGTGTCTGTGGTGAAATGCACCCTGTCACACACAGAGTTTCTCAAAGAAGCGGTGATGTTGTGTGCGACATGCTGGTGGAGCGCAGGCACACCTTTCTTTGAGAAGTAGTGCCGACTGGGCATCTGGTACTGGGGCACTGCGACGGACATAAGGTCTCGAAAATCCTCTGTGTCCACCAGGCGGAAAGGCAGCATTTCTGTAGCCAAGAGCTTGCAGATGGTGAAATTCAACCTCTTAGCTTTCTCATGGCTAGGAGGAAATGGTCTTTTACTTGTCCACATCTGAGGGACCGAGGGCTGGCTATTGTGCTTAGACGGGGTTGATAAGGGTGTCCCCGGCAAACTGCCGGTCTGTGAGGAAGATGCAGGCGGACATGTTAGGTTGCCTTGATCCAAAGGTGGTGCTATCGATGTCGGACAGCGCTCAAGACCAGCTGGTGTTACCACCTCCAAAGAAAATGATGACCTGCCAATCACGCTGGCTGTTGCGGGTAAAGAGGTGGCAGGTCTGCGCCCCAAAACAGGTGTGACTGCTGTCCCCCCAGTCACAGAGGATGAAGAGGCCGCGGATGCACAAGATATGGCAGACGGTGGTTGGCCCGGCCGGCTAGACCGCATTGTAGCACACTGAGCTTCCCACTGCAACTTATGCTTCATGTCCATGTGCCGGTTCATGCATGAAGTACTCAAACTATGTATTTTTTGGCCTCTACTTAGCTTTTGCTGACAAATGTTACAGATAACACGAGTTGGGTCATCTTTATCGATCTGAAAAAATGCCCAGGCTATGCAAGGCTTAGCACCCATGCGACCTGAAGAGCCACCACGACTTGTGGTGAGAGGCAGAGTTGTGTTTGAGGATGCAGTTGTTGACGTGCTTCCAGTACTACGTCTCTGTCCAGGAAGGCGCAACCTGACCTCGTCGTCACTAGCATCTTCCTCCACCTCCTCTGCTGACCTCATCTCTTGGCTGACTGTGGGTTGACAGTAAGTGGGATCTCCGACCTCATCATCATCACCCTGTGCGTTATCACACCCGTCGTCCTCAGAGCCAACCTGTTCCTGCCCTGACAAAAAACTAAAGTTGTCGCTCCAATCAGGTATTTGAGTCTTATCATCGTCTTCCTCATTGTCTCCACCAACAGGAGTTACAGTTTGGGAATGAGGGTCTACATTATGGTCAGAACCTTCTGCGTCTGGTCCTGGATCCGACTCATAAAGATTCTGGGCATCAGTGCAGATCATTTCCTCGTCTGGATTCACAGAAGCGCTGGAGTCGACCTCTGATTCCCAGGCTATAGTATGAGTAAACAGCTCTGCAGACTCAACCATCTGTTCTACCTCATACTCAGACGGGCAGCTGGAGATTTGGGAGCTGTGAGGAAGCAAGTGCGATTTGGGTGACACCTTTGAGGACTGGAGTATTTGTGATGTTGAAGTTGATGTGGAGGAGAGCCCACTTAAAGGAGCACTTGATATCCGTTGAAGCACCTGCTGTTTTTGTGCCTCATCTGGAATTTGTAGCGATTGGCGTGGCCGTAAGAAAGGGATCTTATCACATTGTCCGCTAAAAGAAGTAGACATTTTAGTTTGGCTGGAAGATGGTCTTTCTTCTGCACCTACCCCACGGACACAACCTTTTTTCCCCTTCCCAACACGCCTATTCCCCTTTCCACCAGCAGCAGGCCTTTTTCCACTCATTTTGGTGGTTAACTAATTCACAACTCTGGAGTTGTTTGCACAAAAAAACAATGGATGGTAACCGAGCAGAGCTGAGTGGCCAAACTGTGGTATTAGGCCAAAACTATTGGCTGGGTTAGATGCAGAAAAAAATTATTTTTAATTTGCAACCTGATGGAGGTCAGTATAGATGGACTAATAGACCAAGTCCCACACACTGCTAGAAGCCCAAATATTTTTTCAGAGCTAGATGCAGAAAAAAATTATTTTTAATTTGCAACCTGATGGAGGTCAGTATAGATGGACTAATAGACCAAGTCCCACACACTGCTAGAAGCCCAAATATTTTTTCAGAGCTAGATGCAGAAAAAAATTATTTTTAATTTGCAACCTGATGGAGGTCAGTATAGATGGACTAATAGAACAAGTCCCACACGCTGCTAGAAGCCCAAATATTTTTTCAGAGATAAATGAAGAAAAAAATTATTTTTAATTTGCAACCTGATGGAGGTCAGTATAGATGGACTAATAGACCAAGTCCCACACACTGCTAGAAGCCCAAATATTTTTTCAGAGCTAGATGCAGAAAAAAATTATTTTTAATTTGCAACCTGATGGAGGTCAGTATAGATGGACTAATAGACCAAGTCCCACACACCGCTAGAAGCCCAAATATTTTTTCAGAGCTAGATGCAGAAAAAAATTATATTCAATTTGCAACCTGCTGGAGGTCAGTATAGAAGGACTAATAGAACAAGTCCCACACACTGCTAGAAGCCCAAATATTTTTTCAGAGCTAAATGAAGAAAAAAATTATTTTTAATTTGCAACCTGATGGAGGTCAGTATAGATGGACTAATAGACCAAGTCCCACACACCGCTAGAAGCCCAAATATTTTTTCAGAGCTAGATGCAGAAAATTTTTTTATTCAATTTGCAACCTGATGGAGGTCAGTATAGATGGACTAATAGACCAAGTCCCACACACTGCTAGAAGCCCAAATATTTTTTCAGAGCTAGATGCAGAAAAAAATTATTTTTAATTTGCAACCTGATGGAGGTCAGTATAGATGGACTAATAGACCAAGTCCCACACACCGCTAGAAGCCCAAATATTTTTTCAGAGCTAGATGCAGAAAATTTTTTTATTCAATTTGCAACCTGATGGAGGTCAGTATAGATGGACTAATAGACCAAGTCCCACACACTGCTAGAAGCCCAAATATTTTTTCAGAGCTAGATGCAGAAAAAAATTATTTTTAATTTGCAACCTGATGGAGGTCAGTATAGATGGACTAATAGACCAAGTCCCACACACCGCTAGAAGCCCAAATATTTTTTCAGAGCTAGATGCAGAAAAAAATTATATTCAATTTGCAACCTGCTGGAGGTCAGTATAGAAGGACTAATAGAACAAGTCCCACACACTGCTAGAAGCCCAAATATTTTTTCAGAGCTAAATGAAGAAAAAAATTATTTTTAATTTGCAACCTGATGGAGGTCAGTATAGATGGACTAATAGACCAAGTCCCACACACTGCTAGAAGCCCAAATATTTTTTCAGAGCTAGATGCAGAAAAAAATTATTTTTAATTTGCAACCTGATGGAGGTCAGTATAGATGGACTAATAGACCAAGTCCCACACACCGCTAGAAGCCCAAATATTTTTTCAGAGCTAGATGCAGAAAATTTTTTTATTCAATTTGCAACCTGATGGAGGTCAGTATAGATGGACTAATAGACCAAGTCCCACACACTGCTAGAAGCCCAAATATTTTTTCAGAGCTAGATGCAGAAAAAAATTATTTTTAATTTGCAACCTGATGGAGGTCAGTATAGATGGACTAATAGACCAAGTCCCACACACTGCTAGAAGCCCAAATATTTTTTCAGAGCTAGATGCAGAAAAAAATTATTTTTAATTTGCAACCTGATGGAGGTCAGTATAGATAGACTAATAGACCAAGTCCCACACACCGCTAGAAGCCCAAATATTTTTTCAGAGCTAGATGCAGAAAAAAATTATATTCAATTTGCAACCTGCTGGAGGTCAGTATAGAAGGACTAATAGAACAAGTCCCACACACTGCTAGAAGCCCAAATATTTTTTCAGAGCTAAATGAAGAAAAAAATTATTTTTAATTTGCAACCTGATGGAGGTCAGTATAGATGGACTAATAGACCAAGTCCCACACACTGCTAGAAGCCCAAATATTTTTTCAGAGCTAGATGCAGAAAAAAATTATATTCAGTTTGCAACCTGATGGAGGTCAGTATAGATGGACTAATAGAATGATGCTATGCCCAAAAGATTTTACTTCACTAGGTGCAGTAAAAAAATTGGTATTCTATACACAGGTGGTATATCTTGCAACACAGATAGGCTACTCCACTGACTAACACACTCTGCAATAGGCCAAAAAGGATTAGCTTTGCTAGATTCAGCCAAATGCTGTGAAAAAAACTTGCACAGCACTGGCACAGACCTGCCTGGCAAAAACTGATAGGAACTGATGTAACCTAGTCCTGAAAAGGACTCCAATTACAATTAGTCTTTACTCCCACAATCTATCTATTTAAGAGCACAGACCTGCCTGATAAAAGTCGTAGGAAATGCTGTAACCTAGTCCTTAAAAGGACTGCAATCACAACTATTCCCTACTCCCAAGCTATCTGTATATTTGTGCGAAAATTGGCTTGAAATTAACAAGGTATAGCGCACACAGCAACAGCGGTGCCGTCTAACACGCAGCTGCAGCAGTGAGAAAATGGTGGCGACGGGGAAAATGGCTTGGTCTTATAGGGCAAGGACATGTGACATACACTGCCAATCACACATGCCCTTGCTTGTGTGAAAAAAAGCACTTCGCTCCGTGTGTGCGCTGCTGATAGGCTGACAGATTGCACCTCCCCACTGCAAATGCGGGAAAGAGAAAAAAAAATGGAGATCTTCATTGTTCCTGCAGAGATCCATCCCCTGCCCCTCCCCCCGCCCCGCTGTACACTCAAACTGCGTATTAACATTAATTTTCATCATTACTGAGAAAAAATCCAGTTATGATTTTGGTGCACGAACAGTTATCGAACATAACCTCGAACAGCCGAATTTTTCTCAAATTGTTCGTGTTCGCCGACCGGCTCGAACACCGCCCAAAACAGCTCGAATTTGAGATTGGCGAACAGTTCGAGTAGAACAACGCTCATCTCTACGTTTTAGTTACACTGAGCTCGAGAATTGTTCCATGTGGAACTGAAATGTTGCAGAAACTTATGGCTGAGTAAAGTACCTATATTCTTTTTCACTTGGAAATTGGAGAGCGCCGGTTTTAGAGGAATAGATAGCAAAAAATCCAAAAAATGGAGGCGGCACTCCAAGGTCAGATGATGAGAAAACGGATTTTAATCAGCCCATGCAATATTATGGCTCAAAATATCAGAGCCTTTCTCATCTCATTTAGGTTCAAAATAGCAGATTCAAAAAGTTTAATGGGCTGAAAAAAATCTGTTTTCTCACCTTCTGACCTTGGAGGCTGCACCCATTTCTTGGACTTGTACACTACATTTTGGTGATAACCTTGGGGGGCTTTGCATAAAAAGTGATACTTTTATTTTTAGATAGATAGATAGATAGATAAATAGATGAGAGATTGAGAGATAGATAGAGATCCTAGCCCAAAAGGTCCGAAACGTTGGACCGAAACGTTGCCACAGCCACATGGGCTAATAAATTGGATATTTTTTTCTCGATTTGTGTGCTGCCTCCATTTTTTTGTGGATATTCATAGGTCTGGTATGTACCTAGGTGGCTGAGCACCTCCTGCTACAATTTTTGTGCTGCTTTTATTTTTTTGTTTTTTTAGATAGATAGATAGATCATTGATAGATAGATAGATAGATAGATAGATAGATAGATAGATAGATAGATAGGTGGACAGATAGATAGATAGATACAGTTATAGGAAAAAGTTTGGGCACCCCTATTAATCTTAAGCTTAATGTTTTATAAAAATTGGTGTTTTTGCAACAGCTGTTTCAGTTTGATATATGTAATAACTGTTGGACACAGTAATGTTTCTGCCTTGAAATGAGGTTTATTGTACTAACAGAAAATGTGCAATCTGCATTCAAACAAAATTTGACAGGTGCATAAGTATGGGCACCCTTATCATTTTCTTGTTTTAAATACTCCTACCTACTTTTTACTGACTTACTAAAGCACTTTTTTTGGTTTTGTAACCTCATTGAGCTTTGAACTTCATAGCCAGGTGTATGCAATCATGAGAAAAGCTAGTTAAAGTGGCCACTTGCAAGTTGTTCTCCTGTTTGAATCTCCTCTGAAGAGTGGCATCATGGGCTCCTCAAAACAACTGTCAAATGATCTGAAAACAAAGATTATTCAACATAGTTGTTCAGGAGAAGGATACAAAAAGCTGTCTCAGAGATTTAACCTGTCAGTTTCCATTGTGAGGAACATAGTAAGGAAATGGAAGAACACAGGGACAGTTCTTGTTAAGGCCAGAAGTGGCAGGCCAAGAAAAACATCAGAAAGGCAGAGAAGAAGAATGGTGAGATCAGTCAAGGACAATCCTCAGACCACCTCCAGAGAGCTGCAGCATCAACTTGCTGCAGATGGTGTCACTGTGCATCGGTCAACTATACAACGCACTTTGCACAAGGAGAAGCTGTATGGGAGAGTGATGCGAAAGAAGCCGTTTCTGCAAGCACGCCACAAACAGAGTCGGCTGAGGTATGCAAAAGCACATTTGTAGAAGCCAATTTCTTTTTGGAAGAAGGTCCTGTGGACTGATGAAACCAAGATTGAGTTGTTTGGTCATACAAAAAGGCATTATGCATGGCGGCAAAAAAACACAGCATTCCAAGAAAAACACTTGCTACCCACAGTAAAATTTGGTGGAGGTTCCATCATGCTTTGGGGCTGTGTGGCCAATGCCGGCACCGGGAATCCTGTTAAAGTTGAGGGACGCATGGATTCCACTCAGTATCAGCAGATTCTTGACAATAATGTTCAAGAATCAGTGACAAAGTTAAAGTTACGCAGGGGATGGATCTTTCAGCAAGACAATGATAAAAAACACCGCTCCAAATCTACGCAGGCATTCATGCAGAGGAACAATTACAATGTTCTGGAATGGCCATCCCAGTCCCCAGACCTGAATATCATTGAACATCTGTGGGATCATTTGAAGAGGGCTGTCCATGCTCGGCGACCATCAAACTTAACTGAACTGGAATTGTTTTGTAAAGAGGAATGGTCAAAAATACCTTCATCCAGGATCCAGGAAATCATTAAAAGCTACAGGAAGCGACTAGAGGCTGTTATTTTTGCAAAAGGAGGATCTACTAAATATTAATGTCACTTTTCTGGTGAGGTGCCCATACTTATGCACCTGTCAAATTTTGTTTGAATGCAGATTGCACATTTTCTGTTAGTACAATAAACCTCATTTCAAGGCAGAAACATTACTGTGTCCAACAGTTATTACATATATCAAACTGAAATAGCTGTTGCAAAAACACCAATTTTTATAAAACATTAAGCTTAAGATTAATAGGGGTGCCCAAACTTTTTCATATAACTGTAGATAGATAATAGACAGATTATAGATAGATAGATGATAGATAGATAATAGATAGATAAATGGATGGATAGATAGATGGATAGAGAGATGAGAGATGGATAATAGATGGATAGAGAATAGATTCTTCACACTTACCAGGTAGTGGGGGGACGTAGTAAGTCTTCCTCTCTTCCAACCATAACCATACTTCCCCAGTCACGCTTTGGGCTGCACTTTATATGCCGGTCAGCTTTATCTTATCTCTGTGTGAATACAAACATAAGCCTGGGACGATAATTCTTCTAAGTATCTGACACATTCTGTGCACTTGATATCAAAAGTTATGTCCTTGCAGCTATTATTTGGGGGGCAGAACTTTTGCAGTTTTTCCATATAAAAACAAACCACAAATAAATATATTTTCAGAATAACAAAGTGTGCACAGTGCCAGTCATATTCCCCACATCCATTTAATGGCATAGATTTAGATACTAGATCTGAGTACTCTTGTCAGGGCAGAGTGGTGTCACCAAAGTATCACAAGCCCAGGGTGCATACACCTGAAGTCCTCTTCTCCTCACCCACCCCCCATCCCCTCAACTTATATCCATAGACCATATTTCCCATAACCAGAGCCCAAATAAGGCTCTGTGCACATAACTTCACAAACACAACTAACATTGGAAAAGTTTTTTTTTTAAATACATGCACGGACCTCAATGTATAAAAAATGTACACTACATGGGCTATGCTTTCGTATACGGTACAAAAAAAAGTTACGTCAAATTATATCTGCCTGGTGGATGCCAGAAAGTAATTTTTTTGCCTTCCCAGGACAAACATGAAGTATGGTGTGAGATAAAGAATAACTCCAGCTAAGGACGTAAACTTTATGAATAGTGCAATTGTGAAAACTTCCATAATTTGTTGGGTGATACTCCTTCTTGCACAGGAAGGAGCTGCC
Source organism: Phyllobates terribilis (assembly GCF_046119375.1). NCBI lineage: Eukaryota > Metazoa > Chordata > Amphibia > Anura > Dendrobatidae > Phyllobates > Phyllobates terribilis. The sequence goes on along the minus strand of NW_027362762.1, from coordinate 933,972,065 downwards.
TTTGTCACTTGGTCATCCAGATGCTTCTCCTATCAGTGAGACAGGAAGTAGCTAGCTTCTCTTCCAATTTGAAATAGATAGATAGATAGATACATAGATATTAGATAGATAATAGATCAATAGATAGAATTTACTATATGTAATTACAAATGTATTGAATATACTGACATAATCATATATACGCTGATGTCTTTATAAGTTGAATTTTTTGTTGTTTTGCTTTGTTTTTGTAGCTGATTTATAACAGAACGCAAACTGAGAACCTGTATTATACTGGCATATACAAATACTGTATACCAGAACATTATAGGTGAAAAAACAGTTTTGTCTCCATAAAGTTATTAAAAAGTAATGGTGCAAAAACAATTAAAATAGAATCAGTTTTTAATGCATTTTTAAATAAATGTCTCTAAACAGTATATAACATAGTCACTTGATAGCCTCGTATTGTAGCAACCTGTACCAAACAGTGAACATTTCATTTATGGTGATCGATAAATGCCATACATATAAATATAAATAATACAATTGGGCTTTTTTTTCTGCATTTAACCAATGTAAAGCATATTTATATACAGTATATGGCAAACAGGTGCTTAAAAAAATACAGCTCTCAAAAGCTGCAAGGCTATGTTCACACGTTACATTTCTTTTTGCAACGAAAACCAGATCATTGCATTCTTGTTTTCTTTATATTTTACAATTCCTTGCCAAGTAACAATACCCATTTATAAAAAGAGATGAAAATAGTTTAAATCTCCCATTAGAGATGAACAGTATGAAAGGATAAAAAAAACAAGCAAAACAAAAGCAGTGTTACAAATCATAAAGTAGACATTTTTTTTTACAATAAATAGTTTGTATTAAATAAGTTCTCAGACGGGACATAACGTAGACAGTAGTTCATAAAGAAACTGTGGTACAAGTTTTTTCTTATATCTAAAAAACTTTTTTTTTTACTGTGTATAGACAAAGAAAAGAACAACTCGTCTCTGAAAAAAAAGCCCTCATGTACCAATATTAACCTTAAAAATGGTTTTCAAGGTCAAAATTGTGTGGATTTTCAAGGAGCTCAACACAACACAGTCATATTGTCTAGTGTGCGGTCTTATTTTCATGGATCAAACATTTTGCACCTTGGAAAAACACTGGTCTTGTTACTCCAGATTCCACCATGTTGCAGTTATTGACGTACGGTTCATCCAGTTGGTCATACGACCTTGACCTGATGGCAATAACTAATACTGAGACTATAAAAAAGGAAAATATGGCTATAAGAACCATTACAAATGTGACCGCCCCAACCGTGTCTTCCTGATTATTATGTGTAATCTCTTCTCGGTGGGTGAGATTCTGACGTAACTCCTGAATAGCCGTGAGAAGCCAAGACTTCACAAAGTTCTCCAGCGAGGACGTCATGTTCCCGGATTCTGACATTCTAAGGAAAAACTTTTAGAAAATAGAAAGATAAAAAAAATTGTTTATAAACAATTCACTATTTTCAATTCGTAAGTGGAAGGGACTTAAAACAAGTCTGAGTATCATTGAGAGGCAACCTGGTGTAAAGCAGATAGGAAGTAAAGTGACTACGCCAACCCATCAGAACAAGCATGAAGTAGAGCTGGCAGATAAATGGACATATCCACAGAATGTCTCATACATATCCGATAGTTGGGGGTCCAACCTCTTACCCATATTTCAATTGGTATGTGCACATGTGACACCACCTCTCTGTTCAGTGTCCTCCTGGATGTGGCCACTGATGGATGTTTCATCTGGTGTACAGTGGGGAAAATAAGTATTTGATACACTGCCGATTTTGCAAGTTTTCCCTCCTACAAAGAATGGAGAGGTCTGTAATTTTTATCGTAGGTACACGTCACCTGTGAGAGACAGAATCTTAAAAAAAGAATCCAAAAAATCCTATTTTATGATTTTTACATAATTAATTTGCATTTTATTTCATGAAATAAGTATTTAATACAATAGAAAAACAGAGCTTAATATTTGGTACAGAAACCTTTGTTTACAATTATAGAGGTCAGATGTGGTAGTTCTTGACGAAGATTTCAAGATTGCTCTCTTACTGAGGGAAGGAAGTTGTTGTCCAAAATCCGGCGATACATGGCCCCATCCATACTCCCTTCAATACAATGCAGTCGTCCTGTCCTCTTTGCAGAAAAGCATTTCCAAAGTATGATGCTTCCCCCCCCATGCTTTGCGGTTGGGATGGTGTTCTTGGGGTTGTACTTATCCTTCTTCTTCTTCCAAACACGGTGAGTGGCGTTGATACCAAAAAGTTCTATTTTGGTCTCCTCTGACCACATGACCTTCTCCCATGCCTCCTCTGGATCATCCAGATGGTCATTGGTGAACTTCAAACAGGCCTGGACATGTGCTGATGTGAACAGGGGGACCTTGCATTGTCTGCAGGATTTTAATCCATGAAGGCATAGGCATAGTGTGTTACTAACGGTAATGTTTGAGACTGTGGTCCCAGCTCTCTTCAGGTCATTGACCAAGTCCTCCCATGTAGTTCTGGACTGATTCCTGACCTTTCTCAGAATCATCCTTACCCCACGAGGCGACATCTTGCATGGAGCCCCAGACCGAGGAAAATTGACAGTCATCTTATGTTTCTTCCATTTTCTAATAATTGTGCCAACAGTTGTTGCCTTCTCACCAGCCAGCTTGCCTATTGTACTGTAGCCCATCCCAGCCTTGTACAGGTCTACAATTTTGTCTCTGATGTCCTTAGACAGCTCTTTGGTCTTGGCCATGGTGGAGAGGTTGGAGTGTGATTGATTTAGTGTGTGGACAGGTGTCTTTTATACAGGTAACGAGTTCAAACAGGTGCAATTAATACAGGTAATGAGTGCAGAGTAAGAGGGCATTTTAAATAAAAACTAACAGATCTGTGAGAGCCAGAATTCTTGCTGGTTGGTAGGTGATCAAATACTTATTTCATGCAATAAAATGCAATTTAATTATGTAAAAATCATACAATATTTTTTTTCTAGATTTGATTCTGTCTCTCACAGGTAAAGTATACCTACTGTACAATAAAAATTACAGCCCTCTCCATTCTTTGTAGGTGGGAAAATTGCAAAATCGGCAGTGTATCAAATACTTATTTTCCCCACCGTATATGCCATAAAAAAGGGAACGCCCCCAAAAATCTGAAACTGATCATTAAATTTACTACAAGTGAGTTATTTTTCCAGCTACTCCCATGGAAGTTCTAAGTATTATTTGTCGTGCATATAGTCTTGAGTACAACGGCTCTTACAAGGGGCGAGAAGCACGCATTTCTGAAGACTTTGGCATTCTTTCACTAGAAGAAGTTGTAAATCGACTTGTGAGGGCTTACTGCAGAAAAAAAAGAAAGAGCAGCCATGATGAGGGGGCCATTCCACAAGAAGATCACACTGCATAACAGTATAGTCAAAAAGAACAACAAAAGTCCAATTTGGGCGCTGACCACATCTTTGTTTTGTAATTCTGTCAATCTGCTCCATCATAAGAGCAGAACCAAAAAGATTATGCACCTATGACATCATTGGCGACAGACACTTTTAACTATAATGGGGTCTATTGGGTTTCCATCATGTTTTGTCCACATCTGCATCTGAGTCTCACAAGTAAGATATCAACCCATTTTATCCAGTAATGCGGATTCAGAGAAAAGCAAAAATAAAAGCTGATGATGCAAAATCCAATTGTCTTAAATTTAGAGGGAAAAACTTTTTCCAACCCTAAATATCACAAAAATCCCTGCAGCCCATCTCCACTCGTCTAATAACCAGAACTTGTAAGAACTTGTAATATTAATTTTAAGATAGGCATCCAGCCATTTATAACTTAAAGGGACCTGTCAGCTATAAAGAAAACACTATTTACCCGTAGATATAGGGGTAATCTGCAGGTAATTAGTGGTGTAACCATGGTTTACTGTGTTTATTAGCGGCTACAGGGAGAAAATGAAGATATATCCTCCCTGCAGCTGCTCGCTTACAGTCATCAGGGCGATGCAGGGAGCGCTTACAGTCACCGTTCACTTCACAGTGAGCGCGGCTGTAATCACTCCCCCCGCATCTTGACTGACAGGCTGCTTTGCACACATGCACTGCAAACACACTGCAAAGCGGGCTGTCAATCAAGGTGCACAGGGAGTGATTGCAGCACATTGTGTAGCAAGTGATGACTGTAAATGCTTCCTGAACTGCCCTGATGACTGGAAGCGAGCGGCTGCAGGGAAAATAAAGCTTAATTTTCTCCCGGGATGGGGGAGGGCATTCAAAGGAGGAAAGTGTGGGGTTCAAGGCGGAAATTAAACTCACCTAGAGTATAATTTGCTTGGCATTATAGTTTTACTATGTGTTAAGGTGGTTATAATCTCCTCTTCACCATTGTTAATCATCTCATATTTCTTTGTTATAACCCAGATGGATTTAGGTCAATATCCATTTCACTGCCTGCTTATTAAAAGGTATAGACACATTTGGATGGTATGTTTTATTTAAAGGGAACCTGTCACCTGATTCACGCCTCCAAACCCTGAGCAGCATAAATCAGAGCCTGGCTGCATGATTGCAGTCAAGTGTATTAATCTCTGAAACACTCCAGAGAAAATAAATTTTAAAGGTCTGGCCAAGGACCAAATACCAAAGACTGACTGTCACTTCCAAACAGAAAAATAGGTGTGAACAGGTGCGTGCTAATAGAGCCACTTCCCTATGTAACTAACAAATAACAAAGCTTTACTCTGTACCACTATTGTACGCAAACATGAAATATATGAAATTGGAACTGCATTGCTGCTCTAGAAAATAAGTTAAAATTAAGATATTTAGCGCATAAATTAGACAATTCATGTGTGCCCAGTAGCCAACGACAAGGCGACCTTCTTTCCTGGGAACCTAACTTAATATTATACCTCTCCTGGGCTAAAGCCTACAATTATATTGATAGGTAGGATTAAGCTGTGATTAATTTCATGTTTGTATACTACAGCGGTACAGAGTACAGCTTTAATTTGTTAGTTACATGGCCGAGGACCAAAGCTGGAGACCAGACTAGTCCTGCACCGCTCCTGGCCGACTCTTCCCAGCGCTGCTTCAAGTTATTTTAAGGTCTCTTCGTCCTTTAGCAGCGCTGGGAAGAGGCGGCCAGCGGCAGAGGCAGATTAGTCTGGTCTCCAGCTATGCTTGCCGGCTGGATCTTCAAAGTTTATTTTCTCTGAAAAATCAAAGTGCATTCATGCAGCCAGGCTCTGATTCATGCTGCTCGCAGTTTGGGCAGCATAAATTAAATGATAGCTTCCCTTTAAATGCATGTATTTTGAGATAAAAAATAATTTTTAACAATTATTTTTTGTTTTTAAATGTTGCTAGCTTAGGTTTTTAAGGCTGGTTTCCTCCATGCACACTGCTGTTCGCAAAATGAAATTAAGAATCCATCAATGAGCTCATTATGATGGGGAATTTGCAACTCTTTTATCTGTCTTTTACTGAGCTCCTCCCTGATTTCTGATCGCATTAAAAACAAGTTGAACTCGTGATAATACATCAGATGAGAGAAGAAAGAATTAAAAACTCCCCATTAGAACGAGCTCACTGACGGATTCTTAGTTAGCTCATTTTGCAGTCAGCAACAGACAGTGCTTACGCAGAGGAAATATAATTCAAACGGTGCAAATTTTAATGAAACCCAATTGCAAAAATAATTTGTAGCCCAGTATATGTGCATTTACTTAAAATATGCCCCTGAAGGTGTCGGTATCCTTTAAAGCATTTCTATAGGTATTTGTCCTAAAGGTTAATAGACTCTCATGCAACATCGGCTACTGCAATGATCTTTCAGTGACCTTGAAGATTAACAAAAGAAACGCATTCATTAGGCACACTCGCTTATATCACTGTCGTGTTTTTACATAGGACTGCAGATAACCCTGTATCATTATATCACTTGGTACACATACACAGCAGTCTTAAGAGTCAAATAATAGATCTGCTACATCTGTAAGTAGTACAATAAATATTCACATGTCAGAGATTTGGGGCGGCTTCTGTTTTTTGACATTTTATGTGCCCCCTTCAGACCCGTTCAGTTCCTCGTATCTTACCCTGCTCTGAAGTCTCCGCTCTCCGTGCCCGCAGCTCAATCAGTGTGGAAATGTAGGTGTCTGAACAGTATTTAGATGCCAGGGAATAAAGGAATTTCCAGGATTACATCTAATCCTTGCATCACACGGACTAATCCTACACTTGATACCGTTTAAATAAGATGTTGGGACAAAGCGTTGACTGCATTTCACGGCTCCGGAGAACGTCTTAAGTGCAGACATTAAATCAATAATGGGGAGCATCGGTTTCTAAATGTTCTGCCTGTGAAGACATTGCTCAATGCGATCCGTAGCCAGCAGAGGCATAGCTAGGGCTTCAGCTGAGGGGGGCCTAAACCGGTAACCCTGATTACAACTACAGTGTCGCACCCTAATCATGGGTAGAGGAGAACCTCAGCAGATGAAAATAAAGCTACACAAAGCTACACTGATATTACCGCCATATGGTGACCATATAGTGGTATATATCAGTCATGCAGAACATACAAGTGATTACAGTACAGTTATATATAGTGACTCACAGCTGACGTTCTTTCTGATGGAGTCGATCACTTTTCCCGTCTTTTCCATCTGGCCCAGACCGACATAACGACTTCTTCCATCCACGACTCTTTAGCAGAGATTACAACAAAGACACATTTGACACATTTTCAGCACCGTCCCCATCTATTCCCAACCAGCACAAACGCCTCATCCTGCTGATACCCCAATACTGAGCCGCTGCTGCTGTATGTGTCCCTATTACTGCACTGGCTGTGTGGTACAATAACAGCGCTCCTCTTAGTGCCCCACATAATAATAACCACCACTGTGCCACTTACATAGTAATAATGTCTCCTTTGTGCCCTCCAGATAGTAGAATTGCCCCCTAGAAAATATTAATGCCCTGTTCAAGTGCCCTAGGAAAAAGTGTCCACATTTTGACCCTAAAACGTAATAATGCCCCCTGTGAACCTTTGACAGGAACTGTACTTTGAGTGCCCCTATAACAATAATGCTTTTTAAGTGCCAACTTTACATTTAATAAAGTCCCCTCAGTCCCCCCGTGAACAGCTCATCTATACACAGTATGATGGGAACACAGCTCCCCTGTACAGAGTATGATCGGCCCACAGCTCCCCTATTCACAGTATAATGCCCCCACAGCTTCCCGATACACAGTATGATGGGCCTACAGCTCCTCTATGCACAGTATAATGCCCATACTGCTCCTCTATACACAGTATGATGGGCCTACAGCTCCCTTATACACAGTATAATGTCCCCACATCTCCTTTATACACAGTATGGTGGGCCCACAGCTCCCCTATACACAGTATAATGTCCCCACATCTCATTTATACACAGTATGGTGGGCCTACAGCTCCCCTATACAAAGTATAATGCTCCCACAGCTACTCAATACACAGTATGGTTGGCCCGCAGCTCCCCCTGTACAGAGTATAATGGGCCAACAGGTGCCCTATACACAGTATGGTGGGTCCACAGCTCCCCTATACACAGTATGATGGGCCCACAGCTTCCTTATACACAGTATAATGCTCCCACAGCTACTCAATACACAGTATGGTTGGCCCGCAGCTCCCCCTGTACAGAGTATAATGGGCCAACAGGTGCCCTATACACAGTATGGTGGGTCCACAGCTCCCCTATACACAGTATGATGAGCCCACAGCTCCCCTATACACAATATTTTTTTCTAGACCGCTTATCAAAAAATTACAGACAGACAATATTTTTACAGACACATTGAAAAACCATAATAAATCATTATGATTATCAGTGATACATGTTTACATCCTATAATTCATTTGACTCGCCCAGGGGGATGGGGACGACTCGGTGCCCGGGCCTTTGCCTGGCCTTGAGGATGTCGCGGTGGTCGGCTCCCAGGCCCGTACCCTGTGGTCAGCTTTTAAAAGGGGATTGTTTGTTAATTTTATGGAAGTTTGTGACGCCACCTGTGCTTTCTGGTGAGAATCACCAGCGCTGCGGCAGTCCACTGAGGCCGGTGATAAGGCAGCTCGATGGTATAGCTCCCCACAGGTGAAGCTAGGCCTCAGGGCAGCGTACGGAGAGGGGGATGCAGGACAGGCGAGACCCAGCCGGGTCAGAGCAAGAACGGGGACGGACACGGTAGTCACTTCAGTACCTTTTACTGGTGGTAGTTCAGGCACATCCCGGAGCACTGTAGGGTGAAGGGTGCATATCAGGATCCTCCCCCATGAGCGGTGTAGGGCCTCCTGTTTCTTGCCTCTGTGTAGTAAGTTTCTGACCTGCCTGAAGCTAGGCCTAACTTTATCTCTGTCCTGCACCGGCTGACGTTGTGGTAGGGCCTTCTCTTGGAGTGCACTCTCCCAGTTTACGGGGCCTATGTGTCTCCTGGCTCTGTTACGTATCAGCTCTCTGGTGAACCTGGGACCTGTAGTTCTCCAGGGATTCCGGTTATGCCTTACTGGGTCGTAGAGATCCCGGTAAGCTCGGACCCGGTGTCCGGTATAAGTTTCGGGGTGAGCTGGGTAAGCTCCTCTGCCCCCACTGCTACTCACTTTCCACTCACCTTCGGCCATGCTCGGGCCCTCACTAGGCTACTCACACTAATGGCAGCTTGCCGCTCTTCACCGCTCTTACAGGCGTCGGCACACCTTGGGCTCACTTACTTGAGCTCCTGAGTCTAGACTGGGCGTCAGGACCGATGGAGGCCTAGTTGCCTACACAGCAACCCACGTGCTTCTCCGCACACACAGCTTTTCACTCTCTGTGCACTCCAGACTAACTAACTGCCTAGCTCCACCTTCCCTATTTATATCTCTAACGGGCTCCCTCTGCTAGTCTGAGGTGGAAGGTGGAGATGTGTGAATGTTTATGGGGGCCTCTTGTGGAGGATTCCATTAATGCACCCTTCTAGGATCTGTGGTACCAAGCGCAGCTGGGCGCCACATTCCCCCCTAGCAAAGCTCAGCACTCCCGGGCTGAAGTACATTTTAAAACAACAATAGTAAACATTAACAATGCAATAACTCTTCCCTTTATGGGAGGCACATTTCTTAAACGTTGCATAATAACATAAACAGGTACAAAGTGTCCTCAGACTTCAAGTCTCTTATGGTGAGGTTCCCAGACAGGATGTCCATCTCACAGGGTAGAGTACTTGGTGGTTTGAGTGACCTGTCCCAAACCCTCAACGTAGGCCCTGGGGTGGCTGCAGGGCATGAAGATCCCGAGTTGGACCTCCAGTAGAGCCACTCCAGACAGGTTTTACTTCTGAGGTCACCTAAAAGGGGCACTCCAGGGAGCGCAATTATATACAATAAATAGTTTTTGGGCTGCACACAGTCCTCAGCCACAGAGTTCTTAGATAAATAAGGAAGTCATTAGGCAAAGTGTCCATATAACTTGAACCGTTCAGTAATAAAGCAAAGCACAAAATAATATACATATGCATGAAATCACACAATATAATTCAATTTAATTCAATGCTATATAATACCCCAGGGGTAACTATCTACATTTGTCAGAGTTTAGCTATCTTACACAGTATATCTGACATGTACATGTTGATCTGCGCAAAACTGGGATGCATGAAGCACTAGTAGGTGCACTACCTCCCCTTCTGTCAGTACTAGGTGTGGAGGGGCTACAAGGCTGCATTGACCTCTCTACAGGACTAACAAGTTCACCATTGGCTGGGCCTTCTTGCTCTTCTCCTACCGTGGATCCTTCGTCCGGGGATTCTTCTTGAGCTGGCTCCTCTTAAGCACTTACAGGCTCTTCTTGCTTTGGGAAGAAGGTGATTACAGGGATGATTACTGCTCCTCCTAGTTGGGGCCAATCTGCCGGGAAATCTCCTAAGTCAGTGTGTATTACTGCTTCTTTAGGCTCCTCCGGAATAACGAGAGGCACTTCCTCTTGGGGTTTTAGCAGATCAGGACACAACTTTACATGATCCCTGGATACTGTTGCAATCGTCCTTCCTCCGTCTCTACTAATTATGCAGGTCTTCTTATTATCAAATCTTGAATTCAACACAGTGTAGGGTTCCCTCTCCCACTGGTCATCAAGTTTGTGGTTCCTTCTTTTCCTTTTTAGTACTACTTCACCAGGTGTGAAGGGTTTTGCTTGGGCACGTCTGTTGTATTGAGCTTCCTGCTTGTCCCTCACCCGAGTGAGACTGTCTTCAACACAGGCTTGTACTCTTCTGTACTGCTCCTGTCTTGTCGTGTCCCAGTCCTCAGTGGTCACATCCGCTTCTGGTTCTACAACACCAAGCTCCAGGTCCATGGGAAGCTTTCCTGGCCTTGCTCACATGAGATATGCCGGAGTACAGTTGGTGGAACTTACTGGTATGTGATTGTACAGATCTACTAGGTCAGGTAGTAGGTCTGGTCACTGATTTCTCTCCTCAAGTGGTATGGTCTTTAGCAGGTCGATGATGATGTTATTCATCTTCTCACAGAGACCATTGGTTTGTGGGTGGTACGGTGTAGTTCTTATCTTCTTACACCTGTATAGATGGCAGAACTCCTTGAACAACTCAGCCTCAAAGGCCGGGCCTTGGTCCGTCAGCACCTGCTCAGGATAACCATGGGGTCTACAGAAATACGCTTGGAACGTCTTTGCTGCTGTCTCTGCCATCAGGTCTTTGACGGGGGCGACCACCAGGAAACGTGAATAGTGATCCACCATGGTCAGAGCATAAGAGTACCCTGACCTGCTGGGGGACAGCTTGACATGGTCCAGGGCCACGATCTCCAGGGGTCGGGTCGTCTTTATGGGTTGCAGGGGTGCCTTCTGGCTGCTGTAGTCTTTTCTTCTGAGGCCACAGGGTCCACAGTCCCGGCACCACCACTCAATGGAGCTGCGATTCCTACCCAGTAGAATCGACACTTCAGCAGGGTCTCTAGCTTTTTCCAGCCAAATTGCCCCGCCTGATCGTGGTAGGCCTCCAACACCATTTGGATGCCTGTCTTGGGGACCACTTTCTGCCCTACCATCTCATGGGTTTTTGGATTGACGTACCTCCGGCACAGCTTTTCACGGTAGATAAACAGCCGGCTTCTCTCGTTCCACAGCTGCTTTGCTTGCAGAGACGCTTCTTTTTCCAGGGAGGAACCTTCTTGGGTTATCAGCTCCTTAATGCGGCTTACTACCGGGTCACTGTCCTGGGTCTCTTTCCAGCTTTGGTGAGGCAGGGGGTTTAACATCTTCCCACGCTGCCTCCTGGAGGCCCGTTGCTCGTGGATCATCCCATTCCGGTGAAAGGCAGGTAGCTTAATCTCTTCCAGGTCATCCACTTCTTCTTCTGTGTCTGACTGGTGAGGCATCCTAGACAGGGCATCGGCGTTGGCGTTCTTGCGGCCAGCCCGGTATTTAATTGTGAATTGATAGTTTGACAGCCGAGCCATCCATCGTTGTTCCAGTGCCCCTAGCTTAGCTGTTTCAAGATGGGTCAAGGGGTTGTTATCAGTGAAAGCAGTGAACTTACTGGAGGCAAGGTAGTGCTTGAACCTTTCAGTGATGGCCCAGACCAAGGCCAGGAACTCCAACTTAAAGCTGCTATAGTTCTCTGGGTTCCTCTCGGTCGGGCGGAGCTTCCTGCTTGCGTATGCGATCACTTTCTCTTGGCCATTCTGCTTCTGACTTAAGACAGCTCCCAGTCCTTCGTTTCTGGCATCTGTATACAGCAGGAACGGTTGGCTGTAGTCAGGGTAGGCCAGGACCTCGTCGCCTGTCAGGATCTCCTTCATCTCCTGAAACGACTCGGCTTGCTCCTTACCCCAGTGGAATGGGGGATTTCTGCCTTTGGGGGACTGCCCTACTAGGAGGTCTTGCAGAGGAGCTGCTTTCATGGTATAGTCTTTTACAAACCTCCGGTAGTATCCTACTAGTCCCAAGAACTGACGCACCTCTTTGAGGTTCTTCGGCTCCTGCCACTTCTGGATGGCAGTGACCTTCTCCGGGTCTGGTGCTACCCCGTCTGGACTGACAATGTGCCCCAGGTACTGTACCTTTCTCTTGAGCAGGTGGCACTTTGAGGGCTTCAACTTCATCCCGTACTGGGACAGGGACTCACATACCTCTGCCAGGTGCTTCAAGTGGTCCTCATACGTTTTGGAGTACACTATCACGTCATCCAGGTATAGTAACACAGTCTCCAAGTTGCGGTGTCCCAGGCAGCACTCCATCAATCTCTGGAACGTTCCAGGGTGTTACGGGTCCGGGTGGTGGAACCTCTGTGCCGAGGTGCAAGGAGGGACCCAGAGGGGCGTGACTAAGTATCCACCCGAACCGACCCTGGTCGTACGGCAGCTAACGACACCGTGACCAGGGAGGATCCGGGCTGAGGGACCAGGTGCTACTCTGGGGACGACCTTGTAAGAGAGCAGGTGGCTCCCACGGGTCAGATGGCTGAGACTGACCGGTATAGCGGATGGACACGGCAAGCAGGCAAAAGTCTCTGGTAGCTGACAGGTGGTCACAGTTCAAGAAAGCAGGGCAAGTAGCAGTCTTTAGGTTTACCAGGAAGGTGGTCACCGCAAGTGACGGCAGGGTCTCCAGGCAGGCAGGAAACAGGCGGGTGCTCCCAGGTGAGCGGGCAGACAGACGAGGCAGGTAACTGGTGGGCGCTCCCAGGTGAGTGGTCTGACGGACTCAGTAGGTAACTGGTGGGCGCTCCCAGGTGAGCGGTCTGACGGACACAGCAGATAACAGGCGGGTGCTCCCAGGTGAGCGGTCTGACGGACACAGCAGATAACAGGCGGGTGCTCCCAGGTGAGCGGACTGACAGCCAAGGCAGGTAACAGGCAGGTAACAGGTGAGCTCTCCAGGTGAGCAGGCTGGCAGGCTAGGCAGGTAACGGGCAGATAACAGTCTGGCAGGCAGGACGAGGAGTCAGGCTAGCAGCGGGACCTGAGGGCTGAAGCAAAGATCAGACACAGTGCAAACAACTTTGCTCGGGCACCTCCATTTTGGAAGAGGTGCCTTATATATGGGAGCTCCTCCGGCAATTGGCCGGGGACTCCATAGGATGGCGCGCGCGGTTCCTTTAAGAGAGGGGGAGCGCGCGCGCGCCCTAAGCACACTACCGTGGAAGGAGCGCGCGCCGGCAGCAGCGGGGAGAGAAGCGCTGGAGGACGCTGCGCCAGGAGCGGGGAGGTGAGAGGGACGGCGTCTCTGCCTAGCAAGAAGCAGAGACGCCGAGTCTACAGTCCCCCCCCCCCTTTAGGCCCCCTCTTTTTTTGGGCAGAAAGAAATTTTTCAAGGAGAAGCGGGCCGTTGATGTTCTCCCTGGGTTCCCAAGTTCTCTCCTCAGGACCAAACCCCTTCCAATCTACTAGAAAAAAGGTCTTTCCTCTTACCCCTTGGTGGCCAGAATACTCTCTACCTCAAAGACGTCTTCAGCGGAAACCGGAGCAGGGGGAGCACCTGGATTGTTGGAAAAAGAGTTAAAGACAACGGGTTTGAGGAGAGATACGTGGAAGGAGTTGGGAATCCGTAGGTTGGCTGGGAGTTTTAATTTGTAGGACACTGGATTAATTTGCTTGAGGATTTCGAAAGGGCCGATGAAGCGAGGACCTAACTTGTAGGACGGTATCTTGAGCCGCACATGTTTGGAGGAGAGCCAAACCTTGTCTCCCGGACGGAATTGAGGCCGATTCAGACGTCTCTTATCAGCGTATCTCTTCATCCGCTCGGAGGACTGAAGAAGTGTGGACCTAGTACTCTCCCAAATGGTAGAAAACTCGCTGACAAGAGACTCCGCGGCAGGATTGTCCACAGAAGCGGAGACGGGAAACGAAATCTGGGGGTGTTGGCCATAGACAATAAAGAACGGGGACTTGGAAGAGGATTCGCTCTCGTGGTTATTATAAGAGAATTCCGCCCAAGGACGGAGGTCCACCCAATCAGAATGGTGGGCATTAACAAAGTGCCGGAGGTAGCTGGTAAGGATCTGATTGATCCACTCCACTTGACCATTGGACTGAGGGTGGTAAGTGGAGGAGAAGTCCAGGGTGATGTCCAGCAGTTTACATGTGGCTCTCCAGGAGCGTGAGGTGAACTGAACCCCTCGATCCGACACGATGTGGAGGGGTAGGCCATGGAGACGGAAGATATGGCGGATAAAGTCCTTAGCCAGCTCAGTTGCAGACGGGAGACCAGGCAGGGGAATGAAGTGAGCCATTTTAGAAAAGCGGTCCGCGACCACCCAAATGACAGTACACCCGGCAGAAACAGGGAGATCGGTAATGAAGTCCATAGCGATGTGTTGCCACGGGGCAACAGGTATGGGAAGCGGCAGGAGATGACCGGCTGGTAAGTGTCTGGGAACTTTCTTGCGGCCACAAGATGAACAGGCAGAGACGAAGTCTACCACATCCTTACGCAGGGTAGACCACCAGTAATGCCGGGAAATGAGAAGAAAAGTCTTCTTTTGGCCGGCATGGCCAGTTAGTTTAGAAGAATGACCCCAGCGAAGCACCTTCTCACGGTCAGGAACCGCCACGAACGTCTTGCCGGGTGGAAGACGAGTCAAATCTAAGGGGGCCACATTCATCACCATGGAGGGGTCGATAATGTGCATAGGCTCCTCCTCTTGGTCGGAAGACAGGAAGGATCGAGACAAGGCATCAGCTTTGACATTCTTGTCCGCCAGGCGGAAATGAAGGATGAAATCGAAGCGGGCAAAAAACAAAGACCACCGGGCCTGACGTAGATTAAATCTCTGGGCATTTTGGAGATATGCCAGATTTTTGTGATCCGTGTAGATGATCACCGGGTATAGAGCCCCTTCAAGCAGATAGCGCCACTCCTCCAGCGCCAATTTGACGGCCAGCAGTTATCGGTCTCCTATGGAATAATTGCGCTCAGAGGAGGAGAAGATTTTGGAGAAAAAGCCGCAGGTTACCATTCTCCCGGATGAAGACTTTTGGGTGAGCACCGCTCCGGCTCCAGAGGAGGAAGCATCAACCTTCAGGTAGAACTGTTTGTTGCAGTCCGGACGGTGCAGCACAGGGGCAGAGGAGAAGGCTTGCTTCAGGGAAAGGAAGGCCTCCTCAGCTTCGGGTGGCCATACCTTGGGATTTGCTCCCTTACGGGTGAGCGCAGATATGGGAGCAGTCCGAGACGAGAAGTGTGGAATGAAGAGACGATAGTAATTAGCGAAGCCCAGGAATCGCTGTATCGCCTTCAACCCCTCTGGACGGGGACACTTTAGGACAGCAGAGACCTTGTCGGGATCCATTCGCAAGCCTGTCTGGGAGATAACATAGCCCGGGAATGGAAGAGAGGTCTGCTCAAATAGGCACTTCTCGTATTTGGCATAGAGGTGGTTCTGCCTGAGCCTAAGCAGGACCTGACGAACATCCCTCCGGTGTGTGGGAAGATCCGGAGAGAAGACCAAGATGTCGTCCAGGTATACCACCACGCAGGAGTAAAGAAGGTCACGGAATATGTCGCTGACCAGTTCTTGGAAGACGGTGGGAGCATTGCAGAGGCCGAAGGGCATCACACGGTACTCATAGTGTCCGTCACGGGTATTAAATGCCGTTTTCCACTCGTCTCCTTGACGGATACGGACCAGGTTATACGCTCCACGTAGATCCAGCTTGGAGAAGATCCTGGCGCCTTTAAGGCGATCAAATAACTAGGAGATGAGCGGAAGGGGGTATTTATTTTTAACCGTGATCTGATTGAGTCCTCTATAGTCAATACAGGGGCGTAGCGAGCCATCCTTTTTTTTGACAAAGAAGAATCCGGCTCCAGCCGGGGAAGTAGACTTCCGGATGAATCCCCTAGCCAGATTCTTCTCTATGTACTCGGACATGGCCCGGGTTTCAGCCGCAGACAATGGATAAATACGCCCACGGGGGGGAGTGGCGCCAGGTACCAGGTCGATCGGGCAATCATATGGCCTATGAGGTGGCAATGTCTCTACTTCCTTTTTACCGAAGACGTCAGCATAGGGCCAGTAAGGAGCCGGAAGACCGGGTAAATTAGCTGGGGTAGGTGGTGGACAAACCGGACGAACCGGAACCAGGCAGGTCTTATGGCAGGCCTGCCCCCACCGGAGTACTTCACCGGAATGCCAGTTCAACACGGGTTCATGTGTCTGGAGCCAAGGTAGGCCTAGCAATAGGGAGTGGGAGAGTCCGGGTAGCACACGGAAGGAGATTACCTCAGAGTGCAGCATTCCCACCTGCAGGGTTATGGGTTCCGTGACGAGCAGGATGGTCACCGGAAGGAGTCTTCCATCCATGGAGGCGACTGACAATGGTTCAGCCAGAGACTTGGTGGGAATACGGTATTTCTCAACCAGGGACTGGGAGATGAGGTTTCCAGCGGATCCAGAATCCAGGTGGGCGAGTGCAAAGTGACGGTTCTCTCCCCAGGAGATAGAGACAGACAAAGTCAGGGTTGGAGAGGACTTACTTTTGTCTAGGGCGACCTCTCCGAGCGGTCCTAGACACTGGAGTTTCCCGGCTTCTCCGGACAGGAACGGATCAGGTGCTCCTTACTGCCACAATAGAAACAGCTCCCCTCGGCTCGGCGCGACTCTTGGCGAGATTTGACCATCTTGGACTGGTCGATCTGCATGAGCTCGGGTGAGTGCGCCCGGGGAATGACAGAAGAGGAGACAGGTCTCTGGAAAGTAGGAGCAAGGCGGGGAAACTTTCTCTCACGGGTGGTCTGTTTGGTGCGCTCTTGAAATCGGATGTCAATCCGGGTAGCCAGCGACACCAGGTCATCCAGGGTGGTAGGAATATCCCGACCGGCGAGCTCATCTTTAATCCGACCGGAAAGACCCTTCTAGAAGACGGACACCAGGGCCTCATTATCCCAGGCAAGCTCAGAAGCGAGGGTGCGGAACCGTATGGCATATTGGTCCACGATGAGACTCCCTTGGCGGAGACGTAGCAGAGAGGAGGCAGATGAGGTCTTACGTCCCGGTTCATCGAAGACTCTCCGGAAAGCAGTGAGAAAAGACGACAGGTCGGACACCAGGGGGTCCCCTCTCTCCCACAGGGGGTTAAGCCATGCCAGTGCCTCCCCAGTGAGATGGGACATGATGAATGCCACTTTGGCCCGGTCGGAGATAAACTGATGAGCCAAGAGTTCAAAGTGCAGGGTGCACTGGTTTATGAAGCCCCGATCTTGAGCGGGGTCGCCTCCGAAACGAGGAGGTGCAGAAAGCCGGGGTCCGGGGCAGGATGCCATGGTATTGGTGGGCAGCGGCGCTGCCGGGGTGCGAGTCATGCAACTAGCGGTGGTTGCTGGTGGAGCAGTCAGTGTGTCCAGGCAGGAGTTGACATTCCGCAGGTGGTTCAGGATGGACTCCTGCTGGGATCTCTGACGGGAGACTTCATGGTATAGGTTAGAGAGTGAGGGAGCTTGGGTGCCACCGGGTTCCATGGCCCGAGCAAACTGTTACGGGTCCGGGTGGTGGAACCTCTGTGCCAAGGTGCAAGAAGGGACCCAGAGGGGCGTGACTAAGTATCCACCCGAACCGACCCTGGTCGTACGGCAGCTAACGACACCGTGACCAGGGAGGATCCGGGCTGAGGGACCAGGTGCTACTCTGGGGACAACCTTGTAAGAGAGCTGGTGGCTCCCACGGGTCAGATGGCTGAGACTGACCGATATGGCGGATGGACACGGCAAGCAGGCGGAAGTCTCTGGTAGCTGACAGGTGGTCACAGTTCGAGAAAGCAGGGCAAGTAGCAGTCTTTAGGTTTACCAGGAAGGTGGTCACCGCAAGTGACGGCAGGGTCTCCAGGCAGGCAGGCAGGAAACAGGCGGGTGCTCCCAGGTGAGCGGGCAGACAAACGAGGCAGGTAACTGGCAGGTAACTGGTGGGCGCTCCCAGGTGAGCGGTCTGACGGACTCAGTAGGTAACTGGTGGGCGCTCCCAGGTGAGCGGTCTGACGGACACAGCAGATAACAGGCGGGTGCTCCCAGGTGGGCGGTCTGACGGACACAGCAGATAACAGGCGGGTGCTCCCAGGTGAGCGGTCTGACGGACACAGGCAGGTAACAGGTGAGCGCTCCTGGTGAGCAGGCTGGCAGGCTAGGCAGGTAACGGGCAGATAACAGGCTGGCAGGCAGGATGAGGAGTCAGGCTAGCAGCGGGACCTGAGGGCTGAAGCAAAGATCAGACACAGTGCAAACAACTTTGCTCGGGCACCTCCATTTTGGAGGAGGTGCCTTATATATGGGAGCTCCTCCGGCAATTGGCCGGGGACTCCTTAGGATGGCGCACGCGGTCCCTTTAAGAGATGTGGAGCGCGTGCGCCCTAAGCACACTGCCGGGGAAGGAGCGCGCGCCGGCAGCAGCGGGGAGAGAAGCGCTGGAGGACGCTGCGCCAGGAGCGGAGAGGTGAGAGGGACGGCGTCTCTGCCTAGCAAGGGGCAGAGACGCCGATGCTACACAGGGGCATTGCAGAGTCCAAACGTCATACTGTTGAACTCGCAGAGTCCCATCGGGGTAGTGAAGGCCGTCTTCTCCCGATCCTCCTCAGCCACAGCTACTTGCCAGTACCCACTAGTGAGGTCAAGGGTGGAAAAGTAGTTTGCAGACTTTAAGGCAGCTAGGGACTCCTCTATGCGTGGTAAAGGGTATGCATCTTTATGTGTAATGCGATTTACTTGTCGGTAATCTACACACATTCTCATGCTCCCATCCTTTTTCCTAACTAGCACTAGGGCAGCTGCCCAGGGACTACAATTATCCCTTACTACCCCTGCCTTTCTCATGTCGTGCAACATTTCCTTAGCCTTCTGGTAGTGTGCTGGTAGTATAGGCCTGTAATGTTCTTTGATGGGTGGATGGTCACCTGTGGGGATATGGTGTTGAACCCCCTTAATCCTCCCGAAGTCAAGTGGATGTTTACTGAACACCTGCGCGTATTCTTGAACCACCCGGTGTACACCCTGTTTCTGATGGGCAGGAGTGGTATCTGTCCCAACATGGAGCTGTTGACACTAATCCTCCACCTCGGTTGCAGGGTCATCATCCTCCACTTCGTCTGGTGAGGTTAAGGACTCCGCCTTATGAATGCAGTTGTTATTTACAGCATGTAATTTGGCAACAGTGGCATAATGTGGCAATCTGACCTCATCTTCCCCACAGTTGAGAAGACGGACGGGCACCCTCCCATTGCGTACATCTACCACTCCTCTTGCGGCTAAGAGCGTGGGTCTGTGCTCGGAACAAAGGGGTTCTACTACCGCCTGGTAGCTCTGTCCTCTAAGACCTATGGCGGCTCTACACCAGATAAGCATTTCACTCATTGGGGGGATCACAATGGGTATGGGGTCTGTCACCCGCACATTACCGATTTCACCATCTGTTAACCTTACTTGCTGTTGGTACATCAGGACTCGGATCTCCTTCTGCAGCGCCCTCCTCTGTCCTGGTCTGGCAGTGTCAGCTATCTGTTGGAGCAAGAACACAACTTCTCCCAAACAGTTAACAACAATGTTAGTGCCTAGTACCATATACGGATTGGTATCATCAGGATTAGTCTCTACTACAATTAGTCCCTGGTCCTTCAGTTTCACTCTCCCCACTTTTATTGTCACATTCTTAACCCCGATTAGGTTAAGGGGGAGTCCATTTGATGCATAAACAGAAAGAATTGGAGCTGGCGGACGTAGGTCGTACATGGACCAGAACCTCTTGTAGAGGACGTCAGGCATTATGGTTACCTGAAATCCTGTGTCCAGCAGAGCATGTGTCGGGATGCACAATGGACAGGAAAGGTCTTCCTCCGACGAACCTGTTGTACCAGTCTGAGGGGCCTGGTGAGTTTACTCCTGGGTGTCGGCCCTGGGCCCCAGGGTTTTCTTGTTTAAAGGACAATTCTGGGCGGTGTGTCCGGTCTTGCGGCAGCAGGTAGGGTCCTTCTGTGGACGGCGCTGGTCACTGATCCTCGTAGAGGGTGGTGTTGTCCTCCTCCTCCTTCGCATCCAGGGGACATCCTCAGGGCTATTGGCTAACAGGATTTTCCCTCCTTGGGCTCCGTCCGCAGCTGCAGAGCACTCAGCACAGTGGTCAGGGTTTTGCTCAACTGGCGCACTTCAGAGCGCAGACTGTCCAGCTCTCTAGGGGACGTTGCTGGAACCTTGTCTTCAGCAGCCACTGGGGAAAAGGTGGGTGTAGCAGGCACTGGGGTAGCCCCACCCTGGAAATATTGGATGCCATTTGTTTCCAGGGGCTGCAGTCCTTTTATAGCCATGTCCTTAAGATTGTCAAAGGTGGCATCTGGATGATCTAAGGGCCACCAACGCACAGTCCTGCTCTCCTCTGGAGACCTCAGTCCCCGGACAAACTGTTCCTTCAGCATTTTGTTTTCATTTACGAAGCTGGTCGGACTAACCTGTTTCAGAGCCCGCAGGGCCCCTTGTAGACGCCAGGCATAGTCCCGAACATTGTCCTCCGGCTGTTGGGAACAGTTGTAGAACCTCATCCGGAGGTCCGCCTCAGTATGATCCTCAAAAACAGTCTGTAGCTTTTTAAAGATTGCGGACACTGACTCCTGGTCTGCGGCTGACCATGTTTCCACTTCCCGTTCGGCAGCACCAGTCAGTTGTCCTAATACAACAGCGGCCCTCTGCTTGCCTGTCATAGAGTACATGTCCAAGATACCGCATAACTTCCGTTTGAATCCAGACAGGGTATCTGGTTTGCCGTTGTACTGAGGGAGCCACTTTGCTCCAGGAATGTACGGTAGAGTTATGGGGATGACAGGAGTTACAGGCGCTGCTGGTGGAGCGGCCGCCTCGGCCTGCCCGGCGTCGGACGCGGGTTGAACATCAGGGCCGTTAACCGGTATTCCGGCGTCGTGCTGTTCCTCGGACATTCTGACGCCCCCCTAGCGAACCATGGCCTACCTTCTTTTCTTTTCTTCTGGTAGGCAGCAGCTCCGCAGGTGACGGTCGTCTTCAGGACCTTGCGTCGCTTGCGTCCTACGTCAGAGCGTTCAGCGATGCTCCTTCCAGGACCTGGCGCTTCCTGGTTTGACGTCGAAGCGTGGGGCGTGTCCGGGGCTTCGCGCGCTTTTGCAGGTACGCCCCTCAGTTTCCCGCGGTAATGCCCTTCTTCTCGCTCGGCGGCCTAACAATGGCGACAATCTTCACCACTGTTTAACATACACAGTTTTTTTTTATTAAAGGTGCACAGTACCCGGTGGCAACGGGCATAACACTCCGTCGTTGCAGCGGGCACGCGATCCTGTTCGTGACGCCAGGAAAGATGACTCGCCCAGGGGGACGAGGGCGACTCGGTACCCGGGCCTTTGCCTAGCCTTGATGATGTTGCGGTGGTCGGCTCCCGGGCCCGTACCCTGGGGTCTGCTTTAAAAAGGGGATTTTTTGTTAATTTTATGGAGGTTTGTGACGCCACCTGTGCTTTCTGGTGAGAATCACCAGCGCTGCGGCAGTCCACTGAGGCCGGTGATAAGGCAGCTTGATGGTATAGCTCCCCACAGGTGGAGCTAGGCCTCAGGGCAGCGTACGGAGAGGGGGATGCAGGACAGGCGAGACCCAGCTGGATCATTGCAAGAACGGGGACGGACACGGTAGTCACTTCAGTACCTTTTACTGGTGGTAGTTCAGGCACATCCCAGAGCACTGTAGGGTGAAGGGTGCATATCAGGATCCTCCCCAATGAGCGGGTGTAGGGCCTCCTGTTTCTTGCCTCTGCGTAGTAAGTTTCTGACCTGCCTGAAGCTAGGCCTAACTTTATCTCTGTCCTGCACCGGCTGACGTTGTGGTAGGGCCTTCTCTTGGAGTGCACGCTCCCAGTTTACAAGGCCTGTGTGTCTCCTGGCTCTGTTACGTATCAGCTCTCTGGTGAACCTGGGACCTGTAGTTCTCCAGGGATTCCGGATATGCCTTACTGGGTTGTAGAGATCCCGGTAAGCTTGGACCCGGTGTCCGGTATAAGTTTCGGGGTGAGCTGGGTAAGCTCCTCTGCCCCCACTGCTACTCACTTTCCACTCGCCTTCGGCCACGCTCGGGCCCTCACTAGGCTACTCACACGAACAGCAGCTTGCCGCTCTTCACCGCTCTTACAGGCGTCGGCACACCTTGGGCTCACTTACTTGAGCTCCTGAGTCTAGACTGGGCTTCAGGACCGCTGGAGCAACCCACGTGCTTCTCCGCACACACAGCTTTTCACTCTCTGTGCACTCCAGACTTGTATGTCCTTATATTATTTAGGACGCTACAAGGGACCATACATTTGACTATCATGCAGGGGGGAACCAAGGTCAAAATTTTGCACTGGGGCCCATCAGACTCTAGTTACGCCACTGTCTATGCTGTGTCCTACTGCTTATCCAGCTAGCACTCACTAAATAAGAAGTGGAGACAGCCATGTAAATACACCTGTGCTCTTCACTCACTGATGTACCGGCATACTCTCACTTTTCTGAAATACACACAGAAGCATCAGGAGGCAGAGTCAGCTGCACACTGATGATGTCACCAGCAAGGAGGAGGAGGCAGGCTTAACATCTACATGGCTCATGTCACGGGTGTGTCAGATGTGACAAACAGTCGCTATGCATCTGGCTGCAGAAGGTCACTGCATTTGGCATTGCAGACGTCTTCCTAAATCCTTCTCACTTTTGGACCCAGCAGCAACCTCCCTCCTGCTCTGATTGACAAACCTGGTCTGGGTGTTTATAAACTCTCAGTCTGCTGCAGGGAGTCGCCGGTGATATTCACATTTCCCTCTGTGAAGACTTGGAGGTACAGCAGTCGACTAGTTTCCTCTCTGGTGCCCTTGGAGGATTTTTGGTGTTATCTCTCTGGTGTCTGCTCAAACTAAGTTTTCCCCCTTTGTTTGTCTCCCTTGTTGTCTTTAGTTTATAGTGGGGACTGACCAGTGCCCACCCCCCACCCCCATCTAAGGCCTAGCTCTAGGGATATACAGGGCTTAGGTTTCCTGCTCAGCGATTGGTGTGGAACCAATATAGGGACGGTAGAGTAGGCAGGGTGTCATTAGATCTACATAGGGGTCTTCACTCCCCCTTTCCCTGGTGTCTGGGCTTCCTTCCCCTCATCCCTTCATGTTGCACTTAGTCTTTCCCACACTGTATGTGACAGCTTGTCCTCCTCCTCCTGCACTTCGTCTTGCTCCTGGCTGTCTGCTTTACACTGCACTAAAGCACTTATGAAGCAGACAGCCATGAGCCACACAGCAAAGCTCCACGAGCCACGTGTGGCTCGTGAGATACAGGTTGGAGATCGCTGATCTAAAGGATCTACTACACATATCAACAAACTGTAACAGCTAAAACATTCCCATCTGCTGTCCAATCAAGATAGTCATTCCAACATAAGCCTGCAGCTGTTGAAAGCTCCAACAAGGTCATCAATATCTGACTGTGGAGGATGGTGACTCCTGGCAAATCAGCCATTTGAAGCTCCTGATGTGGATGATGTGAAAAATTTACAGAACTCCATACAATGTGTAGTAGTCATTCTCAGGTGATGCAGTTTTGGTGTCGGACCCCCATCGATTTAGTAGCGTTGAGTAAAATTATGTCATTAATGTCTAAGTAGAGAACAATTGTAGCACCCTGAGGATTCGGCTGCTACAGGGGTATTGCACCTCAACCCAGAGGTGTGATATTCCACTCCCGGGTAAGGATGGAGTGTGGAGCTGAGCTCAGTTAGCTGCATGCACTACACACATCCCATTTCCGGAGGGCAGACCGATGGTACTCCCACTAGAGAAATGTGCAGGTACAACAGAGTCTGTTCCTGGCTGGAGTGGGAGGGGGGTGGAACATCCCAGTAGTGTAGGGGCAGATAGGGGGAGCAGCCTGGGTAAAGCTAGGAGCTCATTGGGTGCTGGTCACCTGAGCTCACACATAGAGGGAGTATATAAGGTGGGCACCATCTTAGATCAGGGTCAGTCAGCCACAGTCAGTCTGTGAGGAGCCAGAGAGACATCAGTCTTTGCAGAGGAGAGGAAGAGAGCAGAGGAGAAGAGCAGCTCCAAGGCCCAGAGAGAGAGAGGAGAAAGAAAGACCCAGAGGGGGAGAAAGAAGGAACTCTGAGAGCCCAAACTAAATCTAAGGGTGAAGAGTTGGCAACAGGGTACCGGATCCCAAACTGGTGGGGGCTACAGCATACCTCAGCCAGAGACCGGAGGCCGTGGGCAGAATCTGCCACGACCACCCACCATATCCACCCGGAAGGCAGACCACGCATAGGGTCAGGGAACCCAGAGGCAAGGGTTCGCCAACAAGAGGCCCGAGGGAGCCGGACATAGGTGGATCCCTGGTGGGGAAGGCCAGAGACGAGGACAGGACAGAAAGGGAGCTCAGAACCACGCTCCAGAACTACTTGGGGGTTGGCCGAGTCCAGGACCTGGTGGACGCAGCACGGCTCGGGTGGTCACTCAAGGCCGGAGTGACCGGAACATCTGCAGTAAGTAAAGAACCCTGAACTGCACAACCCGACTCTGACTCTCATTACCATCATCCCTGCACTTCCACAACCACCATCCTCTGCACCTGACCCCCTGAGGCTATACCCCTCCCGTTGGGGGTTATACTACCTAAGCTGCACAAACACCATCAGCCTCAGTGGACCCTGCTGCAGCGGCGGCCGAAGTGATCGCAATTCAACGGGTGGCGTAGTCGACACAAAAGAACATCTAGAAACATCATAAGGACTGCCACACACTGAGCTTGACACCCTGGGCACGGACCGGGTCACAGCCACTCGGAGACTACAACCCCCATCTGATCCGGCTCCGGGTATCCCTAACAACACTGGCCCAGGGGGCGCGTCAACTTTGGCGTAGTCGGCAGGATTACGTGCCCGCAACAACCGGGTACTGCGTGCCTGAAGAAAAGTACACCGTTACCTCAAAAAGAAGTCTCCTGCCGGTTCCGGAGGGTCCCCGCCATCGGGCCCCATCACAGGTCGTTTCCTGCCGGTTGTCCGCCATTTGCAGCTTTTTCCCGCCATCCATGGAGTTTCCCGCCACTGGGAGACGATTCCCGCCATTTCCAAAGATTTCCCGCCTTGGAAGAGCGGACGCCATTATGGGCGTGCCAGAGGGTGGCAAGAGGTCACCTCCCATCGTGGGCCAGGTCGAAGAATGGCGCCAAAAGCGGAAACCGCCCCCACCAACAGAGACTGTGATGCTGGAAGTGTCCATCAGCGTGAGAGAACTGCCCCTGGAACTGACAAGCACCAAGTTGCCCCGGGACCACCCTCGATGTGGGCGGAGACAGAAGAAGAGAACAAAGATGGGTGTCGCCTGGAGCAGTCTGGAGAGAGCGCACCCGGAGACAAGACGTCTGGAAGAGAGTCCAGAAAGAGCCTACCCGGAGATGGAGGGAGAGCCAGGCAGCACCGACCCAGCGGTCAGGAGCCTGATGCGGGCCGCTACTCCAGGCAGCACCGACCCAGTGGTCAGGAGCCTGTTGCCGGTCGCCATTCCAGAAGGCCGGCTGGAGACAGCGGGAGGAGAGCAGAGCAGCACCGACCCGTTGGTCAGGAGCCTGCTAGAAGCAACGACGCCACTAGGCTTAGTGGAGGTCTTGGCACAGCTCCCCCGAGATCGGGAGTGTGCACAGACTGCGCTGGAGGGCCTCGCACGGAGGATGGCCCGGGTGCAGCGAGAGACGTTAGCGGAATGGAGCCGTGAGATGGCCCAGCAGACAAGAACCCGTCAGCGGAGCACGCCACCCGAGACGAGGAGACAGACCGCCTCTGAGGATGGCGCAGGAGGACTGAAGGCCGGAGACGGCGCCGAGAAGGGAGCCGAACGAAAGGAGGCAGGTAAAGGGGACGTCTCTACCCCAAACCGGGAAACCGCGTACCTGCCCCAGCTCCCCGTCGCAGAGCCCGAAGTACCCCCTGCCGTGCCCGTAACCGCAACGTCACCGCCACAGACTAGGCCTCAACCGGAAGCCGCAGCCGCGACCCCTGTGACGTCACACGCCTCGACCCCGAGCGTGACCAAGCAGGAAGTACCACCAGCCTGGTCGCAGGGCCTAGTACCCCCGGGCGCCGCAATACCAACAGCGCCCCCTTCCTCCGCGGAGCCACCGGCCTGGTCGCAGGGCCAAGTAGCCCAGGGCGCCGCCGTCCTTACGGTGCCCTTCACTTTCCAGGTGCCCCAGGCCTGGCCGCAAGGCCTGGGCAACCCGGGCGCCACCACCACCGCGCCCATAAAACCAAGAGTGCCGCATCTGGGAGAAGATCTGTTCGCCCAACATACGTGCCCGGATGGGCAGCCCTTCATATGGCCACCGGAGTTTCACCATCCTCGACTCCGGAAAGAGAGACCCCTAGACGAACCCCTGATCCCGGCTCCAAAGCCCATAAAGAGGATCTCGCCCCCGCTAGAGGAGGCACAGTTTGAGTGGGACCCCACCGGAGAAGATCTCATGGGGTTCACTCAGGAGACCCGGGCAGCCGCAGCGGAGCGTGCAGAGTGCTGCCGGCAGCAGCTCGAGGTCTTTGAGAGGGAGCGGAGAGAGAGGCGGGTCCGGGAACAACAAGCCCAAATAAAGAGCGCGGAGCAGAAGAGCCGGGCCAGGAGGAGTCCCCGTGCAGCTCATGGTCCCCCTTCCACCGGGACTGTGATCAAGTTTAATATGCAGCACGGGTGGGGCTTCATCCGAGATCACCGCACCCCAGGCGACGTCTTCGTGACCAGGAGAGACGTTGAGTCCCACCTACCGGAGGGACACAGAGGTCGTGACCTGTATTTAGGGGACGAGGTCACCTTCACCCGGCACAAGTGTGCCAAAGGACCCTACGCCCTCCATGTGCATCGCCTGACGGAGGAGGAGCTGCGGTGTGAGGAGGAGCAAGAGGACCCGGACGGGTCTGAAACTGAAGAATCTAAAGAAGGAGCAGGAGGACGCCGTCGCTGAAGTACGGTAGTGAAGAGACTGTACATAGTTACCCGTCAGGGTATAAGAACTGTTACTGCTGCTAGTTAAAATATAGTCCCCGTAGGGACCAGCAAATTGAACTGTTCCAGTGTGTCCCATTTCCCCACTGACCGAGGACTGAGAACGGTCAATCCTCCCTAATACCTGGCCGAGGACTGAGAGCGGCCATATTCCCTTGTATATAGTTGCGCTTCCTAAAGCGCCCCCTACCGGTTTTATAGGAAACCGTGTTTGTTTCTTCAAGAGACTGTCGCACTTTACCCGGTCACAAGTTGCACCGTGACCGGAGGTACCAGAGACAAGAGTGTTATTTATGAAAAGTTTTATATGAAAAGTTTTATATGATGTTTTATTATGTTGTTTATGCAAAAATTGTATGTTTTGGTGTTGTTTATATCTTACAGCCCGAGGACGTGCTGTGATTTACCAGGGGGGAATGTAGCACCCTGAGGATTCGGCTGCTACAGGGGTATTGCACCTCAACCCAGAGGTGTGATATTCCACTCCCGGGTAAGGATGGAGTGTGGAGCTGAGCTCAGTTAGCTGCATGCACTACACACATCCCATTTCCGGAGGGCAGACCGATGGTACTCCCACTAGAGAAATGTGCAGGTACAACAGAGTCTGTTCCTGGCTGGAGTGGGAGGGGGGTGGAACATCCCAGTAGTGTAGGGGCAGATAGGGGGAGCAGCCTGGGTAAAGCTAGGAGCTCATTGGGTGCTGGTCACCTGAGCTCACACATAGAGGGAGTATATAAGGTGGGCATCATCTTAGATCAGGGTCAGTCAGCCACAGTCAGTCTGTGAGGAGCCAGAGAGACATCAGTCTTTGCAGAGGAGAGGAAGAGAGCAGAGGAGAAGAGCAGCTCCAAGGCCCAGAGAGAGAGAGGAGAAAGAAAGACCCAGAGGGGGAGAAAGAAGGAACTCTGAGAGCCCAAACTAAATCTAAGGGTGAAGAGTTGGCAACAGGGTACCGGATCCCAAACTGGTGGGGGCTACAGCATACCTCAGCCAGAGACCGGAGGCCGTGGGCAGAATCTGCCACGACCACCCACCATATCCACCCGGAAGGCAGACCACGCATAGGGTCAGGGAACCCAGAGGCAAGGGTTCGCCAACAAGAGGCCCGAGGGAGCCGGACATAGGTGGATCCCTGGTGGGGAAGGCCAGAGACGAGGACAGGACAGAAAGGGAGCTCAGAACCACGCTCCAGAACTACTTGGGGGTTGGCCGAGTCCAGGACCTGGTGGACGCAGCACGGCTCGGGTGGTCACTCAAGGCCGGAGTGACCGGAACATCTGCAGTAAGTAAAGAACCCTGAACTGCACAACCCGACTCTGACTCTCATTACCATCATCCCTGCACTTCCACAACCACCATCCTCTGCACCTGACCCCCTGAGGCTATACCCCTCCCGTTGGGGGTTATACTACCTAAGCTGCACAAACACCATCAGCCTCAGTGGACCCTGCTGCAGCGGCGGCCGAAGTGATCGCAATTCAACGGGTGGCGTAGTCGACACAAAAGAACATCTAGAAACATCATAAGGACTGCCACACACTGAGCTTGACACCCTGGGCACGGACCGGGTCACAGCCACTCGGAGACTACAACCCCCATCTGATCCGGCTCCGGGTATCCCCAACAACACTGGCCCAGGGGGCGCGTCACAATGACTTTAAGATGCTGGAGGCCTAGAAAAAGTGCTCCTTAAGCTTTCCATTTAATGCATCCCAGGCTACATAACTAAACACTTTTGTAATTGAAGGCTTTAGGAAAGTTGTAGTTGTGTTCCCTTTGTCACCCAGTTTTTCTCAGAAACAGATACAGTTTATACCAGGGGTCTCAAACTCGCGGCCCGCGGGCCGCATGCGGCCCCTGAGGCTGCTTTATGCGGCCCGCAGGCACAGACCCCTTGACGATCCCGACCTGGTCCAGGAGGAGCCGCCGACAGCAGCGCTGAATTGCCACACAGAGACTGTTTCCCAGCACTGCATTTCCAATGCCAGCCGCTGGCCAATCAGAGGCCAGCAGCTGATATCTGCGTGTCGGCGCAGCGAGTATGACGTCATTGCCATATGCAGATGTCAGCTGCTGGTCTCTGATTGGCCGGCGGCTGACATTGAAAATGCTGTGCTGGGAGACAGTCTCTGTGCGGCAATGCAACGCTGCTGTCGGCGGCTCCTCCTGGACCAGGTCGGGATCGTCAAGGGGTCGGACTCTGTGGTGCCTGCGGGCCACATCTCCAGGAAGGACGCCGAGGGAACGGAGGACAGGTGAGAATCATCTTTTTTTTTTTCTATTTTATGTGTGTGAAGAACAGCACAGGGGGCACAGAGCCACAACATGGGGACCGGGATGGGGCACAGAGCCACAAGAGGGGACCTGGATGGGGCACATAGCCACAGGATGGGGACCTGGATGGGGCACATAGCCACAGGATGGGGACCTGGATGGGGCACATAGCCACAGGATGGGGACCTGGATGGGGCACATAGCCACAAGAGGGGACCTGGATGGGGCACATAGCCACAAGATGGGGACCAGAGCCACAAGATGGGGACCTGGATGGGGCACATAGCCACAAGATGGGGACCTGGATGGGGCACATAGCCACAAGATGGGGACCTGAATGGGGCACATAGCCACAAGAGGGGACCTGGATGGGGCACATAGCCACAAGAGGGGACCTGGATGGGGAACATAGCCACAGGATGGGGACCTGGATGGGGCACAGAGCCTCAAGATGTGGACCTGGATGGGGCACATAGCCACAAGATGGGGACCTGGATGGGGCACAGAGCCACAAGATGGGGACCAGAGCCACAACATGGGGACCTGGATGGGGCACATAGCCACAAGATGGGGACCTGGATGGGGCACATAGCCACAAGATGGGGACCTGGATGGGGCACATAGCCACAAGATGGGGACCTGGATGGGGCACATAGCCACAGGATGGGGACCTGGATGGGGCACATAGCCACAGGATGGGGACCTGGATGGGGCACATAGCCACAGGATGGGGACCTGGATGGGGCACATAGCCACAAGAGGGGACCTGGATGGGGCACATAGCCACAAGATGGGGACCAGAGCCACAACATGGGGACCTGGATGGGGCACATAGCCACAAGATGGGGACCTGGATGGGGCACATAGCCACAAGATGGGGACCTGGATGGGGCACATAGCCACAAGAGGGGACCTGGATGGGGCACATAGCCACAAGAGGGGACCTGGATGGGGAACATAGCCACAGGATGGGGACCTGGATGGGGCACAGAGCCTCAAGATGTGGACCTGGATGGGGCACATAGCCACAAGATGGGGACCTGGATGGGGCACAGAGCCACAAGATGGGGACCAGAGCCACAACATGGGGACCTGGATGGGGCACATAGCCACAAGATGGGGACCTGGATGGGGCACATAGCCACAAGATGGGGACCTGGATGGGGCACATAGCCACAAGATGGGGACCTGGATGGGGCACATAGCCACAAGATGGGGACCTGGATGGGGCACATTGCCACAGGATGGGGACCTGGATGGAGCACATAGCCCCAAGATGGGGACCTGGATGAGGCACATTAGTACAAGATGGGCACCAGGATGGGGAACGTTGCCACAGGATGGGGACCTGGATGGGGAACATTGCCACAGGATGGGGACCTGGATGGGGCACATAGCCCTAAGATGGGGACCTGGATGGGGCACATAGCCACAAGATGGGGACCTGGATGGGGCACATAGCCACAAGATGGGGACCTGGATGGGGCACATTGCCACAGGATGGGGACCTGGATGGAGCACATAGCCCCAAGATGGGGACCTGGATGAGGCACATTAGTACAAGATGGGCACCAGGATGGGGAACGTTGCCACAGGATGGGGACCTGGATGGGGAACATTGCCACAAGATGGGGACCTGGATGGGGCACATAGCCACAAGAGGGGACCTGGATGGGGCACATAGCCACAAGATGGGGACCTGGATGGGGCACATAGCCACAAGATGGGGACCTGGAT
Source organism: Phyllobates terribilis (assembly GCF_046119375.1). Classification (NCBI taxonomy): domain Eukaryota; kingdom Metazoa; phylum Chordata; class Amphibia; order Anura; family Dendrobatidae; genus Phyllobates; species Phyllobates terribilis. The sequence goes on along the minus strand of NW_027362762.1, from coordinate 933,940,980 downwards.
GGGGCACATTGCCACAGGATGGGGACCTGGATGGAGCACATAGCCCCAAGATGGGGACCTGGATGAGGCACATTAGTACAAGATGGGCACCAGGATGGGGAACGTTGCCACAGGATGGGGACCTGGATGGGGAACATTGCCACAGGATGGGGACCTGGATGGGGCACATAGCCCTAAGATGGGGACCTGGATGGGGCACATAGCCACAAGATGGGGACCTGGATGGGGCACATAGCCACAAGATGGGGACCTGGATGGGGCACATTGCCACAGGATGGGGACCTGGATGGAGCACATAGCCCCAAGATGGGGACCTGGATGAGGCACATTAGTACAAGATGGGCACCAGGATGGGGAACGTTGCCACAGGATGGGGACCTGGATGGGGAACATTGCCACAGGATGGGGACCTGGATGGGGCACATAGCCCTAAGATGGGGACCTGGATGGGGCACATAGCCACAAGATGGGGACCTGGATGGGGCACATAGCCACAAGATGGGGACCTGGATGGGGCACATTGCCACAGGATGGGGACCTGGATGGAGCACATAGCCCCAAGATGGGGACCTGGATGAGGCACATTAGTACAAGATGGGCACCAGGATGGGGAACGTTGCCACAGGATGGGGACCTGGATGGGGAACATTGCCACAAGATGGGGACCTGGATGGGGCACATAGCCACAAGAGGGGACCTGGATGGGGCACATAGCCACAAGAGGGGACCTGGATGGGGAACATAGCCACAGGATGGGGACCTGGATGGGGCACAGAGCCTCAAGATGTGGACCTGGATGGGGCACATAGCCACAAGATGGGGACCTGGATGGGGCACAGAGCCACAAGATGGGGACCAGAGCCACAACATGGGGACCTGGATGGGGCACATAGCCACAAGATGGGGACCTGGATGGGGCACATAGCCACAAGATGGGGACCTGGATGGGGCACATAGCCACAAGATGGGGACCTGGATGGGGCACATAGCCACAAGATGGGGACCTGGATGGGGCACATTGCCACAGGATGGGGACCTGGATGGGGCACATAGCCCTAAGATGGGGACCTGGATGAGGCACATTAGTACAAGATGGGCGCCGGGATGGGGATTGTTGCCACAGGATGGGGACCTGGATGGGGCACATAGCCACAGGATGGGGACCTGGATGGGGCACATTAGTACAAGATGGGGACTTGGATGGGGAACATTACTACAAGATGTTTTCCATTATTACTATATGATGCTAATTGTAAGACAATATTACTGTATGTGGCCAATTGGGGGAAATAAAATTGTAAAAAAAATAAAAAATAAAATAAAGCATGAAAAAATATTGGGCACTAAAAATGCTGTTTTATATGTAAACTAAAGTAAACACAAAAAAGTGCACGTTTATTATCGCCACATCCATAACGACCCAAGCCATAAAAAAATAAACACGGCAAAAATGTTCAAAAGGTGTATACAAAAAAAATGGTATCACTAAAAATGTCACATAGAACAAAGAATGCGGCCCCCCAAATTCAAATTTTTTCCATGTGCGGCCCATATACCCAGCCGAGTTTGAGACCCTTGGTTTATACAGTGGCATGTAAAAGTTTGAGCACCCCTGGTCAAAATTACTGTTATTGTGAACAGTTAAGCAAGTTGAAGATTAAATGATCTCTAAAAGGCCTAAAGTTACAGATGACACATTTCCTTTGTATTATAGTAAAAAAAAAATATTGTCATTTTTTACATTTTAAAAATTACAAAAAGGAAAATGGGCCAATGCAAAAGTTTGGGATCCTTTGAAGATTTGTGTGCTCAGATAACTTTGACCAAGGTTTCAGACCTTAATTAGCCTGTTACAGTTATGGCTTGTTCACTATTATCGTTAGGAAAGGCCAGGAGATGCAAATTTCTCAGCTTTATAGAAACCAAACTTCCTCTAACCTTGTGCCAAAAAGCAGCAGCCATGGGTTCTTCTAAGCAGCTGCCTAGCACTCTGAAAATGAAAATGATGGAGGCCCACAAAGCAGGAGAAGGCTATAAGAAGATAGCAAAGCATTTTCAAGTTGCCCTTTCCTCAGTTCGAAATGTAATTAAGAAATGTCAGTTAACAGGAACAGTGGAGGTCAAGATAAAGTCTGGAAGACCAAGCAAAATTTCAGTAACAGCTGATCGTAGAATTGGTAGAGAGGCAAATTAGAACCCCCGCTCGATTGGAAAAAACCTTCAGAAAGATTTAGCAGACTCTGGAGTTGTGGTAGATTGTTCTACTGTTCAGAGATACCGCAACAAGTATGGCCTTCATGGAAGAGTCGTGAGAAGAAAATCTCTCCTGCGTCCGCCCCATAAAGTTCAGCGTCAGAAGTTTGCATAAGAACATCTAAACAAGCCTGATGCATTTTGGAAACAAGTCCTGTGGACCGATGTGGTAAAATAGAACTCTATGGCCACAATGATCAAAGGTATGTGTGAAGAAAAAAGGGCACAGAATTGCAGGAAAAGAACATCTCGCCCCCGATCAATCATGCTTTGGGGTTGTGTTACAGCCAATGGCATGGGGAACATTTCATGGGTAGAGGGAAGAATGGATTCAATGACATTTTAACAAATTCTTGATGGAAACATAATATCATCTATAAAAAAGCTGAAGTTGAAAGGAGGACGGCTTCTACAAATGGATAATGATCCTAAACACACGTCAAAATCCACAGTAGACTTCCTCAAAAGGCACAAGCTGAAGGTTTTACAATGGCCCTCACAGTCCCCTGATCTGAACATCATTGAAAATCTGTGGCTAGACCTCAAAATAGCAGTGCATGCAAGACGAGCCAGGAATCTCACAGAACTGAAAGAATTGTCCAAGGAAGAATGGATGAAAATCCCTCAAACAAGAATTGAAAGACTCATGACTGGCTACAAAAAAACATTTACAAGCTGTGATACTTTGAAAAAGGGGTGCTACTAGGTATTAACCATGCAGGGTGTCCAAAACTTTTGAACCAGCCCATTTTCCTTTTTGTAATTTTTTAAATGTAAACAATGATTTTTTTTGCCTAAAGTACAAAGGAAATGTGTCATTGTTAACTTTAGGCCTTTTAGAGATCATTTCATCTTCAACTTGCTTAACTGTTCATAATAACGGTAATTTTGAGCCAGAGTGCCCAATCTTTTACATGCCATTGTATATGGCCCCATGCATATTATTATTTATTATTATAGCGCCATTTATTCCATGACATTTTACTCTTGCAGCCTACCCTCTCAGTTAACACACACTTGGGCACTCTTTGAAGTTTGCAATCAGTCACACACAAACATCAGTTTTCATACCCGATCCAGTGTGGCTTTGTCCTTGCCCTGTCACCAGCTAATCTTTTTCCTATCAGTGAGTTCAGTCACAGGAATAAGCTTTTTTCTGCTCCCCTCTGCTGTGGCACTCCCCCATCCCTTATCTCTTCTCTCTTATGGCGGTCTTCTCATGCGGATGGCTGTAGAGACTGAAGACACAGGAAGATCAAAGTGGAAAAGTTGAGATAATGGCATAGTAGAGTGGTCTCGTACATGTTGCGGTGCTGAGTAAATCAGGAGACTCATAGCAGAGATGGAGCAGAACCTAGCAACACATCAGAACTGGGTATGTCAGGCAGCACGCTTGTGATGATGTAGCAGAGCCCAGTGATGTAGCAGAGCTGGGGTTTGCCAGGAGATTTACTTGCGGACGTATCATAGCCTAGCACCATAGCAAATCTTGGTTTGTTAGCTGGTCAAATTCAGAGCTGGCACAAGGAAGGAGTCCACAGTCCACACATCATCTGTCCAGAGGAGACTGCAATAAGAAATCCTTTAAGGTCGAATTGCTGAAAAGAAGCCACTACTGAGGATTACAATGAAGAAGAGACTTATTTGGCAAAGCAGTACTGGAACTGGACATTAGGTCAGTGGTAATCTGTGTACTGTAGTCTGAAGAGTAAAAATCTGAGATTTTTGGTACCATCCACCATGTCTTTGTGCAACATAGAAACGTTGAGCAGAACATTTCTACATGTGAGGTGTCCGCTGTGAAGCATGGAGAGAGAGGTGTTATGGTGTGAGGGTGCTTTGCTGGTCACACCATTGTTGATTTATTCTAAATTCAAAGCACAATTACTCAGCATGGTGACCACAGCATTCTGAAACCAGATGCCATCCCACCTGGAATGCACTCAGTAGAAACATCATTCGTGTTTCAATAGGACAAGTCACAACTCCAGGCTATTTAATGGCTGTGTGAACAATAACATTTATTGAATAGATATAATAAAATACATGACAAGATAAAATAGGGGAAAGGATAACACAAAGAAGAGGTTACTGGGTAGGACAATACTTGGTATATGGTGGATACATAATGCACTAAGTCTCTATACACCAGATAGAACAATATACATAAGACCAGTGTTTTGAATAGAGTCCACAATAAAATGCATAGTGCTGATAATGGACCAAGGTAATAGAAATGTGCTACATTATAAATGAGTAAATGAGGCGTATAGAGACAGAAGGTGCATTAGTGATAAGGTATGTACTAACCCAGATAGCCAGATCCAACGCGCGTTTCGCCAAGGGGGGCTTTGACGAGGATGTGATGTCAGAGAAGAGATAATTGGTATTTATAGGGGGCCTGACCAATGAGCGATGTATATGCTGATATGTATATAATTTTAGAACATGGCGCCATGTGTGTAGTGCCGTGCACTGCTGCCCCGCTCTGAGCTGCGACTCCTAGGAGCGCAGAGCAGGCAGGGGAGCGAGGTGCCGGCGTGCGTGTCAGCGTGGAACGCAGACCGGAAGTGATGTAATAAACGTCATGCGATGGAGACAGGAAGTGCGTTCCACAGTGGAACGCATACATGAAAAAAGGACGTCAGTGTAACGATAGGGATAGAAATCAAAAGAATAAGAGTGAAGAAGTGTGAAAGGGTGTGAGTGCAATAGTGAATAGGGTAATAAAAAATATAATAAGAAAAGTGATAAACAGAAGAAGTATGCTGAATAGGGGTATGTATAAAAACGTGTGTGTGAGTGCTGCTACTAAACTAATGAGAAATGTGATGATAATGGGATAAAGATAAACAGAGTGAAAAAATGATAGGGAAATAGATATAGATATGAATGTGGGGACAGACATGTGTGAATACAACAATAAAGATATGTGAGTGTGTAGATAAAAAATATATGTTAACACATGAGAAAATACCATATATGATAGATATACATACACATATCAAGAAAGAACTAGTACTAAAAGAGACATTGATAAATATAAATATAGATATTGATACATAAAAAATAAATATTAGAACAAGTCGACATATGACATATAAATATGAGTCAAAAAGACATTGTCACATAAATAAGTATTAGTATAATACCATATTGATATACTTCTAATGACATATAAATCAATATTCGAAAAAATGTGGACGTGATGGTTGATTGAAGAACAGAGGAGATCCCATAGAAAGTCGGCCCCGAAAAAACAACCAGATGACAAGGAATCGTCAGGCGAAAGAACTAAAATAGATAGACAAGATAAGTAAATAACAGATAAAATAAATAAAAACCTAATAGAAGTACATGTAAATGAATGACTGTAAATAAATCCCAACAAAAACGCTCTCAAATTACAGGAAGGAGACAAAGCTATTAGTTTCATTAAGGCCGAAGGGAGCCAAGGTGTTTAAAACAGTAATCCACCTTGCCTCCCTCTGTGACAACATTTTCCTCCAATCACCACCTCTAATACCAGGGTAAATCCTGTCTATGCCACTTACCTGAAGGCCGGATTTGCGAAAGACATCTGTAACTGCAACAAGGTGGATTACTGTTTTAAACACCTTGGCTCCCTTCGGCCTTAATGAAACTAATAGCTTTGTCTCCTTCCTGTAATTTGAGAGCGTTTTTGTTGGGATTTATTTACAGTCATTCATTTACATGTACTTCTATTAGGTTTTTATTTATTTTATCTGTTATTTACTTATCTTGTCTATCTATTTTAGTTCTTTCGCCTGACGATTCCTTGTCATCTGGTTGTTTTTTCGGGGCCGACTTTCTATGGGATCTCCTCTGTTCTTCAATCAACCATCACGTCCACATTTTTTCGAATATTGATTTATATGTCATTAGAAGTATATCAATATGGTATTATACTAATACTTATTTATGTGACAATGTCTTTTTGACTCATATTTATATGTCATATGTCGACTTGTTCTAATATTTATTTTTTATGTATCAATATCTATATTTATATTTATCAATGTCTATTTTAGTACTAGTTCTTTCTTGATATGTGTATGTATATCTATCATATATGGTATTTTCTCATGTGTTAACATATATTTTTTATCTACACACTCACATATCTTTATTGTTGTATTCACACATGTCTGTCCCCACATTCATATCTATATCTATTTCCCTATCATTTTTTCACTCTGTTTATCTTTATCCCATTATCATCACATTTCTCATTAGTTTAGTAGCAGCACTCACACACACGTTTTTATACATACCCCCATTCAGCATACTTCTTCTGTTTATCACTTTTCTTATTATATTTTTTATTACCCTATTCACTATTGCACTCACACCCTTTCACACTTCTTCACTCTTATTCTTTTGATTTCTATCCCTATCGTTACACTGACATCCTTTTTTCATGTATGCGTTCCACTGTGGAACGCACTTCCTGTCTCCATCGCATGACGTTTATTACATCACTTCCGGTCTGCGTTCCACGCTGACACGCACGCCGGCACCTCGCTCCCCTGCCTGCTCTGCGCTCCTAGGAGTCGCAGCTCAGAGCGGGGCAGCAGTGCACGGCACTACACACATGGCGCCATGTTCTAAAATTATATACATATCAGCATATACATCGCTCATTGGTCAGGCCCCCTATAAATACCAATTATCTCTTCTCTGACATCACATCCTCGTCAAAGCCCCCCTTGGCGAAACGCGCGTTGGATCTGGCTATCTGGGTTAGTACATACCTTATCACTAATGCACCTTCTGTCTCTGTACGCCTCATTTACTCATTTATAATGTAGCACATTTCTATTACCTTGGTCCATTATCAGCACTATGCATTTTATTGTGGACTCTATTCAAAACACTGGTCTTATGTATATTGTTCTATCTGGTGTATAGAGACTTAGTACATTATGTATCCACCATATACCAAGTATTGTCCTACCCAGTAACCTCTTCTTTGTGTTATCCTTTTCCCTATTTTATCTTGTCATGTATTTTATTATATCTATTCAATAAATGTTATTTATTTTAACAATATAGTTGATGTGTCACACATATAGGTTATCTTTGATATAGACACATTTGCGCTTGAGTATATTTGTATCTAGTCCTTATATTTGGCTGTGTGAACAAGACGAGAGGGATGGAGAGCTGCATCAGATGACATGTGTGACATGTGACGCGCCCCCTGGGCCATGTTGTGTAGCGTTGCGCACGCGGGGAATACCCGGAGCCGGATCCGATAGGGGTAGTAGTCCTCGTGGCGGTGACCCGGTCCGTGCCCAGGGTGTCAAACTAAGTGGCGGAATTAGTATATGATGTTTTTAGTGTCCGACTACGCCACCCGTTGAATGCGGCTATGAAGCCGCCGCTGCAGGGCAGTCCGCTGAGGCCGGTGGTATGGATATGCAGCGTGGATGGTATAACCCCCAACGGGAGGGGTATGGCCTCAGGGCAGAGGATGTGAATGATGTTGGGAGAGATGGTGTGTATGTCCCAGCACCGATGGTGCCGGTCCGCCGAGGAATCACTGAGACGTGCAATTGCAGTTTTCACAGCTTTACTCACAGTTCTTTATCAGGTCCCTTGTGCACAGTTAGGACCACCCGAGCCGTGCTGCGTCCACCAGGTGCGGGACTCGGCCAACTCCCAGGCAGTTCCAGAGCGTGGTCCTGAGCTCCCCTCTCTTCCTTCCTACTGGCCGTCCCCACCAGGGACCCACCTTTGTCCAGCTCCCTCGGGCCTTCTGGTGGTGAAACCTTTCCCGGTTTCCCTGACCCTATATGGTATGCCTTCCTGGTGGATGTGGTGAGGGGTCGCACCAAAACTTGACCACGACCTCCGGTTCCTGGCTAAGGATGATTTGCCTCCACCAGTTTGGGATCCGGCACCCTGTTCTGCCAACCCTTCACCCGATATTCCGTGGGATCTTAGGGTTCCCTCTTTTCTTGCGTCTCTGGGCCTTTCCTGGTGTTTCTGTTCCTTCTTCCTCTTACTTCTCTCTCTCCCTCTCTCTGCTTCAGGCCTCCACTCCAGGCCTGGCTCTGGAGCTGGGCCCAGACTGAGCCACAGCTCCCTGTCAGCCCTCTCTGGCTGAGCTCCTCTCTGCACAGACAGACCGAACTCCACACCGCTCTAAGATGGTGCCCACCTTTTATACTCCCTTCTGACACCCGAGCCCAGGTGACCAGCACCCAATGGGCTCCTACCTATATCCAGAGTCCCTCCCCTATCTGCTTCTACACCACTAGGATATTCCTCCCCCCTCCCCACTCCAGCCAGGGACAGACGCTGTCGTACCTGCATATCTATCTGGTGGGAGTACCGTTGATCTGTCCCCCGGAAATGGGGTGAGTGTAGTGCATGCAGCTAACTGAGCTATGTTCCACACTCCATCCTTACCCGGGAGTGGAATACCACACCTCTGGATCGAGGTGCAATACCCCTGTAGCAGCCGAGTCCTCGGGGTGCTACACATGCAGAAGTATTGCTGTTGTTTTAAAAGCATCCAGCCACTAGAGGGGTTAACACAGTCACAGGAGAAGGGGGGTGTTTTAGCAGAGCCCCAGGGGAATTGTGGGGAAGTTGTTTACTGTCTGGCAGCAGCTGAAGAGAAAGGTGGTTTGTGTGTTCTGCATCTGACAGAAGTGCCCCTGCAGTGAAAAGGATTCAAGTCAGGAGTAAAGCTAAGCACAGGTCAGGTAGAGTTCCTGAACTAGCAGAGTATTGTGAAGCAGAAAGATAAGAACTGGAAGAAATGGTGTCACAGGGATCATCTCCCTCAGCAAACCCTCCCCCCTCCTCCATCTCACTGTGCTGTAAAGAATGCTGTGTTCATTAATGTGCCTGTTACGGATCCGGGTGGTGGAACCTCTGTGCTGCGGTGCAAGGAGGGACCCAGAGGGGCGTAACTAAGTATCAACTCAGACCGACCTAGGTCGTACAGCGGCTAACGACTCCGTGACCAGGGAGGGACTGAGCAGAGGGACCAGGTGCTACTCTGGGGATGACCTTGTAAGAGAGCAGGTAACTCCCACGGGTCAGATGGCAGAGACTGACCGATACTGCAGATGGGCACAGCAGGCAGGCTGACGAGAGGTCCAGGTAGATGAACTGGCAGAGACAGCAGGTGACAGGCGGGAGCCTCTAGGTAGGCTGTCAGGTGGTCACGGCAAGTGACGGGAAGGAGCCTCCAGGTAGGCTGACAGGTGGTCACGGCAAGTGACGGGCAGGAGCCTCCAGGAAGGCACACAGGTGGTCACGGCAAGTGACAGGCGGGAGCCTCTAGGTAGGCTGTCAGGTGGTCACGGCAAGTGACGGGCAGGAGCCTCCAGGTAGGCTGACAGGTAACAGGCAGGTGCTTCCAGGTAAGCAGGCGGACAAAGCCTATAGACAGACTGGCGGACTGAACAGAAGACAGACTGTCGGGCTGGAGAGTAGACAGGCTGGCGGACTGGACTGATAGTCAGGCTGGCGGGCAGGACTAGTAGTCAGGCTAGCAGCGGGACCTGAGGGCTGAAGCAGAGGTACACTGTGCATCAACTATTGCTCGGGCACCTCCATATTGGAGGAGGTGCTTTATATATGGGAGGGCCTCCGGCACTTGGCCGGGGACTCCTTTGGGCAGCGCGCACGTCCCCTTTAAGAGGGAGGGAGCGCGCGCACGCGCACCCTAAGCACAGTGCCTGGGAAGCTGCGCGCGCCGGCCAAAGCAGGAAGAGGAGCGCTGAAGGACGCCGGGCAGGGAGCGCGGCGGTGAGAGGGACGGCGTCTCTGCCTGGCAGGGGGCAGAGACGCCGATGCTACAGTACCCCCCCCCCCCTTTATGCCCCCTCTTTTTTCGGCAAGAAAGAAATTTTTCAAGGAGAAGCGGGGCATGAATGTTCTCCCTGGGTTCCCAAGTTCTCTTCTCTGAGCCAAACCCTTTCCAATCCACCAGAAAACAGGTTTTTCCTCTTACCCTCTTGGTGGCCAGAATATTCTCTACCTCAAAAACGTCCTCAGCGGAAACCGGAGCAGGGGGAGTACCTGGATTGTTGGAAAAAGAATTAAACACAACTGGTTTGAGGAGAGATACGTGGAAGGAGTTGGGAATCCGTAAGGTGGCCGGGCGCTTTAACTTGTAGGCCACTGGGTTGATTTGTTTGAGGACTTCAAATGGACCGATGAACCGAGGACCCAACTTGTAGGAGGGTATTTTGAGCAGAACATGTTTGGAGGAGATCCAAACCTTGTCTCCCGGACGGAATTGAGGCGGATCCAGACGTCTCTTGTCAGCATGTTTCTTCATTAGCTCGGAGGACTGAAGAAGTGCGGACCTAGTATTCTCCCAAATGGTGGAAAATTCTCTGACCAGAGACTCCACGGCAGAGTTGTCCACAGAAGCGGAGACTGGAAACGGAATCCGGGGATGTTGACCATAGACAATAAAGAACGGGGACTTGGAAGTCGATTCGCTCTCATGGTTGGTGTAGGAGAATTCGGCCCATGGTAGGAGGTCCACCCAATCGGTATGGTGAGCATTAACAAAGTGCCGGAGGTAGCTGGTAAGGATCTGTTTGATACTCTCCACTTGGCCATTGAACTGTGGATGGTAAGCGGAGGAGAAATCCAGGGTGACATCCAGCAGCTTACACATAGCTCTCCAGAAGCGAGAGGTGAGCTGAACCCCTCGATCAGACACAATGTGGAGGAGTAGGCCATGGAGACGGAAAATGTGAAGGAAGAAGTCCTTAGCCAGCTCCGATGCGGACGGGAGACCAGGCAGAGGAATGAAGTGGGCCATTTTAGAAAAGCGGTCGGCAACCACCCAAATGACTGTACAGCCGGCAGAAATAGGGAGATCTGTAATAAAGTCCATAGCAATGTGTTGCCAAGGGGCAGCAGGTACGGGAAGAGGCAGGAGGTGACCGGCTGGAAGATGTCTGGGAACTTTGTTGCGGGCACAAGACGAACAGGCCGAGACGAAGTCTACCACATCCTTGCGCAGGATGGGCCACCAGTAATGCCGGGTAATGAGCAGGAAAGTTTTCTTCTGACCGGCATGGCCGGCTAGTTTAGATGAATGACCCCAGTGAAGAATCTTCTCCCGATCTGGAACTGCTACAAACGTCTTGCCGGGTGGGAGACGAGTAAGATCTAAGGGGGCCATACTCATCACTTTGGAGGGGTCGATGATGTGCATAGGCTCCTCCTCTAGATCGGAGGACAGGAAGGATCGGGACAAGGCGTCAGCTTTAAAATTCTTGTCCGCCGGGCGGAAATGTAGGATAAAGTCGCAGCGAGGGAAGAACAAAGACCACCGGGCCTGACGAGGATTGAGTCTTTGGGCATTCTGGAGATATGCAAGGTTTTTTTGATCAGTATAGATGATCACTGGGTATAGAGCCCCTTCAAGCAGGTAACGCCACTCCTCCAGCCCCAATTTGATGGCTAGCAGTTCTTGGTCTCCTATGGAGTAGTTGCGTTCAGACGAGGAGAAGAGTTTGGAGAAGAAGCCGCAGGTTACCATTCTCCCGGATGAAGATTTTTGGGTGAGCACCGCTCCGGCTCCGGAGGAGGAAGCATCAACCTCCAGGAAGAACTGTTTGTTGCAGTCTGGACGGTGCAGCACTGGGGCAGAGGAGAAGGCTTGCTTTAAGGAAAGGAAGGCCTCCTCAGCTTCGGGCGGCCATACCTTGGGATTTGCTCCCTTACAGGTGAGCGCAGATATGGGAACAATCCGGGAAGAGAAATGTGGGATGAAGAGACGGTAGTAGTTGGCGAAGCCCAGGAATCGCTGAATGGCCTTCAACCCCTCCGGACGGGGCCATTTTAAGACGGCAGAGAGCTTTTCGGGGTCCATTCGTAGCCCTGTCTGGGAGATAATATAGCCCTGGAATGGAAGGGAGGTCTGCTCGAAGAGGTACTTCTCAAATTTGGCATAGAGGTGATTCTGCCTGAGCCTAAGCAGGACCTGACAAACATCCCTCCGGTGTGTGGGAAGGTCCGGAGAGAAGACCAAGATGTCGTCCAGGTACACCACGATGCAGGAATATAGAAGATCACGGAAGATGTCATTGACTAATTCTTGGAAGACGGCGGGAGCATTGCAGAGACCGAAGGGCATTACACGGTATTCACAGTGACCTTCCCGGGTATTGAATGCCGTCTTCCACTCGTCCCCTTGACGGATCCGGACCAGGTTATACGCCCCACGTAGAACCAGCTTGGAAAAGATCCTAGCGCCCTTAAGGTGGTAAAACAACTCGGAGATGAGTGGCAGGGGGTATTTGTTTTTGACCGTGATTTGGTTGAGTCCTCGATAGTCTATACAGGGGCTTGTGAACCATCTTTCTTATTGACGAAGAAGAATCCGGCTCCATCCGGGGAGGTAGATTTCCAGATGAATCCCCTAGCCAAATTCTCCTTAATGTATTCTGACATGGCCCGGGTTTCGGCCGACGACAACGGGTAAATACGCCCACGGGGTGGAATGGCACCGGGTACCAGGTAGATTGGGCAATCATATGGCCTATGAGGTGGCAGTGTCTCTGCTTCCTTTTTGTCAAAGACATCTGCATAGGACCAGTAAGGTGCCGGTAAACCGGGTAGATTAGCCAGGGTGAGGGGCGGATGAACCGGGCTGACCGGAAGCAGGCAGGTCTTATGGCAATCCTGCCCCCAACGGAGAACTTCACCGGATTGCCAGTTCAGCATGGGTTCATGTCTCTGGAGCCAGGGTAGACCTAGCAATAGGGAGTGAGAGAGGCCGGAGAGCACATGGAAGGAGATCCTCTCAGAGTGCAGCATTCCCACCTGCAGGGTTATAGGTTCAGTGACGAGCAGGATGGACACTGGAAGGAGTCTTCCATCCACGGAGGCGACTGCCAATGGTTCAGCCAGGGCTTGGTGGGAATGTGATATTTCTCTACCAGGGACTGGGAAATGAGATTCCCAGCAGCTCCGGAATCTAGGTGTGCAATTTCAAAGTAGTGGTTCTCTCCCCAGGAGATGGAGACAGACAAAGTCAGGGAAGGAGAGGGTTTACTTTTGTCTAGGACAACCTCTCCGAGCGGTCCAAGATACTGGCGTTTCCCGGCTTCACCGGGCAGGAACGGATGAAGTGCTCCTTACTGCCACAATAGAAACAGCTCCCCTCGGCTCGGCGTGACTCTTGGCGAGATTTGACCATCTTGGTCTGGTCGTCCTGCATAGGTTCGGGCGAGCGTGCCCGGGGAGTAGATAATTGAGAGACAGGTCTCTGGAAAGTCGGAGCAAGGCGAGGAAATCTTTGCTCCCGGGTAGTCTCTTTAGCACGTTCCAGGAAACGGATGTCGATCCGGGTAGCTAGCGACACCAGGTCATCCAGGGTGGTAGGAATGTCCCGGCCGGCTAACTCATCCTTAAACCGGCCGGAAAGGCCCTCCCAGAAGATGGACACCAGGGTCTCGTTGTCCCAGGCAAGCTCAGAAGCGAGGGTACGGAACTGTATGGCATACTGGCCCACGGTGAGACTCCCTTGGCGGAGACAGAGCAAAGAGGAGGCAGTAGAGGATTTTCGTCCTAGTTCATCGAAGACTTTCCGGAAAGCAGCGAGGAAAGACGATAGATCGGACACCAGGGGATCCCCACAGGAGATTAAGCCATGCCAGTGCTTCCCCAGTGAGGTGAGACATGATGAACGCCACCTTGGCCCGGTCGGAGGGAAACTGATGTGCCAAAAGTTCAAAGTGCAGGGTGCACTGGTTTATGAAACCCCGAGCTAGAGCAGGGTCGCCTCCAAAACGAGGAAGTGCAGAAAGCTGGGGACCTGGGTTGGATGCCGTGGTATTGGTGGGCAGCGGCACTGCTGGAGCGGGAGTTGCACGACTCGAGGCGGAAACAGGTGGAACAGACAGTGTGTCCAGGCAGGAGTTGACACTCCGCAGGAAGTTCAGGATGGTTTCCTGTTGGGATCTCTGACGAGAAACCTCCTGGTACAGGTCAGGGAGCGAGGGGGCTTGGGGGCCACCGGGTTCCATGGCCCGAGCAAACTGTTACGGATCCTGGTGGTGGAACCTCTGTGCTGCGGTGCAAGGAGGGACCCAGAGGGGCATAACTATGTATCAACTCAGACCGACCTAGGTCGCACGGCGGCTAACGACTCCGTGACCAGGGAGGGACCGAGCAGAGGGACCAGGTGCTACTCTGGGGATGACCTTGTAAGAGAGCAGGTGACTCCCACGGGTCAGATGGCACAGACTGACCGATACTGCAGATAGGCACAGCAGGCAGGCTGACAAGAGGTCCGGGTAGATGAACTGGCAGAGACAGCAGGTGACAGGCGGGAGCCTCTAGGTAGGCTGTCAGGTAGTCACGGCAAGTGATGGGAAGGAGCCTCCGGGTAGGCTGACAGGTGGTCACGGCAAGTGACGGGCAGGGGCCTCCAGGTAGGTACACAGGTGGGCACGGCAAGTGACAGGCAGGAGCCTCTAGGTAGGCTGTCAGGTGGTCACGGCAAGTGACGGGCAGGAGCCTCCAGGTAGGCTGACAGGTAACAGGCAGGTGCTTCCAGGTAAGCAGGCGGACAAAGCCCATAGACAAACTGGCGGACTGAACGGAAGACAGACTGTCGGGCTGGAGAGTAGACAGGCTGGCGGACTGGACTGATAGTCAGGCTGGCGGGCAGGACTAGTAGTCAGGCTAGCAGCGGGACCTGAGGGCTGAAGCAGAGGTAAGTACACTGTGCATCAACTATTGCTCGGGCACCTCCATATTGGAGGAGGTGCTTTATATATGGGAGGGCCTCCGGCAATTGGCCGGTGACTCCTTAGGGCGGCGCGCGCCGCCCCTTTAAGAGGGAGGGAGCGCGCGCCCTAAGCACAGTGCCCGGGAAGCTGCGCGCACCGGCAGAAGCAGGAAGAGGAGCGCTGAAGGACGCTGGGCAGGGAGCGCGGCGGTGAGAGGAACGGCGTCTCTGCCTGGCAGGGGGCAGAGACGCCGATGCTACAGTGCCTTTGCATTAGAACTGTGCTGTCCTGTACTACTGGGAAGACTGGACTGCTGTGCTGCTAAGAAAACTGTACTGTTTGTCACTAGAGCCTATTGCTCATAAGACTTAACTTGCACTAGCTGTGTGGCTTCTTATTAAATGCTACTGTTCTACCATTTATGAGGACTCTTGTCAAGTGTGTCTGGTCAGCAAGTGAAACAACCAACATGTCTGTGCCTGAGGGTCAATACCCCTGTGTGCCTGAGAGAAGCTGCAGCACATGGTCTATGGTCGCCCTGAGTAACGGTTCCCCCAGGATTCCAAAGAATTCATGTAACCTGTCTCGCCCCTATCTGAACCTAGCGGCATGTGTTTAACATTGGTGGCCCATACGGGGAATCCTGAGCGGGAACTAGCATGTAGAGGGAGAAGAGGAAAAGTGTCTGGAAAAACAAGGCAGCACAGCACCTCAACTCAACTCTGCTACACCAGTTAAAGGGGACCAGCCCAAAAGAAAAACTCACTAGCAGCAATGGATGTGGAAATACAAATGGACAGAATTAGTGAGCTGCTTCTTCAGTTAACTTGTGAAGAATTGAGAACAGTAGCAGAACATATAAAGATGTCAGTAGAGCAGATTTCCAAAGCACACAACCACAGGCAACTGTTAGCTGCCATTAATGCAAAAATGGATGAGCTGGGGGAGAAAGAAGCTGAAGACGTCATGGGGACATTCCTCCAGGAACTAACACAGTTTCTAACCAGGCTGAAGTTGGAGGATGGAGGGGCGGCACCAATTACCGAAAGCAGGAATCTCCCTCCACAGACTGAACTACAGGAATTGAAAGAACAATTCAAGGTCCTAACAACAACCCAGCAGGAATCGACCAAAACCTCTGAACGAGTGATAGAC
Organism: Phyllobates terribilis; assembly: GCF_046119375.1. Lineage (NCBI taxonomy): Eukaryota > Metazoa > Chordata > Amphibia > Anura > Dendrobatidae > Phyllobates > Phyllobates terribilis. Next base: position 933,924,826 of record NW_027362762.1, on the reverse strand, counting down.
TCAGACAGGACCTTTAACCTGCTCGGGTTAGATACATCAGGGAGACAGTCCTCTCTAACACCACAAACCACCATAAGGAAAGAATTAAAGACCCTGGGACAGATTGGAGAGTGTGAACAGAGTGAACAGAGAGACTGTCTTATAGGAATTTGTTGCACCAGATCGATGCAGGCTTACGGAAAGGCTACCAGCCAGATGAGATGGTTGAAGAGGTAGTTAAAGCGATCTGCCCAGGACTGAACCTCCGTAGTATGCTAGAAATTTAAAGTCAATTGACCTTGCAACAGCTGAAGATGATTTTAAAAGGGCACTATAAAGAAGAGAGTACTTCAGAATTGTTCCACCGACTCATTAACCTCTCACAGAAAAATAATGAATCACCCCAAAATTTCTTGTTCAGAGCAATTGAACTGAAGGATAGACTGTTGTTTGCATCCAGAGATGTAGAAGCGGAAGAGAAGTTTGATGCTGGACTAGTCCAGAAGAAGTTCTTGAGATCATTGGGAATGGGATTAATCAGCAAAGATATCAAGTTGCAGTTAAAACAGTACCTAGAAGATCCTGGCATTTTGGACGAAGTCCTAATTGAAAAAATGAATGAGGCCGCTAGTTTGTTGTGCACTTTAACAGTTGATGAGATGAAAGACTAAGAGTTCTCTGTCAAAAGAGGTACATGCCTATAACTGTACAAAGAGCGATGCATCGGGTTACTCACCCTTTTTCCTATTGTATGGATGATCGCCAAGACTACCAATCGACATCAAGACTTAGAGAACGTATCCGGAGTACGTTCGGAAATGGAAGGAACGGATGGCAGAGGCATACAACATAGCGTCCAAAGTGGTTATGAAAGGATAGAGCAAGAGTAAGGAGTACTATGATCGAAAATGTTATGGAGTAGAATTGGCACTGGGAAGCCGGGTGCTAGTTAAGAATGTACGTGAGAAAGGCGGTCCAGGAAAACTTCATTCATACTGGGAAGACAAGGTGTATGTGGTCGTAACGGCTCCTTCATCGGGTTTATAAAGCCATTCCAGGTGATGATCTCATGAAGCTGCAATGCCAAGAGGATGTAAAGCTGTTATCAGAATATAAGGGGAGTGTTACGGATCCGGGTGGTGGAACCTCTGTGCTGCGGTGCAAGGAGGGACCCAGAGGGGCGTAACTAGGTATCAACTCGGAGCGACCTAGGTCGTACGGCGGCTCAATCGACTCCGTGACCAGGGAGGGTCCGAGCAGAGGGACCAGGTGCTACTCTGGGGACGACCTTGTAAGGGAGCAGGTGACTCCCACGGTACAGATGGCAGGGACTGACCGGTATTGCAGATTGGCACAGCAGGCAGGCTGACGAGTGATCCGGGTGGATGGATTGGCAGACACGGCAGGCGACCGGTGGGAGCCTCTAGGTAGGCTGTCAGGTGGTCACGGCAGGTGACAGGCAGGAGCCTCCAGGTAGGCTGACAGGTGGTCAGGGCAAGTGACGGGCAGGAGCCTCTAGGTAGGCTGTCAGGTTGTCACGGCAAGTGACGGGCAGGAGTCTCCAGGTAGGCTGACAGGTGGTCACGCCAAGTGACAGGCAGGAGCCTCTAGGTAGGCACGGCAGGTAGCAAGCAGGAGCCTCCAGGTAGGCTCGGCAGGTAGCGGGCAGGTGCTTCCAGGTAAGCAGGCGGGCAAAGCCCATAGACAGACTGGCAGACTAAACGGAAGACAGACTGTCGGGCTGGAGAGTAGTCAGGCTGGCGGACTGGACTGATAGTCAGACTGGCGGGCAGGGCTAGTAGTCAGGCTAGCAGCGGGACCTGAGGGCTGAAGCAGAGGTAAGTACACTGTGCAACAACTATTGCTCGGGCACCTCCATTTTGGAGGAGGTGCCTTACATATGGGAGGACCTCCGGCAATTGGCCGGGGACTCCTTAGGACGGCGCGCGCGGCCCCTTTAAGAGGGAGGGAGCGCACGCCCTAAGCAGAGTGCCCGGGAAGCTGCGCGTGCCGGCAGCAGCAGGAAGGGGAGCGCTGGAGGACACCGGGCGGGGAGAGCAGCGGTGAGAGGGACGGCGTCTCTGCCTGGCAGGAGGCAGAGACGCCGATGCTACAGGGAGTACTTTGAGGAATGTAAGCGTTAACACATATTCTGGTTTGTCTCACGCTTGTTCGTTGACTCCTTCTTTCCATATGTGTTCCTATGTGGTTTTGCTGCTGTCAGTCTGAATTTCCAATGTTCACATTCTAATAAGAACAAGAAAAACCATTGCATGTACAGGTCTGTCCAAACTTTTGGCCAGTACTGTGTGTATGGAGAGATGTTCGAGTCTGGAGTTCTTATTCTTTTAGAGATTGAATAAATATAATTTCTCTGTGTAAAGAACTAAACACATTCAGCACTTTGAACTGCATGCAGACTGAATGCAACTCATCTATCCTACCTAGCAGCACCCTCCTTCCAGAGCAAACAACCTGTCAATCTGCCAGAAGAAGGTGCTGCTAGGTAGAAAATACGGCCTGTGGCTGAGAAGCTGTGAGTGCATCATCACACCCCAAAGAACTTCCAGAGGCAACTTCAAAATGCAGTTCTCCCTAGTAGAGCAGTACTTTGGGGTCGTAAGGGGATTGACTGACTTATTGTTGGCAGCGGATCATTCAGGATACTCTCAAAGCGTGTTGACAACAGAACAAAGCTTTAATTAGCTATAAACAGGTACAGATATGATAGGCTTTGTGGAATCAGGAATATACATATCTTAAATGTCTCTGTGCAGCATCAGCAGGCTGCTTCTCCTCTCATGCACAGACACAGGAAACTGGACACAGTCACATGGTCTTTTCTGTGTGTGAGCCTCTGGGAGTTTTTTTTTTAACTTTATAGACAATACACAAACCTAGCAATTATTATTATTATTATTTATTATTATTATGGCGCCATTTATTCCATTGCGCTTTAAATGTGATAGGGATATACATAGCAAAAACATTTACATAATCTTAACAAAACGAGTCAGCGACTGGTACAGGAGGAGCGAGGACCCTGCCCGTGAGGGCTCACAGTCTACAAGGGATGGGTGAGGATACAGTAGGTGAGGGTAGAGCTGGTCGTGCAGTAATGTGATGGAGCGGTGGTCACTGCAGGTTGTAGGCTTGTCGGAAGAGGTAGGTCTTCAGGTTTCTTTTGAAGGCTTCCATGGTAGGCGAGAGTCTGATGTGTTGGGGTACAGAGTTCCAGAGTAGGGGGGATGCACGGGAGAAATCTTGTATGCGATTGTGGGAAGAGGAGATAAGAGGGGAGTAGAGAAGATCTTGTGAGGATCGGAGGTTGCGTGCAGGTAAGTACCGGGAGACTAGGTCACAGATGTATGGAGGAGACAGGTTGTGGATGGCTTTGTATGCCGTGGTTAGGGTTTTGAACTGGATTCTCTGGGCAATAGGGAGCCAGTGAAGGGATTGACAGAGGGGGGAGGCTGGGGAATAGCGGGGGGACATGTGGATTAGTCGAGCAGCAGAGTTTAGGATAGATTGGAGGGGCACAAGAGTGTTGGAAGGGAGGCCACAGAGCAGGAGGTTGCAGTAGTCGAGGCGGGAGATGATGAGGGCATGCACTAGTGTAGCGCTGGCGTCCCTGCCCTCTGCTAGGCAGGGACGCTGCTCCCCTCACCGCTCTGCTCCGTGCCCGGCATCCTCCCCCCGCTCTGCTGTCAGCGCGCGCTCCGTCCCGGCGTCCTCCTCCTGCTCTGCTCTCAGCGCGCGCTCCTTCCCGGCCCCTGTGCTTAGGGCGCGCGCGCGCGCGCTCCCCTCCTCTTAAAGGGGCCGCGCGCGCCGCCCTAAAGAGTCCCCGGCCAATGGCCGGAGGACTTCATCATATATAAGGCACCTCCTCCAAAATGGAGGTGCCCGAGCAATGTTGTTTGCACCTGTGTCTCACCTGTGCTTCAGCCCTCAGGTCCCGTTGCCAGTTACCTGCCAGTTACCTGCCAGTTTCCTGCCAGTTTCCTGCTAGTTACCTGCCTGATTCCTGCCTGAATACTTGTTACCTGCCTGCCTGCCTGAGGTCCGACGGTCTGCCTTACAACTCCGGTCAGTCTGTCTAAGGACCAACTTGTCCGCTCACCTGGGAGCGCACATCAGCTACCTGCCTGCCTGCCTGAGGTCCGACGGTCTGCCTTACAACTCCGGTCAGTCTGTCTAAGGACCAACTTGTCCGCTCACCTGGGAGCGCACATCAGCTACCTGCCTGCTTGCCTGAGGTCCGACGGTCTGCCTTACTACTCCGGTCAGTCTGTCTATGGACCAGCTTGCCCGCTCACCTGGGAGTGCTTCTCCGTTATCTGCCTGCTTGCCAGCCCGGAGGCTCCGTTGTCACGTGCTGTGACCACCAGCTATCTCAGAGACTCTTGCCCGCTCACCTGGGAGCGCATCTCCGTTACCTGCCTGCTTGCCAGCCCGGAGGTCCCGTTGTCACGTGCGGTGACCATCAGCTATTCCAGAGACTCTTGCCCGCTCACCTGGGAGCGCATCTCCGTTACCTGCCTGCTTGCCAGCCCGGAGGTCCCGTTGTCACGTGCGGTGACCATCAGCTATTCCAGAGACTCTCGCTTGCTCACCTGGGAGCACACATCTACCGCCTGCCTGCTAGCCTACCCGGAGGCTCTGCCATCACAGGTCGTACCTACCCCTTACCCAGAGACTGCCCTGATCACTTGCCGTAACTCCCTGTCCGTTCACCCAGAGACTGCCACCCGCTCCCTTACAAGGGCCGCCCCCTTGTATAGTAGCTCAGAGGTTCCGCCTCCCGGACCCGTTACAGTCCGCCTCCCGGACCCGTTACAGTTTGCTCGGGCCATGGAACCCGGTGGCACCCAAGCTCCCTCGCTCTCGGACCTCTGTCTTGAACTGTCCCGTCAGAGGTCCCAACAGGAGACCATCCTGGGTCACCTGCGGAATGTTAATACTCGCCTGAACACTCTGTCTGATCCACCAACAACCTCCGCCAGTACCATGGTATCCTTTTCCGGACCCCGGCTCTCTGCACCTCCTCGCTTCGGAGGCGACTCCGTCCTGGCTCGGGGCTTCATAAATCAGTGCACCCTGCATTTTGAACTATTATCCCACCAGTTTAACTCCGACCGAGCCAAAATTGCCTTTATCATGTCCCATCTCACCGGGGAGGCCCTGGCCTGGCTAAATCCTCTATGGGAGAGAGGAGATCCCCTGGTGTCCGACTTGCCTGCCTTTCTCATGGCTTTCCGGAAAGCCTTCGACGAACCCGGACGGAGGACCTCATCCGCATCTTCTCTGCTTCGCCTCCGTCAGGGAAGCCTCACCGTGGGCCAATATGCCATACGGTTCCGTACCCTTGCCTCGGAGCTGGCCTGGGATAACGAAGCCCTGGTATCCGTCTTCTGGGAGGGTCTGTCCGGCCGTATTAAAGATGAACTTGCTGGTCGGGACATTCCTACCACTCTCGATGATCTAATAACCCTTGCCACCCGGATTGACCTACGGTTCCAGGAGCGTGCCAAAGAGGTCACCCGTGAGAGAAGGATTCCACGTCTAGCTCCTACTTTCCAGGAACCCGTCATTCCTTCCGTTTCTCCACAGGTACACTCTCCTGAGCCTATGCAGGTCGACCAGACCAAGATGGTCAAATCCCGTCAGGATTTCCGCCGTGCCGAGGGGAGCTGCTTCTACTGTGGCAGTAAGGAGCATCTGATCCGTGCCTGCCCGGAGAGGTCGGGAGAACGCCTGTATCTAGGTTCACTCAGAGGGGTCGATCTAGACAAAAATAAATCCTCTCCATCCCTGCTGTTGTCAGTCTCAATCATCTGCGGGGAGAATCGTTATTCCGAACTAGCCCAACTTGACTCTGGAGCAGCCGGAAATCTTATTTCACAGTCCCTGGTGGAGAAATTCCGCATCCCCACCAAACCTCTGGCTGTACCCTTGTCTGTTGTTGCCGTGGATGGGGGCCTCTTACCTCGCCCCATCCAATTCATCACCGAATCCATTACTCTGCAGGTGGGAATGCTGCATTCAGAGAGTATCTCCTTTCACGTTCTGCCTGGTCTCCCTCACGCCCTCTTGCTAGGTCTGCCTTGGCTCCAGAGACATGCACCCGTGCTTGACTGGCAAACCGGAGAAGTCCTTCACTGGGGACAGGCCTGTCATAAAACCTGCCTGGTTCCCGTCCATTCCGTCCGTCCCTCTCCTATCCCAGCTAATCTACCTGGACTTCCGATTCCTTATTGGTCTAGTGCTGATGTCTTTGTTAAGGAGGAGGCAGAGACATCACCACCTCATAGACCATGTGACTGCCCCATCGATCCCGCCAGAGTAATGCAGGTGGCTCCCGTGAGTCTAAATTGTCTCCCTCCTGGTAAGACGTTCGTATCGGTACCTGATCGGGAGAGAATCCTACACTGGGGTCATTCGTCTAAACTAGCTGTCCACGCCGGTCGGAAAAAGACCCTCCAGCTTATTACCCGACACTACTGGTGGCCTAACCTGCACAAGGATGTTATGGACTTTGTTTCTGCCTGTGTGACCTGCGCCCGCAACAAAGTTCCGAGACACCTGTCGGCCGGCCGCCTTCTTCCTCTGCCAGTACCTGCTGCCCCCTGGCAGCATTTAGCGATGGACCCTCCTCAATTCCGTCCTGGGGATAAAGTCTGGCTCTCGTCCAAATATGTCCGACTCAAGATCCCTTCCTATAAGTTAGGGTCTCGGTTCATCGGCCCACTGGTGGTCATCGGTCAGATCAACCCGGTAGCCTATAAATTGAAACTCCCGGCCAACTTACGGATCCCTAACTCCTTCCATGTATCTCTCCTCAAACCTGTGGTACTTAACTCTTTTTCTAAGTCTACAGGTACGCCTCCTGCTCTGGTTTCTGCTGAGGACAAGTTTGAGGTAGAGAACATTCTTGCCAGCAAAAGGGTAAGAGGAAAGACCTTTTTTCTGGTAGATTGGAGGGGGTTTGGTCCTGAGGAGAGAACGTGGGAGCCCCGGGAGAACATCCATGCCCCTCTCATCCTAGCTAAATTTCTGTCTGGCCTAAAAAAGGGGGGGCCTAAAGGGGGGGGTACTGTAGCGCTGGCGTCCCGGCCCTCTGCTAGGCAGGGACGCTGCTCCCCTCACCGCTCTGCTCCGTGCCCGGCATCCTCCCCCCGCTCTGCTGTCAGCGCGCGCTCCGTCCCGGCGTCCTCCTCCTGCTCTGCTCTCAGCGCGCGCTCCTTCCCGGCCCCTGTGCTTAGGGCGCGCGCGCGCGCGCTCCCCTCCTCTTAAAGGGGCCGCGCGCGCCGCCCTAAAGAGTCCCCGGCCAATGGCCGGAGGACTTCATCATATATAAGGCACCTCCTCCAAAATGGAGGTGCCCGAGCAATGTTGTTTGCACCTGTGTCTCACCTGTGCTTCAGCCCTCAGGTCCCGTTGCCAGTTACCTGCCAGTTACCTGCCAGTTTCCTGCCAGTTTCCTGCTAGTTACCTGCCTGATTCCTGCCTGAATACTTGTTACCTGCCTGCCTGCCTGAGGTCCGACGGTCTGCCTTACAACTCCGGTCAGTCTGTCTAAGGACCAACTTGTCCGCTCACCTGGGAGCGCACATCAGCTACCTGCCTGCCTGCCTGAGGTCCGACGGTCTGCCTTACAACTCCGGTCAGTCTGTCTAAGGACCAACTTGTCCGCTCACCTGGGAGCGCACATCAGCTACCTGCCTGCTTGCCTGAGGTCCGACGGTCTGCCTTACTACTCCGGTCAGTCTGTCTATGGACCAGCTTGCCCGCTCACCTGGGAGCGCTTCTCCGTTATCTGCCTGCTTGCCAGCCCGGAGGCTCCGTTGTCACGTGCTGTGACCACCAGCTATCTCAGAGACTCTTGCCCGCTCACCTGGGAGCGCATCTCCGTTACCTGCCTGCTTGCCAGCCCGGAGGTCCCGTTGTCACGTGCGGTGACCATCAGCTATTCCAGAGACTCTTGCCCGCTCACCTGGGAGCGCATCTCCGTTACCTGCCTGCTTGCCAGCCCGGAGGTCCCGTTGTCACGTGCGGTGACCATCAGCTATTCCAGAGACTCTCGCTTGCTCACCTGGGAGCACACATCTACCGCCTGCCTGCTAGCCTACCCGGAGGCTCTGCCATCACAGGTCGTACCTACCCCTTACCCAGAGACTGCCCTGATCACTTGCCGTAACTCCCTGTCCGTTCACCCAGAGACTGCCACCCGCTCCCTTACAAGGGCCGCCCCCTTGTATAGTAGCTCAGAGGTTCCGCCTCCCGGACCCGTTACAGTCCGCCTCCCGGACCCGTTACAACTAGTGTTTTTGCAGAGTCTTTGCTGAGGAATGAACGGATCCGGGAGATATTTTTGAGTTGGAGTCGGCAGGAAGTGGAAAGGGCTTGGATATGTGGTTTGAAGGAGAGCTCAGAGTCCAGGGTTACCCCAAGGCAGCGAGCTTGTGGGACTGGGGAGAGTGAACAGCTATTGACGTTGATGGATAGGTCAGATGGGGGATATGAATGAGAGGGTGGAAAGATGATGAACTCTGTTTTATCCATGTTGAGGTTTAGAAATCTGGCAGAGAAGAAGGATGAGATGGCAGACAGACATTGTGGGATTTTGGTTAGTAGGGAAGAGATATCGGGTCCAGAGAGGTAGATCTGTGTGTCATCAGCATAGAGGTGATACTGAAAGCCGTGAGACTCAATGAGCTGTCCCAGGCCAAAGGTGTAGATGGAGAAGAGCAGAGGTCCTAGAACTGAACCTTGGGGGACACCAAAAGATAGGGGGCGAGATGAGGAGGTGGTGCGTGAGTGGGAGACGCTGAATGTCCTGTCTGTTAAGTATGAGGAGATCCAAGATAGGGCCAAGTCCGTGATGCCAAGAGATGAGAGAATCTGTAGTAAGAGGGAATGGTCCACTGTGTCGAAGGCAGATGACAGGTCCAGAAGGAGGAGGATGGAGTAGTGTCGCTTGAATTTGGCAGTTAGTAGGTCGTTGGTGACTTTGGTCAGGGCAGTTTCAGTCGAGTGATGCGGTCGGAAGCCAGATTGCAGGCGGTCGAAGAGGGAACAGGAGGAGAGGTGGGAGGACAGTTCAAGGTGGACATGTTGTTCTAGTAGTTTTGAGGCAAAGGGGAGAAGTGATATGGGGCGGTAGCTAGTCAGAGAGGATGGGTCAAGGGAGGGCTTTTTGAGGATGGGTGTGATTGCGGCATGTTTGAAACATGAGGGGAAGACACCGGTTGTTAGTGACAGGTTGAAGAGGTGGGTTAGGGTTGGGATGAAGACTGTGGTAAGGTTAGGGATGAGGTGGGATGGGATTGGGTCAAGTTCGCAGGTGGTGAGGTGTGATTTTGAGAGTAAAGAGGAGACTTGACCTTCTGTAATGGTGGAGAAGTGGGGTTTGGAGGAGGAAGGTTGAGTAGATATGAGGAGGGGTTGTGCGGGCTTTAGGCAAAAGCTTTGTCTGATGGTATCAATCTTCTGCTTGAAGAATGAGGCAAAGTCTTCGGCTGAGATGAGAGAAGAGGGAGGAGGTGCTGGGGGATGAAGGAGAGAAGGAGAGAATTGAAAGTGTTAAATAGCTGTTTAGGGTTGTGAGACAGGGAGGATATGAGAGATGAGAAGTAGGTTTGTTTTGCTGTAGTGAGTGCGGACTTGAAGATAGTGAGGGATTGTTTGAATGCGATGAAGTGCTCGATGGAGTGAGACCTTTTCCATCTCCTCTCCGCAACCCTGGAGGCCCGTCGCAGTTCTTTAGTAAGTTTGGTGTGCCAGGGTTGCCTGTTGATTGTGCGAGGTTTGGTATGTGTGGGAGGGGCGATCGAGTCGAGAGCTGCAGCTATTGTGGTGTTATATAAAGCGGCAGCAACATCTGCATTGTGTAAGGAATTTATGTCTGTAAGAGGGAGGAGGGATTCAGAGAGTGAGTGTAGGTCAAGGTGTTTGAGGTTTCTGCGAGCGTGTGTAAGTTTGTGGAGTGGGGATTGTGCACTTGGAGAGGAGAGGGTAGAGAATGTGAGGAGGTTATGGTCAGAGAGAGGGAGGGGTGAGTTAGAGAGGTTAGATAGGGAACAGAGGCGGGTGAAGATGAGGTCCAGTGTGTGGCCATCTTTATGAGTAGCTGCCGAAGACCATTGAGCAAGGCCGAAGGAGGAAGTGAGGGATAGGAGCTTAGAGACAGACGAGTGGGAAGTGTCAATGGGGATGTTGAAGTCACCCATTATGATAGTGGGGATGTCAGTGGAAAGGAAGTGAAGCAGCCAGGTGGTGAAGTGGTCTAAGAAAGTGGTGGCTAGCCCTGGGGGTCGGTAAATGACGGCCAGTTGGAGGTCAGAGGGGGAATAGATGCGCACACAGTGCACCTCAAAAGAGGGGAGTGTAACGGAGGGTGGCAGTGATATTTGGGTGAAAGCTCAGGTATCTGACAGAAGAAAACCTACGCCTCCGCCATGTTTGCCGTTTGGGCGGGGGGTGTGGGAAAGGTGGAATCCGCCATATGAAAGTGCAGCTGGGGAGGCTGTGTCAGAGGGGGTGAGCCAGGTTTTGGTCATGGCGAGGAAGGAAAGTTTGTTAGTAATGAAAAGGTCGTGGATGTAGGAAAGTTTGTTGCGGACGGAGCGAGCGTTCCATAGAGCTCCTGTTAGAGCAACTGAGGAAGTGGGGATTAGTTGGATGGGTATGAGGTTAGAAGGGTTGCGACAGTTTGTGGAAGGTCGTGGATAGGAGGTAGAAGTAACTGTGGGGATATGGCGAGGAGGACCAGGATGTGGAGAGATATCTCCAGCAGTGAGGAGGAGCAGAGAAAGTGTTAGCAGGTGGGAGCAGGAGAGAGCATGAGGTGGCTGTCTGTGTTTGGAAATCCAGGATTGAATGTTGATGAATCATTTGGAGGAGGAGGTCAGATGAATGGGGAGGATGGAGGGAGAGATGAAGAGTTTCTTACTAGGTGTAGGGATTTGAGGGGTTACTAGAAAGTGGAGGACTATAGAGGAAAAAGTGAGAGCTAACAGAAACATAGTTAAAAGAGTGTAAGTGATCAAAGTGTTGGTTACCTGACTCCTGCCCTGACTAACGGCCTCTGAAATAACTGCCACTTATCTCCAAAGCCACTTTGCACAAGAAGACGCATGCACAACCCAGCACGCGTGCACCCCTTAAGGAGCTTCTAAATATATACAGCACACTAAACCATCAGGTGTGGGGCATTGTGGGAGCTGCTTGTGGCTAAAATAGCAGCTGGTCATCTCACCAGGAGATGGCTGGGTGATCAAAGACAGGGCTAGGACTCTGCAGGCTCTGCAGTTTAGCACCTCTAAACATCAGATAAAATCTACAGTGGGCAAAGGACAGACATGTGAGTATTGAGTGGAATGGGACAGATAAAGCAGAAATATCAAGAGGAGAGTTCAGTGAGTTGAATCAGGAGATCAGAGCATTAGATGGCGGCATATACACCAAGCAGAGGAATTAGGCAGGAGAAGAGCATGTACCTGTGTGAAAAGAGAAGAAGAAGATGGGTGTTAGTCAATGGCCTCTGAAATAACTGCCACTTATCTCCGAAGCCACTTTGCACAAGAAGACGCATGCACAACCCAGCACGCGTGCACCCCTTAAGGAGCTTCTAAATATATACAGCACACTAAACCATCAGGTGTGGGGCATTGTGGGAGCTGCTTGTGGCTAAAATAGCAGCTGGTCATCTCACCAGGAGATGGCTGGGTGATCAAAGACAGGGCTAGGACCCTGCCGACTCTGCAGTTTAGCACCTCTAAACATCAGATAAAATCTACAGTGGGCAAAGGACAGACATGTGAGTATTGAGTGGAATGGGACAGATAAAGCAGAAATATCAAGAGGAGAGTTCAGTGAGTTGAATCAGGAGAGCAGAGCATTAGATGGCGGCATATACAGCAAGCAGGGGAATTAGGCAGGAGAAGAGCATGAACCAGTGAGTTGAATCAGGAGAGCAGAGCATTAGATGGCGGCATATACAGCAAGCAGAGGAATTAGGCAGGAGAAGAGCATGTACCTGTGTGAAAAGAGAAGAAGACGGGTGTTAGTCCATAGCCTCTGAAATAACTGCCACTTATCTCCGAAGCCACTTTGCACAAGAAGACGCGTGCACAACCCAGCACGTGTGCACCCCTTAAGGAGCTTCTAAATATTTACAGCAGGAGCTTCTAAATATATACAGCACACTAAACCATCAGGTGTGGAGCATTGTGGGAGCTGCTTGTGGCTAAATTAGCAGCTGGTCATCTCACCAGGAGATGGCTGGATGATCAAAGACAGGGCTAGGACTCTGCAGGCTCTGCAGTTTAGCACCTCTAAACATCAGATAAAATCTACAGTGGGCAAAGGACAGACATGTGAGTATTGAGTGGAATGGGACAGATAAAGCAGAAATATCAAGAGGAGAGTTCAGTGAGTGGAATCAGGAGAGCAGAGCATTAGATGTCGGCATATACAGCAAGAAGAGGAATTAGGCAGGAGAAGAGCATGTACCAGTGAGTTGAATCAGGAGAGCAGAGCATTAGATGGCGGCATATACAGCAAGCAGAGGAATTAGGCAGGAGAAGAGCATGTACCTGTGTGAAAAGAGAAGAAGAAGACGGGTGTTAGTCCATGGCCTCTGAAATAATTGCCACATATCTCCGAAGCCACTTTGCACAAGAAGACGCGTGCACAACCCAGCACGCATGCACCCCTTAAGGAGCTTCTAAATATATACATTTACATACACAGGAATGGAGTTGTTGCACTAAACATATTCCAACACCCCCACTCAACAACTACTCATCCTGTTAGTCCCATTGCCGTTCTGAAGTCTTCAAACTTGGCTCTTGGCAATGGTTTTGTCATACCATCAGCTAACATCTTGTCAGACTCGCAATAAACAAACTCTAGTACACCACGTTCTACTAAGTCACGTAAGTGGTGATGTTTAACGTCGATGTGCTTAGTCCTTGCACTAATCTTCTCACTGCTGGCAAGTTTAATACATCCTTGGTTGTCCTCATAGATAACTGTTGGCTGAGCTAGTGGCTTGCCGAAATCTTCCAAAAGTTGTTTCTACCAAATAACTTCTTGACTTGCATAAGCAGCTGACACATATTCTGCTTCTGTAGAAGACAATGTGACTGACACTTGTTTTCTACTGGACCAAGAAATTGAATTTTCTCCTAACTTGAACAAGTAACCACTTGTTGAATTCCGATCACTTGTATCTCTTTCCATGACTGTGGTTCTGGCTCAGGAAGTGTTCTGACCATATAAGAAAGGTGTCTAGCTGGGATACCTTTGTTTGGTCTTTCTGATCTCCTGTCTGCAGGTTGACTTGGTTCTTCTGTTTCTTTCTTGCTGGCTTCAGAGCTTATCCAGACTTCTGTGTTTTCTTTTTCAGTGTCTGAGTTTGGTGATTGAGATTCTTCTTCTTGTTTCTTGGCTTGAATGACTGGTGTAACTTCATGGAATTTGAGTGAAACTGATTTCTCATCAATCACTACGTCTCTGCTGATTGTTACTGTGTTGGTCTCTGGGTGCAAGATTCTGTATCCCTTTTGAGTTTCGCTATAGCCCACCAGGACTCCTTGCTTTGCATGTGATTTCCACTTGGAACGTTTTTCTTTGGGAACATACACAAAGATTTTGTTTCCAAATATCCTTAGGTGCTTCAGTTTAGGCTTCTCACAGTTCCATAGCTCATATGGAGTTTTATTTGTGGCTTTACCAGGCAGTCTGTTTTGAAGATAGCAAGCTGTCATGATGGCTTCTCCCCAATACGTTGTGGGTAGATTCGCATCAAACAGCATACTTCTTCCACTTTCACAGAGAGTGGGGTTCTTTCTCTCTGCAATGCCATTCTGCTCTGGGTTGTATGGGATGGTAGTCTGGGACACGATTCCATTCTTTTTCAAAATCGTTTGCACCTTACCACTTGCATATTCAGTCCCATTATCTGCACGCAGGGCTTTTGGCATTCTTCCAGATTTGTTAAATACTACGGCAAGATATTCTTCAAGTTTCTGTGGAACTTCATCCTTACTGTGAAGCAGGTAGGCGACTGTATATCTGGAGTAGTCATCAATAAATGTGAGAAAATATCTCTTCTTGCTTGGAGTTTGAACACTCATTGGACCGCAAACATCTGTGTGTATCAAATCCAGTGGCTGTGCAGATCTAGTGCTGCTTACTCTAGGAAAGGATTTTCTGGACATTTTCCCTTTAAGACAGCTAGTGCACTTCATCATTTGACTACATTGCTTGATTTCCACACCACTTGCAAGTTGACCTAGCTTCCTTATTTCTTCTGGGTCTCTGTGCCCAAGACGTCTGTGCCATATATGGATACAGTTCTTATGCAGATCTTGTCTAGCACTGTACACTCTTTCTTTGCATTTTAACTGATAAAGTTCATTTTGGATTTTTCCTTCTGCAAGAGTGTGACCCTTCTTTGATATAATGCAGCTGTTGTCTTTAAAAGTAACTACATTCCCTTTTGGCGTAAGCTTCTTTACTGACAGAAGATTACTTTCAAGACTGGGAACATAGAGAACATCCTTTACTGGGATCTTTCTGCTTTGTGCTGAAGAAACTGGACAGTGCAGGTAGCCGTCCCCTACTCTTTCTGAAGTCATATATTGACCATTAGCTAAGATGACCTTTTCTGACTTGCTTTCACCAAGGTCAGTGAAGAAATCCTTGTTATTCGTCATATGGCTGCTAGCAACAGAGTCTATACACCACATATGCTTTGCAGATGAGCCTGTACTGGTATTAAATGCAGTTTTAACACATGCAGACTTTTCCTCTACAGCTGTTTTCACTTTTTGATCACTGTTCTGCTTTTTAAGCTGACTCATTCTTGCTTTCCAAATTCTGCAGTCTGCTTTAAGGTGGCCGGGCTTTCTACAGACAAAACATTCACGAGTTTCCCTTAGATTGCTCTTATTTTTAGGAAAGTCCTGTGTCTTTAATGCTGCTTCTGCTCTAGATTCATTGCTGCTGCTCACATTGTGTGTTTTTCGCTTGAATTCATCTACAAGCTTGCCTTTGACATATTCTAGTGTAAGCTCATCATCTGGCAGTGCATCTAGTGCAGTGACAAGTGTGTCATTGTAAGAACCCTCCTGTTAGGTTTTTTCTATTTTGTGGTCACGTGACCTGCTGCCTATTTATTTCAGCTCCACCCTTCTGGCTTTGCTGGACTTCAGTGTTACTTTGACTCTTAATCTAGCCAGGTGCTTTGTACCTATCTCTATAGTTTGCTTGATCCTTGGACCTCTAAGTATTTTTGTCTGTTGTCTTTTTGCTCCGCTACAACTTCTGCTAGGAGGTGTCCAATTTTGTCCCAGTCTTAGTACTTTTAGGGACCCCTCCCTTATATCTATAGGTCTGCGTTCAGACTAGCTGAGGACGAAGGCGGGTCTGTTCACAAGGAACAGGTTGCCCGCTGCATCGTAGGGAATCAGCTTAGTCCTATT
This sequence comes from Phyllobates terribilis, assembly GCF_046119375.1. Taxonomy (NCBI): domain Eukaryota; kingdom Metazoa; phylum Chordata; class Amphibia; order Anura; family Dendrobatidae; genus Phyllobates; species Phyllobates terribilis. The sequence goes on along the minus strand of NW_027362762.1, from coordinate 933,909,356 downwards.
GTAGGGACAGTTTTCCGATCTTTCCTTAGTTCTTGTAGCAGATCATAACAGTAAGTCCAGCCCAAAGTCAAATAAAAAAAATAAAAAAATCCTAGGGAAAGAGATCCGGAGATCAGCATGGTGTCTGTTCAGGAATTGGCTCAACGCCTACAAGGATTGTCTCTTGAGGTGGCCGAGCTCCAGCAACACGTGAGTAGCTGTCCTGGAGCGCATTCTGTTGAACCGAAGGTAGGACTGCCTGATTTTTTATATGATAAAGAACAAGATTTTTTTTCCTTTAAAAATGCTTGTTTATTATATTTTCGTTTGAGACCCAGGTCCTCTGGGAATGAATCACAGCGCGTTGGGTTTATCATGTCACTTTTGCGCAAGGAACCACAGGGATGGGCCTTTTCTCTCCAACCTAATGATCCATGTTTTAGATCAGTGGAAGATTTTTTTTCTGCTATGGGGTTGTTGTATGACAATCCTGATAGAGTCTCTTCTGCTGAGACACAACTGAGACGTTTAAAGCAGGGGTCAGGTGATGTTGAAAATTATTGTACACACTTCAGAAGGTGGTCTTCTGAAGTGAGATGGAATGATTCGGCGTTAAAATGTTTGTTTCTTGCTGGTCTAAGTGAAAGGGTTAAGGATCTGCTGATTGCTTTCCCTGCACCTGGAAACTTGCAAGAAGCCATGCAATTAGCTATACTGGTGGACAGGAGACTGCGTGCCAGGGTTAATGATGAGAAAACTCCTGCTATGGCAGCTCCTAGTCATCAGAGGGTCTGCTCGGACGACGGAGAACCAATGGAGATTGGGGCAATGCCACTCCGCTCTCAGGAAAAAGACCGCAGGTTTTCCAAGGGATTGTGTTTTTACTGTGGTAAGGCTGACCATTTTGTTAAGAACTGCGAGCTTCTGTTAAACAAAGAAAAAAAAAAGGTCAGTTACGCCCGTATTGCTTGTTTAAACTCTAAGGGAGTATTTCTTTCAGGGAGTACCTCATTGCAGGAGGAGTTGATTGAATTTCAGGTATTTGTGGATTGTGGTTCTACACTGAATGTGATTGATAAGGGATTTTTGGAAAAACTTAAAATGGAACCTAAACCTTTGTCATCTCCTATTTCTGTGGTTGCTGTGGATAACACTCCTTTGAAATGTGTTACTCACAAGGTTTTTGAATTTCCCTTCACTATTAATGGTATTCACCAAGAGAATTTGGATTTAGCGGTATTAAATAATTTACCTTCTCCAGTAGTGTTAGGTTTGCCTTGGTTAAAACTGCACAATCCTTTACTGGACTGGTCTACTAATGAGATTAAATCTTGGAGTCCTAAGTGTTATGATAAATGTTGTAACGGTCGCATTGCTGCTGTGGAAAGAGGGGAATTACCTGTACCTATTCAGGATTTTTGGAAGGTTTTTTCAGAGGAGGAGTCGCAAATTCTACCTCCTCATAGGGACTATGATTGCACCATTGAGTTTGTTCCTGGAGCTACTCTTCCCAAGAGTCGCTTATTTAATCTTACTATCCCTGAAAGAAAAGCCTTGGAGGAATACATACAGATGAGCTTGACTGCTGGTCACATTAGACCTTCTAAGTCCCCTGTGGCTGTTGGATTTTTTCTTGTAAAAAAAAAGACGGCGGTTTACGTCCATGTCTGGACTTTCGCGAAATTAATAAAATTACCGTACGCAATTCCTACCCACTGCCGTTAATTCCTGACTTGTTTAACCAGTTAGTGGGGGCCAAGTGGTTCTCTAAAATTGATCTCCGGGGGGCATACAATTTGTTGCGAATGAAGGAGGGTGATGAATGGAAGACTGCATTTAACACTCCATTTTGAGAATCTGGTTATGCCTTTTGGTCTTACCAATGCACCAGCGTTTTTTCCGAACCTTATTAATGACATCCTGAGACCTCTGATTGGTAAGAATGTGGTAGTGTATTTGGATGACATTTTTATTTATTCGCCAGATCTGGAGTCTCATTGGCGGAGCGTACGTGAAGTATTGCAGTTATTAAGTGACAATTCACTTTTTGCTAAGCTGGAGAAATGTGAGTTCGCTGTGCAGAGAATTAGTTTTTTGGGCTACATTATCTCCAGCGAGGGCTTTGAGATGGACCCGGTGAAGGTTCAGGCTGTGCAGGAATGGCCTAGGCCTATTGGTTTAAAATCGATACAGAGATTTTTGGGTTTCGCCAATTATTACAGAAAATTCATAAAGAATTTTTCTATAATTGTTAAGCCGCTGACCATTCTCACCAGGAAAGGTTCGAATACGGTCCAGTGGACTACTGAGGCCGTTGAAGCTTTTGTGTATCTCAAGGAGAGGTTCAGTTCCGCCCCTATCCTTATGCAGCCTGATGAGACCAAACCTTTTTTGGTCGAGGTTGATGCTTCTTCGGTGGGGGTCGGTGCGGTTTTGTCTCAGGAGAACAAGGATGGGGTTCATCCCTGTGCTTTTTTTCTAAAAAAATTTCTGAAACCGAACTTAATTACAATGTTGGTAATCGGGAATTGCTGGCTATCAAACTCGCATTTGAACATTGGCGTTATTTCTTGGAAAGTGCTAACTTTCCCATTCAGGTTTTCACTGATCATAAGAATCTGATCTATCTAGATGCTGCCAAGCGCTTGAATGCCCGTCAGGCTAGGTGGGCACTGTTTTTTTTGCGGTTTAATTTTTCTGTTACTTACATCCCAGGTACTAAGAATGTTAAAGCTGATGCTTTATCTCGCAGCTTTTCTCCCATGGTTGGTGCCGAGGAGGAGGAGAGCATTTTACAGGAAGGAGTTGTGATAGCAGCATTGGACTCCGTTTTGGAAGATGGGATTCTGAAAGCCCAGGAGGATGCCCCATCTAACACTCCACATGGGAGGTTGTTTGTACCTAGAACCTTTAGGAGAGAGTTGTTTGTGGAGTATCATGAGTCTCGGTTGGCAGGTCATCCAGGAATTTCTGAGACTAAGAGACTGGTAGGTCACAGTTTTTGGTGGCCTGGGTGGCAGAAGGAAATCATTAAATGGGTGTGTCAATGTACGGTGTGTGCTAGATCAAAAGCTTCACATGCTCCTGCTGCGGGGTTGCTTTGCCCTCTGGAGGTTCCTAGTGCACCTTGGACGCATCTTGCAATGGATTTTATTACTGACCTTCCTGTGTCCGAGGGTTTCACGGTCATCTGGGTGGTCGTGGACCGTTTTAGCAAGATGTGTCACTTGGTTCCTTTCATTAAACTACCCTGCTCTAAGACACTCGCTAAGGCTTTTGTCAAGGAAATAGTCAGACTCCATGGCGTTCCCACCGACATTGTTTCTGATAGGGGACCTCAGTTTGTGGCTCATTTTTGGCGTGCCTTTTGTGACAGGTTGGGAGTCCATTTGTCATTTTCATCTGGGTATCATCCTGAGTCTAATGGACAGAGAGAAAGAAAGAACCAGGATGTTGAGCAGTTTTTACGTTGTTTTGTGGCAGACAATCAAGAGGGGTGGTCTGAGTTTCTGTCACTTGCTGAATTTGCTCTTAACAACCATACATCCTCTTCTGCTGGGTGTTCTCCGTTTTTTTGCTGTACTGGGAGACATCCGTCGTTTGGTTCGTTCTCCAATTTGGTATCGGCTGTGCCGGAGGAGGAGAATTTTTCCGGTGATTTGGAGAGAGTTTGGACTGATGTACGTTGTAACCTTCAAGAGGCTAACAAAAAGTCTAAGAAGTATTTTAACAGGAAACGTCAAGAGGTTTTGTTTAGTGTTGGTGACATGGTTTGGTTGTCCTCAAAGAATCTGCGGTTGAGGATTCCTTCTAAGAAATTAGGTCCGAAGTTTGTGGGACCATTTAAGGTGCTTCAGGTGGTTAACCAGTCTGCTGTTAGGTTGGAGGTTCCCTCCTCCTGGAAGATTAATCCGGTGTTTCATGTTTCCTTGTTGAAAAAAGCTGATGTATCGGATAGGGATGCCACTGTCACAGTTCCTCCGGTGGTGGAAGACGGTGAATATGAAATTTCTCGTATCCTGAATTCCAGAAGGCATAGAGGGAGATTGCAGTATCTCGTCGCTTGGAAAGGTTTCAGTCCTGAGGATAACTCCTGGGTAAGGGCAGATGATGTCTCTGCTCCTAGACTTATCAGAGCGTTTCACAGGAGGTTTCCTGATAGGCCTGGGCCTGGAGGATCCTCATAGAAGAGGGGGTACTGTTAGAACCCTCCTGTTAGTTTTTTTCTATTTTGTGGTCACGTGACCTGCGGCCTATTTATTCCAGCTCCGCCCTTCTGGCTTTGCTGGACTTCAGTGTTACTTTGACTCTTAATCTAGCCAGGTGCTTTGTACCTATCTCTATAGTTTGCTTGGTCCTTGGACCTCTAAGTATTTTTGTCTGTTGTCTTTTTGCTCCGCTACAACTTCTGCTAGGAGGTGTCCAATTTTGTCCCAGTCCCTAGTACTTTTAGGGACCCCTCCCTTATATCTATAGGTCTGCGTTCAGACTAGCTGAGGACAAAGGCGGGTCTGTTCACAAGGAACAGGTTGCCCGCTGCATCGTAGGGAATCAGCTTAGTCCTATTGTAGGGACAGTTTTCCTATCTTTCCTTAGTTCTTGTAGCAGATCATAACAGTCATAACTTTCTGGAAGACCACTTAATAGTAGTGCAGCAACATGAAAGTCTCTAATTTATTCTCCAATGCCCTTGAGACGCTCCACAATCTCTAGGGTGTTTCTTATATAGTCCTGCATATTCTGCCCATCGCTTAGCTTACACTGATACCGTTTTCTCATGAGATAAAGATTATTGCTGAGATTTGATCTTTCATACACTTTCAGTAATTCATCCCACATCTCTTTTGCAGTCGCACATTTACATATATGCACAATCTGATCATCATACACTGAGGGCGATAGTGCTTTGTGCTTTATGATCCTTCTCTAGCCAATCATCTGGTAATGGATGAGGCACTTGTTCCTGCATATTTTTCCACGCACCTTCTCTTATGAGCAGCATTTTCACCTTAAATTTCCAAGATTAATAATTCTTATTAGTGAGACTTTGCACTGAGAACTTGCAGTGATCCCTGCTTGTGGACATCTTCTCTGTTGCTCTGTGCTGCTTTTGCTTTGGACTTCTGTTTCTGTATTACTCTTCAGTGTAACTCCTGTGGTTCTGTGTCACTCTGGGGTTCTGTGTCACGCTGGGCCCATAACTTGTTGGCAGCGGATCATTCAGGATACTCTCAAAGTGTGTTGACAACAGAACAAAGCTTTAATTAGCTATAAACAGGTACAGATATGATAGGCTTTGTGGAATCAGGAATATACATATCTTAAGTGTCTCTGTGCAGCATCAGCGGCTGCTTCTCCTCTCATGCACAGACACAGGAAACTGAACACAGTCACATGGTCTTTTCTGTGTGTGAGCCTCTGGGAGTTTTTTTTTTTTAACTTTATAGACAATACACAAACCTAGCAATAGAACATTTACATACACAAGAATGGAGTTGTTGCACTAAACATATTCCAACACTTATCTTTTAAAAGGATAAACATTACAATGATATTAATAATTTGGGGTGTGGGTTGTGGTTTCTGATAGGTTCTCTTTAACACATAGTATAACTTTTCCAAAGGCTATGCTACCAATATTTCACGAGAACCTTGAGATGATTGGTTGTTATTTTTGGTGACTGTTTTATAAAATAGCGATCATTATAGAGCTGGGATTTACTATGTAATTTAAAGGTATGCACCATGCTGACATATGTGTGCAAAGATAGAGCACTTCATATTCCACTTCATTAAAGTATATATGAGGGCACTTTGGTTTTTCTGATATATCAAATTGCAGTAAGTGCGTCATTCCTACCTATGCTTACTGTAAAGTTACATCATGCTTCCTAAAATGAGGTATAACCTTTAGTAACCTGCATTTATAGCAACTGCCTATTAGTACAGTCACTATCTTTACAATAAGGGGATGATTCAGGTAATGCATAGATTTGACAACTCTCCCGAAAAGGGGAGATCTCCCATTCTGCTGCCGAGCCAACAAGCCACTGAGGATCAGCCAACACTATGTATGTGGGAGTTCTAGCTATCACTTTTATAGGTGTACTTCAGCTTTTATTTATCTAGGAGCATATTGAGTGGCACTATTAATAGGGATACTATTGCTAGCACTTGATAAAAGGATCTTTCTATGCCATAATCCCATTCAGCAGTAAGTTTAGAATATATAAAGTTTAATGATTGTTTTGGTCTCACTAATACACAAGGATAATGCTCACAGTGATATGACAGTACATAGATAATATACACAATGCAGGCATAGAGCACACAATGATGTTACAGTTCAGTGGTTCATTGATAATGCATAGTGATGTCACAGTAAAGCGTGTATCAATGCCAGGTGGGCTAGGGATAAATCCTAGCTCTGCAGGCTCTAGTTAGGTGCACCTGGCTAGCTCTGCATACAAACAGGCTAGGTGTTCATCTATGTCAGTAAGCTGGGGGAAGCTGACCAGACTGGATGTGTGTTGGATCTAAAGAGAGGGACAAGTCAGAATCTGTATGGGAAGGGTCTGCACAGGCCGTGTGCACCAAACTAAGTATCAGTGGTTGCTATGGACAATAGCAGTTTTGTTTGACCGAACTGGGACTAGCTCAGCGGTGTCTGAAGTAGTAAGGGTCTATACTGTTTAGTTAGCGCCTGGACATGGCTACGGATTTATGCTTATGATTTTGGTTTTTGGTGCTGTGCATCAAAACCATGTGACTGTGTGAATGCCTCCAAATACCAGAGAGACTGAACCTGTACAATTGGTGAATAAAATGCAGGTGTGAAGTCCCAAATGGTACAGGTGATTGCACAGTGAAGATTGAATGTCCTGGGTAAAGTCAGCTACAGCATTGCATACACAGTCTGAAAGCATGGAGGAGCTTGCTAAGAAATTGGTCCAGGTGCAACAGCACCAGCAGCAGATCCAACAGGAAACCAACAAACAGTTACAACAGCAGCAGGAATTGCGGCAGCAATTACAACAGTAGCAGCAGCTACAGCCGGTTCAGCAGCATCAGCAGCAGATGAGTCTCCCAGGAAATTGCCCAGGCCATGGAGACAACACCTCCCACACCTCCCACCCGCCAAAGTGAGGAAACCCTTTTAAGGCTAACAGTGCGGGATACTTTGCAGAAAATGACTCTGGAGGATGACATCAAAGCTATCCTCGATAGCATAGCAGACAGGGAGAAACTGCCACCAGAGCAATGGGCAGAGGTCCTAGCTCCGTACCTTACTGGGGAACCGCAGAAAGTGAACTATGACCTTGCCCTGCAGGATATCAAGGAGTACCACAAGCTGAAGGCGGAGATTATGGCACTTTTGGGCATCACCCTGGCAGTCTGAGCACCTCTGGCGTTGCCAAAGGAACAAACCTCCCTGTTCCCATATGTTTGACCTGTTACAACTAGGTGCAAAAATGGCTGCAGAATGAGACATGCTCTCTGGCATAGATGGTGGAAATATTGGTAGTGGACTGATTTATCCACTCACTACCTAAATCCATGCAAAACTGGTTTGTCCAAGCAGATCCCCATAATGCAGATGACCTCCTAAGCCTTGTGGAAAGATAGTTGGCCATAGAAAAGTCCCAGAGCAATCAAGGCAGCCTGAGGTCACCTGTCTGGGATACAAAAAATGAAGGGCCCAAGACCAATTCTGATCTGCCCAAAGAGCCAGGAGGGGTCAGAGCCAGGTTCAAGGGGTACATCTCGTAACATTGTCTGTTGAAGGTGTCGTGCCTCAGGTCATATATCAACCAACTGTCCCCTGACCTCAGAATCAATGGACTGCTCTGATGAAGCCTACAAAAAATGGAGTATAAAACCCTCAAAAGCAATTATAAGTATATAAGACAAACTGAAGGCCTAAGTAGCAAAGAAAGAAGGCAGCCCCCCGAGGAAGCTACGCGAAACGCGCGTCGGGGCTGAAGTCTGGCTGGGTGGTAACCGGTGTCCCTATGGGTAAGTCTCTCACTGTATCCATTGTCTTAGTATGGCCGCCTGGACTTCTTTCTTTGCTACTTAGGCCTTCAGTTCATAATATATGACCCTCTTGTGCTTGCACTGTTGATGTATTTTATTGATTGTGCTATCCTAAATGTAAGACTGGTCAACTTCTATCCCATGGGGGACCCACCCATATTTGCCATTTCTGCGTTGTGTTTTCCCTACCCCATCTGATCTCTTGTTATATATGATACATGTAATTTTAATTTTTCTATAAATAAAAATTTTCTTATATACTTATAATTGCTTTTGAGGGTTTTATACTCCATTTTTTGTAGGCTTCATGTTTGTTAGGGAGTACCCTGACCATTTATTATGTCATTGTACTATGGTGTTCGGTCCATTTTTCTCTATCAATGGACTGCTCTGTAGGCTGGCATTACTCTGACTTCCCCTACTTTGCCTGCAGTGCAGTTCTTCATCCTGATGACGGGCCTCAGGAATGCCAACTGACTGTGAATGGTGTCCAATTAATGAGACTCCCAGGTTCAGGGAATTTGGTGACCCTGGTAAGAGTCACACTTCCACATGTGCTAGTCACTGGGAAAGGGTTGGGGGTAAGGTGTATTCATGGAGATGCCAAGAACTATCCCATGGCCCAGGTCAACATACACATAGACTGTGGTTCCATGTTCAACCAAGTTGGAGTGGTCAATGATTTGTTGCATGCTATTGTTAACGGTCAAGATTTTCTATTGTTCTGGTACTTGTGGGCTAAATTTGTAGTACCCAGTAGTCTGGTATGCCATCAGGAGTTGGATATGGTAACAAGATTACTAGATGTAAACAGTGAATCTTTCACTTACTGGCTAGAGAGAATGATGAGGTAGCATCCCCTGAAGCCAATGTCCCTGACCTGGAGGAGTTCCAGGACAACTTTTAGACTGCCCATCTCAGAGACTTTATGGTGTGAGGGGTTGGTACTCACTCAGCCACTTTCAAGGTATTCACAGGAGCCAGTTTCTTTAAAAATGTCCAAGGTGGGTTTATTCGGACTTCACAAACCGCAGGAGAAATTAAACATAGCCTTGTCCGGCAAAAAGTAACAAAACAAGAAAAAACAGTCCATACAGTGCTGTGGGTTCGCCCGCCACTAGTCAGTGTCCTGTAGCACAGACACACTGGAGGTCTCCACACCTCCAGCCACAGACACTGAATGAGACACTCGGTCTCCATTTTATACACACGCCCTGGGGTGGGGATATGTGAGCAGCCAATCCCACCCGTCTCTTATGACTGCTCATAAAAAACGGCCCTGATACACCCAATTAACCCTCTTAGCACTATGTGTGCTGGAGCATGCTTTCCCGGTTTTACATCACTGAAGCTGCCAACCTCAGCGATACATATCTCCAGTCAAGGGCATGTCCAGCAGCCATTTTACATATCCCCCCTCTGCTCAAAGCCAGGGGGCTTGTCACCTTCTGCTAACATACAGTGGACCCTCGACAAAACATCAGCATTGCCATGCAGTTTCCCAGTCCTATGCCCTACATGGAAGCTAAATTCCTGGAGGGCTAGGAACCACCTGGTCATTCGTTCATTGTTCCCCTTCTTCTCTCTCATCCACCTTAGTGGGGCATGGTCTGATGCCTAAGAGGTAGTATTTTAGAGTGTCCAATGCCCACTTGATGGCCAAATATTCCTTCTCCACTATGGAGTAATTCTTCTCACAAGATGTCAGCTTCTGGCTTAGATACATTATGGGGTGCTCTTCCCCGTTCACCTCTTGTGATAGGACAGCACCCAGTCCGATATCTGACTCGTCATCTGGACCACAAACTCCTTTGAGAAATCTGGTGCCACCAGCACTGGCTGTTTACACAGTGCCTGCTTTAGCTCCTGGAAAGCCGTCTCAGCTTCTGGAGACCACTTAACCATAGCCGACTTTGTCCCTTTCAGGAGGTCTGTCAAAGGGGCGGCTATTATGGCGACGTTAGAGATGAACTGGCGGTAGTAGCCCACGATGCCCAGGAAGCCTCTGACCTGTTTTTTTGAGAGGTTGTGGCCAACCCTGGATCGCTTCAATTTTATTTATTTGGGACTTTATCACGCCCCTGCCTACAACATAACCCAAATATCTTGCTTCCTCCATGCCCATGGCACATTTCTTCGGGTTGATGGAAAACCCCGCCTTCCGTAGAGCATTGAATATCACCTGGACTTTGCTTAAATGGCTTCCCCTATCCTGGCTGTAGATCACGATATCATGCAGGTAAGATGCTGCATACTTCTTGTGGGGAGCTAGGATCCGGTCCATGGCTCTCTGGAAGGTAGCTGGAGCTTCTTGCAACCCAAATGGTATCCTGGTGTATTGGAAACACCCATCCGGTGTTGCAAAGGCCATCTTCTCCTTGGACTCTTGGGACATGGGAATTTGTCAATACCCTTTTGTAGTGTCAAGGGTGGTAATGTACCTGGCTGACCCTAGCCTTTCAATCAGTTCATCTACCCTGGGCATTGGGTACGAATCGAACTTAGAGACCTCATTTAGTTTCCTATAGTCATTGCAGAACTGTCATTTTCCATCTGGTTTCGGCACCAAGACTATGGGACTGGACCAGCCACTCTTGGACTCTTCAATGACACCTAGACTCAGCATGCGCTTCACCTCCTTCGAGATTACCTCTCGGCGGGCTTCAGGAATCCAATATGGCTTTAGGGTCATTCGGACATGAGGCTCCATAAGCACCTCATGTTCTACGATCTTTGTACACCCCGGTAGATCCGAGAACAGGTCCTTGTTCCGTTGCAGCAACTCTTGGCATTGTTGCTTCTGGGCATGTGACAGCGATTCTGCCACCTTGACGACTCCCACGTCAGCTTCCGACTTCGCCACCAAACACGGAGCTTCCATGAGCTCCTTATCTCGCTATGGCTTTATCAGGTTGATGTGGTACACCTGGTAGGGCTTCCTTCTCCCAGGTTGGTGGACCCCATAGTTGACATTGCCAACCTTTTCAACAACTTCATAGGGGCTCTGCCACTTGGCTAGGAATTTGCTCTCCACCGTAGGTACCAGTACAAGTACCCAATCCCCAGGGTTGAAGTGTCCCACACTCACCGATCTATTGTACACCCTCAACGGTGCCTCTTGTGCTTTGAGGTGTTCTTTCACAATGGGCATCACCTCTGCAATCCTCTCTTGCATCTGGGCCATGTGTTAGATTACACTCCGGTAGGGTGTAGACTCCACCTCCCAGGTCTCCTTTGCTATGTCCAGGAGTCCGTAGGGGTGTCGGCCATGTAACAGTTCAAACGGGGAGAATCCAGTAGAGGCCTGTGGGACTTCTCTAATGAAAACAGAAGGTACGGCAGTAGGCAATCCCAGTCCCGGCCGTCTTTCTCCACGACCTCCTTCAACATAGCCTTCAAGCTTTTATTAAACCGCTACACCAAGCCATCTGTCTATGGGTGGTAGACTGAGGTCCTGAGTTGTGTGATTTGCAGGCTCCTGCACAACTCCCTCATCACATTTGACATAAACGGAGTGGCTTGGTCCATTAGAATCTCTTTGGGCAACCCGGTCCTGAAAAAGATATGGACCAACTCCCGGGCTATACACTTTTAGGACGAGATTTGTAGTGGCACGGCCTCCAGATACCGGCTAGCATAGTCCAGTAACACGAGGATATACTGATGTCCTCTGGTGGACTTGACCAAGGGTCCCACTAGATCCATGGCGATGCGCTCGAACGAGATCTCAATGACAGGCAGAGGCACTAAAGGGCTACGGAAGTGAGCCACCGGGGAGGTCAGCTGACAGGTGGAACACGACCTACAATAATTCACTATCTCTCTGTGACACCCGGTCCAGTAGAACCTATGGAGGATCCTTCCTTGGGTTTTTTCTACCCCCAGATGACCACCTAAGACATGTGCATGGACCATATCTAACACCCTGCACCTGTACGGCCCTGGTACTAGTAACTTCTTGATTACCTCCCCTCTGAGCTAAGTCCCCCAGACACCTCCAGCTCAGAGATGTTGGCCTCCAGGGATGCTGCTTCATCCTCATCCCCAACAAGCACACAAAAGGGAAACTGGTCGGCTGCGGCCTGAGATGAGGTTTCTTCAGGGCCGACTTGGTTGTTGCCCGGACAACCTGGCTTCCTCCCACAAGTCCCAAAACAAGGCAAAGTCCCGCCCTATTATCACAGAGTGCAACAAGTCCTTGACTACGCCGACCTCATGGGATTCGGTGCCACAGTTTGTGTCTATGACCACTCGGGCCACAGGGTAGTCCTTAGCGTCCCCATCGGTAGAATGGATGCCGACCTTTTACCCCAGAACCAGCTGATGAGGAACTGTGGCCCTTTCTAGGGTTACTAAACTCTCCGAGTCTAGCAGAGTAGTCACTTGCATACCAATTACCGACACGAGGCATGCCTGCGGTCCCTCGCCTGGTTGAGGGACAGCATTGCAGGCAGGATATGTAAAATATGAGCAACGCCGTCTTGCGCTGCAGTCCATTGGCTCAGTTGTCATGGGGCACCGGGCAGCTATGTGACCTGGGGAGTGACATCGCCAACATACTATGTTAAGAGGCGGGACCTTTGGTAGCAACTTAGACAACTCCTGGGCTCTAGGTCACCCCCCAGATGTGGCTCTAGTTCCCCTCTTTTGGGTGTCCACCCCCTTTTGGGAACCCCAGTATCGAGACGCTATGACCCCGGGCTTTCCCAAGGAACTTTCCACCGCCTGGTACCTTTCCACCAACCCCACCAGATCACTGGCATTATGGGAATCTCCCTGGGCAACCCAGGCTTGCACCGATCTCGGAAGGGAGTGGATGAACCTGTCCATGACAGCCCTTTCCACCATCTGTGCTGGAGAGGAGGATTCAGGTTGCAACTACTTTTGAACCAGGTGCAGGAGGTGGAACATCTGGGACCGGGGAGGTTTATCAGTTTATCACTGCAATAGGCCCAGCGGTACACCCGTTGCGTCCTGACAGTCAGAGTCACTCCCAAGCGTGCCAAAATTTCTGTTTTTAATTTGGCGTACTCATTTGCATCCTGCAGGGCCAAGTCATACTAGGCTTTCTGCGGCTCGCCCGTTAAATATGGCGCCAGCACCTCCGCCCACTGCAATCTCTCCCGCTCCGCCACCCTCTCAAAAAACGTCAGGAACGCCTAAATGTCATTGCCCGGGCTCATCTTTTGCAAGGCTCTCCTTACCATCTTTCTGACGTGCGAATCATCACCTGGAATTGGGGGAGGGGCGGCCTCTCTGCTGCGAACTTCCCCTGCTAGAAGTTCCATCTGCCGTTGTTGCTGCTGAATCTGCAGCATCAGGAGTTCATTAGTCTCTTGCTGCATCTGTTACTGCTCCCGGTGCTGCTGTTGAAGGCTCTGCTGGCTCTGCAAGTGCTGCTGTTGTTGTCTTTGCAGTAGGTGTTTGAGTAGCTCCTCCATGGTACTGGACATCTCTGGCTGGCTTGCGGCCTTTACCCAGGGCATCCACTAATCTATGTGGCAAGTACACGATTTCCTGGAATCTTGCCTGCACTTCTAGCACCAATTGTAAGGGGTTGGTACTCACTCAGCCGCTTTCAAGGTAGTCACAGGAGCCAGTTTCTTTAAAAATGTCCAAGGTGGGTTTATTCGGACTTCATAAACCATACTCTCCAGGTAAATGAAAAATAGCCTTGTCCAGCACAAAGTAACAAAACAAGAAAAAAACAGTTCATACAGTGCTGTGGGTTCGCCCGCTACTAGTCAGTGTCCTGTAGCACAGACGCACTGGAGGTCTCCACACCTCCAGCCACAGACACTGAATGAGACACTCGGTCTCTATTTTATACACACGCCCTTGGGTGGGGATATGTGAGCAGCCAATCCCAACCGTCTCTTATGACTGCTCATAATAAATGGCCCTGATACGCCCAATTAACCCTCTTAGCACTATGTGTGTTGGAGCATGTTTTCCCGGTTTTACATCACTGAAGCTGCCAACCTCAGCGATACATATCTCCCATCAAGGACATGTCCGGCAGCCATCTTACAATGGTAAAAGGTACACTAGAAAATTTAAGGGTGTTAAATGTTGTTCCCAGGGGAACCAATAATTTTCCACAATTGGCCAGGCATAAGGATCAGTTGTGTCGACCAAAGTGAGGGGCCAGGTAAGAGCACCTCCTCAAGGCCCAAGGCACAATACAGGGGGTGTAATCGGTTGGCTCAGGTGAGACAATTTAAACCTGGGGATTGGGTACTTGTGTTATGGCCTACAGGAGAGAGCAAGTTCTTAAGTGGCAGGGACCCTTTAAGATGGTGGAAAAGGTGGGAGAGATCAACTATAAAGTACAGCGACCAGAGTAAAGGAAGAACTTTCCCATATATTATGGCAGCATGCTAAAACCCTGGAAGGATATGAACCCTCTAGAAACCCCTTGCTTGTTAGTCCAGTTAGAAACCAATGTTCCAGATTTCAAAGTAGCAGGAAATTTGTCACTTCCCAAAGACAAACGGATGGAAATTGGTACCCAAAAATAGATGCAGGTTCTTTGGAGTTACTAGGTCATCAAACATGAGCCTCCTGCTCTGGTCAATTTAAACCTCCGTAGAATTCCTGAGCTTCCTCCGGCCGCAGGTATTCAGCATACTGATAGCCAGGGAGCAGGCACAGTGACTGAGCAGTGTCGGTCACTGACACCTCTCATCCATCTCTCTGCGTCCACCCCAGTTGTTGCTCCCTCCCCGCAATCAATTTTATTTGTGTGTATAAGACGTGAATACAATTGATGTGAGAGCCACCCAGGACAGGAGAAGAGGAGCTGTAATTAGCTCTCTGCTCTGCCGAGAACTCCATGAGAATGCAAACATGGAGCTGTGAGGGACATCAAACCTGGGCCTGTGGGGTACATCAAACCTGGGGCTGTGGGGGACATCAAACTATGGGCTGTGGAGGACCTCAGCCTTGGGCTGTGGTGGACCTCAAACATGGAGCTGTGGGTGTGGAGGCCGTCAAACGTAAGGCTGTAGGGGACATCAAATTTGGAGCTGTGGTGGATATCAAACTTGGGGGTGTGGTGGACATCAAACTTGGAGCTGTGGGGGACATCAAACGTGGGGCTGTGGGGGACATCAAACGTGGGGCTGTGGTGGACATCAAACGTGGGGCTGTGGAGACATCAAACGTGGGACTGTTTTGGACATCACACCTTGGGCAGTGGGGACATCAAATGAGGGGTTGTGGTGCACATGAAACGTGGGGCTGTCGTGAGCATCAAACGTGGGACTGTAGGAGACAACAAACAAGGGGCTGTGGTGAATATCAAACATAGGGCTCTGATTGACATCAAACATGGGGCTGTGGAGGACATGAAATGTGGGCCTCTGGGGGACATCATATGAGAGGCTTTTGGGAGCTATCAAACATGGGGTTGTAGGGGGCATCAAATGTGGGGCTGTGGAGGGCACCACAACAGGGGCCGTGGGGGACATCACATGAGGTGCTGCTTGGAACATCAGAGTATATGAGGGACTGTGGTGACCATACTGTATATGGGGATGTGGGGGACTTTGTACTGGGGGCTGTGTTGTCCATACTGTAAAGGGTGTTGTGGGGTGGGGGACATTATAGTAGGGGTTGTGAAGACCATATTGTACATGGGGTTGTGGGGGCATTATACTGGGAGCTGTGGTGCTGATACTGTATAGGGTGCTGTGGGGTGGGGGATATTGTACTGGGGATTGTGGTGACCATACTGCATAGGGAGCTGTGGTGAATATCATACTGTGTGGTTGCTGTGGGGGACATTATACTATATACTAGATGGTGGCCCGATTCTAACGCATCGGGTATTCCAGAATATGGGTCGCGTATTAGAACGTTGTCTAATACGAACATCGATGTCAGCCATTTTGCAAACGGATACAGTCCCGCCACATGTTGGTGCAGGAAGTTGCAATTGCTGTGGATTGGAGAAGAAGGTTTGAGGAATTGTGCCAAATTCGAATATTTAACATAACTACCTTATTTAAGGAGAAAAAAAATAGGAGGCATTACTTATTGACTGACCCTCGTACTATTGTTGGCTGTGGTGTTCTATTTATGTACTGATGATGATTTTGGGTTCGTATGAATACATCACCAGAATCATCAGAAGTCATGAATACAGTACCAGAACAACCATCACTACATGAATACATTCCTAGAACCAACATCAGTACATGAATACATCACCAGAACCACCATCAGTTTTGTGCAGCTGTATTTGTCGCCTGATGGATACAAAAAGCATCATTCGTATCCCTTTATCTACAGTATAATGGGATCTGTTTAGTTTTCATTAGGGTATCCGCCAAATGCTGGACATCTTAGTTAAAACCATACAGCCCCCATTATAATTAAACTATATAAGTTTCCATGACTATCCTTGGGTCTGACATATAAAATATAGGATGTCAGGGATGAATATCGCTTTTTGTCCAATGTATTGTGTAAATGGTCCACGAACAATGAATGATTCTATGTCTAACTTTGAAATTGCACCCCTAAAGCGTACCACTTTTTTTTCTAACTTTTTCTGGGGTGGAGTGCATTTGGGGTCCAGTTACCTTAGTCTCTGACCCATTAATTTGCTTCAGGGCGAGGGAGGCGTGCCACTTGCTTCAACTGCCTAGGGCACCAAAGTACCCTGTCTCGGCCCTGTTTCACAGTGCAATGATAATGTACACAGTGATGTCACAGTACAGGGATAACAAACAGTGATGTCATAGTGACATATATGCATTGTCTACTTAGCGATGTTACAGCACAATAATAATTCTGCACACAAAAAGGTGAACACTATGGTATCACAGAACAAGAACAAAACAGACATTGATTTTATTGCTGGTATAAAGAACAGATCATGTCACAGTACATGAATAAAGCACAAAGTAATACAGACAAGTGATAACACATAAGGAAATTGCAGAAAGACAAACTCCATGCAGCCCCTTTGGACAGCATCAATCCAATAGTCTACTGTACAATGACTCCTCTACGTTGTGTACAAGAACAGTATCACCACATGCCCATTGAGATGTATAGAAGCTGTAATGAGGATTTATGTGATTCTGAATGTGTTCATGAAACCTTTTTGTCATATGATGGGCAATGTGGCTGTCATCACATAGGAGGGGGGCACTGTGCCCATTGTTTTGTATGGGGGAGCATACTGTAGCTATTACTATTAAAGAGGTGCCCACTGTGGTTGTCACTATGACATGCAGGGAATATTACGAAAAAAAGTGTCAGTTTTTGAGAATATATCTTCCATAGGCATACAGTGACGCATCAGACTCTATGAATTATTAAGCTTTTCAAGGTAGGCAGTTGGAAATCAGTGATATAATAATAGACTGTAGAACTGCAAGTGCACACTAGGTGGCAGCATAGCGATAGATATTCCATTTTAATTGATCGCTGTAGTTAGTATATAATATCATGATGGAATTACCTAGCTAGCAATGTCATCTCATATATATCTTTCTAGTTGAAAGGGAATCTGTCAGAAAGATCAACCCTCCTAAGCCGTCTATATGGGCATGTAGATCATAGGAAGGCGAATAAAATGATAATTTGATATCTGTGATCCGATATCCTA
Source organism: Phyllobates terribilis (assembly GCF_046119375.1). Classification (NCBI taxonomy): domain Eukaryota; kingdom Metazoa; phylum Chordata; class Amphibia; order Anura; family Dendrobatidae; genus Phyllobates; species Phyllobates terribilis. The sequence goes on along the minus strand of NW_027362762.1, from coordinate 933,891,718 downwards.
TTCCCAATAAATCCATGTTTTTCTTAATATGTAAATAAGCTGTTAAGATCTATGGGAAAGACATAGACCTCCCCGAGAATCTGCCTCTAGAGCTTATTTTACATGAAAGTGGAAGTTACCAGTGTGAGACATGTAATGACTGACAGTCTCCTCTCCTGATCTGCATGTCTCACACTGGTAACTCCCCCTTTCATTTAAAAAAATCTCTAGAGGATTGTGGATTACTCTGGAATAAAACAACGGATCACAGATATTAAGGTATCATTTTATTCAGCTTCCTATGACCTACATTCTCATATAGACTACTTAGAAGGGTTGATCCTACTTACAGATTTTCCCATCTCAGACATTTATGGCATATTCACAGGGCATACCAAATATTATCTCATAGATACTGATCCCATCTCTGGTGCTTCTATCTATTTCAATAAATAAATGTGGTCTTGTGTTGTTTCAATGGAGAGGTAGACGCACGTGATGTGAATACAGCCAAGAACACTTCCTCGGCCACCTCTCTGTTCTCTCAAAGGTGAGATCAGCATTTATCAGGCATTCATGGCATATCCTGTGGATCTTACCATTATAAAATGTTAGCTCTTATGTGCAGGGTCCTCTCTTCTGTAGAGTGTCATCTCTTATGGGCAGGGTCTTCTCTCCTGTAGAGTGTCAGCTCTTATGGGCAGGGTCTTCTCTCCTGTAGAGTGTCAGCTCTTATGGGCAGGGTCCTCTCTCCTGTAGAGTGTCAGCTCTTATGTGCAGGGTCCTCTCTCCTGTAGAGTGTCAGCTCTTATGTGTAGGGTCCTCTCTCCTGTAGAGTGTCAGCTCTTATGTGCAGGGTCCTCTCTCCTGTAGAGTGTCAGCTCTTATGTGTAGGGTCCTCTCTCCTGTAGCATGTCAGCTCTTATTGGCAGGGTCCTCTCTCCTGTAGAGTGTCAGCTCTTATGTGCAGGGTCCTCTCTCCTGTAGAGTGTCAGCTCTTATGGGCAGGGTCCTCTCTCCTGTAGAGTGTCAGCTCTTATGTGTAAGGTCCTCTGTCCTGTAGAGTGTCAGCTCTTATGTGTAGGGTCCTGTCCTCTCTCCTGTAGAGTGCCAGATCTTATGGGCAGGGTCCTCTCTCCTGTAGAGTGCCAGATCTTATGGGCAGGGTCCTCTCTCCTGTAGAGTGTCAGCTCTTATGGGTTGGGTCCTCTCTCCTGTAGAGTGTCAGCTCTTATGTGTAGGGTCCTGTCCTCTCTCCTGTAGAGTGCCAGATCTTATGGGCAGGGTCCTCTCTCCTGTAGAGTGTCAGCTCTTATGGGTTGGGTCCTCTCTCCTGTTGAGTGTCAGCTCTTATGGGCAGAGTCCTCTCTCTGGTAGAGTGTCAGCTCTTATGGGCAGGGTCCTCTCTCCTGTAGAGTGTCAGCTCTTATGGGCAGAGTCCTCTCTCTGGTAGAGTGTCAGCTGTTATGGGCAGGGTCCTCTCTCCTGTAGAGTGTCAGCTCTTATGTGCAGGGTCCTCTTGACGTGCCCCCTGGGCCGTGGGGTACTCGGCAGCCGGTATGGGGAATATCACGGTGGCTGGCCCGGTCCGTGACCCAGTACGGTCAGTAAAAAGGGGGATATTTATAGGGGATTTAGAATAATATTCGTGACGCCACCTGTGGAACGCGGCAAAGAGGTGCCGTCGCTGCGGAGCAGTCCTCTGGAGCTGGTGTTACGGCAGCAGGGATGGTGTGGCTCTCCACAGGTAGAGCTAGCTCCAGGGCAGTGTAGGGGTAGATGGTGGATGCTGGGGAGAGGGGACCTGCCTGGAACAGGGTCTAGCTCCCTTGATGTTTCTCTCACCCGTGTGCTTGGCGGCGAGGGCTTTCCCACTGGTTACCACGATCCCTGGACGCTGGGGCCTTCGTGATACCTAGTCCTCTGAGTGTGCGATATTCACGGGTGGACTGAGGGATCTGAAATCCTCCTCAGTATGCCGGATTCCCTACTGGGCATAGAGATCCCAATAGGCTCGGGCCCGGTGCCTGGCTTGCATCAGGGGATGAACCCTCTGTGGTTTCTCTGTCCCTCATGGCTCTTCTCTTCTCCTTGCCTTCTAGCCCACTCTAGGCTCTCACTGGCCAGACTAGCCCGCAGCTTGGGCCTAGCCTGGCTTTCAGCCACACAGATTTCAGCTTGTGTGGTGCTGCAGCATCATATCACACTGACTGCTTCCCACTGACTGACTTCCTGAACTCCACCCCCTAGTATATATATACCTGACAGGGCTCCATCTAGTGAACTTGGGTGGAGGTGTCTGCATGTATTGAGGCCACTGGGGAGAATCCATCTGTGCAACACCCAGGAGTTCTGTGACAGGCTGCAGCCGCAGGGCGTCACACTCTCTCCTGTAGAGTGTCAGCTCTTATGTGCTGAGTCTTCTCTCCTGTAGCGTGTCAGCTCTTATGGGAAGGGTCCTCTCTCCTGTAAATTGTCAGCTCTTATGGGTAGGGTCCTCTCTCCTGTAGAGTGTCAGCTCTTATGTGCAGGGCCCTCTCTCCTGTAGTGTCAGATCTTATGTGCAGGGTCTTCTCTCCTGTAGAGTGTCAGCTCTTATGTGCAGGGTCCTCTCTCCTGTAGAGTGTCAGCTCTTATGCGTAGGGTCTTCTCTCCTGTAGAGTGTCAGCTCTTATGGGCAGGGTCTTCTCTCGTGTAGAGTGTCAGCTCTTATGGGCAGGGTCTTCTCTCCTGTAGAGTGTCAGCTCTTATGTGCAGGGTCCTCTCTCCTCTAGAGTGTCAGCTCTTATGCGTAGGGTCTTCTCTCCTGTAGAGTGTCAGCTCTTATGGGCAGGGTCTTCTCTTGTGTAGAGTGTCAGCTCTTATGGGCAGGGTCTTCTCTCCTGTAGAGTGTCAGCTCTTATGTGCAGGGTCCTCTCTCCTGTAGAGTGTCAGCTCTTATGCGTAGGGTCTTCTCTCCTGTAGAGTGTCAGCTCTTATGGGCAGGGTCTTCTCTCCTGTAGAGTGTCAGCTCTTATGTGCAGGGTCCTCTCTCCTGTAGAGTGTCAGCTCTTATGCGTAGGGTCTTCTCTCCTGTAGAGTGTCAGCTCTTATGGGCAGGGTCTTCTCTCGTGTAGAGTGTCAGCTCTTATGGGCAGCGTCTTCTCTCCTGTAGAGTGTCAGCTCTTATGTGTAGGGTCTTCTCTCCTGTAGAGTATCAGCTCTTTTGGGCAGGGTCCTCTCTCCTGTAGAGTGTCAGCTTTTATGAGCAGGATCCTCTCTCCTGTAGAGTGTCAGCTCTTATGGGCAGGGTCCTCTCTTCTGTAGAGTGTCAGCTCTTATGGGCAGGGTCCTCTCTTCTGTAGAGTGTCAGCTCTTATGTGCAGGGTCCTGTCTCCTGTAGAGTGTCAGCTCTATGTGCAGGGTCCTCTCTCCTGTAGAGTGTCAGTTCTTATGGGTAGGGTCCTCTCTTCTGTAGAGTGTCAGCTCTTATGTGCAGGGTCCTCTCTTCTGTAGAGTGTCAGCTCTTATGTGCAGGGTCCTCTCTCCTGTAGAGTGTCAGCTCTTATGGGTAGGGTCCTCTCTCCTGTAGAGTGTCAGTTCTTATGGGTAGGGTGAGGCAGTATGTGAATAATAGACAAAAGTTATTTAGGGCTGGTTTCCCTTCATTGTGTGTCAGATACGGAGGGCCTGTGTCAGATGCGGAGGGCCTGTGTCAGATGCGGAGGGCCTGTGTCAGATGCGGAGGGCCTATATCAGATGCGGAGGGCCTGTGTCAGTTTCAGAGGGCCTGTATGTGTCAGTTGCATAGGACCTACTGTATGTCAGTTGCAGATTGCCTGTGTCAGTTGCAGGGGCCTGTGTCAGTTGTAGAGGTCCTGTGTCAGTTGCACATGGCCTGTTTCAGTTGCAGCGGGCCTGTGTCAGCTGCAGAGGTCCTGTGTCAGTTGCATAGGGCCTGTGTCAGTTGCAGATGGCCTGTGTCAGTTGCAGAGGGTCTGTGTCAATTGCAGACGGCCTGTGTCAGATGCAGAGGACTTGTGGCCGATGCAGAGAACCTGTGTCAGATGTAGAGGACTTGTGTCAGATGCAGAACGCTTGTGTCTCAGTTGCAGAAGAAGACAAAGAAAAATACCAGCTCACCCTCTGTTACTTGTTTCGAATGTAAAAACATTCTTAGACTTGGTATGAATGAGTCATTCATACCAAGTCTAAGAATGTTTTTACATTCGAAACGCGTCTGGTAGTTACAAATATTAATTGCTCCCTATGTTTCCCTTTACTGTGGAGTATATCTCCATCATTTTGTTGACCTTATCTCTTGCATTTTAACCATGAAAGAAATAAAGTATTCACATATTTTTAATTAACCTTGGCTTCCTGGCCGCTGGATCAGTCAGAAGCGTAGCTAAGGTTTTGGTTTAGGGGTGGGCGAAACTTCTGAGTGGGCCCCTAACCAGGTAACCCTGATTACAAAAATAGTGGTGCACTCAGATAGTGGATGTAGGAGAACCTCAGCAGATGACTGGGCTGTTACTGAAAATAATCGCTATACAAAGACCAGCAATGCTATTACCGCCATATGGTGACATATTGCTAGATACCAGTCCTGCAGAACATATAAGAGATCACAGCACAGTTATATATAGTAACTTACAGCTGACGTTCTTTCTGATTAAATTGTTCACTTTTCCCGTCTTTTCCATCTGGCCCAGACCGACACGACGACTTCTCCATCCAGGACTCAGAGTCTCAGGTCTGCAGAGATCACAACAAAGACACATTTGACTCCTTACATTTCAGGCCCCGTCCCCATCTATTCCCAACCTGCACAAACTCCTCATCCTGCTGATACCCCAATACTGAGCCTCTGTTGCTGTACGTGTCCATATTACTGCACCTGCTGTGTGCTCTCAAGATGGTAAAACAAACCTCTAGAATATAGTAATGCCCTGTGCAAGTGCCCTAGAAAACAGTGCCCACATTGTGCCCCCTAGAAAGTAATAATGCTCTCTTTGTGCCCCTCTGATAGTCACAATAACAATAAGTGCCCACTTAACATTTAATAATGTCCTGAGTCTCCCCCCATGTACAGCTCCCCTATACACAGTATGATGCTCTCCTATACACAGTATAATGCCACCTCACTGTATAGTACCCAACCCAACACACAGTATACTGACCCCTTAGCAGCCTCCAAACCGATGTCTCCAACACTGTATGAAAGACCCCACATTATCTCCCACACTGTATGATGGCCCCCACACTGTGCAAAGAACCCACATTATCTCCCACACTGTATGATGGTCCCCACTCTGTGCAAAGACCCCACATAATCTCCCACACTGTATGACCCTAACTGTAACCCCCACACTGTATAAATAAACTCCATATAGTATAATGCGCCAGATAGTCCTCAATATAGTATAATGCACTCCCCATAGGCAGAGTCTATAGGATAATCCCCCCCCATAGGCAGTCTGTAGCATAATCCCCCCACCCCCCATAGGCAGTCTGTAGCAAAATCCTCCCACCCCCATAGGCAGTCTGTAGCATAATCCCCCCCCCCCCATAGGCAGTCTGTAGCATAATCCCCCCACCCCCACAGGCAGTCTGTAGCATAATCCCCCCACCCCCACATAGGCAGTTTGTAGCATAATCACCCCCACCTCCCATAGGCAGTTTGTAGCATAATTCCCCCAACCCCACATAGGCAGTCAGTCTGTAGCATAATCCCCTCCACTCCCCATAGGCAGTCTGTAGCATAATCCCCCCACCCCCATAGGTAGTCTGTAGCATAATCCCCCCCCATAAGAAAAAATAAATAAATAAGCACAATACTCACCTCTCTCTCCTCCTGGTTCCCCCGCTGCTCTGAGCGCCCGGCCCGCACACATCTTCAGCACAGCGGGCCGGGCGCCAAGTGATGACGTCAGTGACTGCAGACACAGAGGACACTATGGGGACTGATGGGAGAGGGAGCGTCGCTCCCTCTCCCATCACTGAGCTAGCGTTTGCGGTGAATGGTGGGGGGGGACCGATGCTGGCACCGGGGGCCCCCTCCTGCTCAAGGGCCCCATAGCAGCCGCCAGGCAGTGCAGGGACATCGAGTCTCCCTGCTCTGCCCGGAGTGTAACTGTAGCGGCGTGCTGCTCACGCCGCTACAGTTACAATAGTGTAGCTCCGGCTGGGCCCCCTCAGAGCGGGGGGCCCGGGGTGACCGCCCCCTCTGCCCCCCTAGTAGCTATGATACTGTTCTCAGTTGCAGAAAGCCTGTGTCTCAGTTGCAGAAGGCCTGTGTCGGTAGAAGGCCTGTTTAGAGGACCTGTGTAGTGACCTAGAGCCATGTTATTAGGTAGTGGTTAGAAGATGAATAGTGGAAACATCTTGAACTGCATGCTGCAGCAGGTTACAGAGGAAAGATTGCCTCTGTGACTGTCCCCGACATAGGAAATGAGACACCCATAAAGGAGAGGAAGAGACCACCCTGATAGAATGTGTCCTCTGAAAAAGGATAGGAGTGTGGAAAGGAGGGCTAGTCTAGTGCATGCTGCTTGAAACAGCTGTAAAAGCCAAAGTCCAAGTAAGAAGAGCAGAGAAAGAGTGCAAAATGTGTTCTGCCAGGAGAGTGCAGCCAGTTAGCTACAGAACAGATCGCTGCACCTGGAGTGGCATGTGGGCCAAAGACAGATGGAAGCGTTTAGTGATCCAGAAGAGTGCCGTGTAGTTGTGCAAGTGGCGCTGTAAGGACGAGGGTTTGAAGTGCACATTAAGCAGGGACTGTCCTGTGTGTAAAAGGGCAGTGTGAGGGCATGGGCCAGAAGTGCAGAAAGTGACTGATGCGGAGAATAGTCTCAAAATCCGTTGCGAGAGTAAGGGCGCATTCAGACATCCATTAAATCGGACCAAGATTGTTCAGAAATGCACAGACTGGCCAGCGGATTTCCAGATCCGAGTGTGATAGCTGCATAGAAACATATGAAGCTGTCACACTCGGGCCAGGAAACCTGCCAGCCAGTCCGTGCATTGTAGTCCGATCTCAGTCCGATTTGCACGGAGGTCAGACAGCGCCCTAATCTAACTGGACCATGAGACGATTGATTGCTTGGAATAGGTTGGGTGTGATGTCCAGTGACAAAGCGAGCTCAAAAGCTCCAGGAAATGTGGAGAGCCCATAAACTGTATGTCTCGGGAAACTTTTTGTTGCACTGTTCTGCAACGTTAAAAGTCTAAGTACCTCCATATTGGATGACTGTAGATTAAGCCACATGGAACTGTACAGGTCTAGTAGTAACTAGGATCTGTGATTCCTCGCTAACAGGCAGTATATTATGTGCATACAGTCCTTAATGGCCAGGTTTTACTACTCTGTGTGAGTGATGTCGTAATTCCCACCAAGCTTTGCTGTATGGCAATTTTATGGTGCCCCAAACCGAAAAGCAATAAAAATTCATATGTTAACGCTTAGGCTGATCCTTTGCAGTAATGAGCAGATTCTGCCTGTGGTCGTCCACCTGAGAAGGATTAATCATCCTGAAATCTTGTATATATATTATATTTTCATTTGTGGGGGCACCTGGATGGTGTCAGTCGAAGTTCATAAAATAAAGTTATTTCATTTTACTGTGGGCGAGCGACACCTACTTCATCATCCTGCTGTGCGGACGGATCCCGGCATACGCGTGCCTGATGTAGTCTGGCATGTCACTATGTTACCTAATTCCTTGCCATCTGCTCAGTTTCATCAACTGCTGCCTGACTGATGTCAATGAGGCTGAGAGATTCATTTCTTACCAGCAGAGACGTTTTTATGTAATCCCGAGAGGTCTCCAGTCTGCACGTCCATAATCCGCTCGGTGGATGAAGTTTACTGTTTGTTGTTTTTTTTCTTTCTGCTACAGAAACCTGAATACTGTTTTTATTGGTGCTTTTTATGCCGTTTTTGTTCATGGCGCTTTTTTTAGAATAGAAAAACCTCAAGAATTGACTTTTTTTTTCCCCACTCTGAAAAAATACCCATAATGGACCATATATTTTCCAGTTGAAATCCACAAGAAGATTATTGTATGCTCGTTCAGAGATTTTTGTACATTGATATTAGAGTGAACTCTATTCCAAAATCCACATGAAAAAAAAGCTTAAAATGCTCTTTGTAAAATCTTCCTATTGATTTCAATGGTAAAACACGCCTATAGGGCACATGGTCCTGTTTTTTCCCTCGTGGGAAAAAGAGGAAACATATCAATTATTTAGGCATTTCTGCTTGAAAAAAATGCTCCAAATTTGACCATTGAAATTATTGAAAAAGAAAAAACATCCCATACAGAAAAAACAAAGTGAGGCTATGTGCAAACGTGGCGCCTGTGTCTGTAGCTCCACAAAATGCCTGTATGTGTAATATAATTTCATATGTATTGCCAGCTATGGTGAGGGCTGGTTTCTCTGCTGTTATACTGCATCCACACATTGTTACCCGATCCCTTAGGGTATGTGCAGACCGTCAGGAGCCGCTGTGAGTTTGACGCTGCATATTATGTCGCGTCAAATCCGCAGCAGCCAGATGTTAAAGCATAGTGGATGGGATTTGTAGAAATCCCATGTCCACTATGCGTCTGCGGCTCACCCGCGGAAACTGACATGCGGAACGTCTTTCCAGACCGCAGCATGTCAATTTCTCTTGAGGAGTCACTAGATCTTGCTGCGGAATGCACAGTTCTTCTTCTTGAACCATGGAAGGAAGTGCTGTTTGAGAAACTCAACATACATTATGGAGTTCATCTTACCCCTTCAGGGATCCTAAAAGGGCCGACAATCTCTCTCCCCATGATTCCAGCCCAAAACATTACTCCACCTCCTCCTTGTTGGCGCCGTAGCCGTGTTTGCATGGGGTGTCCATCAACCAGCCATCCTCCACTCCATCCATCTGGACCATCGAGATCATTTCATGCATGATAATGCCCCGTCTCATGCTGCACATAACACATCTGCATCTCTGGCTGCTGTGGGCATAAAAGGGGACAAACTTATGGTGTGGCCCCCATGCTCCCCTGAACTCAACCCCATTGAGAACCTCTGGAGCATCATCAAAAGGAGTGTCTATGATGGCGGGAGGCAGTTCACATCTAAGCAACAGCTCTGGGAGGGTATTCTGTCCTCATGCAAAACAATTGAAGCAGAAACCATCCAAAACCTGACAAATTCAATGGACGAGAGAGTTCAGAAGCTCCTTTCGAACAAGGGGTCCTATGTGCAAATGTTACATCCCCTAGAATAAAGTTTTGAGTTGAAAACTGTTTGATTTCAGTTTGTAATAACCTGCTAATGCTTATAATTTCAAAAATGACCATTTTTTTTGTTCTTTATTAAAATGAAAAGGTTGAAAACTCTGCTGTGCATAATAATTTGGAACATGCATTTTGAGTGTAGTTTGAGTGTTTTATTTTTTTAAAAATATACTGTTATCATAGGCAGTTTGTACAAAAACCTTTCAATTGTACTCTAATAGTTATTTGACTGGAAAATTACAATGACTGCAATTCATATAGGTAATTTGGGAAAATCTGAGAAAATATTATTTGCATAATAATTTGGAACACAGTGTATATTAGTACAGTGTAATTAAATTAGTGATGTGTACACACTAAATATTGGCTGAGCTATGTGTGAGATTGAACAACACCTGAGCAATTCAATAGCAGACCCCCTAGTGTGAAAGTAAATAGTGTCATACAAACTCAATGCACTGCCAGTGTCTTAGGTAAACTATTCCTGAAAAATTCACCTCCCCCACTGTACATTTGAAATTCTGGTTAATATGGTTTCACATATGTCTTGCATTGGTGACTTGTGTTCATGCATCTGTGGTGGAAGCTCACACCTGAGCGCCAGCACAATACATGGATCATGTATGGGCAAATCAACAATTAAGTCACAGGACAGGGTCTTCAAATCGAGGAACATTTCTCTGGTGAAGAAGACACGGCTCATATATGGTTTGGTCTTTTCTGTTTTAAATACTAACGCGTGTAACATCCCTGGCGGCGTGCTTGCATGGCTTACCACCTCCCACCATGCAAGACCGCAATCTTACCTATCAGGCCATGCTACACACTTTGCTCCAGTACCTGCTGATTGTATGTCTCTTGTCTGCTGGCTTAGGGCGGCGGCGCTGTTGCTTCCTGATTCTTAAAGCTACAGTGTGCGCAGTCCTAATGCGTCCCCAGCCTATTGCTGTGAGTCACTGGATACTTAAACCCCCTCCACCCAGTAGGAGGTGCCTGAGCAACACTTTCACTCAGTGTTTTCTGTGCAACTGAGTTGCCAGATCCCATCCTCTATCTTGTCTGTTTCCGCCCCTGGGGGCTGTATACCCAGGCCTGTTACCTATCTGTGACTTCTAGTCTGTCTCTGCCACCCTGGGGGCTGAGTTCCCAGGCTCGTTCCTGTATCTTATTCCTGGTTCAGTTCCTGTCTGAACTGTGTCCTAGCCAGTTACTTGTTTCTCTCTATGTCCAAACCTTCCCTTTTCCTGCAGTGTCTGAACCTGCACCTAACTCCAACTCGTTGTCTCTGAACTTCTGTTTGTGAGTTTTGTGTACACTCGCTACTTTGTTGCAAGTACCTTGTGTTTATCTGGTTCTGCTTGTTCACCGCACCTGCGGTTTTGCTCTGCTCTGCTTGTTCTCCGCATCTGCGGGTTTTGCTCTGCTCTGCTTGTCTACCGCATCTGTGGTTTTGCTCTGCTCTGCTTGTTCACAGCACCTGCGGGTTTTGCTCTGCTTGTCTACCGCATCTGCGGGTTTTGCTCTGCTCTGCTTGTCTACCGCATCTGTGGGTTTTGCTCTGCTCTGCTTGTCTACCGCACCTGCGGGTTTTGCTCTGCTCTGCTTGTCTACCGCATCTGCGGGTTTTGCTCTGCTCTGCTTGTCTACCGCATCTGCGGGCTTTGCTTTACTCGTCTACCGCATCTGCGGGTTTTGCTCTGCTCTGCTTGTCTACCGCATCTGCGGGTTTTGCTCTGCTCTGCTTGTCTACCGCATCTGCGGGCTTTGCTTTGCTCGTCTACCGCATCTGCGGGTTTTGCTCTGCTCTGCTTGTCTACCGCATCTGCGGGTTTTGCTCTGCTCTGCTTGTCTACCGCATCTGCGGGTTTTGCTCTGCTCTGCTTGTCTACCGCATCTGTGGGTTTTGCTCTGCTCTGCTTGTCTACCGCATCTGCGGGCTTTGCTTTACTCGTCTACCGCATCTGCGGGTTTTGCTCTGCTTGTCTACCGCACCTGCGGGTTTTGCTCTGCTCTGCTTGTCTACCGCACCTGCGGGTTTTGCTCTGCTCTGCTTGTCTACCGCATCTGCAGGTTTTGCTCTGCTCTGCTTGTCTACCGCATCTGTGGGTTTTGCTCTGCTCTGCTTGTCTACCGCATCTGCGGGTTTTGCTCTGCTCTGCTTGTCTACCGCATCTGCGGGTTTTGCTCTGCTCTGCTTGTCTACCGCACCTGCGGTTCCGTTACTGTGTTCCAGTCTGTACTGGTCCCTATTCTGCCTGCGTTCCTACCTGCCAGTACCCGCCTGTCTGCATGCCAGCCGTGCCTGCCAGTGCCCACCTGTCTGCATGCCAGCCATGCCTGCCAGTGCTCACCTGTCTGCATACCAGCCGTGCCTGCCAATACCCACCTGCCTGCATACCAGCCGTGCCTGCCAGTATCCACCTGTCTGTATGCCAGCCTAACCTGCCTGTTCCTGCATTCCCCGGTGTGGGGTCAACAGCTGTGACCGGGGTCTGACCTGGAGTAGCACCTGGCCCTCTGCTCGGTTCCTCCCTGGTTTCGGAGTAAACTGAGCCACCGTGTGACTTTGGTCGGCCGAGTTGATACTTAGTTACGCCCCTCCAGGCACTCCTCGGTTCATGGTCCAGTGGGATCACTAATCATGCTCACGCCAGTCAGTCCGGGCGTGTGCGCAACAGTTTGCTCAGGCCATAGTTCCCGTTGAGCCCCACGGCCCTTCGCTCTCAGAGACATTTGAATCCTTGTCTGGCAAATACGTGCACCAAGGAAAAATTTTTTCTCAAGTTGAGGTCCAGGCGATTTACGCACTAGCCCAAATGGAGCTATCGGCACTCGCTCCTGGGGATCCACCACGGTATTATGGGGACCTAAAACAAACCCGTGTGTTTGTGCAGCAATGCATGTTACATTTCAAATTTTATGCTCACTATTTTCCCACTGATCAGGTTAAAGTAGCATTTCTGATGTCCTACCTAGCGAGTGATGCCTTGAAATGGATCACCCCCCTATGGGAAGCATGAGATCCTATCGTCTTGGACCTGCAGGCCTTCCTGGTGGCCTTTCTAATGGTCTTTGATGACCCTAATCCTGAAGCTTCTGCTAAAGCTTCCCTTCCAAATATCTTGGAGCAGCCCCGATGGGTGCTGTGTGTAGGTAGCCTACCAGTTCTCCAGCCTGAAGAGACTGCTGCCCACACAGAATCCACACAGGATGACAATGCTCCACAGAATACTTCTCTTCCCAACCTCAAGAGGCAGTACAGACGTGCAAGGCGTAGAGGTAAGCCGTCACGCCAGGTTCTGTCCTCCCAAAGACCTCCTGTTCCCCAGCCTGTAGAGGCAGCTATCCGCACAGAATCCATGAAGGATGACTATGTTCGCCAGGCAAAGCAGAGGCCAGAACTCAGTCACAAAATCGGACTGCGGTCCCGCTGCGGTTGTTTGGGACATCCTGATGGTCTTTGTCCAGCGAAGGTTGGAGAATCCCAAGACATTAGGCCTGTAGGAGAGGATGCCCTTGGCGCTAGTGTTTCCTCACCACAGATGACCATGACTGTCTCTGTGGCAAGTGAAGGCCTCGGATTAACCGGAAGTTTCGGGCTTAAAGCCTTGAAGAGTCAGTGTCTTATTCCCGTCCGACAACTCCAGAAGCTGGTCTGGGCATTGTCAGCGGAAGGACGAGCCCTACTCAGAAACAGTCAAAATATGTCTGTACAAATTAAGCTCCAGATTGGAGCATTACACATGAAGAAGTTCACATTTCAGGTGCTGTCTGGTTTACCCACAGGTCGTCCAGAGCTGAGAGATCTAGTGCCCGCTCAGGTCTGGAGATCCTGAATGGTGTTTCCTGGGGGACTGCTGAGGTGCAAGGGGTGTCCAGTCCCCATATCTTCAGGACAGTCAGCAGTTTCTTCTTCTTCTTCACCAGATCTGCTAGTCGCTGACTCGCTGTGCGCTGAAGTCTCCGAAGGAAGGGAAGCGGAGGCAATGTCCCCACACAGTCTCGACGATTGTACCAATGATCTGGCTTCAGGTACCGTCCCACCTCGCAGACGTGTCATCTCAGAAACCAAACTGAAGTTGGTCCCTAAGCAAGGATCCTCTATCTCTAATAAATCTGGCAATATGTCCATCAAGGCAGTGGCTACCTCCAAGTCTCTGCACCCCTCCAACCAGGCGGAGGACCTCCTGTTGTCTCCTGAATCCTCCGGGGTTCTAGCTGATAACAAATGGAGTGAGACTTTTCTACACCCCGTACCTGGTACTTCGCCCACTTCATCCAGTAAGCTTGGCAAAGTGTACGTCAAAGCGGTGGTTAACCCGGAGTCTCTGCACCCCTCCAACCAGGTGGAGGACCTCCAGTTGTCCCGTGAATCCTTTGGGGTACTACCCGATATTAACAAATGGAGAGAGACTTTCCTGTGTCCTGTTCCTGGTACTTCACCCACTTCATCTGTTGCTGAGGATGGCTCGATGGGAGGAAGCATCCTAGTCACCAAGATGGTGAGATCAGTTTCGTTCCCTCTAGTGGACAGAAGAGGTAATCTTCTTGAAGAGAAGGATCGGCCTCCAAATTCTCTGCAGGAAATCCTTGCAGGCTTGAAGAAGAGGGGGCGTAAAGGGGGGGGTACTGTAACATCCCAGGCGGCATGCTTGCATGGCTTACCACCTCCCATCATGCAAGACTGCAATCTTACCTATCAGGCCAGGCTGCACACTTTGCTCCAGTACCTGCTGTTTGTATGTCTCTTGTCTGCTGGCTTACGGCGGCGGCGCTGTTGCTTCCTGATTCTTAAAGCTACAGTGTGCACAGTCCTAATGCGTCCCCAGCCTATTGCTGTGAGTCACTGGATACTTAAACCACCTCCACCCAGTAGGAAGTGCCTGAGCAACACTTTCACTCAGTGTTTTCTGTGCAACTGAGTTGCCAGGTCCAATCCTGTATCTTGTCTGTTTCCGCCCCTGGGGGCTGTATACCCAGGCCTGTTACCTATGTGTGACTTCTAGTCTGTCTCTGCCACCCTGGGGGCTGAGATCCCAGGCTCATTCCTGTATCTTATTCCTGGTTCAGTTCCTGTCTGAACTGTGTCCTAGCCCGTTACTTGTTTCTCTCTATGTCCTAACCTTCCCTTTTCCTGCAGTTTCTGAACCTGCACCTAACTCCAACTCGTTGTCTCTGAACTTCTGTTTGTGAGTTTTGTGTACACTCGCTACTTCATTGTAAGTACCTTGTGTTTATCTGGTTCTGCTTGTTCACCGCACCTGCGGTTTTGCTCTGCTCTGCTTCTTCTCTGCATCTGCGGGTTTTGCTCTGCTCTTCTTGTCTACCGCATCTGCGGTTTTGCTCTGCTTTGCTTGTCTACCGCACGGGTGTTGCTCTGCTATGCTTGTCTACCGCATCTGCGGTTTTGCTCTGCTTTGCTTGTCTACCGCACCTGCGGGTGTTGCTCTGCTCTGCTTGTCTACCACATCTGCGGGTTTTGCTCTGCTCTGCTTGTCTACCGCATCTACGGGTTTTGCTCTGCTCTGCTTGTCTACCGCACCTGCGGGATTTGCTCTGCTCTGCTTGTCTACGGCACCTGCGGGTTTTGCTCTGCTTGTCTACCGCATCTGCGGGTTTTGCTCTGCTTGTCTACCGCACCTGCGGGTTTTGCTCTGCTCTGCTTGTCTACCGCACCTGCGGGTTTTGCTCTGCTCTGCTTGTCTACCGCACCTGCGGGTTTTGCTCTGCTTGTCTACCGCATCTGCGGGTTTTGCTCTGCTCTGCTTGTCTACCGCATCTGCGGGTTTTGCTCTGCTCTGCTTGTCTACCGCATCTGCGTGTTATGCTCTGTTCTGCTTGTCTACCGCATCTGCGAGTTTTGCTCTGATCTGCTTGTCTACCGCATCTGCGGGTTTTGCTCTGCTCTGCTTGTCTACCGCATCTGCAGGTTTTGCTCTGCTCTGCTTGTCTACCACATCTGCCGGTTTTGCTCTGTTCTGCTTGTCTACCGGATCTGCGGGTTTTGCTCTGCTCTGCTTGTCTACCGCATCTGCGGGTTTTGCTCTGCTCTGCTTGTCTACCGCATCTGCGGGTTTTGCTCTGCTCTGCTTGTCTACCGCATCTGCCGGTTTTGTCTGTTCTGCTTGTCTACCGCATCTGCGGGTTTTGCTCTGCTCTGCTTGTCTACCGCATCTGCGGGTTTTGCTCTGCTCTGCTTGTCTACCGGATCTGTGGGTTTTGCTCTGCTCTGCTTGTCTACCGCACCTGCGGTTCTGTTCCTGTCTGTACTGGTCCCTATTCTGCCTGCGTTCCTACCTGCCAGTACCCGCCTGTCTGCATGCCAGCCATGCCTGCCAGTGCCCACCTGTCTGCATGCCAGCCATGCCTGCCAGTGCCCACCTGTTTGCATACCAGCCGTGCCTGCCAATACCCACCTGTCTGCATACCAGCCGTGCCTGCCAGTATCCACCTGTCTGTATGCCAGCCTAACCTGCCTGTTCCTGCATTCCCCGGTGTGGGTCAACTGCTGTGACCGGGGTCTGACCAGGAGTAGCACCTGGTCCCTCTGCTCGGTTCCTCCCTGGTTCACGGAGTCGACTGAGCCGCCGTGTGACCTTGGTCGGACCGAGTTGATACTTAGTTACGCCCCTCCAGGCACTCCTCGGTTCAAGGTCCAGTGGGATCACTAATCATGCTCACGCCAGTCAGTCCGGGCGTGTGCCCAACAACGCGAAACCTGGACGATAAAGAAACAAGACCGAAAAATAATTTTTGCCTTTGAAATGTGGTGCTTGATAAGGATTATCAAGCTACGACTTGCCTACTTTGGACACATCTTTGAAGAGAGCAATCACTGGAGAAGGACATCATGGTAGGAAGAATAGAAGGAACAAGGCAAAGAGGAAGACCAGCAACCCGATGGTTTGATACAATCAAGATAATGTGTGGAGAAGACCCTGGTGGACCTATCTAGACTTGCACAAGATTGATCTCCCTACTGATCGTTCATTCAGTTGCATTCCGGGTCAAGCTGAAGGCCATTTAAAAAAAAAAGAAGCATTTCAGGATGCATGCCGACTCTGATTTTTGCATCTCAGCTTCTGCCAAAGGACTGCGTCACAGATTTGAGTGCTAGTGGGATATGTCGTACGACTGATGCAGCATAGCGATGTGGCTTCTATTATAAGCATTAGCCACAGCTCTAGTATGAAAATATGTGTGGACTGTATGGAAATGTTATTCTTTATTGTTGTATAATAGGTGGCTTGATAAAAAACAGCTAAAATTCCAAGACAGACTAACCTTGAAAGAAAAGCAGAGACACACACAGACCGGTGCTGCTGATTTTTAGAATTTGTTTTATTTCATCCCAGTGCTGGATCCACAGCTACACTGCTCAGTACTGATGCTGCTTCTGAACATTTGGTATGTAGAGACAGGAGAGCAGGAATCCCTCATGTCTGTGTGTGCTGTGTATGGGAGATATCATAGCCTCTAGTCTCCAAGCACTAGCTCAGAGAAACAGAAAATTAAACATAGAACCTGCAGGGGGAAAACTGGTGAAGATTGCAGGATGCAAGTCATATAATTGCCAGGAATAGTATTGAAATGACAGGGACACTTTAAAAGAAAATGGCCTCCAGTTTAAATCAGCTAATTTTTGTTAAATGTTTTTTTTGCCAAATATTTTTTTAAAACATTTTTGATCATTTTTTTTGTTCCTGTCACTAAATAGAAAAAATATCTTGCAATTTTCACATTGTCCACTATGTCTAATGTTAAACTTTTGTTATCTTTTCTTTTTTTAGCAGCCATATGGACATTATTAGCAATAGACTGACTTAGACCATATTTATTTTGTATAGAAGCATTATCTGAGCATGATCTTATCTGGGCAAACCATATTATGATGGGAGGGGGAGCATGTGATATCAATTGTGAATTATGAATTCTGTGATATTTAACCCTTTACTGACATGTTACGTACTGGTATGTCATATGCCGGCTCACTAACTTTGATGCGGGCTCACATCCCAAGCCCACATCTTTCCCGGCAGATGATGGCTGAATTATTCAGTCATCATCTGCCTCTAACAGCTGTGGAGGGGCACATCATCCCACATCCCCATCGGCGCGCCTGTGATCGCAAGACGCCAATGAGCTGGTATAGTATGGTATCCATTTCCTGTGTTATACAGTTCAACTACCTTTCCCCGTAGATCCGCTGACAATTCTTTTGCTTTCCCCATGACTCACAATCCAGAAAAGTCAGTGGCTGGATGAAAAATGCAAGAGTCTGTCTGGATCCCAGAAACTCACTCAGCTTTTATGCACACACACTGATTACAAGCAAACAGGTCACAGGTAAGGATGTTACCTTTAGTAGCCATTCAAACCCATTTGTGTCAAATTCTGAGCATGTTATCAGGCCAAAATCACCAGGGTATGTGAACTTTTGATCAGGGTCATTTGGATGTTTTTGGCTGTCATTAAGATTTAAAAAGAGAAAACACAGTAGTTTGACAATAAATGGCTTCGCCCAACCAATAACCATGAGTGGAGAAAAAGTTTTTTTGTTATCATTCATATTCTCTGTAACAAGGCCAAGAAAGGAAAAATTCTACCGGGGTATGTAAACTTTAGAGCACAACTGTAAATGGCGTAACGAGAAAAAAAAAATCAAAAAGCCAGAATTACGTGTTTTTTTGGATGCCACAACATTGCAATAAGAGACAATCAAAACATCATATCTATCCCAAAATGGTATCACTAAAGAAATCATCTCAGAGAGCAAAAAATAAGCCCTCATCCGGTCCCATATTCCGAAAATTGAGATCATTACGGGTTTTGGAAAATGAAGACAAAAGCAAAAAAAAATTTAACAAATTTCAATTTTTTTTTCACCACTTAAATAATAAAAATAAAAATTATACATGTTTGGTATCTTCGCAATCGTATTGACTTGGGGAATCATATTACCAGGTTAATTTAGTTTTACCATAAAGTGAATATGGTAAATAAAAAAAGAAAAACAATTGTGGATTTGCACTTTGTTTGCAATTTCAACACAGGTCCCACTTTCCAGTGCTTCACTTGATATAATGAATGGAGTCATTCAAAAGTACAACTTGTTCCGCAAAAAAAAAACAAGCCCTCACAATGCTGTATTGATGGAAAAATAAAAAAGTTATAGCACATGGAAAAAGTGGAGGGAAAAAACGGAAAATAGCCCTGTCAGAATTGGGTTAATATATATATAGATGCCTTATCTGTGATTGTCATCCTATCTGTGATGATAATGAGACTGCTGGAAAGTCTTTTGTTCAGAATAGGAATTGTGTAGTATTAGACCTAGTGGCCAGCGTAAAAATTGCAAGAGTTCTGATTTTATATATATAAAGGGCTATTTGTGTAAGGGCTATTTGACCAAGAAGGAGAGTGATGGGGTGCTACGCCAGATGACCTGGCCTCCACAGTCACCAGACCTGAACCCAATCGAGATGGTTTGGGGTGAGCTGGACCGCAGAGTGAAGGCAAAAGGGCCAATAAGTGCTAAGCATCTCTGGGAACTCCTTCAAGATTGTTGGAAGACCATTTCTGGTGACTACCTCTTGAAGCTCATCAAGAGAATGCCAAGAGTGTGCAAAGCAGTCATCAAAGCAAAAGGTGGCTACTTTGAAGAACCTAGAATATAAGACATATTTTCAGTTGTTTCACACTTTTTTGTTAAGTATATAATTCCACATGTGTTAATTCATAGTTTTGATGCCTTCAGTGTGAATGTACAATTTTCAAAGTCATGAAAATACAGAAAAATCTTTAAATGAGAAGGTGTGTCCAAACTTTTGGTCTGTACTGTATATATATAATGATATGAATGATGTAGAAAATTTAAAAAACTAAGTACATTAGCTGTGAATATTATTTTAGCGCTGTATGGTTTCAGTATTGCATGGCGAAATGTTCTCCATGTATAAAAGGAACATATTCAAGGTGGAACTGAATTATGATCATTTTGCAGTCTCCTTCTGTATGGATTTGTCTTGATTCTTTTTTTCAGTTGCCCCAAATTTAATCTAATTCTAGAAACTATGTGTCTTATATACTGAAATAAGAGCAGGTAATCTAGAACGAGTGGTCAGCGGTGCTCCAATATTCGTATAAGCCCTACAATGATCAGAGCTGTTTCCCATTAAGACGGATTACAATGGACCAGATGTGCCAGCACCTGCATCCAGTTTACAAGACTTTGTTGGGATAAACAGATGATGTAGCTGAAACTGAAGTCATGTTATCAAGAGAATTCATTTTATGCTGAGGTGTTGTGTAAATTGTCTGATGGAGAACCTACAGGGAAACCTCTATTTGGCCCCATGTTTGGAAATACTTTAAAAAAAAATAGGTTTTGGTCCAAAGTTGCTGATTTGGTTCATTTCTCCCCATGTAATGGTCTTTATAAACTTCAGAAAGGCCGGTTTCAGGCTTAGCATTAATTTGAAAATACTTTTCCTACCCTGATTCCTGCTACATCCATCTTCAATTTTAACTTATGAAATGAATGGTACTTCAGATTGGTCTTCTACATACTCTTCTTGTGTCACAGGTCTTAGGATCTGTGAAGTACTGTTAGGCACATTCATCAAACTTCGTAGGGAAGAACAGGATGTTACATTACACTATGCACCCAAGTTTAGTCATCCAAACCCTTTTGAGTCCACATTCTTGTTATCAAGAGACACACAAATCCCATGTGTGATATATTAGTCATACATGTCTTAAAAGTCAAACTAGTTTGGGTGAAACAAGTGGAAAACCAAGCAATCCACTAAAGACTTTGCCTGGTGTGCAACGAAGAATCCTTCTCAACATTTCTGTTGGTTCTGGAGACCCCAAGCCCCACAATCTGACTTATATGACATATAGATGAGTCAATTGTTGGAAAACACATTCGATTTTACCATTTCAATCTTTATATTTACTTTAACAAACTTTGTTTGGCTTTACTCCTGCTACAATTATCTACAACTTTAAAATATATCTTGGTGCCTCACTTTGGAAGATTTAATGGTTTTCCTAAATTCTATACCCCAATGAACCAGTAAATCTACATTTCGGTCCTCATTATTGAAGGCCCCCAATTTTCACCCATGGCATTTCAATCATATGGTAAACTGATGTGACATTCGGAAGTAGTGCTGTTGCTTCAAAAGCATCCAGCAGCTAGAAGAGTAAACACAATCACAGGAGACAGGGAGTGTTGTGCTCCAGAAGCATCCAGCAACTAGAGGGGTTAACTCAGTCACAAGAGACAGGGAGTGGTTAGCAGAGCCCAAGTGGGATTGTGGGGAAGTTGTTTACTATTCTGGCAGCAGCTGAAGAGATGATTGGTGTGTGACCTGTCTCTCACAGAAGTTCAGGCAAGTGAACCATAGTGGAACAGGATTCCAGTAAAGAGTGAAGCTGGGCAAAGGTCAGAACCCCCTTGTACTGCTAGTTGAGAAAGTATATCATCGAGCAGGAAGATAAGGACTGGAAGGAGTTGTGTCACAAGGATTATCTCCCTCAGCAAACCCTCCCCCCTCCTCCATCTCACAGTGCTATAAAGAATGCTGTGTACTACTGTGCCTTTGTGAAGAAGCTGTTTGATGTTGAATAAGGTAAAGCCTGTTGCTGTAAAGGACTTGATTTGTACTGGCTGTGCTCCTACATTAAATTCTACTGTTCACCTGTTCATGAGGACTCTGTCAAGTTTGTCTGTGCCAGCAAGTGAATACATCTTATGCCTGGGAAAGCTGCAATGTATGGTAACGGTTCCCCCAGGATTCCAAGAATTCATGAGACCTGTCTCACCCCTATCTAAACCTAGCGGCATGCACGTAACACTGACCAATGCCAAAATGTACTTCCAAGTAGTGTTATGCATTCTAGTAGCCAAAAGCAAATATAATTAGATTTTGAGACATGCCAGTTAGGAAATTATTGGAAAACCTCTTAAAATTTTGTAGTGATTTGAACAAACTTGTTCTACCTTAACTTGGTATCTCAATTTGGAATTCAACCTACACATTCGCTCTCAAGGGTCTCAAAATGTGTACACATGATGAGGAACCTAAGAATTTTTAAAGAGACCAAAGTTTATGTCTCAATTCTGTACAGGTAAAAACCTATTCATTCCAGATTCTTGTACGTGACAATCGTCTGAAAAAATATCAAAGCCCACTTGTGGTGTTTCAATCAGACATGTTATAGAAGTTAAACTGCTTTAGGTCTGATAGCTGTGAAATCCGCCAATCCCAGGAACTAATGTTTCAACATATTTATTAAAAAAAAGTAGCCAAACCTGTCGAACATGGTCCTCCTCAACATTTTTGGTGGTTCCATTGATTACATGTACATTGAATTGGCTTTTATGACATGTAGATGAGCCAATTGTCGAAAAACCCCTTTAAATTTTACCATTTAAATCTTTGCATTATTATTATTTTTTATTTATATAGCGCCATTGATTCCATGGCGCTGTACATAAGAAGGGGTTACATACCAGATACAGACATCACTTACAGTAAACAAACTAACAATGATAGACTGGTACAGAAGGAAGAGGACCCTGCCCTTGCAGGCTTACATTCTATAGGAACGGGGAAGGAGACAGTAGGTTGGGGGGGTTGCAGTAGCTCCGGTGTTGAGGTGGCAGGGGGTTATTGCAGGCTGTAAGCTTGTTTGAAGAGACGGGTTTTCAGGTTCCGTCTGAAGGATCCAAGTGTGGTGGATAATCGGACGTGCTGAGGCCCAGAATTCCATAGGATGGGGCATATTCGGGAGAAATCTTGGAGGCGATTGGGTGAGGAACGAATAAGTGTGAAGGAGAGAAGGAGGTCTTAGGAGGACCGGAGATTACGTGAGGGAATATATCAGGAGATTAGTTCAGAGATGTACGGAGGAGAGAGGTGATGGATGGCTTTGTAGGTCAGTGTTAGTAGTTTGAACTGGATACGCTGGGGAAATGGGAGCCAGTGAAGGGAATTGAAAAGGGGGGTAGCAGAGGAGTAGCGAGGCGAGAGATGAACCAGTCGCGCAGCAGAGTTAAGGATGGACTGGAGGGGTGCGAGAGTGTTAGCAGGTAGGCCACAGAGGAGGATGTTGCATAGATTTGAATAAACTTCTTCAGCGCTGACTCTTCCTACAATCTAGTACAATTGAATTATAGTTTGACACCTTACTTTGGACTTCTGTCTACACAGCAGGACCGGCTCCAGGTTTTCGTGAAATAGTCTCAGTGGGCCCCTTTAACACATACCACGATTCATGATGCACAGATACGGCATAAAAATGTAGGTATAGAATAAATGACCACCCATGTTTTGCCCTTAATAAGCCCTATACAGTGCCCCAGAATAAATAATTGGCCCTCACTGTGCTCTCTCCTCAAAAATGACCTCACATTGTCTCTCTTATATTACATAGTGTCCACACTGTCCTCTCCTATAAAATATTCCCATCAAACTTTTCCATATTTTTACTATGACTACCACCATAGTGTATGCCCTGGTGAACTACAACTGCCACATTGTCCTCCATTATGAGATTAACCCAAAACACCTTCCTTCTTGTTACGCACACGCCCGGGCAGACTGGCGTGAGCGTGATTAGTGATCCCACTGTACCATGAACCGAGGAGTACCTGGAGGGGCGTAACTAAGTATCAACCCGATCCGACCAAGGGAGGAACCGAGCAGAGGGACCAGGTGCTACTCCAGGTCAGACTCCGGTCACAGCTGTTGACTCACACCGGGGAATGCAGGAACAGGCAGGTTAAACTGGCATATTGACTGGTGGGTACTGGCAGGCACGGCTGGTATGCAGACAGGTGGATATTGACAGGCAGAGCTGGTATGCAGACAGGTGGGCACAGGGAGGCACGGCTGACATGCAGACAGGCGGTACTGGCAAGTAGGAACGTAGGCAGGATAGGAACCAGTACAGACTGGGATACAGGAACAGAGCCACAGGTGCGGTAGACAAGCAGAGCAGAGCAAAACCGCAGATGTGGTAAACAATCAAAGCAGAGCAAAACCCGCAGATGCGGTGAACAAGCAAAGCAGAGCAAAACCCGCAGATGCGGTGAACAAGCAAAGCAGAGCAAAACCGCAGATGCGGTGAACTAGCAAAGCAGAGCAAAACTCGCAGATGCGGTGAACAAGCAAAGCAGAGCAAAACCGCAGATGCGGTGATCTAGCAAAGCAGAGCAAAACCGCAGAAGCGGTGAACAAGCAAAGCAGAGCAAAACCCGCAGATGCGGTGAACAAGCAAAGCAGAGCAAAACCGCAGATGCGGTGAACTAGCAAAGCAGAGCAAAACTCGCAGATGCGGTGAACAAGAAAAGCAGAGCAAAACCGCAGATGCGGTGAACTAGCAAAGCAGAGCAAAACCTGCAGATCCTGTGAACAAGGAAAGCAGAGCAAAACCGCAGATGCGGTGAACAAGCAAAGCAGAGCAAAACCCGCAGATGCGGTGAACTAGCAAAGCAGAGCAAAACCCGCAGATGCGGTGAACAAGCAAAGCAGAGCAAAACCGCAGATGCGGTGAACTAGCAAAGCAGAGCAAAACCCGCAGATGTGGTGAACAAGCAAAGTAGAGCAAATCCGCAGATGCGGTGAACAAGCAAAGCAGAGCAAAACCTGCAGATGTGGTGAACAAGCAAAACAAAGCAAAACCGCAAGTGCGGTGAGCAAGTAGAGCAAAGCAAAACCCGCAGATGTGGTAGACAGGACAGGGCTCTGTTCACATGGAACAGACTGGAAAACACAAGAAGATAGCTGGAACACAGGAGTTCGATACAGAGGGAGGGAAACAGAACGAGCAGAACCAGATACACACAAGGTACTTACAATGAAGTAGCGAGTGGACACAAGACTCACAAACAGAAATACAGAGACAACGAGTTGGAGTTAGGTGCAGGTTCAGATACTGCAGGAAAGAGGGAAGATACAGACATAGAAACAAACAAGTAACGGACTCTGACACTGTTCAGACAGGATCTGAACCAGGAGCAAGATACAGGAACGAGCCTGGGAACTCAGCCCCCAGGGTGGCAGAAACTGACTAAAGTCAGAGATACAGGTAGCGGCCCTGGGTACTCAGCCCCCAGGGTGGCGGAAACAGACAAGATACAGGACAGGTCCTGGCAACTCAGTTGCAAAAGACAAACTGAGTGAAAGTGATGCTCAGGCACCTCCTACTGGGTGGAGGGGGTTTAAGTATCCAGTGACTCACAGCAATAGGCTGGGGACGCATTAGGACTGAGCACACAGTAGCTATAAGAAACCAGCAGAAAGCCGCGCCGACGCCCTAAGCAATCAGCCGAGACATGGACACAGCAGGTACTGGAGCAAAGAGTGCAGCATGGACTGAGAGATAAGATTGCGGTCTTGCATGGTGGGAGGTGGTGCACCATGCAAGCATGCCGCCAGGGATGTTACACTTCTTTATGAATTATGACCTTCACATTGTTTTCTCCCCCACTCCTTACTGAGCCTTCTCTTTACACTGTCCTTTCAATGCTGCCCCTTCTCCATTCTGATGCCCATACTGCCCCTGCTTCATAGACAGCCCCCCATACTGCCACATTTCCAATCACAGACTTCACATATTGATCCATCTGCACACCCCCAACAGTGCCCCATCTCCATATTGAGCCCCCTATGCTGCCCCATCTCCATACAGAGTCCCCCTATGCTGCCCCATCTTGATACAGAGCACCCTATACTGCCCCATTTCCATACAGAGCACCCTATACTGCCCCATCTCCATACAGAATCCTCTAAACTGCCCCGTCTCCATACATAACCCACTATCCTGTCCCATCTACATGCAGAATCACCTGTACTGCCCAATCTTCATATTAAACTGTCCTATACTGCCATATCTCCATATTGAGACCCTTATACTGCAGCCTCTCCATAAAGACCCAGCTGTACTACCGCACCCCCATACTGGCCCATGTCTTCAGCTCTACGAGCGCTTACCATCTCCCGGCTGCTGCACCCATGCCGTCTGCTGCTCTGCGGCGCTTTCATGACATCTGCAGTGTAATGATATGACCTCATCACGCTGTAAGACGAGCAGGGAGAAGATCACAGAAGTGCTGGGGCTTGCATCTTTATTTGCATTCGCGTCTGTAAAGACGCAAATACAAGTGAATGCCCGCAGAACCTGGGTTGCCTCCCCCCATTGCTTTATGGCAAGTGGGCCCCCCGTCTGTCCAGGGCCCTGACACTTGCCCGGGTGCACCAAGTGGTGATGTCAGGTTCTCATTGGCGTTTGTGCAGCTGCCAGATGGAGCATGCGGAACATGGACACGTAGAATGCAAACACCTCCGGCACATAGCTGAATTACTGAAGACCTCGGATCGATAGCAGTGTTAATGAAGACCTTGGGCAGATGGCAGAGTTACTGAAGACCTTGGACAAATAGAGTTACTGAAGACCATGGGCAGATAGCTGAGTTACTGAAGACCTTGGACAGATAGCAGAGTTACTGAAGACCTTGGGCAAATAGAGTTACTGAAGACCATGGGCAGATAGCAGAGTTACTGAAGACCATGGGCAGATAGCAGAGTTACTGAAGACCATGGGCAGATAGACCTCAGAATGATAACAGAGTAACCGAAGACCTCGGGCAGATGGCAGAGTTACTGAAGACCTCAGAATGATTACAGAGCAACTGAAGACCTCGGGCAGATAGCAGAGTTACTGAAGACCTCGGGCTGACAGCAGAGTTATTGAAGACCTTGGGCAGATAGAGTTACTGAAGACCTCAGAATGATAAGAGTAACTGAAGACCTCGGGCAGATAGCAGAGTTACTGAAGATCTGAGGCAGATAGCAGAGTTTGTGAAAACCTTAGGCAGATAGCAGAATTACTGAAGACCTTGGACAGATAGCAGAGTTACTGAAGACCTCGGGCAGATAGCAGAGTTACTGAAGACCTCGGGCAGTTAGTTACTGAAGACTTCAGAATGATAACAGAGTAACTGAAGACCTCAGGCAGATAGCAGAGTTACTGAAGACCTCAGGCAGATAGCAGAGTCACTGAAGACCTCAGAATGATAACAGAGTAACTGAAGACCTCGGGCAGATAGCAGAGTTACTGAAGACCTCAGAATGATTACAGAGCAACTGAAGACCTCGGGCACATAGCAGAGTTACTGAAGACCTCGGGCAGATAGCAGAATTACTGAAGACCTTGGACAGATAGCAGAGCTACTGAAGACCTCGGCAGATAGCAGAGTTACTGAAGACCTCGGGCAGATAGCATAGTTACTGAAGACCTCAGAATGATAACAGAGTAACTGAAGACCTCGGGCAGATAGCAGAGTTACTGAAGATCTCAGACAGATAGCAGAGTTACTGAAGATCTCAGGCAGATAGAAGAGTTTGTGAGAACCTAAGGTAGATAGCAGAGTTACTGAAGACCTTGGACAGATATCAGAGTTACTGAAGACCTAAGAATGATAACAGAGTAACTGAAGACATCGGGCAGATAACAGAGTTACTGAAGACCTCAGGCAGATAACAGTCACTGAAGACCTCAGACAGACAGCAGAGTTGCTGAAGATCTCAGGCAGATAGCAGAGTTTGTGAGGACCTCAGGCAGATAGCAGAGTTACTGAAGACCTCAGAATGATAACAGAGTAACTGAAGACCTCGGGCAGATAGCAGAGTTACTGAAGACCTCGGGCAGATAGCAGAGTTACTGAAGACATAAGAATGATAACAGGGTAACTGAAGACCTCAGGCAGATAGCAGAGTTACTGAAGACCTCAGGCAGATAGCAGAGTCACTGAAGACCTCAGACAGATAGCAGAGTTAGGGAGGACCTCAGGCAGATAGCAGAGTTACTGAAGACCTCAGACAGATAGCAGAGTTACTGAAGACCTCAGACAGATAGCAGAGTTTGGGAGGACCTCAGACAGATAGCAGAGTTACTGAAGACCTCAGACAGATAGCAGAGTTACTGAAGACCTCAGACAGATAGCAGAGTTAAGGAAGACCTCAGAATGATAACAGAGTAACTGAAGACTTCGGGCAGATAGGAGAGTTACTGAAGACCTCGGGCAGATAGAGTTACTGAAGACCTTGGGCAGATAGCAGAGTTACTGAAGACCTCGGGCAGATAGCAGAGTTACTCAAGACCTCGGGCAGACAGCAGAGTTACTGAAGACCTCGGGCAGACAGCAGAGTTACTCAAGACCTCGGGCAGATAGCAGAGTTACTGAAGACCTCAGACAAATAGCAGAGTTTGTGAGGACCTCAGGCAGATAGCAGAGTTACTGAAGACCTTGGACAAATAGCTGAGTTACTGAAGACCTTGGACAGATAGCTGAGTTACGGAAGACCTTGGACAGATAGCAGAGTTACTGAAGACCTTGGGCAGATAGAGTTACTGAAGACCTCGGGCAGATAGAGTTACTGAAGACCTCGGGCAGATAGCACAAAGTTACTGAAGACCTCAGAATGATAACAGAGTAACTGAAGACTTCAGACAGATAGCAGAGTTACTGAATACCTCAGGCAGATTGCAGAGTTACTGAAGACCTCAGGCAGATAGCAGAGTTACTGAAGACCTCAGGCAGATAGCAGAGTTACGGAAGACCTCGGACAGATAGAAGAGTTTGTGAGGACATCAGGTAGATAGCAAAGTTACAGAAGACCTTGGACTGATAGCAGAGTTACTGAAGAACATAGACAGATAGAAGGCATCATGGAGATGCAGACAGGTAGCAGACAAACTCCGGAGTAACAAGAAAGTCTATTACTATGGAAACTGCACATAGCCAGGAAGACATCTTGAGAACTGCAGGTGGACACATAGAAGAGGTCATAGAGGATCGGGGACAGGGAGCAAACAGATCTTCAGAGTTACTGTAAAGTCTGAATACCTGGGAAGTCAGGATGATGTCCTGGAAACCAAGGGCAAGTAGGTAGCAATACTGGAAACCACAGGCAAGTAGGTAGAGATTCTGGAAACCGCAGAAAAGTAGGTAACTATTACTATTACTGGAAACCGCAGTCAAGCATGTAAAGTCCTGAAGACTATTGACAGGCAGCAGGGTAAATGGAAATGGCAGACAAGATGGTTTAGTCCTCCACTAACAGGTAGTATGGTTAATAGAAACTGCAGACAAGAAACTCAGGAACTGGAAACCACAGACAGCCAGGACACGTCCTGATTACTGTGGACTGGAACAGTGCACAGACAACTAAGAGAATTACTAGCAAGCATTAGAGCAATACCCAGACCCAGGTGTGAGTCTTGTGAGCCTCAAATAGGCCAAGGAAGTTCTTTACATGGGAGCACACCAGACTACTTGCAAAGCCCTACGTCAAGCAGACCGGGGTATGTAAGTAACACCGAGGCTTTGATGAGTAATGGACATCACATCTACTTATTGGACTAGTAAAATAATAAAGTTTTTTCTCAGTCCTGTGCTCCTGTTGAAAGTTTGAAATCTGGTTGTGTTCACATTCTTGCACATGACAGCCATCTAATCCCAATAACAATTGGGTCCATATAGTCATTGATCACATAGCCAGGCCTGGAGGACATGTTCCTTCTCAACATTTTTGGTGATTCCAGTGGCCAGATGCCCATTCATTTGGGTTTTATGACATATGGGAAAGCCAATTGTTGGAAAGCACCTATAAATTTTACTTGTTTTTACTTCATTGAATGAATCACGAAAAACGAAATCAATAATGACTTTTTTTATGCAGAATCCCTGTTGTTTCTATGAATCATTATCGAGCTAATTATAACAGGAGATATTCAACTCCTGTAATTTGGGATAAACAAGAAATAGCTTTTCCGTGTTTAAGTCATATGAATTGAGAATTAAATTAGAAACTGTTTGAAGGCTCCACATGAGTAAAGACACAAGGTCAGTCATATGTCTTATTCAAATACCATCTACAGCCATTTTCCTGGGAAAGATGTGGCATAGATAAATCATGTTTTCCTGGATAATTATAAGACCATTCTGATTAACACTAGAACTACTGATGGAGTCATTTTGACTCCTTTCGTTTTTTATTTCTCTTCTGTGACTACATTTTTCAGAATTCCGGCTTGAAACTCGGTGACTTTTCCTCAAATATGATGTGAAAAAAGATTTTGTGAGAATAAATAATTTTGGTGAAAAATTTGCGCGTTTTTTTCAAAATTTACCAAGAACTACTGAAGGGAGTCATTTTGACTCCCTACTATATTTTGAGGTCCTTTTGTCACTAAATGTTGCTATAAAGTTTTGTGCATAATTTTTTCACTCTGTCTTATTTACCCTGATGTTCATATAGATGTAGTTCAATTTACATGTCAACTTTTCACATTTTCCTTGTGTTTTACCTGCTTGTATTACTGTGTAATGCTGAACAAAATAGCTTGTTTACTCTAGGCTCTTATCTTATGCTAATGAAGGGTGGTGTTTTTCTAAGGTCCTAGCAGGAGACAGTATTCTGGATAGTAACTTTACTTTCAGTTCAGCTGAAGAGACAAAGAGAACAGACGCAGACATACGAGCTCTGAAGACTCATACAGGTATGAATTGTTATGAAATAGTTTAGCTGTCTGTCAACTGATTCAGCCCACCTACTTTTGAAGGTGGCAGAACAGTTATTATTTCTTTTAGTTTTCATTTCATTTCTATTTTTCAGCAGAGAACTATATAGAATTATGGAATTTGTGAGGAATATGGAGAGAAGACGTTTGATAAAGCCTCAGGATATTCTGGCTACTTTGCAATCCATACCGGAGGATGAATCGGAATCCGAATTGCAGGAACATGTATTTGATTCTGACAGTGATGAAGATTTCATTCCTCAGAACATATCAAGTGAATCTGAAGACTCAGAAGGAACAAATCCAGAAGGTAAGTAGTTATGTGTATTTATTTGTTCTTCCACACACTGAGTTAGGGCCTGTGCACACTAGCAGAATTCTGGCTGAATAGCCATCTGGATATTCTTGCCGCAATACAGGCCGTACCTGCCCGCTCATGCCTGAAGCTCCGCTCCGAACCCCGGGCTGGAGCCGCTGTCAGGGACAGAGCAGCGCTTGCTTACGCGCGAGCACGGCTCCGTCCCAGACAGCGGCTCCAGCCCGGGGTTCGGAGCGGAGCTTCAGGTATGAAACTCCGCTCTGTACCTGAGCGGGCAGGTACGGGCCGGATTGTGGTGAGAATATCCGGTCGGATATTCCGCCGCTAATCCAGCCAGTGTGCACGGACCCTTACAAAACAAAAATTCTAAATATTCATCAACTTTTTTACAGATATTCCAAGCACATCAACTGGGGATCGGGCTCATGCAGTTATGTTGCCTCGTGACCATCCTCCTGGTCGTGGACAGAAAAAATCAGCAAAACGTCCCAGAAATGAAAGAACAACAGATAACGATGGCGGCGAAGGTAATGCAACAACAAACACCAGAGAAGGCGAATCTGAAGGAATACTAGTTTCAGCGGATGGTATTCAATGGAAACCTGTTGAAATTGGAGAACACTTGCCTGGTAGGCGTGACAGCCAAAATATTCTTCGAGAAGCACCTGGCCCTACAGGATACGCCAGAAGAAATATCATTATCGATAGTCCTTTGAGCGCATGGCGTTTATTTTTTGATTCATATATATTGACACATATAAAGAACTGTACGCTTGCAGAAGCATGCAGGAACAATAATTTACAGTTTACTCTATCTGATGAGGAGCTAGATGCATTCATTGCGATATTCTATGCTCGTGGAATATCTGGCACGAACCGTCACTCGATTAGCAGTATTTGGTGTAATGACTGGGGAATACCGTTTTGCAAAGCGACAATGTCTAGGGACCGCTTTGTTGAAATTATGAGGTTTCTCAGATTTGATGAGAAATCTACTCGATCGGAGAGACTGCAAACGGACAAGTTTGCTCTATTTTCTACTGTGTGGGACAGGTTTATTGAAAATTGTATTGCGTGTTACAAACCTGGCCCATACATAACGGTGGATGAGCAACTTTTCCCAAGCAAAACTAGGTGTCCATTCACGCAGTACATGCCTTCCAAACCAGATAAATATGGCCACAAATATTGGCTAGCTGTTGATAAGAGGAGCAAATATCTGGCAAATGGCTTCCCTTATCTAGGCAAAGATGACACACGCCGTGCTGAGGACCGTTTAGCTGACCATGTGGTAATGAAGTTATTGGACCCGTTTTTGAAAAAAGGTCGCAATGTTACAACCGATAATTATTTTACTTCAGTAAAATTAGCTAAACAGCTAAAAAGCAAAGGAACAGCCATCGTGGGAACACTGAACAAGATAAGGCGAGAAGTGCCTAAAGAAATAAAATCCATGAAAGAGGAATTGTACAACACTAAAGTGTTTAGAAATGAAGACAATTTTACACTTACAGTATATCAAGGAAAGCCCAACAAAAATGTTGTCATTTTGAGTTCCGTCCATCCAGATGTTGTTGTTGCGTCTGATTCCGCTAAAAAAACTCCAGAAACGGTAAAGTTTTACAATGAAACAAAATATGGAGTAGATGTAGTGGATCAGATGGCACGAAAATATACCACACGAACATGCACAAGGAGATGGCCTGTTCATGCATTTGAAAATGCTTTAGACTTTGCGGGTATAAATGCATGGATAATATTCAAGGAGATTACCCACCAAAAAATGTCACGCAAGGCATTTTTGCAAACGCTTGTGAGAGAGTTGAGTGGTCCTTATGTCACAGATAGGGAAAAGGGTTCCACGTCCCAAGTTTCTACATGCTCAGAAGTGATGGTTCAAACAAAATTTTGCCAGATCAAAGAAAAGTGCAAGAAAAATAGATCTGTCGGAAATTGTAAGACTTGTGGTAAGTCTTTGTGTGGGCAATGTACTGCCATAAATCAAAGGCAATGCCTAAAATGCGAAACACCAAATGTTTAGAAGGTGAATTCTGCGCCATATTTTCATTTTTATGCTCCTCCACCTACATTTTCTCTGCTTTTTGTTCTTCAGTTGTTGTTTATATGTGTGCACTTGAATAAAAAAAATGTTTGAAAAACGTCTATTATAATTATTGTTATTTTCTGTAGAAAAATAAGAAAAGCAGAAAAAAAAATAATCAAAAGCATTACTGTTGGATCTCACAATAATAATACATTACAAAAAATATAATTATTAATAAATAACCACAAATGAAACTCTAAAAATAAACGAAAACAAGCAAGGAGTCAAAATGTAGTTTTGTAGTTCTAGGCGGGGTCACGAGTCCAGTAGTCCTAGTGTTAAAGTTGTTCAGAGGAAATCATGAGATTAAAGGGGTTGCCAGGTCAAAGCAAATTGATGACCTATAAAGAGGATAGATTATTAATACAGATGCGCCGATCGATTCGCGGGACTCCGGTCCACCGGCCAGGTCAGTATTCTGTGGCCACTGGATGGGAAGCTTGTGAATCTCTTCTGAGATCCACAATGTGGCTTTTGATTAGCTGGGCTGGTGTAAAGTCATTTGTTTGGCTTGGCTTATCAAAAGACACGCTGGGACTCTGGAAAGGTAAGAGTTTTGCGAGCCTCCCAACCAGTGGCCAGAGACTACTGTCTTGACTGGTGGACTGTCAAATCAGACCACTCATCTCTAGTCATCAATATGAAAATAGTCTTTTCAGAGAAGAAGAGGACTTGAACTCTAGTGCCACCTATAGGAAGTAGCAATCCTACAAGTCAATATCGACCCTTTATTGAGCCTTGTAGTATAACTTAGGATAATAGCCAAACCAGAATCCTAATTTGCAGACACTGTGTTTCGGAGTATTGCCCCTCGTCAGTGCAAAGTATGAGATCTGATTATAAAAGGCCCGGGAGGGCAGTGAAGGGGAGGAGTTGGCATGTAACAGGATGAATGTGCTCAACAGCGAGCTGACTTATAGCCGCCATTATGAGAGACCAGACCCGAGTGAAGACCCGAGAGAGACCAGACCCAAGTGAAGACCCGAGAGAGATCAGACTCGAGCGAAGACTGGAGAGAAGACCCGAGAGAGACCAGACTCGAGTGAAGATCCAAGAGAGACCAAAGTTGAGAGAGTTCAACCGAGTGAGCAGAGTCAGAGCCGAGAGAGAGACGACTAAGGCTGCAGCGGGGGGATGTTTGTGTGAGCAGTCGCTTCCCGTATAGACGTACTGTACAAAGTGGAGACTGGCGCCGTGCTTCAGGGAACAAAGGCTGCTAGTGTGACGAGTGGACGGAGTAACTCACCAACCTGAGACTTGTGGCCTAACGGGTAGCATTGTCGAATCCGGTTAGGGTCTGTGTGATGATGTGTGTTACCTAGTGAATGTTACCGACGGTGATGGGCCCAATAGTGACAGTGACGCCCTTTAGGTTCGGGTATTAGGACCAAAACATCACTAACGATAGCAGTTATTTAGTGGTAAAAAAAGAACAATAGTGTGTAAATAGCGTAAATAGTGTCAATATCCTATTCCTCTGAATTACTTATAATCAAAAATGATTATAAACATGCACTATTCATTGCTGTATGTGCAGATATAGGTGCATCTCATTAAATTAGAATATCATCAAAAAGTTAATTTATTTCAGTTCTTCAATACAAAAAGTGAAACTTATATATTATATATATAGAGTCATTACAAGCAGAGTGATCTATTTCAAGTGTTAATTTCTGTTAATGTTGATGATTATGGCTTACAGCCAATGAAAACACAAAAGTCATTATCTCAGTAAATTAGAATACTTTATAGCAACAGCTTGAAAAATGTTTTTAAAATCCAAAATTCGCGTGTGGTAAGTCCAACATAGAGCGACGTGCTGTAATGAGTGGGACAGGGGTAAACATTTTTTGGGGATTGGGTCCATTTGTAGAACTCCCCAATGCTTTTTTACAATATTTACAAACTCAGTACACTGATTATTGTATGTAGCAATCATACATACTTGATTATTGGTTTCCTCAGTGCTTTTTTGTTTTTTTATATAGGACCTCATTTCTGGTGGTATTCTTAGCTCTGGTATATCCAGCATGTATTTATCGGCGACTATACTCCCTTTCTTTGAATCCTCTGTGAATGTCACATGCTTGATTTTCAAAAGACTGTTCATTAGAACACAGTCTTCTTAGTCTCAGGAATTGTCCTCTGGGGATGCCATGTATAGAGGGTGGATGGGAGGAATCTGCATGTAGCAGAGAATTTGTGGATGTCGGTTTTCTGAATACATCCGTATGGATTTCACCATTGGGAATGGTGTTAATCTGTATGTTTCTGACAACTTTATACATTAATTTGATGTTAAGGTTGTTTTGATTTAATCTGGTCATTAGGTTATCCAATTGGTTAGATGTTCCTTCCCAAATGAACCAGATATCGTCTATATAACGCATCCACTGTTGGGCCATCTCAATACCCGGTATTGGTTCACTTGTGAATATTTCCCTCTCCCCTTTTCTCCTCTGAATTACTGTGTTCTTTTTTTGTAACAGTTTCATTTTCACTGTTTGCGCTATCCCCTGATATTGTGCCGAAGGCACCACTTTTATTGTGTTGACCGAATAAATAGTTCTTGGTTCAAGTACCAATGTCTCCTCTTTGTCTGCTCTGTTGCATCCACGTACCTATTAACACCTCCATGAGTCCTGACAACATCAGCACTTCAGTGCCCCATTCTCAGGATCAATAGGCCCACAGCGATCAGCATCCTGTAGATCAATGGATGATAATTTGCTACATGGCAGCAACCCCTAAGGAAAAAATTATTAAGACCAGAATACACTGTCCCAGAAATATAATTACCAAAAATAGAGAAACATCCACAGCACTCCTATGTTAGAAACGGCAAGTTAAAAAACACCAAGGAATCCCCTCGGCATAACCAATTAAAAATAGAAAAATGACAGCACTCGCCGAGGTTGCAAAAAAGTGAAAAGACTGTTTTATTCTTTCATACATGTGAAAACACAAGTTGGCATACAGTGTCCCAGATATATACTGTGTCACACACTTGACTAAGATATACTCTGTACCACCATATACAGTGGGTACGGTAAGCATTCAGACCCCTTTAAATTTTTCACTCTTTGTTTCATTGCAGCCATTTGGTAAATTCTAAAAAGTTCTTTTTTTTTCTCATTAAAGTACACTCTGCACCCCATCTTGACTGGAAAAAACAGAAATGTAGACATTTTTGCAAATTTATTAAAAAAGAAAAACTGAAATATCAGGTGTGGGGCCTCCTGTTCTTTGCCTTTCCTTGATAAGTTTCTGACCTGCCTGGAGCTAGGCCTAACTTGGTCTCTGTCTTGCACCTGCTGACCTGGTGGTAGGGCCTTCTGTTGGAGTTCACACTCCCTGGTCTCTAGTTCTCCAGGGGTTCCGGTTATTCCTGCTGGGGATATAGGCCCCCCCGTAGGCTCGGACCCGGTGTCTGGTAAATGGTTTTGGGGTGAGCTGGTTAAGCTCCTCTGCCCCCTATGTTGCTTGCTTACTCCACTCGCCTTCGGCCACGCTTGGGGCCCTCACTAGGCTTCACACGGGCAGTAGGCCTCGCTACTCTTCACCGCTCTTTTGGCATCGGCACGCCCTAGGCTCACTAACTCGAGCTCTCTGAGTCTGAACTGAACTGACTGAGCTCCACTGCAGGTTAACTTCTGCAGGAGTTCCTCTCAACAGACTGACTGCCTAACTCCACCTTCCAGTATATATATCCCTATCCGGGCTCCCTCTGGTGGTCTGAGGTGGTAGGCTGGAGGTGTGTGAATGCTATGAGGGCCTCTTGTGGAGAAGTCCGTCCATGCACCCCTCTGGGATCTGTGGCACCAATGCGCAGCAGGGCGCCACACTTGCTTGGCAGCACCACCCAGTCTTCCACACGGTTCAGTCTCAGCAGCAGTCTGGATCACTCAATCCTCACCTGATCCTCGTTTCTCCCATCATGTTTAGTTCCAGGAGACTAATGATCCCACACGAGGACACTCAGAGGAGCTCTTAACATAATTTCCTGATTGTGGCCTTGGTCCAAGAGGGACAAGGAGGAGATGCTGTTTAGTGATGCACAAAACTTAGAGCAGCCACGGCCACAAGAAGATGACGGTGGGGAATGGCAAATTTTGTCCAAGGAGGAAGAAGATGATACTGAGACACGGTTGCTGCAAAGTCTTATTGTTGTTAAGTCACGAAGTCAGGAGGACAAAGGTGCGGTGGTGGAAAATGAGATGGTTGATTACGAAGTCACCGACCCAACCTTGGAAGCTGGCATGCAGAGCAAGGCCAGCAGCACTGAGGGAGAGAGATCGGCAGCACCAAAACAGGTAGAAAGAGGCAATGGGGTGACCAGAGGGAGAAGGCGGGCAACTGTTCTGCAGAGCAGCGACACTTGTGAATTTCTCTGTCAAAGAGTTAGGTGTTTCCTAGTATGGAACTTTTTTAAAGAGAGTTCTGAGACAAACAAAATGGTCTTTTCTAACCTGATCAGCAGGGGCCTGACCACTAAGAGTCTAACCATCACTGGCATGATCAGGCACATGTCATCTAAGCGCCGGACTCAGTGGGCTGAACACCTGGGTCCACGATTGGTGCCAGTGGGTGACACCGCTGCCTCTTCCCCTGTGCTAGGTGCTTCCCAATCCCTAGTCCATGACACTGGCGCAGATGCCTCTCACCCTGCACCTGTCCTTGCACATTCTGATGCAGCATCGTCAGGCACTTCAAAATCATTGTCCCAGCACAGCATTTAGCTGCCCCAAACCCAGGCCTTGGAACGAAAGAGAAAGTTTCCATCCACCCACCCACAGACCCAAACGCTAAATGGGCACATTTCCAGGCTGCTTGCTGTGGAAATGTTGACGTTTAGGCTTGTTGAGACAGAAGATCTACGCTGACTCTTGGCGGAAGCCGTTCCTCAGTACTCAGTCCCCCTTTGCAAAGCCATAATGACTTTAGAAGTACCACAACCACACTTTATTAATTTTTTTATGATGCACTACAGTTGGTGCCTTCAAGGGTGTATGGATGACCCTGCTTGTAATTATTGGCAGGCTTTGCACTATCTGCAGAGCTTTTATGAGTGTAGGAGTACCACAACTACACTTTGTTCACAATATTTGATTGAGGCACTACAATTTATGTTTTCAAGGGTGTATGGGTGACCCTGCTTATAATTTTGGGCAGGATTTGCACTTGACGCGCCCCTGGGCCTGTGTCGCGCTGCGTTGCGCATGCGGGAGCCTACCCGGAGCCGGATCAGTGGAGGGTTGTAGTCTCGTGGCGGTGACCCGGTCCGTGCCCAGGGAGTCAAACTAGACGGCAGTCTATTAGTAGTAAATAGTTGATGACTACGCCACCCGTTGAGTGCAGCCAGGGAGCTGCTGCTGCAGGGCAGACCGCTGAGGCCGGTGGTAGGATTGTGCAGCGTGATAGTATAACCCCCAACGGGAGGGGTATGGCCTCAGGGCAGCCGACGTGGATGATGGGGGTAGCAGGAACCACTCAGAGACGGTACGGTGTAGTTCAGGGTCTTTACTGGTAACAACGATAGACCCTCCCGGAGTACTTGCTAGCAAACGGGGCCTGGTCAGTCTTTGAGCAGATGGGATCTCCCCTGGCCAGGCGTAGTTGTAGGCCTCACAAACTGACTGTACTCTTCTGGCTACCTTGCTAGAAGCTGATGTAAGTAGCCCACGTCCCTGAGTGTACCGTGTGGTGCTCACCCGTATGGCCGGTGACTCGGGGCCTTCTAATGGCTTCCGCTCCACGATGGCGGTGCTGGTCCCACGCGTGTGACCGTGCCTTCGGGCTTCTGGGCCAGAGGACCTGAAATCCCCTGCCTGACGGATTCTGCTGCTGGGTAGAAGTTAGTCCCCACAGCCTCGGACTCCGGGTCCGGTAAAGAATCTTCTTAGTCAGGGCGAGCGCTGCAGCTGCCAGCCCCTGACTCCTTGGAACTCTCCTGTTTCCTATGCTGCTTCTTGTCTCCACTCTCCTTGTCTCCCTCACCCTGCCTCAGCCCCGGGTTTATACAGGGGAAGTTCTTCCCCTCCCAAGACTGGGCAGGAGGTGTGGCATGCACAGGATCCCTGACCAAAGGACCTCCCACCTGCTCTCAGACATAACATTACATTACTGTGGAAAACCAGACCCCTGGGGTGCCACATTCCCCCCTAGTGAAATTTAGTACTCCGGGACTAAACACATTTAGAAAAACATAACAAAGTATAACAATAACAATACTATAAGAAAAACACATAAGATGGTTACGGCGTGTCCGCAACCGGATGCAGTCTTTGAAGAAAAGCAAAGGTGTCCATTTCACCAACACAGGGAGACGTAACCAGGTAGGGGTCTGTCCTACCCCGAGTCCTTAACAGTCTCTAGTCCATCCTGGGTTACGCTCCAACTATATACAAGGATTCCCGGTAAATCCACCAAGGTTTCCTAAAAACAACTGGAAACACAAAATTATACACAAGCAACAATACACAGATAAACATAAATAAAACTATTTTTACACTTCAAATTCTCCAGCGTGCGGGTAACTGGCCTCTAGTGGCCCTAGTGGACCTACGGAGCTGACTGTCTGGCCCTGAACTACAGGGTGTAGGAGCTGTCAAGGGTAAACTGGGCAGCTGTCTACCGGCTCTTTGTCTCACTAGGGGTACGGCAGGCTCACTATAAGCAGAGGGTTGATTCTCCTGTTCTACTCGTGTGGAGTCTTCTGCCTCCTGGACCGGCTGTTCTTCCAGCTCTACCCGTTGCTCCGTAGGTTCTTGGGATGATGGTTGGAGGAAGGTGAGTACGGGTACCACAACTGCACCATTGACTTGAGTCCAAGACTGAGGGAAGTCCCCGAGCACGGTACTAACCATATCTTCCCTTTCTTCCACGGGTCGATGGTCTTCTTGTTCCTCTTCAGGGTTCCTCAGTTGTTCGGGACACTTCTTCAGGTGGTCCCGGGATACAATGGCTGTGGTTTCCCCTCCGTCTTTACTGATGGTACAGACCTTCGGGTTCTCGTGGCTTGAGGGCAGTACGGTGTACGGGTCCTCCTCCCACTGGTCATCCAACTTGTGGAGCCGTCTTTTCCTCTTCAAGACCTGCTCTCCGGGTACCAGGGGAACAGCGGGAGCATACTGGTTGTAAGTCTTCTCTTGTCTTTCCCTAGCCTGACAGAGACTTCGCTCCACGCTCTCTTGTACTCTCCGGTACTGCTGCTGCCTCTCTGTGTCCCAGTCTGTTTCTGGTGAAGTGTCCTCAGGTGTCAGGACTCCCATTTCCAGGTCAACAGGTAACTTACCAGGTCTCGCCCTCATTAGGTAAGCCGGGGTACAGTTGGTGGAACCTACCGGGATGTGGTTGTATAGGTCCACCAGATCGGGCAACTTCTCAGGCCACAGACTGCGTTCTTCCAGGGGCAATGTTTTTAGCAGATCCATTACCACCTGGTTCATTTTTTCACAAAGTCCATTAGTTTGCGGATGGTAGGGTGTCGTCCTTATCTTCCGGCAGCCATACAGATTGCAGAATTCCTGGAAGACCTCCGCTTCAAAGGCAGGTCCCTGGTCCGTCAGCACTTGGTCCGGGTACCCGTGTGGACGGCAGAAGTGCTGCTGGAAGGCTCTAGCTGCTGTTTGAGCCGTTAAGTCCTTGACGGGGACGACAACCAAGAACCGGGAGTAATGATCCACGATGGTTAACGCGTAGACGTAGCCACTTCTGCATGGGGTCAGTTTTACATGATCCAAGGCTACCAGTTCCAACGGTTGCCGGGTGACGATGGACTGCAGGGGAGTCTTCTGGCTGGCCCGATCCTTCCTTCTCAGATTGCACGGGCCACAGTCTCTGCACCACTTCTCGATGGTTCCCCTCATGCCTACCCAGTGGAACCGCTCGCGCAGCAGGAACTCCAGCTTTTTCCACCCGAAGTGTCCAGCTCCGTCGTGGTATGCCTCCATCACCATGGCTGCGTCTCTTCGTGGCACCACTACTTGCCAGAGTAGTTCATGCGTCCGGGAGTTGACCATTCTGCGGCACAACTTCCCTTTGTAAAGGAACAGTCGACTCTTCTCTGCCCATAGTTGTTTGGCTTCCTCCGGAGCGTCTGGTTCAAGGCGAGCCTCCGGCCGAGTCAGCATCTCCTTCACCAGTCGGACGGCAGGGTCGCTGTCTTGCGTTTCCGCCCAGTTGTAGTGGGGTAAGGGGTTCAACGTAGCAGCCTGTTTACCCCTTACCCGGTGGGAATACTGGATAGTCCCATGACGGTGGAACGCAGGGAGTTCAACTTCTTCCAGTCCCTCCGGATCTTCTCCTTCGTCCGGCAGGTTGGGCATCCTGGACAGGGCATCCGCGTTAGTATTGGAGCGTCCTGCCCGGTATTTGATTGTGAACTCGTAGTTGGACAGACGGGCCATCCACCTCTGCTCCAGGGCACCGAGTCTTGCCGTGTCCAGGTGTATCAACGGGTTGTTATCCGTGTATACGGTGAACCGGGAAGAAGCGAGGTAATGCCTAAAGCGCTCGGTGACTGCCCATACCACGGCCAGGAACTCTAGCTTAAATGAGCTGTAATTCTCGGGGTTCCTTTCGGTGGGTCGCAGTTTTCGGCTGGCATAGGAGATCACTCGTTCTCTCCCCTGCTGAATCTGGGATAGTACGGCTCCTAGCCCGATGTTACTGGCGTCGGTGTAGAGGATGAAGGGCTGGCTATAGTCTGGGTACGCCAAGATTTCATCCCCCGTGAGGGCCATCTTCAGCTGGCGGAAGGACTCTTCTTCTAGCTCTTCCCATTTGAAGGGCAGCTTCTGGTTCTTGGCCTTCCGGGACTGGCCTATCAGGAGGTCCTGCATAGGCGCTGCCTTTTTGGTGAAACCGGGAATAAACCTTCGGTAGTAGCCTACCAACCCTAGGAACTGCCGCACTTCTTTTACGCTGGAGGGGCTTGGCCATCCCTTAATTGCGGTGATCTTATCGGGGTCGGGAGCCACTCCGTCAGCGCTCACCACGTGTCCCAGGTATTGCACCTTTGGTTTCAGGAGGTGACACTTGGAGGGTTTCACCTTTAGGCCGTAACTCGCCAGAGCTTCGAACACCTCCGCCAGGTGTTTCAGGTGGTCCTCATAAGTTTTGGAGTATACGATGACATCGTCCAGGTACAACAGGACCGTCTCGAAGCTTCTGTGGCCCAGACAGCACTCCATTAATCGTTGGAAGGTTCCTGGGGCGTTGCAGAGTCCGAACGGCATGCAGGTGAACTCACTAAGTCCCATCGGGGTGGTGAATGCGGTCTTCTCCCGGTCCGCCTCTGCTACAGGAACCTGCCAGTACCCGCTAGTGAGATCCAAGGTAGAGAAGAAGTTAGCAGATCTTAAAGCAGCCAATGACTCCTCTATCCTTGGTAAGGGGTACGCATCCTTGTGTGTGATACGGTTGATTTTCCGGTAATCTACACACATCCTCATGGTGTTGTCTTTCTTTTTGACTAAAACTAGTGGGGCTGCCCAGGGGCTACAGCTATCCCGGATTACCCCAGCCTCCTTCATGTCTCTAAGCATCCCCTTGGC
This sequence comes from Phyllobates terribilis, assembly GCF_046119375.1. Classification (NCBI taxonomy): domain Eukaryota; kingdom Metazoa; phylum Chordata; class Amphibia; order Anura; family Dendrobatidae; genus Phyllobates; species Phyllobates terribilis. The sequence continues at coordinate 933,849,898 of NW_027362762.1, read as the reverse complement.
GTGTTGGTAATGTGCAGGGGGTACGGGTCGATACCTCTCTTTTATGGGAGGATGATCTCCCGTGGGGATGCGGTGTTCTACCCCCTTGACTCGCCCGAAGTCTAACGGGTGTTTACTAAACACTCTCTCATACTCTTGAACCACCCGATAGACTCCTTGTTTCTGATGTGAGGGAGTGGAATCAGTACCCAAATGTAGTTGCTGACACCAGTCCTCCATGTCTTTCTTAGAGCCGTTACCTTCCTCCGGGTGAGATGGAGGCAAGGGTTCCACAGATTGTATAGAATTTTGATTAGTGGTATATAATTTGGCTAGCGTGGCATACCGGGGCAGGTACACTTCCCTCTCCCCGATATTTATTATGCGAATGGGCACCCTCCCATGGCGTACATTGACCACCCCCCGTGCTGTCAAAATGGTGGGCCTACTGTCTGAGTAAACTGGTTCTACCATTGCCTGGTAATCTCTTCCTCTCAGACCAATAGCTGCCCGGCACCAAATCATCATTTCACTTTTTGGGGGCATGGCAATAGGAAAAGGGTCACACATTCTTACGCTACCAATCTCACCGCCGGAGAGTTCCACTTGTTGCCATTGCATCAGTGCCCGGATCTCTTTCTGGAGCACCCGCTGCTCGCCGGAGCTGGCGTTCTTGGCAACCTGCTGTAAAAGGAAAATCACCTCTGCAAGACAATTTTCAATTACGTTAGTTCCTAGAGTTATTTTTGGGTGACTCTCATGTTTATCAATATCTACAATGATCAGTCCCTGTGCGGCCAGTTCGACTCTACCGATTTTGAGGGCCACCTCCTTAAATCCGATCTGTGGCACGGGCTGGCCATTGCTGGCGATGATACTCAAGTCGTCGTCAGGGTAGTGGGTAACATCCGAGTCATTCCAGTACTGCTTGAAGAGCACGTACGGGATGGTGGTGACCTGTGACCCGGTATCCAGTAGGGCACTCATGGGAATGCCATCCAGTACCACAGGCAAGACTGGACGTCCTCCCACATATCTGTCGCGCCAGTTCGATGGGCCTGGTGATCTTTTTCCTGGGGGTTGGCCCTCTACCCCAGGTTGTGCCCGTTTAAAGAACAGTACCTTTCCATATGTCCGGGTTGATTGCAGCGGCGGCAGATGGGTCGTCCGTCCTCGCTGTATCGGTCACTGGGTCTTCCTCTGGCCGGTGGGGTCCTCCTTGGTCGACGCCACGGGATGTCCTCCGGTCCGGATGCCAGCTGGATCTTCCCTGGGGTGGAAACCTGTAAAGACTGCACAGTTCGGGTTAGCGCAGCAACGCTCTTAGCTAGCTCTTGGACCTGATGGTGTAGGTCTGGAGCCGGGTCATTGTCCAAAGCCTGCGCATCAGCTCCCACAGGCCCTGCTGACAAGGGCGCCGCCTCCTGGTAGTAAGTGGTAGTGGGGCGTCTGTGGGTCACAACGCCACCTGGTGCCGGTTCTCGGAGCACCCGGATGGCTCTGTCCTTGAACTGTGCAAAGTCCAGATGGGGATCCTGTAAGGCCATTGCCCGCAACTGGGTTCGGTGGGCATTGCAATATAAACCCTCTATAAATTGTTCAGTCAACAGCCGGTCCTCGTTTCCCACCCCATCAGGGTCGGTCTGCTTTATGGCCCTCAGGGCCTCTTGTAGGTTTAGTGCATAGTCCCTTATACTCTCATGCGCTCGCTGCTTGCACCCGTAGAATCTAAGCTTAATCTCGGCTGAGGTGCGGGTATCAAAGGTGTCCTTCAGCCGGGTTAGTATCCCTGCGACAGTCTTCCTCCCAGGTGGCCAGGATTTTACTTCCCTTTTGGCTGCCCCGGTTAGTTGGGCCACCAGGATGCTCACTTTTTGCTCTTCTGTGAGGGGGTACACCTGGAAGAGGCTATCCAGCTTTTCTCTAAAGTCATGCAGGGTATGTGACTCCCCTGAGTACTGGGGTAGCCAAGCTGCTCCCGGGATATAGGGCATGGTGAAGGGCATAACTGCAGCAGCGGTAGCGCTGGCGGGGGTTGAGGCAGTGAAGCTCTCCTCCGTATCCGACATCTTCCTCCCCCCTAGTGGACCGTGGCCTACCTTGCGATGATCCTCTTCCGTAGGCCGCGGCTCCGCAGTGGATCGTCAGGGTTGAGGACCTTCCGTCGCGCTCCTGTGACATCGGCGTCTGCTGGGCTCCTTCCAGGACCTTACGCAACGTCCGGACGTGAGGCGGGGCTTCAGTTCTCGCGCGCTTTCGGAGTCCACGCCCCTCTTCTTCCCGCGCGGCGTCCTCAAGATGGCGTCCAATGGCGGGAAAACTCCACGGATGGCGGGAAGAAGGTCGAAGATGGCGCCGGATGGCGGGAAAACTTCACCACTGGTAAGTTTGAACAGTCTTTGCTTTTCAGGCACGCAGTACCCGGTGGTTGCGGGCACGAAATCCTGCCGACTACGCCAAAGTTGACGCGCCCCTGGGCCTGTGTCGCGCTGCGTTGCGCATGCGGGAGCCTACCCGGAGCCGGATCAGTGGAGGGTTGTAGTCTCGTGGCGGTGACCCGGTCCGTGCCCAGGGAGTCAAACTAGACGGCAGTCTATTAGTAGTAAATAGTTGATGACTACGCCACCCGTTGAGTGCAGCCAGGGAGCTGCTGCTGCAGGGCAGACCGCTGAGGCCGGTGGTAGGATTGTGCAGCGTGATAGTATAACCCCCAACGGGAGGGGTATGGCCTCAGGGCAGCCGACGTGGATGATGGGGGTAGCAGGAACCACTCAGAGACGGTACGGTGTAGTTCAGGGTCTTTACTGGTAACAACGATAGACCCTCCCGGAGTACTTGCTAGCAAACGGGGCCTGGTCAGTCTTTGAGCAGATGGGATCTCCCCTGGCCAGGCGTAGGTGTAGGCCTCACAAACTGACTGTACTCTTCTGGCTACCTTGCTAGAAGCTGATGTAAGTAGCCCACGTCCCTGAGTGTACCGTGTGGTGCTCACCCGTATGGCCGGTGACTCGGGGCCTTCTAATGGCTTCCGCTCCACGATGGCGGTGCTGGTCCCACGCGTGTGACCGTGCCTTCGGGCTTCTGGGCCAGAGGACCTGAAATCCCCTGCCTGACGGATTCTGCTGCTGGGTAGAAGTTAGTCCCCACAGCCTCGGACTCCGGGTCCGGTAAAGAATCTTCTTAGTCAGGGCGAGCGCTGCAGCTGCCAGCCCCTGACTCCTTGGAACTCTCCTGTTTCCTATGCTGCTTCTTGTCTCCACTCTCCTTGTCTCCCTCACCCTGCCTCAGCCCCGGGTTTATACAGGGGAAGTTCTTCCCCTCCCAAGACTGGGCAGGAGGTGTGGCATGCACAGGATCCCTGACCAAAGGACCTCCCACCTGCTCTCAGACATAACATTACATTACTGTGGAAAACCAGACCCCTGGGGTGCCACACACTTAGTGCATAGCCTTTATGAATCTGGGAGTACCACTGCATGACAATTTAAAACAATGTCTTTAGAACAGAAAGCACATTCAAAATACACTTGTTTTAAAGACCCTGCACCTTAAATGAAAGGGCCTTTTAAGTAAATGTACATGGATACTCCTAATATGGAATAAACACTGAAAACATGGATTAAATGGTCCAAAAATAACATTTCAAAAACGTTATTAATTTATAACCAAAAGGCATACACATATATATATATATATATATATATATATATATATATATATATATATATATATATATATATATATATGAATAAACCAGTATCAATACAAAGTCAAATAAAACAGGGACTTAGGTAATGATGACATGTGTATCACAATAGAGTACTAGGGCAGGAAGATTATGTAATTCTATAAATAAATATATCTAAAATGCCAATGTTTAAATGATACCCATCTACTGGTACATGATGAATTCAGAAAAGCAGAGAGAATTTGTAACACTATAGTATGTAAAAGTAATCAGTATATACTCCATATGGCTTCAATATATAGACAACCTAAATGTAACACTGCATCCATGCAAACACCAGCAATAGTCTCTTACCCATTGTTACCCCATGTGCGGTGCCATGCCAGCAACCCCAACGCGCGTTTCGTGTTGGCTTCCTAAGGGGGTTGTCAGAGACCCGCGTTGGGGCTGCTGGCGTGGCATAACGCATGGGGTACCAATGGGTAAAAGACTATTGTTGGTGTTTGCATGGATGCAGAAATTGCTTAGTTCGAATAATGAGCATCCAAGCATTTTAGTGCTCGTTCATCTTTAGACACCACATGTCCAGCATCACGTGAGTTGCCCATTGTCTTCAATAAGAGCTTGATAACTGTACACTTCTCCTGTGATGGTGCTGCATGGAAATTAAACACTTTCTGCCAGGTTTTAAAGGGGTTGTACAGCGAAGAAAAATAATTTTTTAAAACAGGTCAAAATGGTGCACAAAAATAAAAAAAAGGCATATTAGTATCACAGATTTCCCGCTGCTGTATTTACGACCTTGTCAGTAAGTGATCACCCCCTGCATTGTTCAAGGAACTGAGAAATTCTGGAGGGGTTTTTGCAAGGAAAAAATTTGTGATACATTTTACTGAAATTATATTCTTGGAGTAATCAAAGAGGTTGTCCTATGTGAACGTCCATCTTTCTAAATCAGCACCCACTAAGGAATAGGTGTTTTCACCAAGAGAATGTGCTAGTGTAGCGCCCCGCGGGCTCAGTCGCTACAGAGGTATTGCACCTCTGCCAGAGGTGTGATATTCCACTCCCGGGTAAGGATGGAGTACGGACCAGGGCTCAGGTAGCTGCATGCAGCACACACACCCTATTTCCGGGGGACAGCTCAACGGTGCTCCCATTAGACAGTAATGCAGGCACGACAGACTATGTCCCTGGCTGGAGTGGGGAGTGGGGAGGAAAACCCGGTGATGTAGGAGCAGGAGGGGACGGTTCCTGAGCGTAGGTAGGAGCTCATTGGTTGCTGGTCACCTGGGCTCATGTTCTAGAGGGAAGTATAAAAGGTGGACACCATCTTAGATCAGGGTTCAGTTCAGTCAGAGAGAAATACAGCGGAGAGGTGAGAGGGAGCAGAGGCTCTTTAGGAGCTCTGCTCAGAGGCAGGCCTAGAGAAAAGGCCGGGGCCTGAGAGGAGAAGAGAAGGAACAGGAAAGGGAAAGAAGTGGCCAAGAAACAGAAGGGCTCGGGAACAAGAAGGTGGAAGGGACCCTAAGGACCAACGTGAATTGGGTGACGGGTCAGGCAAGAAGAGGGTACCGGATCCCGATTTGGTGGAAGCTAATAATCTTCAGCCAAGAACCGGAGGTCGCGACCATCACTGGGTGCGACCCCTTGCTAAACCTTGCTAGGAAGGCATACCATATAGGGTAGCGGGAAACGGGGCCCACGTTTGCCCGCATAGACCCGCAGGAGCTGGACAAAAGCTTGGTCACTGGCGGGGCATGAGCCGAAGGAAGGATAGGAAGGAGCTCTGAACCATACTCCTGAAGAGCCTGAGGGTTGACCGAGTCCCTCACCTGGTGGACACCGCACGGCTTGGGGGTCACTGCTGGCGCTGAAGTGACTCGGAGCATATGAACTTTGAGTAAAAGACATTAGACTGCAGTACGTTGTCTGTGTACTCCTTGCTCCTCCAGCACTGACGGCACTGGGACTCTCTACACCATCACCCCCCACCATCCTCTACACTGCCCTGGGGCTGCACTCTTCCCGTGGGGAATAACACTACCTCAGCTGCAAACACCATCAGCCTCAGCAGTCTGCACTGCAGCGGCGGTTAGCCCTGACCGCAATCCAATGGTGGCGTAGTCGGACATTACCTACAGCACATCATAGACTACCACTGGTCTGACCACCCTGAGCCACGGGACCGGGTCGCCACTACTACTCCCAGCATTGCCCTGAAGTCCGGTCTCGAGTGCCCCACGGCCCAGGGGGCGAGTCACAAGCAGCTAAACATGTTTCCTGCAGTGGCCACTAGAGGAAAGATATGGTATTACAAGAACCCATTAAATTCATGGTAATAAATAGACGCGCCAAGTTCTCCACTTTGTCTACAGGATGGAAATCTTTAGCAGAGTCTCCCCCTTATGCTAGCCTTAGACAAACACTTAGTTTCCTAGCCACCTGTTTCTTACATACGAAAAAAAAAATCATTTAAGGGGAAGTCTGAAGAACATTTGGGCAAAAAATAATTGAAATTGATTAATTGGTCACAGACATCTAAAAAAGACATACCACTCCGACAATGGTGAACACGAAAAAAAAAGGCGCACACATGTTAAATAGATGTTGAAAATGTGCAAGTTGCAAGAATTTGGCTTCAAATTAAAAAAACAGGCTTTATACTCCAAAAACAAGACAAAAAAGGTCGAAAGGCAATAAAGGAATCGGGCTTGCTCTTTTTTCTTATCTTTTTCTGCCCTTCAACAGCAAAAATCATTTAAAATGTCTCATGTTAGTCTTCACCTTTGAAAAATTTGGATTTTGTGCTCCGCTGGCGTATTGTAGTACAATTAAGCGAAAATTTTGCGACCCTTTAAAAAGTAAAAAGTGATGAGTTAGGTTTAAACATCTGGATAAGGGAAACAGCATAAAAAAAGACAGAAAAAAACAAGTAAAGTTAACTTAAAAAGGGCGTAAATTAAATAATGTATAAAGGCGTACACATAAAAGTCAATATGAGAACCATTTTTACTCCAGGAAAAAAGGTGTAAAGACGATGAAGAATTTTTATTGTTTACAATAATTAATACTTTACCTTTAGCAAAGTTCTGTTGTATCTTCCATATTTCATCCTCTCATTTTACTATACTTGCGTTACACTTCACCCTCCATTCCTAAAAAAGTCCTAAAAATGATCGCAGATTTACATTTACTAATAATATTTAATTTCCATATAAGTATAAAAAAAATACAAATTCCACATAATACAAAAGGTAGAATTTACTTCATCGTAACACAAAATGCATTTGGCAATGACTCAAACCGTGGGGTATTTGTTTCCAGCAGAACAGCCAAAACGCTTATTTGTGAGCCGGCGTCTCCCAGCCTCAATTACCAGCATGTTTTATTTGGAAGTAGAAATGTATTTACATGTAAATTATCTCTCAGGATTTCCTACGAGTATTCTAGAATTTCTCCACAATTCAAAGATTAATCAAAACATACAGAAAGAAGTCTGTGCCTGTTGTTTTATAGAGGTAGAAATGCAAGGTTGTATGAGAAATGGAAATCACTAGTTTGAAGGTTGGATCCCAAGAATATCAATAATGCTATCAATTCAATGAATGACTAGATTAAAAACATTTTTCTATCAAACATACATAAAAAATACCACTATACAGTGCACAAATCATACAATCAAACCACAACTTACAAAATAAATCCTGCTGTGTGGTGCTTGTGTATATTTCCCAGATATTACCGCAGCACAACGCTAAATTACAGTAATACCAGTAACAAAATAAAACTGACATACAGTGCCCACATGTTTATCAGATACAACCGCAACATTGTGCTTGAACAATATCATCATAATGTAAGGTGCCAAAATAAAACTAATATATGATGTGTGCATATGTTTCTCAGGTAATACCTGTTAGGAATTGTGGTTCTGTGCTCCCACCTGGGATCTGGTCCGGTGCTATGCTACTCCTTTCACAGGCGCCGCCATTGTCCTGACCCCGGAGGCGGGGCTACTATGCGTGCAGGGAAACCGTCCCAATCTTATGGAGCATCGCGTTCTGGTGTTGTAGGATGTGTGAGGCCGCAGGACGCTGCTGTGTCTGGCACTAGGCAATGGTGGGATTATGTCCATTCTGCTATGCAAGCTAGCAGGGAGTGGCTGTCTGGGGATGATTGAAAGGTATTCAACACCTGATCATTAGGCGGGCTATATAATCCTGCTCCCTGCTCAGTCCTTTGCTGTTTATTGCAGTTCCCTATGTGCTTGGTGGTGAGTGGTGCTAGCAGTAGTGTTGCTATCTTTTCGGGGGTTTTGTCACTTTCTCTTCTGGTTACACTTCCTGAGGTTCTTGCAGAGCTACTCACTTGGTTCTTGACTAGGCACCGACCGTGACACCAGACGCCAGCTGTCCGGTGACAGTTGGCCTGGGAGAGCTCTGCCAAAGTCCCCTTTCCATTTACTGGGAGCTTGGTGAAGAGTATTGCCGGCCCTCAAGGGCTCGCCTAGCTGGGCATCTTGTGCCAAGTGCGTCTGTGGCTGCGCCTTTGCTGGTTTGGTGTCAGTCTTGCTGGGTCCCTCTGCGAAGCGCATAACAATACTGTAACACTGTGATTAAATAATATCATCATACCATGAAGTACCTAAATATTACCAACACACAGTGCAGGCATATTTTCTTCAGATAATGCCTCAAACAGTACTTAAATATTACTATCACGCTGAAAAGTACCAAAATAAAACTGACATATAGTGCCTGAATATGTTTCTCAGATAATACAGCAACACAGTGCTAGAATGTATTTATTTATTTTACTCACATATAGCGCCACTAAATGCGCTTTACAGACAACAGTAAATAATTATACAATCCTACAAGTATCTAAAGTATTAAAGACATACAGTGCCTGAATATGTTTCTCACATAATACCATAACAAGGTGTTTATAGTATATGATCCTAAAATAAGGTGCCAAAATAAAACTGACATATAGTGCCTATATACAGTTGAAACCAGAAGTTTCCATACACTGTATAAAAAGACACATATTCATGTTTTTCTCAATATCTGACATGAAATCAGAATAAACCTTTCCCGTTTTACGTCAATTAGGATTACCATAATTTTTAATATTTGCCAAAAGCCAGAATAATGAGAGAGAGAGTACGTTTTAAGGCATTTTTATTACTTACTGCAAAGTCAAAAGTTTACATACACTAAGATGTAAATAGTACCAGGTAATAGTACCCAAATTATGAATAGGTCACCAATATATAGGTTCTAGAAAAAACATTTCTGGTCTCTACTCACCGGACACCATCCGGCCCTCTTCTTTCCCCATCGTGAGCCACAGCTCTGGCCTCTTCATTATAGACTAGGACTTCTGGCCGCATCCAGGCCTCTGAGGTTACTTACTGCGTGTTATAAAGTCATGATGTCAATGTGGCTGGAAGTCTTGGAGATGTGGTGCGCAACGCTGAGCAATGGGGCAGCTGGAGAGAAGAGTATGTTCTTTTTTTTTCTTTTAACCAATACTCACCTCTCTATGGATACCCTGCTGCTCACTGTCTTTTCCTCCTCTTTCCATTATCGGGAGCCACATCTCTGAAGTCTTCATAATAGTCTAGAACTTAGGCCGTATCATAAGGTCACGCAAGTGAGTTCCAGCCTCAACTTGGCCATAAGTCCTGGCCTATAGTGAACAGGCTGGAAATGCTGCGCCTGACGACAATAAGAAGAGGACAAGTCGGCAGCTAGATAGGACAATGTTGATATAAGTATTAGTTTTGGTTTTTTTTTAACATCCGACGTTCGTAAGAAGGGGTTGCACCTATGTTGAATGTTTGTAAGTCAGGAACTGCATGTATATTATTCTAGTCTTTCAGATAAGTGGGTGTGGTCCTCAAGAAGATGCCCAAAGAGAAGCGTTGAGGACCACGTCCACTTATCTAACAAGGTACAATTTATATTCAGGAAAGAGGAGGCCATATCTCAGGAATGGAGAGGGGCAGAAACAAAAGAATAACATCTCCGGATTCAGGAGAACTGTGACATTTACACCAGGTAAAAGCAATATATATTTATGGAAAGTGACAGGTCCTCTTTAAGTTCTACTTTCCATATTTTAGCTGTCATTTTCCATCCTTTATCGTCATTGTTCTCTCAGGTGGCCAAAGCTGTGAAGTCAAGTGAGACACAACGGCTAATTCCACAAACACATGGAACAGTGGCCAGACGATGAGAAAACCCAACACTTCATCCAATGGCTTCAATAAAGCCAAAATATGTTTCCAGTAATGGCAGAACAATGGAGGCCTTCTATAGTGATGAACGCTGAGATCCATTATTCTGACATAGACCATAGACATCCATAAGTCTGTTTTTATAAGGCCCGATGTTTGGCTGCTGAAGAATGCTGTTATTTTATGGTGGGAAGTCGGAGGCTCTGTGTACAGGAATTTCCCATTTAGTGGTGAATGCCGGTCACATATCTCACCCCGGCTGGAAGCGTCTGATAGAATAATCATGTTGACTTCAATACGGCAATAAGCCACTTGTAATTTTCCACCCATGAGCCGCAGTAGAAGTAGCTACGCCTGACGTGAATTGTTTTTTACCGTGTAGGGTTTTATCAGTAAAGGAAACAAAGAACAAGGCCTTTCATTTTTCACTGATGATGTGGGCTTACCCTCACAGGGATACATAACATTTGTGTTGGATCTGAGAACCGAACTTGTAAAACCCTCTCATTACTTGATGGAAACCTGTGTTTCTTAAAGGAACACACACTCTATGCCAAACTGATACACCGTGCGAGGCAAATCTCTGAACCCTTGAGTCATGTGTAAGAATGGTGGACTGTGCTATTGTGTTCCTGCCCCTTAAGTCATCAATCGCTTTATAATATAGTGTGGACAAAGTTATGTGTCTTTTATATTTATGGTAATGTGTAATGCATTGGTAATGTGTTTAGTGTAGAATTAGAGACATAGGATAGATAGGGACTATAGGGTGGGCATTACAAGTGTAATATATTTAATGTAGAGGAATCCTCTATGGCAGAGGCGGGCAATTCATTTTCCCGAGAGGCCACATGAGAGACCGTGATAGTTGTGGAGAGCCGAACCAATAGGCTGAAATTAATTCTGCTCAATATTAATATCAACATATTAATTATTATTATATTAATAATTATATTAATATTAATTATATAACTTAATGTTGAGCAGAATTAAGTATGCTGACATCCCCCTATATACCATTTGAACCCAAATACAGCCCCTTCTATAAACTGTATGAGCCCCACACAGCCTCCCCATGTCCAGCAACAGACCACCACAGCCTTCCCATGTCCAGCAACAGACCCCCACAGCCTCCCCATGTCCTGCAACAGACCCCACAGCCTCCCCATGTCCTGCAACAGACCCCCACAGCCTCCCCATGTCCTGAAACAGACCCCCACAGCCTCTCCATGTCCTGCAACAGACCCCCACAGCCTCCCCATGTCCTGCAACAGACCCCCACAGTCTCTCCATGTCCTGAAACAGACCCCCACAGCCTCCCCATGTCCTGAAACAGACCCCCACAGCCTCCCCATGTCCTGCAACAGACCCCCACAGCCTTCCCATGTCCAGCAACAGATCCCCACAGCCTCCCCATGTCCAGTAACAGACCCCCACAGCTTTCCCATGTCCAGCAACAGATCCCCACAGCCTCCCCATGTCCTGCAACAGACCCCCACAGCCTCCCCATGTCCAGCAACAGACCCCCACAGCCTTCCCATGTCCAGCAACAGATCCCCACAGCCTCCCCATGTCCTGCAACAGACCCCCACAGCCTCCCCATGTCCTGCAACAGACCCCCACAGCCTCTCCATGTCCTGCAACAGACCCCCACAGCCTCCCCATGTCCTGCAACAGACCCCCACAGCCTTCCCATGTCCTGCAAGAGACCCCCACAGCCTTCCCATGTCCTGCAACAAACCCCCACAGCCTCCCCATGTCCAGCAACAGACCCCCACAGCCTTCCCATGTCCAGCAACAGATCCCCACAGCCTCCCCATGTCCAGTAACAGACCCCCACAGCCTCCCCATGTCCATCAACAGACCCCCACAGCCTCCCCATGTCCAGAAACAGACCCCCACAGCCTCCCCATGTCCAGCAACAGACCCCTACAGCCTCCCCCTGTCCAGCAATAAACCTCCCAGCCTCCCCATGTTCAGCAACAGACCCCCCCAGCCTCCCCATATCCAGCAACAGACCCCCACAGCCTCCCATGTCCAGCAACAGACCCCCCAGCCTACCCATATCCAGCAACAGACCCCCACAGCCTCCCATGTCCAGCAACAGACCCCCACAGCCTCCCCATGTCCAGCAACAGATCCCCACAGCCTCCCCATGACCTGCAACAGACCCCCACAACCTTTCCATGTCCTGCAACAGACCCCCACAGCCTCCCCATGTCCTGCAACAGACCCCCACAGCCTCCCCATGTCCTGCAACAGACCCCCACAGCCTTCCCATGTCCTGCAACAGACCCCCACAGCCTCACCATGTCCAGTAACATACCCACACAGCCTCCCCATGTCCAGCAACAGACCCCCACAGCCTCCCCATGTCCAGCAACAGACCCATACAGCCTCCCCATGTCCTGCAACAGACCCCCACAGCCTCCCCATGTCCAGCAACAGACCCCCACAGCCTCACCATGTCCAGTAACATACCCAAACAGCCTCCCCATGTCCAGCAACAGACCCCCACAGCCTCCCCATGTCCAGCAACAGACCCATACAGCCTCCCCATGTCCTGCAACAGACCCCCACAGCCTCCCCATGTCCTGCAACAGACCCCCACAGCCTCCCCATGTCCAGCAACAGATCCCCACAGCCTCCCCGTGTCCAGCAATAAACCCCCACAGCCTCCCCATGTCCAGCAACAGATCCCCACAGTCTCCGCATGTCCTGCAACAGACTCCCACAGCCTCCCCATGTCCTGCAACAGACCCCCACAGCCTCCCCATGTCCTGCAACAGACCCCCACAGTAAAATATGTGATATGATGGTTTATAGTCCCTCTCTGTTGTCCCTGGATGAGGCCATGTTTCTGGCAGTGTGCCTAGTTTGCAGTCTGTGGTTCCAGAGGAGGAAAGATATTCTTCTTGTTTGGTTAAGGTTTGGAGAGACTTTAAAATAGGTCTTTTGCGATCGGACCAAGAGAACTGCCAACCGCAGATGTAGGAGGGCTCCTGTCTTTAAGGTGGGAGATTTTGTCTGGTTATCCTCTGAAACTCTGTCTTAAAGTTCCATCCAGAAAATTTGCTCCTAAATTTGTTCGACCGTATACGATAATCAGGATCATTAATCTGGTGACAGTGAAGCTCCAACTCCCGGTAAATAATACCTTCCATGTCTCTCTTCTTAAAAACTTTGAAGGAACGTCGGATCCTCAGGACAGTATTGAGGTAGACTTGGAGGAGGACCAGGAGTATGAGGTGGAACGAGTCTTGAAATCCACATGTCAGACAGCAACTTTACTCTGTTTGTCTGTCCTATTACCTGTCGGGTGCAGTTTTAAATACTTTCCCCTACTGGTGTTCCCTGCTGGTAATAGACTTTGTTGGATTCATTCACTTTGCTGTAGTTTGTGTTGGTTGCAGTTGTGTGTGATTCCTTTACTCCTTAGGGAATTCTGTAGATCAGAGAAATGTGGTAGATATAGTATATCTTGACTTCAGCAAAGCATTTGATAAAGTATCTTATACTATCCTTATTGAAAAGAATGACCAAGTATTGGATTGACAAGACTACAGTTAGGTGGATTCATAACTGGCTCAGTTATCATACTCAAGGAGTGGTAATAAATGGTTACACATCCAATTGGAAGACTGTTACAAGTAAGGTACCACAAGGCTCTGTCCTGGCCCCAGTGTTGTTCAACATTATTATAAATGATCTAGATAAGGGAACTGTAGGTAAACTAATCAAATTTGCAGACGATGCAAAGCGAGGAGGGATAGCTAACACTAGAGAAGACAGAGGAATGATTCAGAAGGATCTAGATAAGCTTGAACAATGGGCAGCGACTAATAGAATGGTATTTAACAGGGAAAAATGCAAGATTCTACATCTGGGCAAGAAAATCAAAAATTACATCTACAGAATGGGAGGAATAGAACTAAGCAACAGCACATGAGAAAAAGACTTGTGTATACTAATAGATCACAGACTGCACATGAGTCAACAGTGTGATGCAGCAGCAAAAAGGCAAACACAGTTCTGGGATGTATTAAGAGAAGCATAGAGTCTAGATCACGTGAAGTAATTATCCCCCTCTACTCCTTCTTGGTCAGACCTCATCTGGAATACTGTGTCCAGTTCTGGGCACCACATCTTAAAGAAGACATTGCTCACCATCCTTGTAGTTCTTCTCTGAACTTGCCCCAGTTTTTCAGACTTCAAACTATGTCCTATAAGGAACGGTTAAAAGATCTGGGAATGTTTAGCTTGCAAAAAAGAAGGTTAACATAAGACTTAATCGGTATCTACAGATATCTGAAGGGAGGGCACAGTGTAGAGGGATCATCCTTATTCTCATTTGCACATGGAAAAATGAGAAGCAATGGAATGAAACTGAAAGGGAGAAGATACAGATTAGATATTAGAAAAAACTTTTTGACAGTGAGCGGAACAGGCGGCCATGAGAAGTGGTGAGTTCTCCTTCAATGGAAGTCTTCAAACAGAGACTGGACAGACATCTGTCTGAGATGGTTTAGCGAATCCTGCATTGAGCATGAGGTTGGACACAATGTCCCCAGAGGTCCCCTCCAACTATAACATTCTAGGATTCTAAAATTCTATTTACCAGCTTCTGTAAAATCGAAAGAATCCCCTTTTATTATCAGAACCTAGATGTGTTTCAGCCTATCCAGATCTGTTGAAAGCTCTGGAAAGGCTGAAACGCGTCCCGGTTCTGATAATAAAAGAATGAAGATTAAAAATTTATGTGTTTACTGGCGAGTCTTTCGATTTTACATTATCTATTTTCCATGCGCACCACTACCTACAGTAGAGTGCCGATTGTTTTTTGGATTCATATTTACCAGCCTTCAGTTGCATTGATATCAGAACGTACTCATTTGGGGTACAGATGATGGCAGTGATGGGTCAGCTCCTGTCTCCTGTGTGTTGAGCTTATCAGAACAATTTCCTGCAGCAGTTTATCCCCAGAGTAAGTGAGACACAGGAGCTGACCCATCACTGCCATCATCTGTACCCCAAATGATTGCTTTCTGATTTTAGTCCATCTAAAAGCAGGTAAATAAACCGGGGAAAAGTAGAGGTTTGGAAACCAATTACTGTAATGAAGACAAATCCCCTAATAAAGTGATTTGCAAAATTTCATAACTTTCCATGCTGGACAAAATTAATTGAAATAATAAAGATTATTACTCTTTAAACAGGTTTTCCAGGACTAAGATATGAATGACTTATCCGTCAGCTTAGCTCCCACTCACTTCAATGAGAGCAGAGGTGCTGTACCTCAGAACAGCCAATATACAGTGTTATGGTGTACCCGTTCCAAACATTGTCCATAAGTCACAGCTATTTTGGTGGGGGTGCTGGATGTCAGACTGATATTGATGGCGTTACAGAAGGATAGGTGCAGAGCAACACATAGTACAAAAAATATTCAACTGCTGTATAACAATATGTCATTGGTAAAGCTAGGGGACAACTATTTGTCCATTATTATAGCCTCCATATGGGAGATCAGTCGACTTAACAAATTTGACAAATTGGCCTAGTTGTGCCATCTTACATCCCCCATTGCCGTGCCATTATATGACTAAGCAGATTTGACATTCTGGTGTCTGGGAAAGTCGAGTGCCTCCTCTGTCCTGATGGATGTGACTTCCAGGAGATGAGATGAAGGATTCTGTGCTCATCTCAGTCCTGAAGAACGGTGAAGCTTCTGAGCTGAATTCTAAATGACTCCGTAGTATTCTTTACAACAACCTCCATTAGTCACTCTTCCCCTGGGGTCTTTCGGCTTTATCTCAGTACATTTCCACTCACAGCTTTACCCTACGTACGTTAATCTCTACAAAGTAGTTTTTTTTTTTGTCTGCCACAGATAAAATAGATTTTAGCCGAGTTCTTACAATGAATGTTTCACGCAGAACTTGAAATATTCTTACCCAAGAAGTGCAGAGTACGTGAAGGTAAAGAAATCTGTCCGAGTATTTATGAGCGAGCCCATGTTGTAGTTATTTATTCACAGTGGTCTGGTGAGATAAATGTGAAAACACCTTTTTAGCTTGGACACTTAGGCTTATTTTTTTTTTTTTACATTTTAATAACATTGCGGGAGAAATAGGCTGATTTGAAGTTTGACATTTTTTTTATTTCATAGTTTTTGTTGTTTTTCCCCATTTTTTATTAGTCCTCCTAAGGGACTAGAACCTGTGTTCACTTGTATAATACACTGCAATCCTGCAATATTCTAAAATTACCATTCTCCCATGAAGCCCAGCCATGGGCTCAGCTTCATAGGTATACAAACATGACAGACATGGGGGCTTTCAGTAGGTCCCTGGCAGCCATGATAAAGACCATTAGGATTCCAAGAATAGTGAAGAAAACAAAAAGATAATCCAGCACCAAAGTCCTTGGTAAAACTTTTTATTTATTAGAAAATGCCATAAAATCCAAAAGACAGCAGCAACCACCATAACAATGCACACTAAAATTAAATGAATTATGGAAAAACATGCTTAATCATGGCCTTTCTGGTGACAATCCTTAATCATGACCTCTTAATTGCTGCTGTCTTCCAACCTCTTAAATGCTGCTGTCATAATTAACAGCAGCACCTAAGGGGGTTATCTTCATTTGCAACAGTTAAAGCCCCCATAAACATTAGACTGCAGTCGACCGAATGATGCTTCAGCCAATCGTTCGGCCGACAGCCATCTCAGTCAACTTTCCCATACACAGGAGCTCTCATTCGGCCGAGCGCACCTGTATTCTCTATAAGAAAGACAAGTTGAAAACAATACTATCGGCAATTAGTCTTCCTATTCCAGGCTGCTCTGTTGATGGGGTGAGACTGCCGATGTGATGCTGATTGACAGCTGGCTCCCCGCAGTTAGGTAGCAGGGAGCAATCTGTCAATTAGCATGACGTCGGTAGTCACGCCTCATCAACAGAGCAGAAGAGAAGAAACTGAATCGCTGGTAGGAGCGGTCAGTTACTTTTTAAGCCCATAGTAAGAAAAATTAAATAGTCCTGAATAACCCCTTAAATGGATTCAGCACAAGATTATAAACAGAAGTTGTTAGAAATCATCAGTAGTGGTCAGGAATATATCTAAAAATCACTTTATTTTGTCGAGGAAAGAAGAACCAACCCCTTTCCGAAAATATTTTGTTCATAATACTGCTGTGGATCCAAGTTATGAATCTGGATTCTATATCACCTACAGCTAATATGATGGTTACAGAGTTCCTGCGGTTTTTTACCCACCACAAGTATCAACCAATCAGTTTAACCTTATGACTAAATATTCTGTAGAATTTTTTTTTTACCTTCATAATACAAGATATTGGGTCCGATTCATCATTGTGTTTCGGTCATATTTTTGACTCTCAATTAGTGACTTTTTGATTTGCGACAAATACATCAAACAATTTGTACCTTTTTTTTCTGGTTTAACTTTTGTGGTTTCGTTTTGTGATTTTTACGTCAATTTGGCTTTTTCATATTTTTAAGTGCTATTATGTACGCCAGTTATTTGGGGTTTTTTTGCAAAATATGGCAAAAGATACAAATTTTCCCACTAAAAATGTTAAACAAGCAGTTAAAGATAATTTTGTGCTTTGCGCAAAATTTATGAATAGCGTGTACCATTTTGATGAATTTGTCGGGAAAAAAACATCAGCGAAAACCACAAGTCAAAAATAAAAATTACTTAAAGGGGTAGTCCAGATTTATCATGAAAGTCTGCAGTCACTGTATGTAACTGCAGACTTGTGAATGCTCACATTGCTCGGACTGCGTGATGATAGGATTCTTCGGTGCTGGCGACGAGACCAAGCACTCATGTGACCACAAGTATATGATATGCATACACCCAGCCACATTCCGACTAGACCTTCACTTGTATTGTGAGGATACATAAGTCTGCAGTCACATAGAGTCACTGCAGACTTTCGTTAAAAGCCTTGACAAACCCTTAAAAAAAATGCAAATTGTGAATCGGGCCCATCATTCCTATAGTGTACTCTTTTGTTTTGTTTTGCTTCTAGCTAGCCACATAGTTCATTATGTTTGACCTCACAATTCATTCTTGAGCACAAGTAATTTAAGAGGGGCCTCATTGTTTCGATGGTTGCCCCATAAGGGACTTGATCATGCTACTGGGAAATGGCTTGAGCTTGTGCAGTTTCCGATTTTGGCTCCTTGAGCTTCACCAGGAGAGAAGATTTTGCAACCTCCAGCTATACAGAACATATACAGGTGCCGGCTTGTCTTCTTCCCACAGTACATCCATGGACCACCCTTTCCCTTGTTATGTGACGCACATGCATTCATCCATCCATCCGCATGATGTTAGAAAATGCTATTCGTCACAGTCCATGGTCCAGTTCTGATTCTCATGTGCCCATTATAGGTGCTTTCAGTGCTGGATGGCGGTTAGCATGGGCCTTCTAACCAGTCTATGGCTACACTGTGATGCTCTTTGCCTGTTGATTCCATCTATCATAGTGAACATTCACTTTTTCAGCAATGTTTATGTGGCGCCCCTGAGGGTTCAGTCGCCACAGGGGTACTACACCTCAGAACGAGGTGTGGTATCTCCTCTCCCAGGTAAGAGGATGGAGTACTACACAGGACCCCAACCACACACTCAACACTACACCACTCCAGTTCTGTAGGGGGCCTAAAGCACCATAGTGCTGCCCCGGGCCTGAATGGAGGAGTTGGGGGAAACCAAAGTTAGGGGGAACCACATAGTGAGTGAGGGTGGAGGAAGCAATTACCTAAGCACTTTACTAGAATTCTATATAATAGGAGGCCATTTTAATAACAAGGTCTTTGGTCGTGGGTCTTTGGGACGGCAGATCAGCACCAGGCTGCAGCCGGCTGAGGGTCCACGGTCCCCAGTCTCAGGCCTCGAGACGGGGGGTCGGGGCAGAGTTATAACCGGCTCTGTCCCCGGTCAGGGTCCAAGCAAGAAGGCCCAGGAGGGGAGCAGAGGAGATAGGCTCCACAGGCGAAAGGATCTCAGGGGGTGCGGACGGAGCGGAGTCGCCACCTGCATACCTTATTCTGGCCCAGCCAGAGAGACGCTGCTACAAGAGGGGTACCGGTCCCCGATTATCTGACTTTGCACTTTACGTCTCTGTCGGAAAAGTCCGGAGGCTTATGTGGATCCCAGGGGGATACGGACGGAGCGGAGTCGCCACCTGTATGCCCTAATCTGAGTTTATCCAGAGGGACCCGGCCTTACGCCACGTTCTCACCACATGTCACCAAAAAGGGCACCCAGTCGGTCCGGGAACTACACATTACCCACAAGGGACATCGCAGTACCTGTACGGGACTCAGTGGGGGACACAAGGCGGGAGAAGTTGAACCAGAGAGGAACACACTAGAGCGGGGTCCTGACAAGTGCTCCTGAACTACCTGGAGTGTGCTGAACCCCACCCTGGCGGCCACAGCTCGCCGTGTGACAGCAGAGAGAAGCTCTGAGCTGACTACACACCAAAGTGAGTAAAGACTTGGATGACTTCAACTACCGCCTCTGTCTGTTCTTTCCTCTGCGGCTCTGCACCCGCTGACACTCTATTCTACACACTCTCTACACTGCCCTGAGGCCCCGCTCCACCTGTGGGGAGCTGCACCAACTAAGCTGCCTGAACACCGGCCTCAGAGGACTGTCGCAGCGCTGGTGATCCTCACCAGACACCACAGGTGGCGTCACGAACATTCCCCTATCCCATATAACTTCCCCCCTTTTTAAGAGTGACCCCAGGGTACGGGCCCGGGAGCCGGCCACCGCGACATCCCCCAAGATCAGGCAACAACAAGGCCCGGGCGCCGAGTCGTCCCCCATCCCCCTGGGCGCGTCATTTACTACAGTCGCTCTGATGCTCGAATGTACCATGTAGCCTAGCCTTCACTGCACCATCAAATTTGTGAGCCTTACACGTCCATGATGGTCTAGGTCACCGGTTGCCCTCCCTTGGATCATTTTTAGTAGGTACTAACTCTTCATTCTCTTAGGGTGACCCCAGAAGACCGCTTTGGAGAGCCTCTGACCTAGTTGTTTAGGCATTGCATTTTGTATATTTTTGAAGTCAGATTCTTTCGCTTTCCCATTTTTCGAACTTCCAACACAATTACGTGAACTGACTGTCCACCTGCTGCTACCTTTCAGTGAATTTTTTATTTATTTATACTGAGTACCTCCTCCAATAGTCATTGATCCACTCGTTCTGAAAAAATTTTTCTTTTTCTTCTGTGCCCCTCCGTTCCACAGTTCCATAGTTGGTTGGGCCTACACGTTCAGGGTCAGGATTTGGTCAGGCTATGGTGGTTACTCAGGACAATGCTGAGGTCGATCAACAGAGGGGTGCTTCGGGTGTTGTGGCTGAAAAAGCCCTAGTGAAAAGGAGAAACAAGATGAGATTGTGCGTATGGACAATAGGGCCAGGTGCAAAGTATATGTCTGTTTTGAGGGCCTGCCCAGGGTGCATTTGAAGAAGGATGTTAGGGATAAGATTTGGAAGGGAGAGTATGTGTAGAGATTTTCTTTACTTCCATTAGAAAAGTTTAATTTGGATATTGTTCAGCCAAGTGATTGAAAGAGAAGGATGAGGAGGAAAAACGTAGGTATTAGTTAATTGCAAGGTTATAATTGGTTACAGGTGTTTGCTATTTTGTTGAGTGTGATTGGCGAAAAAGAACCTGAGCATTGCTCTGCCCTCTTTGGATACATAGATGCGATTGGGGAGGCGTACATGTTTTACGGTGGCTTAGAGTGTCTTACATACAACAAGCAATTTAGGCAGAAAAAGGCCATGAGATCTGGTATGCGGTGGGATCATAAGGATATTGCCTAGTGGATGCACCTGATGTCAGCTCCTGCTTCTCAGCCCTTTCGGGGAGGTGCCAGGTGCTCCAGCTCAGCAAGTGGGTCCTCAGTGTCTCAAAAAAAGGGGTTTTGCTGGCAATTCAATGAGGGACATTGTAAATTCAGTGCCTCATGCAAGTTCAAGTATGAGTGTTACGGATGCGGAGGCAATCATTGCTTGGCAACTGTTTTAAGCGGTCAAAAGGAAAGTCAGGCAAGGGTGTTGGAAAAAGGGAGGACCCTGGTGAGGATTGCAGCGATGCTCCCGTTTCCGCATTCGGAAGCGGCAGCACTAATTCGGCTTGGTTTTTAATAAGGTTTCAGGATCCCATTTGTGTTACGAATCGTGGTTCTATGCTCCCACCTGGTAATGGAGCTGGTCCAGGATGGCGCTACTCCGGTCACAAACGTCGCCATTGTCCTAACCCGGGAGGTGGAGTTATCAAGCGTGCAGGGAAACTGTCCCAATCTTGTGGAGCATCTAGTTCTGGTGTTGTGGGATGTGTGAGGACACGGAACGCCATGTCCCTCACTGATTTCTCTGCTCAGGGAAGATGGGCGCTGTTTTCCCAGGTTGCCAAGCAAAGCAGGATGCTGCTTTGTTTGGCAATATGCAATGGTGGGATTTTGTCCTGCCTGCTGTAAAGTTAGCAGGGAGTGGCTGTCTGGGGATGAATGGGAGGTAGTCAACAACTGATCATTAGGCGGGCTATATAATCCTGCTCCCTGCTCAGTCCTTTGCTGTTTATTGCAGTTTTCCATGTGCTTGGTGGTTTGTGGTGTTAGCATTAGATTTGCTATTACAGCAGGGTTTTCTCATTTTCTCTTTTGGTTATGTTTTCTGGGGTTCCTGCAGAGGTACTCACCTGGTCCTAGACTGGGCACCAGCCGCGTCACCAGACTCCAGCTGCCCGGAAACAGTGGGCATGGGAAGGGCTCTGCCAAAGTCCATTTAATGGGAGCTGGGTGAAGAGTATTCCCGCAGTCAAGGGCTCGCCTTGCTGCGCAGCTTGTGCCAAGTGTGTCTATGGCTGTGCCTTTGCTGGTTTGGTGCCATTTTTTTTGGATCCCTCTTTGAAGCGCATAACAGAATAAGCAACTGTATATACAGTACAGACCAAAAGTTTGGACACACCTTCTCATTTAAAGATTTTTCTGTATTTTCTTGACTATGAAAATTGTACATTCACACTGAAGGCATCAAAACTATGAATTAACACATGTGGAATTATATACTTAACAAAAAAGTGTGAAACAACTGAAAATATGTCTTATATTCTAGGTTCTTCAAAGTAGCCACCTTTTACTTTGATAACTGCTTTGCACACTCTTGGCATTCTCTTGATGAGCTTCAAGAGGTAGTCACCGGAAATGGTCTTCCAACATTCTTGATGGAGTTCCCAGAGATGCTTAGCACTTGTTGGCCCTTTTGCCTTCACTCTGCGGTCCAGCTCACCCCAAACCATCTCGATTGGGTTCAGGTCTGATGACTGTGGAGGCCAGGTCATCTGGCGTAGCACCACATCACTCTCCTTCTTGGTTAAATAGCCCTTACACAGCCTGGAGGTGTTTTTGGGGTCATTGTCCTGTTGAAAAATAAATGATGGTCCAACTAAACGCAAACCGGATGGAATAGCATGCCGCTGTAAGATTCTGTGGTAGCCATGCTGGTTCAGTATGCCTTCAATTTTGAATAAATCCCCAACAGTGTCACCAGCAAAGCACCCCCACACCATCACACCTCCTCCTCCATGCTTCACGGTGGGAACCAGGCATGTAGAGTCCATCCATTCACCTTTTCTGCGTCGGACAAAGACACGGTGGTTGGAACCAAAGATCTCAAATTTGGACTCATCAGACCAAAGCACAGATTTCCACTGGTCTAATGTCCATTCCTTGTGTTCTTTAGCCCAAACAAGTCTCTTCTGCTTGTTGCCTGTCCTTAGCAGTGGTTTCCTAGCAGCTATTTTACCATGAAGGCCTGCTGCACAAAATCTCCTCTTAACAGTTGTTGTAGAGATGTGTCTGCTGCTAGAACTCTGTGTGGCATTGACCTTGTCTCTAATCTGAGCTGCTGTTAACCTGCGATTTCTGAGGCTGGTGACTCGGATAAACTTATCCTCAGAAGCAGAGGTGACTCTTGGTCTTCCTTTCCTGGGGCGGTCCTCATGTGAGCCAGTTTCTTTGTAGCTCTTGATGGTTTTTGCAACTGCACTTGGGGACACTTTGAAAGTTTTCCCAATTTTTTGACTGACTGACCTTCATTTCTTAAAGTAATGATGGCCACTCGTTTTTCTTTGCTTAGCTGCTTTTTTCTTGCCATAATAGAAATTCTAACAGTCTATTCAGTAGGACTATCAGCTGTGTATCCACCAGACTTCTGCACAACACAACTGATGGTCCCAACCCCATTTATAAGGCAAGAAATCCCCCTTATTAAACCTGACAGGGCACACCTGTGAAGTGAAAACCATTTCCAGTGACTACCTCTTGAAGCTCATCAAGAGAATGCCAAGAGTGTGCAAAGCAGTCATCAAAGCAAAAGGTGGCTACTTTGAAGAACCTAGAATATAAGACATATTTTTAGTTGTTTCACACTTTTTTGTTAAGTATATAATTCCGCATGTGTTAATTCATAGTTTTGATGCCTTCAGTGTGAATGTACATTTTTCGTAGTCAAGAAAATACAGAAAAATCTTTAAATGAGAAGGTGTGTCCAAACTTTTGGTCTGTATTGTATATATATACACACACCATATATACAGGGTGGGCCATTTATATGGACACACCTAAATTAAATGGGAATGGTTGGTGATATCAACTTCCTGTTTATGGCACATTAGTATATGGGAGGGGGAAAACTTTTCCAGACGGGTGGTGACCATGGCGGCCATTTTGAAGTTGGCCATTTTGGATTCAACTTTATTTTTTTCAATGGGAAGAGGGTCATGTGACACATCAAACTTATTGAGAATTTCATAAGAAAAACAATCGTGTGCTCGGTTTTATCGTAACTTTATTCTTTCATGAGTTTTTTACAAGTTTATGACCACTTATAAAATGTGTTCAAAGTGCTGCCCATTGTGTTGGATTGCCAATGCAACCCTCTTCTCCCACTCTTGACAAACTGATAGCAACACCGCAGAAGAAATGCCAGCACAGGCTTCCAGTATCCGTTGTTTCAGATGCTGCACATCTCGTATCTTGATGGTATGGTGTGGTATATGGGGTACAAAGTTAGTGGGGCCATTCTTCATCAATGGAAACCTCAATGCCACTGGATATCTGAAATTACTACATGATTACGTGTTGCCTTCTTTATGCACTGAAGATGGCACGTTCCCTGAGTTTTTCCAATAAGATGGTGCACCAACACATTATGGGTGTCAGGTCCGAGCATTCCTACATGAACAGTTTCCTGGAAAGTGGATTGGTCGTCGTGGGCCAGTTGAATGGCCACCAAGGTCTCCCGATCTGACCCCCTTAGACTTTTATCTTTGGGGTCATCTGAAGCCAATTGTCTATGCTGTGAAGATACGAGATGTGCAGCATCTGAAACAACGGATACTGGAAGCCTGTGCTAGCAGTCCTTAGTCGCGCCCCTCCAGGGTAAGTCCGGTCTGCACCACGTGCGCCACCTAGGAGCTTAACAGAAATAAAATTATCATTATGATATCAAATAATTCAGTAATCATTAAATGTATTTAGATACAAACCCCATATGTTTGTCACAGACAGTTTGTGCCGTGGTCTAGAAAAATGAATACAGGAATATCTGCTGGTTAATAGAGAGACAGGAGAATTACGGATTTGGAGTGAGACATCTTTCAGAAAGCAATAGACATGTACTGGCATCTTGTTTTCGTCCCTGGCTTCATTATGTGCTACTATTTTCAATTACATCAAGTGGCTGCTGTTAACGCTCTAAGCCTGGCAGCGTGGATAACAGATGTGTTTTGTCAGAAAAATAATCCAGGGAAAAGCTATGGAAAAATCCTCCTCCTCTCATGCCCATTTCAGTAACTTTATAATTGTAGTTAGGCATACTTGCAATTGCAGTCTATTAAAGAGCACCACATAAACAGTACCAGAAAAATGCACCCTAAAAACAGTGCCAGATAAATGCGCTCTGTAATCAGTGCCAGTGAAGTGCACCACTTAAACAGTGCCAGCAAAATATCCACACTAAACAGTGCCAGAAAAGTGCCCCCATAATCAGTGCTAGAAAATGCACCACGTAAACAGTGCCAGAATAAAGCCCCCATAAACAGTGCCAATAAAGTTACCCCGATAATCATTGCCAGGAAAGTACACCACTTAAACCAGGGATGGGGAACCTTTTTTTTCAGCCACTTGTCATTTGGATATGTATAACATCATTCAGGGGCCATACAAAAGTATCAACTTGAAAAAGATCCTGTTATAGCTGGTCAAACAATTATTTAACTCACCCCTAATGTGATGGCTGGAGCTGCTTCTCTTTGGTGCAGCTGGGATGTTAGGTGGTAGTGATGATGTTGCAACTTACAACATCTTTTCCAGATTTGCTTCAGTCTGGAGTTGACTCTTTACAATAATAAGTTTTGTAAATAACTCACAAGAGTAAGTTATTAAGAACACAGATGTGTAATACACTGCATGTCTCCTCACAGTGGTAAATTCATCACTGCTCACATGGGACTGGTGCATATACATCACATAGGAGACACTGGGGCTGCAGTAAGTACATCACATAGGAGACATTGGGGTTGGAGTATATATGTGGCACCCAAGGGGTCTGGTTGCCACAGTAGTAGAAATATTACGTCTGAGAGCAAGTAGGAGGTTTCCTGGTCAGGAGCCCTGAAACATGCAACACCTCCTGCCCAGTCCTGAGAGGGGAGGAATCTGCCCTTATAAACTGGGTCTGGGGAGGGGTTAGTCAGACAGTCAGAGCCTGGAGACAGTTCCAGACACAGGGAAAGAAACAGCAGGAGCTCCGTAGGAGCAGGAGCCGAGTGCCAGGGACTGGAAGCAGATATATTGCTCGTCCTGGCTGAAGAGACTACTACCGGACAACGGAGTCCGAGCCTGCAAGGATCTTCAAGTCCAGCAGCAGAAACCAGCCGGCAGGTGATTCCAGGTCCTCTGGCCATAGAAGCCCGGAGGCTCAGCCACAAGCAAAGGACCAGCACCGCCATCGAGGAGTGGACACTATCAGGAGACCCCAAGTCACCAGCCATACGGGTGAGCTCCACACGGTACACTCAGGGACGTGGGCTACTTTCACTCGCTTACAGCAAGGTAGCCAGGAAGAGTGCAGATAGATGGGGAGGCCTACAACTCCACCTGGCCAGGGGAGTTCCTGCTTGCTCACAGACTGACCAGGCCTCTTATGCTAGCCAGTACTCCCGGGAGGGTCTGCCTTATTATCACCAGTAAAGACCCTGAACTGCACTGCAAAGACTCTGAGTCGTTCCTGCTTTCTCACCGCATACAGCACTACTAGTACTGGGACGCCCGTGCACCATCACTCCCATCATCCACATTCTCTGCCCTGAGGCTATACTCCTCCCATGGGGAGTTATCCCATCCTTTGCTGCGCACACCACACCAGCCTCAGCGGTCTGCCTCGCAGCGGCGGTACACCCTGACCGCAATCCACGGGTGGCGTAGTGGGACAATTAATCTAAAACCCCATAAATAGACTGCCACTGGTTTGACCACCCTGAGCCACGGGACCGGGTCGCCGCCACGGAGACTGCAACCCCCAGAGACCTGGCTCCGGGTATCCCACACACATGCACACTAGGCCCAGGGGGCGCGTCAACTTTGGTTTAGTCGGCAGGATTTCGTGCCCGCAACCACCGGGTACTGCGCGCCTTCAAAAGACTGTCATACCTGCCGTGGTGAAGGTTCCCGCCATCCGGAGCCGTTTCCCGCCATCTTCAGCCGTTTTCCCACCATCCGCAGTCGTTTTCCCGCCATCGGGCGCCATCTTCAGGACGCCGCGCGGGAAGAAGAGGGGCGTGAACGCCGAAAGTGCGCGAGACCTGAAGCTCCGCCCTACGCACCGACGCTGCGCAAGGTCCTGGAAGGAGAGGGAGCGACGCTGACGTCACCAGAGCGCGACGCAAGGTCCTCCACCCTGACGATAGTCTGCGGAGCCGTGGCCTACGGAGAAGAAGCAACAGAAGGTAGGCCCCAATTAACTAGGGGGGAGGAAGATGACGGACACGAAGGGACCCTCTACCACCAGCGCGGCCGCTGCCGCAGTAATGCCGTTCACCATGCCTTACATCCCCGGAGCGGTCTGGCTGCCCCAATACTCAGGGGAGTCGCATACCCTAAGCGACTTTAAAGAGAGGCTGTACAGCCTGTTTAAAGTATACCCCCTGACGGAGGGACAAAAAGTGAGCATATTGGTAGGCCAGTTAACCGGCGCAGCCCAACGTGAAGTAAAGTCCTGGTCAGTCAGGGACAAGGAGACCGTGAAGGAGATCTTAGCCCGTCTGAGGGACACTTTTGATACCCGCACCTCAGCAGAGATCAAAATGAAATTCTATGGGTGCAAGCAGCGGGCCCAAGACAGTATAAGAGACTATGCTTTGAATTTGCAAGAGGCCCTGGGAGCCATTAAACAGGCAGACCCTGACAGTGTGCGGAATGCAGATGAACTGTTGACTGAGCAATTCATTGAGGGTCTGCTGTCCAACGCCCACCGAACCCAGTTACGTGCAATGGCCTTGCAGAACCCTGGGTTAGACTTTGCAAAGTTCAAAGACAGGGCCATCCGGGTGCTCCGAGAACCGGCACCGGGTAGCGCTGTAACCCACCGGCGCCCTGCTATTACCTATCACCAGGAGGCGGTGCCCTTGTCTACAGAGTCTGTAGGAGCTGGTGCGCAGGCTTTGGATAACAACCCGGCTACAAACTTGCACCATCAGGTCCAAGAACTGACCAAAAGCGTAGCCGCGCTAACCAGAACTGTGCAGTCTTTACAGGTCTCTCCTCCAGGAAAGATCCAGCTGGCATCCGGACCAGAGGACGTCCCATGGCGCCGACAGAGGAGGATCCCGCCGTCCAGAGGAAGACCCAGCGACAGATACAAGGAGGACGGACAGCCCATCTGCCGCCGCTGCAATCAACCCGGACATATGGCAAGGTACTGTCATTTAAACGGGCACAACCTGGGGCAGAGGGCCAACCCCCAGGCATAAGATCATCAGGCCCCTCAAACTGGCGTGATAAATACGTAGGGGGACGTCCAGTCTTGCCTGTGGTACTGGATGGCATTCCTAAGAGTGCCCTACTAGACACCGGGTCACAGGTGACTACCATCCCGTACGTTCTCTTTAAGCGGTACTGGAATGACTCGGACATAACCCACTACCCAGATGACGACCTGAGTATCATCGCCAGCAATGGTCAGCCCGTGCCGCAGGTGGGATTCAAAGAGGTGACCATTAAGATCGGTAAAGTCGAACTGGCGGCACAAGGACTGATTATTGTGGACATTGACCGTCATGAGAGTCACCCTAAAATAACCTTGGGAACTAACGTAATTGAAAATTGTCTTGCAGAGGTAATTCTCATTTTGCAGCAGGTTGTCAAGAACGCCAGTTCCAGCCAACAGCGTGTTCTCCAAAAAGAGATCCGGGCGCTGATGAAACGGCAACAAGTGGAACTATCTGGTGGTGAGATTGGTAGCGTGAGAATGTGTTACCCGTTCCCTATTGCCATGCCCCCGAAAAGTGAGATGATGATCTGGTGCCGGGCAGCTATTGGTCTAAGAGGTAGAGACTACCAAGCAATGGTAGAACCCGTCTACTCAGACAGTAGGCCCACCATTTTGACAGCACGGGGGGTGGTCGATGTACGCCATGGGAGGGTGCCCGTCCGCATCATAAATATCGGGGAGAGAGAAGTATACCTGCCCCGGTATGCCACGCTAGCCAAATTGTTCACCATAAACCAAAATTCTGTAAGGGCCGTGGAACCCTTGCCTCCATCTCAACCAGAGGAAGGTAACGGCTCTAAGAAACAAATGGAGGACTGGTGTCAGCAACTGCATGTGGGTACTGACTCCACTCCCTCACACCAAAAACAGGGAGTCTACCGGGTGATTCAGGAGTACGAAAGAGTCTTTAGTAAACACAAGCTGGACTTCGGGTGAGTAAAGGGGGTAGAACATCACATCTCCACAGGAGACCATCCACCCATAAAGAAAAGATACCGACCTGTACCCCCTGCACACTATCAGCATGCAAAGGGGATGTTGCGGGACATGAAGGAGGCTGGGGTAATCAGGGATAGCTGTAGCCCCTGGGCAGCTCAACTAGTTCTAGTGAAAAAGAAGGACAACACAATGAGAATGTGTGTAGACTACAGAAAGGTCAACCGTATCACACACAAAGATGCGTACCCGTTACCTAGAATAGAAGAATCTTTAGCTGCATTAAAATCTGCTAACTTCTTCTCCACTTTGGATCTTACTAGCGGGTTCTGGCAGGTTCCTGTAGCAGAGGCAGACAAGGAGAAGACTGCATTCACCACCCCGATGGGTCTCAGCGAATTCAACTGTATGCCGTTCGGGCTCTGCAACGCACCAGGAACCTTCCAGCGGTTGATGGAATGCTGTCTGGGACAGCGGAATTTCGAGACGGTCCTGTTATACCTGGACGATGTCATAGTTTATTCCAAAACCTACGAGGACCATCTGAAACACCTGGCAGAAGTGTTTGACGCCCTGGCAAGCTACGGCCTAAAGGTGAAACCCTCCAAGTGTCACCTCCTGAAACCAAAGGTGCAGTACCTGGGACACGTGGTGAGTGCTGACGGAGTGGCTCCCGACCCCGATAAGATCACCGTGATTAAAGACTGTCCAAGACCCTCCAGCATAAAGGAAGTGCGGCAGTTCCTCGGGTTGGTAGGCTACTACCGAAGATTCATTCCCGGTTTCACCAAAATGGCAGCCCCTATGCAGGACCTCCTGATAGGTCAATCCAGGAAGGCCAAAAAACAGAAGCCGCCCTTCAGGTGGGAAAAGCTGGAAGATGAGTCCTTCCGCCAGCTGAAGATGGCCCTCACGGGGGATGAAATCCTGGCGTACCCTGACTACAGCCAGCCCTTTATCCTCCACACAGACGCGAGCAACATCGGGCTAGGAGCTGTACTGTCCCAGATCCAGCAGGGGAAAGAACGGGTAATCGCTTACGCCAGCCGAAAACTACGGCCCACAGAGAGAAACCCTGAGAATTATAGCTCATTCAAGCTAGAGTTCCTGGCAGTGGTGTGGGCAGTGACCTAACGTTTGAAGCATTACCTTGCCTCCTCCAAGTTCACTGT
Source organism: Phyllobates terribilis (assembly GCF_046119375.1). Classification (NCBI taxonomy): domain Eukaryota; kingdom Metazoa; phylum Chordata; class Amphibia; order Anura; family Dendrobatidae; genus Phyllobates; species Phyllobates terribilis. The sequence goes on along the minus strand of NW_027362762.1, from coordinate 933,819,763 downwards.
GTACAGGGATAACAACCCGTTGACACACCTGGACACTGCAAAACTTGGTGCCCTGGAGCAGAGATGGATGGCCCGCCTGTCCAACTATGAATTCACCATCAAATACCGGGCGGGACGCTCAAATGCCAACGCGGATGCCCTGTCCAGAATGCCAAACTTACCAGACGTAGGGGAAGATCCAGAAGAACTGGAAGAAGTCGAACTTCCTGTTGCGAGAACGGTTCTACTGGGTAGGCATGAGAGGAGCCATCGAGAGATGGTGCAGAGACTGTGGCCCGTGCAACCTAAGAAGAAAGGACCATGCCAGCCAGAAGACTCCCCTGCAGTTCATCATCACCAGGCAGCCACTGGAACTGGCAGCCCTGGACCATGTGAAACTGGCTCCAAGCAAATCCGGATACGTCTACGCCCTCACAATCATAGATCACTACTCCCGATTCCTGGTGGTGGTCCCTGTCAAAGACTTAACGGCTCAAACAGCAGCCAGAGCCTTCCAGCTCCACTTCTGCCGTCCACATGGGTATCCGGAGCAAGTGCTGACGGACCAAGGGCCAGCCTTCGAAGTGGAGGTCTTCCAGGAGTTCAGCAACCTGTATGGCTGCAGGAAGATAAGAACAACGCCCTATCACCCTCAGACCAATGGACTATGTGAGAAAATGAACCAGGTGGTGATAGACTTGCTAAAAACGTTGCCCCTGGAAGAACGCAGTCTGTGGCCTGAAAAACTGCCTGATCTGGTGGACTTATATAATCACATCCCCGTAGGTTCCACCAACTGTACCCCAGCTTACCTAATGAGAGCAAGACCTGGTAAGCTGCCTATTGACCTGGATATGGGAGTCCTGACACCTGAGGACACCTCGCCAGAGGCAGACTGGGATACAGAACGGCAGCAGCAGTATCGGAAAGTACAGGAGAGCGTCGAGCGAAGTCTGTCTCAAGCAAGAGAAAGGCAATAGAAGGCTTATAACCAGCATGCTCCCACTGTTCCCCTGGTACCTGGAGAGCAGATCTTGAAGAGAAAGAGGCGGCTCCACAAGTTGGACGACCAGTGGGAGAAGGACCCGTACACCGTACTGCCCTCAAGCCATGAGAACCCAAAAGTCTGTGTCATCAGTAAGGATGGAGGAGAGACCACAGCCATTGTCTCCAGAGACCACTTGAAAAAGTGTCCCGAGCAGCTGCAAAGCCCTGACGAAGATCAAGAGAACCCTCAACCCGCAGAGGAAAGGGAAGAAATGATCAGTACCGCACTCTGAGACTTTCCCCGGTCCTGGACTCAAATCAACAACGCAGTCGTGGTACCCGTCCTCACCTTTCTCCAGCCAGCCCCTCAAGGGCCTACAGAAGAACTGGAAGTGTCGGGAGAGCAGCCAGCGCAGGAGGCAGAAGAGTCCATACCAGCAGCTCAGGAGAATCAACCCTCTGCTAGTAGTGAGCCTGCCGTGCCCCTAGTGAGCCAAAGAGTGCGCAGAAAGCTGCCAGGCCTACCCGCAACACCTCCTACACCCTGTAGTGCAGAGCCAGATAGTGGGTTACGTAGGTCCACCAGGAGCACTAGAGGACAGATGCCCGCTCGCTGGAGAGTCTAAACTGTAATGTAAATTTACCTGTAAACTGCAAATGTTGAAAATGGTTTATGTTTTTGTTACCTGGTTACTAATTATGTTTCTCTAGTTACCCTTCAGGTTTATTTGGACTGACAGGTTATGGACGCTGAGTAACCGGAACTACAATGTAGATAGTTGCACCTTGGTGCCTCTTGCGAAGATGGCCGCGGAAGAGAAAACCTGTCTGGCGTGGCCTCCTTGCGGCCCAAAGTAGCTAGCCTCAGCCTTGCAGCCACGCCCAGGTCCAACGTTTGGGGTTTGCTTTGGACAGGTCCCCTACTCTGTGCCAAGACTTCACCTTGTTGGGTGACATGGACACCCGGTCACGGACACGCCGTGACCTCTAAAGACTAAAACTTCTTGTATATATGTTGTTGTATTATTGTTTATGCCCTGTATTTGTGTTTTCTTGAAAATGTGTTTAGTCCCGGAGTACTAAATTTCACTAGGGGGGAATGTGGCACCCCAGGGGTCTGGTTGCCACAGTAATAGAAATATTACGTCTGAGAGCAAGTGGGAGGTTTCCTGGTCAGGAGCCCTGAAACATGCAACACCTCCTGCCAAGTCCTGGGAGGGGAGGAATCTGCCCTTATAAACTGGGTCTGGGGTGGGGTTAGTCAGACAGTCAGAGCCTGGAGACAGTTCCAGATACAGGGAAAGAAACTGCAGGAGCTCTGTAGGAGCTGGAGCCGAGTGCCAGGGACTGGAAGCAGATATATTGCTCGTCCTGGATGTAGAGACTACTACCGGACAATGGAGTCCGAGGCTGCAAGGGTCTTCAAGTCCAGCAGCAGAAACCAGCCGGCAGGGGATTCCAGGTCCTCTGGCCATAGAAGCCCGGAGGCTCAGTCACAAGCAAAGGACCAGCACCGCCATCGAGGAGTGGACGCTATCAGGAGGCCCCAAGTCACCAGCCATACGGGTGAGCACCACACGGTACACTCAGGGACGTGAGTTACTTCCACTCGCTTACAGCAAGGTAGCCAGGAAGACTGCAGATAGACGGGGAGGCCTACAACTCTACCTGGGCAGGGGAGTTCCTGCTTGCTCACAGACTGACCAGGCCTCTTATGCTAGCCAGTACTCCCGGGAGGGTCTGCCTTATTATCGCCAGTAAAGACCCTGAACTGCACTGCAAAGACTCTGAGTCGTTCCTGCTTTCTCACTGCATACAGCACTACTAGTACTGGGATGCCCGTGCACCATCACTCCCATCATCCACATTCTCTGCCCTGAGGCTATACTCCTCCCGTGGGGAGTTATCCCATCCTTTGCTGCGCATACCACACCAGCCTCAGCGGTCTGCCTCCCAGAAGCGGTACACCCTGACCGCAATCCACGGGTGGCGTAGTCGGACAATTAATCTAAAACCCCATAAATAGACTGCCACTGGTTTGACCACCCTGAGCCACGGGACCGGGTCGCCACGGAGACTACAACCCCCAGAGACCCGGCTCCGGGTATCCCACACATGTGCACACTAGGCCCAGGGGGCGCATCATATACATCACATAGGAGTTATTGGGGCTGGAGCATATACATCACAGAAGACATTGGAGCTGGAGTATATAGAATAGGAGACACTGGGGCTGGAGTACATACATCACAGGATACATTGTGGCTGAAGCACATACATCACATGATACATTGGAGCTGGAGCACATACATCACAGGAAACACTGGGCCTGGAGCATATACATAATATAAGACACACTGGCATTAGAGTATAACACTATAGGAGACATTGAGGCTGGAGCACATACATCACAGGAGACCATGGGTCTGGAGCATACTTCTAAGGAGACATTTGTGGCTGGTGCATACAACACAGGAGACATTGGGGCTGCTGCTACGGTTTTCATCCATGGAACGGGAGCACATCGCGAACTAGCTCTGCCAATAGAGTACGTCCAGACTCTGTTAGGGGCAGCAGTAAACACTGCGTGCTCGCAGTGCAAGAAGAAAATAAAGGGCCGGCTGCAGAATGTCCCTATATAAATGTTTCACGACTAATCTATCTCTTGCCTCTTGTCATTGACCTACAAAGCCATCTATAATCTGTCTTCTCCATATATAGTATTTCCGAACTAATCTCCCGTTACCTTCCAACACGTAAAATATCCGGTCCTCTCAAGACCTTCTTCTCTCCTCCACACTTATACGTTCCTCACCCAATCGCCTCTAAGACTTCTCCTGAGCATTCCCCATCCCCTGGAATTCTGTGTCCCAACACGTCCGATTATCCGACAGTTTCATAGCTTTCAGACAGAACTTGAAAACACATCTCTTCTTCAAGAAAGCTTACAGGCTGAAATGACCCCACTGCCACCTCACCACCACTGGAGCTGCCGCAACCCACCATCCTACTGTCTCCTTCCCCATTATTCGGTAGATGCTAAGCCACAAGGACAGGGCCCTCTCTCCTTGGTACCAGTTTATCATTGTTAGTTTGTTCACTGTAATTTATATTTGTATTTAGAATGTAACCCCTCCTCATGTACAGCACCATGTTATCAATGGTGCTCTAAAATAAATAATAATAATATAAACAGTTTAGGCAGAGTTCTCCCTATAAACATCTGCAGCAGAATGTCCCCCATAAACAGTGCTAGAAGAATACACTTACACTAGTAAAATGTCCCTCACAAACAATACACGCAGAGTAGCCTTTAAACAATGCAAACAGATTGTCCTGCCATAAAAAAGTACTTAAAAAGTGTACCCCAAAATTCCAGCAGATTGTTCCCATAAATAGATCCAGCAGAGTGCCACCACAAAGAGTTCCATCGTGCCATACAAACTGCTGCAGCAGAATGCCCCCTATGATCAGTAACAGAAGAGTTTACAAAAGCAATAGTGCCAACAATATACCCCAAATAATCATTGCCAGCAGCACCCCTCACCATAAGCAGTGCCATCAGATTCATTCTCTCCTCAAAGAGCGAAGCCAGCATAACACACCCCATAATCAAGATTGACAGCAAGATGCCACTTAAGGAGGGCCTCTCTCCACTGCTGACTCGTCTACTTTAATAAGTATTTGTATTCTCCATGAATCAAGTTATCAAAATCATATCTTCTTAGAACTCTATGTTGTGCCATCCTCTGTTATTCCTCCTGGAAATGTATGAATAAATCAACAACTAGATGTTACCATTTTCATCTGACAGGTAACATTCAATTGTCAATTTTCTTATTCATTTCCAGACAATAGAAACAATATAAACACTTCTGCAGCTGGCTCCCCCTAGTGGCATCTATCAGAATCCTGAAGCCTTTTCTCTGTTGGGAAGTCTCTATTATAGGGGGGTAAATATGAGCAAAAAGACTAGATTAAAAGACGTTCATTGTGGGGGCTTCTAAGTGGTACCCCCAAATTTTCAAAGTGTATGAAATAGTAGACAAGGCCTGGATACGAGAGACGAGAAAATCAAATCTAAACTAATCACATTTGTTTAGGATTTACCAAAATTCATGAATTCACCTGAATGAGAATTTTGAGCGATTTGTTTACAATGTTTAAATAATGTTTTAAACCTATCCGGCCTTTTAGAATCCAGCAAACTTAAGCTATATTCTGTAAGGGCAGTAAATGGTTAAAGAATGTGAAAAAAAAATGATACTCACCTTGTTGTAACCTGTCCAGCAGCACAGCCCCTCTCCACTCCGCTCCAGTCTTCAGGAGCCGCTCTGGTCTTCAGGAGTTTACTCCAGTCTTCAGCACTCCGCTTTCATTCAGAAATCTGCTCCAATCCGGTCTTCAGGAGTCCTCTCCGGTCTGAACTTCATGAATCCACTCAAGTCTGGTCTTCAGGGGTCCGCGATGCTCCGTTCAGGAGTTTGCATTGCTCTTATCTTCAGGAATCCGGTCCAGTCTTCAGGATCCACTTCGGTCTGATCTTCAAGAGTCTGCTCCTGTCTTTAGGAGTCCACTCGGGTCTGGTCTTCAGGAGTCTGCTCGAGTCTTTAGGAGTCCACTATGGTCTGGTCTTCAGGATTCAGCACCAGTCCAGTCATCTGGAGTCCACTCCGTTCTGGTCTCCAGAAGTCTGTTCCAGTCTTTAAGAGTCCATTCCGGTCTGGTCTTCAGGAGTCCGCTCTGGTCTGGTCTTCAGGAGTCCGCTCTGGTCTGGTCTTCAGGAGTTCGCTCCGGTCTGGTCTTCAGGAGTTCACTCCAGTCCAGTTGTCAGGAGTCCACTTTAGTCCGGTCTGTCGCAACCCAGCATCTTCATCCCCTCTGCACTTGCATAGGTTTCAAACTGTTATGACTTGAAGAGGCAATTTTGTGATGTTTTGAGGTCTAGTCAAGTGAATCGCCCCCAGGGCCGTGGGTTACTCGGCAGCCGGGCCTCTGGCTGCTTTTGGGAGAGATCACGGCGGCTGGCCCGGTCCGTGACCCAGGCAGTCAGTGAAATGGGGGAATACTTTTATATGGGGTTTTTGGGATTATTCGTGACGCCACCTGTGGTGTCTGGTGAGGATCACCAGCGCTGCAACAGTCCTCTGAGGCAGATGATAGGGCAGCTTGAGATGGAACGGCTCCCCACAGGTGGAGCAGGCCTCAGGGCAGTGTAGATAAATGGAGGACGTGCGCTGGGCATTGTAGTGCAGGGAGGGAAATGGCACCGGCGAAATAAAGGAGCGGAGGCAGCTCAGTGCAGTCATCCAAGATTTACTCACAGTTCTTAGACAGTCCACAGGTGCACTGTACTGGTGCAAGCCTCCCGCGTCACACTGCGTTCACCGGGCAGGGGTTCAGTCCTTCCTCAGGCAGCTCGGGTGTATCTGGCAGAACCCCACTTTCTTATGTACCTCTCTAGACTGACTTCACGCTGGGTCTTACTCCCTCCTGCCCTGCGCTTCCCACTGTGAATCCTGTTCGGGTGCTGCGAGGTCCCCCCTGTCCGTCGGAGTTGCACAGACCTGCTTGACCTTACTTGGCTTGAAGTGAGGGTTTGGCTTCTGGCTATAGAAGTCAGAAGCCTCAGGTTTTTCCAGCCGAGGCCTGAAGCTGCACGACTGGGCCAGGGGCCGGTCCCCTTCTTGCGGCCTAGATCCTCCTGACACTTCGCAGGTTCGGGGTGTATGGGTGCCGCCTGCACTTGCCGTACTCCCCTAGGATCCCTTTTACAGAAACGGAGCCTACTCCCTGCTCCTTTCCTGGGCCTCAGTCCTGGACCCTTGTAGTGAAGCAGAGCTCCTACAGAGACTCTGCTCCCAGACTGTTCCTCTGAACTGTCCCTGCTCCTACTCCTCAACTGTTAAGATGTCTACCTTTTTATATATCTACTGTATGAGTGCTCCCATGAACTACTTCCTCCACCCACACCCACTACTGCATCCCCCTAACTTTGGGTTCCCCCCACCCCAGCCAGGGTCAGGGCTCAGCAGAAAACTAGATTGCGTCCTGCCCCTCCTGCTGGCCTGGGGTAGTGTAGTGTTGGATGTAGGTGTTGGGGTTCTGTGCAGCACTCCCTCCTTACCTGAGAGAAGGGAGACACCACACCTCTGGGTGAGGAGCAGTACTTCTGTGGCGACCGAACCCTCAGGGGCGCCATATTCCCCCCCCCCCCCCCCCCCCCCCGGTAAAACACAGCACGTCCGCGGGCTGGAACAAAGTGGAAACAGGAATATTTGATATGCAAAATTTTTGAATGCATTCGCATATAAGACAAGAAAAACATTCTTCCCTTTATGGGAGGCACATCACTTTTAAACGTTACATTATGAAATATCATAAGAGCACTTATTCCTATAAAACACTTTTCATATAAAACATTTTCAAGAGAGTTTCCGCACCAGGGTGCAACAGCAGCAGAATGAGGGACCCATCCGCAAACCCTCAACGTAGGCCCTGGGAGTGGCTGCAGGGCATAGATGATCCAATCCTGGACCTCGTCTTCCGCCACGCCAAACGGGTTTTTGTTCTGAGGTAATGATTGTACTTATAAAACCAATAGGGTGCACTTTAAGAAGTGCTGAACTATTTATAATGGAGATCACTGTCCTCGTCCCTAATGTCTTTTTACCCTAACGGGTACTTAGATAAACCTATGAAGCAAAGAAAACATTTTCAACACTTCAACACTGCAACACTGCAACTAGTACTGGGGACCCCGTCTGGGGTACTCCTCATTCTTCCCTGACCCAGCCGGGTCACGAGGGACTTCCTGCAGCGGTGCGTCCTTGTTGGCATGGTACACTTGCAGGGCATACCAGCCACGTTCAGCATGGTGCCGGGTGAACATAACATGGTCTCCCGGATACAGGCTCCAGTCGGGATGGCCCTCTTCCAACTCGGGCTCCACATCCCGCCGGTTGACAAAGATGTCCCTGTTGAATTCGGGACTGCGGATAAAGCCCCACCCAGCTTTTAAATTGAATTTCACGATGAGGCCCTCCTCACGGGGGCTGGGGTGGGCTGTCTCTGCCTGGCGGACTTGTGCCTTGGCGGCCTTATCTCGGGCCTCCAGGCGTTCACTGCGCGTTTCCCGCGCTCGTCGCTCCCTCTCCAATTGCCAGAGCTCCCGCCGGCAGAACTCCTTCCTCTGCTGGGCGGCGGCCTCGGTTTCCTGGGAGAACCCCATCAGGTCTCCCCCCCAGTTGTCCCAGCATAACTCTTCTCCACCGGGGCAGGCAACCGGGGGCGCTGGTATAGGGAGAAGTGGGCACCGCTGCTGGTCCTCAAAGCGGGCGGACCAGTCAAAGACCGGGGCGCCGTAGAGCCACCCTAGTGCCGGAGGCGGAGGTGGCGGGAGGGCTCCCAGTAATAGGCCCGCGGCTCCAGCACCCGGGATCAGAGGTTCCGGGGGGGCACTATGTAGGTGATCCTCCGGTGCAGCGCCCGGGGGTGGAGGTTCCGGGCAGGCTCTTGGTGAGGGGTTTTCTGGTTCCGCGCCCGGGGGTGGCGGTTCCGGGCTGTACAGCTGTTCCGGCCAGGGCGCGGCAGCATATGGCGGGGGCTGGGGAAGGAGGCCCAGGAGCAGGTCGGTGCTGGAATGCCCGGGATTGGGGATTCTCTCCAACCTGCTCCTGTACTCCACACGGCCTCCTGGTTCTCCGCGAGCTCCGCCGGGGCTGGTGTGCGGCTGCTGGTTTCCGGTTTCACTTTCCGGCATGCTGCCAATTTTTCCAGCAGCTCGCTTTTCCATCGGGCGACCGCTGCCTGCTGGGCTCGCTCCACTTGCTGGCCCAGCTTGAGGACCTCGCTCTCAAGGAACTCTATGTCCTCCGGAGACAACTTTTCTATATCTCCCTCTATGGAGAGGGGGGTGACTTGGTGCTGCGGCAGGCCAGAGGCAGAGGCTTGGCTTTTGCTCCCTTCCATCCTGGCTGCCGGGTGCGGTCTGGCTAGACGGGTTGAGACCACACCCTGCCTTCATTCCTTTTCTCCTCCTCCTCTCCTCTTTTGGGGGCAGTCCCATGGCGATTTGCTGTCGGTCACTCCCTGTGACGGCCTTCCTGCTTTGACGGACACATCTATGCGGACAGTCACTGTTGCAAGGGGCAGGGTATGCTTTTGCGCCATTCTGGGACCCGACCCACGATGGGAGGTTCCATACTGTTGTCTTTGATCACGCACATAATGGCGCCCGTTCTTCTGGAGCGGGCGCCACATTCAATGTAGTAAAACAGTCCTTAGGCACCCAATACCCGCGGATAATGGGCTGGTCACGCATGCTGTTCGTGACGCCAAGATCTGACTCGCCCCCAGGGCCGTGGGGTACTCGGCAGCCGGGCCTCTGGCTGCTTTTGGGGGAGATCACGGCGGCTGGCCCAGTCCGTGACCCAGGGTGGTCAGTGAAATGGGGGAATACTTTTATATGGGGTTTTTGGGATTATTCGTGATGCCACCTGTGGTGTCTGGTGAGGATCACCAGCGCTGCAACAGTCCTCTGAGGCAGATGATAGGGCAGCTTGAGATGGAACGGCTCCCCACAGGTGCAGCAGGCCTCAGGGCAGTGTAGATAAATGGAGGAGGTGCGCTGGGCGTTGTAGTGCAGGGAGGGAAATGGCACCGGCGAAATAAAGGAGCGGAGGCAGCTCAGTGCAGTCATCCAAGATTTACTCACAGTTCTTAGACAGTCCACAGGTGCACTGTACTGGTGCAAGCCGGGCAGGGGTTCAGTCCTTCTTCAGGCAGCTCGAGTGTACCTGGCAGAACCCCACTTTCTTATGTACCTCTCTAGACCGACTTCACGCTGGGTCTTACTCCCTCCTGCCCTGCGCTTCCCACTGTGAATCCTGTTTGGGTGCTGCGAGGTCCCCCCTGTCCGTCGGAGTTGCCCAGACCTGCTTGACCTTACTTGCATTTACGTGAGGGTTTGGCTTCTGGCTATAGAAGTCAGAAGCCTCAGGTTTTTCCAGCCGAGGCCTGAAGCTGCACGACTGGGCCAGGGGCCGGTCCCCTTCTTGCAGCCTAGATCCTCCTGACACTTGGCAGGTTCGGGGTGCACGGGTGACGCCTGCACTCGCCGTACTCCCCTAGGATCCCTTTTACAGAAACGGAGCCTATTCTCTGCTCCCTTCCTGGGCCTCAGTCCTGGACCCTTGTAGTGGAGCAGAGCTCCTACAGAGACTCTGCTCCCAGACTGTTCCTCTGAACTGTCCCTGCTCCAACTCATCAACTGTTAAGATGTCTACCTTTTTATATATCTACTCTATGAGTGCTCCCATGAACTACTTCCTCCACCCACACCCACTACTGGTTCCCCCTAACTTTGGGTTCCCCCCACCCCAGCCAGGGTCAGGGCTCAGCAGAAAATTAGATTGCGTCTTGCCCCTCCTGCTGACCTGGGGTAGTGTAGTGTTGGATGTAGGTGTTGGGGTTCCGTGCAACACTCCCTCCTTACCTGAGAGAAGAGAGACACCACACCTCTGGGTGAGGTGCAGTACTTCTGTGGCGACCGAACCCTCAGGGGCGCCACACAAGCACAGAGGGGCCTGAATACCAGACAGGAATGAACAGCTGAAAGTTAGAGTAGAGGGAAGCTGCTATGCCGGACAGGTGAGGGGCGAGGTGAGTATCATTTTTTTTTTTAAATTAGAACCTTTTTCTAGATTCAAAATGGCCGGAAAGAGATAATTTTTTCTTTTTCTACTAATTGTAAGCCAATTAACCAAAATTTTGATTTTTTTTTTTTCACTGTTTTCTTTTAGGACCATGTTCCCAGGGCCTTCTCCATGAAGGATGGTGTCCATGATTTACATAATATATCACAGCATAATGGTCTGATTCACAGATCACGCAGATATTATATGTAAGCGGGAGATAAGGAGGATGCACTGGAGGGAATATGGCAGGGCGATATATTGTCTGCATGCTACATTCATCTGAGCAGAAGAAAACTTTGATGTCCCGCACTATAACACAGAGCAAACACTGTGATCAAAAGTTGATTTATAATAAATAATTTCCAACTCCCAGATTTCCCATGTCGAAGGAATAACAGAAGTTATAATAAAAGGTGCTTTTATAACCTATGTGAAAGGGACATTTATATGGGAAGTAGAGTATAAATGTACGTAACAATATAAATCACTCATATCAGATCTCTGTAATACGCAACAAAATGCTGGAAGGGTTGTCCTATTCTAAAAGGTAACTCCACCCTTATCCTTGGATCCTTGGATAATAACCTGTAAGAGATCCACCATAGTCATACACTCATTTTGCGCATCGGCTCTCCTGACTTGCCTGCATAAAAGGGGTTCTCCAGGAAAAGAAAAGAAAAATAAAATAGGTAAAGGAAATGTCATAATAAATTCCAAAATACTTTTAATTAGCAAATCACAATCATTTTTTTAATTTACTAATCACTATATAATTAAATGTTAGGACAGGTGTGAGCATGCGCAGTAGGAAACTCTGCCTCTGACGCGCCCCCTGGGCCGTGAGGTACTCGTTGCCGGGCCAGTTGGTGCGGGGGATGTCACAGTTGCATTGACCCGGTCCGTGACCCAGGGCGGTCAATAAAAGGGGATTATAGTTTTTATGGTTTAATGTTCGTGACGCCACCTGTGGTATGCGGCTATATGGAGCCGCCGCTGCGGTGCAGATCCTCTGGAGCTGATGGTGACGCAGCAGAGTTGGTTCAGCTCTCCACAGGTAGAGCTAAGCTCCAGGGCAGTGCAGTGATGATAAATGAGATGTTGCTGTGCAGTATAGTGCAGGGGATGGCGCAGATAATAATTCCAGGACACAATGGGGTGCAGTCTTCAAGATTTACTCACAGTTGTTGAACTCCAGGTTACCAGTACCAGGGTAACCTCCCATGTCGTCCTGCGTTCACCAAGAAAGGGGTTCAGCAATTTCTCAAGTAACTCAGGAGTACTTAAACGGGACCCTGTTCTATGTGTCTTCCTCGGTCGCTTCCTGCGCTGGCTCTCACCCTCCTGCCCTGCACCTCACAATCAGTGTCCCAAGCCGGCAACTTTGGATCTCGTCGGCGACATGCAGTCCCCTGGACCCTCTGTGGCCACCTTTTCGGCGATATAATTGTGGTGGTTGGCAGCTGCACCTTGCAAGTACAGCAGCCTCCGGTTTCTAGCTGAGCCTTGTAGTTCTCCACTAGTTTAGGGGCCGGTCCCCTCTGCAGCCTGATCCCTCTACTTTCTTGCAGATTCTTGCGCACGGGTGGCATCCGCACTTCCCGTGCCCCTAGGATCCCTTCTGTTCCTCTTGGAGCCTTCCCTGCTCTCTTCCTCATCCTGCCAGTCCTTCTGGGCCTCTCACTCTAGGCCCGCTCCTCTGAGCAGAGCTCCTACAGAGCTCCTGCTCCCACTCCTCCTCCTCAGGCTGTCTTCTCTGACTGGACTGTCTGCTTCTAGATGGTTCCCTGCTTTCTAATACTCCTACTGAAGTGCTCCCCTAAACTACTTCCTCCACCCACACCAACTACATGGTTCCACCCTCCAGCTAGGGACCAGGGACTCTACTCTCCCTTAGGAGCAATATCGCCCTTCCCTCTGAAGTGGAGTGTAATGGATGCAAGTGCATGGGTCCCGAGCAGTACTCCATCCTTACCTGAGAGTGGGATACCACACCTCTGGGTGCGATGCAGTACCTCTGTGGCGACTGAACCCGCAGGGTGTAGTAAGATGTGCCCTGCTCCTAGTGGATATTCTGATGAAATGGTGAGGTAAGAAGAGGCTGCTCACACTGCTATCCACCCTGCCTATCTAATCTAATACTGAAGATACCAGGAGTGCTGAGGTAAGAAGAGGCTGCTCACACTGCTATCCACCCTGCCTATCTAATCTAATAATGGAGATACTAGGAGTGGTGAGGTAAGAAGAGGCTTCTCACGCTGCTGTCCATCTTGTCTATCTGATTTAATACTGGAGATACTAGAGGAGCTGAAGTAAGAGGCTGCTCACACTGTTGTCCACCCTGTTTGTCTGATTTAATAATGGTGACACCAGTGGTGCTGATGAGGTAAGAAGAGGCTGCTCACCATTCTGTCCACCCTGTCTATGTGATCAAATACTGGAGACACCAGTGGTGCTGTGCTTAGGGTGCATGCGCGTGCTCCCTCCTTCTTATAGGGACTGAGTGCACCATCCTCAAGTCTTCCCAGACACTTACTATTTAAGGCACCTCCATCTGAATGAAGGTGCTTTTGCAACGTGTACAGTTAGTCCCCTGCACGCTTGCTAGTTGTCACATCCCCAGTACCCGCCGGGCAGTCTACCAGTCCAGTACCCGTTTGCCTGTACATGCCTTTTGTTCCTGTATTTCAGCTCTGCCCGCCTGCCCGTATATCACCCATGTCCGCCTGTCCGCATAACAGCCTGCACCTGCCAGTGTCCATTTGTATACCAGCTTGCACCTGCCATGCTGATCCATATACCAGCCTGCACCTGCCAGTGTCCATCTGTATACCAGCCTGCACCGGCCATTCCCATCCGTTTACCAGTCCATACCTGCCAGTGCCTTTTTGTATTCCAGCCTGCACCTGCCAGTGCCTGTCTGCCGACTAGCCATACCGCCAGCATCTGTGATTCCTGTGTTCCCACTTTGCCTGCCAGTACCAGCTGTAGTCTCCTACTGGGCTGTTCCAGCTACCTGTCCCTTGTTTCCAAGATCTGCCCTGGAGAAGCACCTGGTGTCCATCAGGAGCCAAGTACAATGCATCATCAGGAACTCTAGTGAAGAGTCAGGTGTTCACCTAGTCACAGGCTCTCCTCGGACCACGGCAAAGTGGTTCCACCACTCCCGTTACAATATGTATACCTCTGCAACAGAGCAACGTGGCACAAAAAGGAAAAGAGCTGCAGAATCACGGGAGATCAGGGGTTTTTATAGGCTATCACTACTCAATTTTTTTGAGCAATTGACAAGTCCTTTTTAAGTGCAGTCTTAATATGCAATTTTATATAAATACTAGCAGCCCGAGTTCCAAAAACAAATAAGTTTCAGAAGCTAGAAAAGTGTGCTCTACATAATAAAAACTAACTCAAATTACCCATGTCTACTTAATTTTAGCTTTTTTAAATGATAAACAACAAAGTTGTCATAATTAATAAATTAGTAAATGGCATTACGGAAAACAAAAATAAAATTTAGAAGATTACAGAGACATTCACCAATTCAAAAAGTGAATTGCCCAGGGCAGATCGCGTAGAAATCTCTATGTATGCTGCTCCTCTGGCCTACTGAAGTAAACGTATGCATGGCCCCCTCATCCCCAATCCTGGTATGTATGGCACCCCTCATCCCAAATTCTGGTATGCATGGCCCCCTCATCCCCAATCCTGTTATGTATGGCACCCCTCATCCCCAATCCTAGTATGCATGGCCCCCCTCATCCCCAATCCTGGTATGCATGGTGTCCATCCTGGTAAGAATGGCCCCCATCCTTATATGCATGGCCCCATCATCCTCAATCCTTGTATGCATGGCCCCTCATCCCCAATCCTGGTATGCATGCTCCCCATCCAGGTAAGAATGGCCCCCATCCTTATATGCATGGCCCCATCATCCTCAATCCTTGTATGAATGGCCCCTCATCCCCAATCCTGGTATGTATGGCCCCCTCATCCCCAATCCTGGTATACAGTTGTGCTCAAAAGTTTACATACCCCGGCAGAATTTTTCCTTTCTTGGCCTTGTGTCAGAGAATATGAATGATAACAAAAAAAACTTTTTCTTCACTCATGGTTATTGGTTGGGTGAAGCCATTTATTGTCAAACTACTGTGTTTTCTCTTTTTAAATCTTAATGACAACCAAAAACATCCAAATGACCCTGATCAAAAGTTCCACACGGTACAAGGAATTCAAGAGAGTAGATTTCAACTGTATTTTATTCTTCTCCTTCTTCCTCCAGCACACCGCATAACATGTTTCTCAGCAGACTAGAAACCGAAACCTAAAAACTAAACCTTCCCAACTCACTTCCTGTCTACAACTCCCTGGTCACAAGACTTCCTTTTCTTAAAGAGACAGATCTAAACATTATTATTATTATTCTAAGAAGAAAATTTATAATACAACACTGCAAAAGAATGTGCAAGAAAAAAAAAAAAATTATATCTCTTCAATGAGTCTCGATGGATCCCTTCTTTCTCATGTAGGGTAATGTCTGTGTTCTGCATCTCTGGCTGCTATGGGCATAAAAGGGGACAAACTTATGGTGTGACACCCATGCTCCCCTGACCTCAACCCCATTGAGAACCTCTGGAGCATCATCAAAAGGAGTGTCTATGATGGCGGGAGGCAGTTCACATCTAAGCAACAGCTCTGGGAGGGTATTCTGTCCTCATGCAAAGCAATTGAAGCAGAAACCATCCAAAACCTGACAAATTCAATGGACGAGAGAGTTCAGAAGCTCCTTTCGAACAAGGGGTCCTATGTGCAAATGTAACATCACCTAGAATAAAGTTTTGAGTTGAAAACTGTTTGATTTCAGTTTGTAATAACCTGCTAATGCTTATAATTTCAAAAATGACCATTTTTTTGTTCTTTATTAAAATGAAAAGGTTGAAAACTCTGCTGTGCATAATAATTTGGAACATGCATTTTGAGTGCATTTTGAGTGTTTGATTTTTTTTAAAAAATATACTGTTATCATAGGCAGTTTGTACAAAAACCTTTCAATTGTACTCTAATAGTTATTTGACTGGAAAATTACAATGACTGCAATTCATATAGGTAATTTGGGAAAATCTGAGAAAATATTATTTGCATAATAATTTGGAACACAGTGTAGATGACCTTCGTGTGCTATTTGTATGACTACGTTGCACAAGGCCTTAGGTACAACCAGTTTGGTATCTCGAAGGATGAGGTGTTCTTCAGTGACTGACAATTCCTCACGTACATTTGAGAATAATTTTAATTCTTTCAGATCAATCCCAGAACTGGGAAAATTTTTCCTTTTGAATTTCATGCCACCTTTGATTTTGAATGATTTGTATTAAGGCACAGAGTGTCTTGTCACTTGTTGTTGTATTCACAACTCGATCAACAGAAAGTGCGTTTGGCACTGCGTGAGCTGCAACAAAATGTATGTATTCTTGAATGGAGGACTGTACCGGTAGATCATCATTCGTAGGATGTCTTGAGACATAATCAGCTGGATTACTGTATTTTCCAGGTTTGTGAACAATTTTATAATTGTAGTCCTGTAGACGTAGACCCCATCGTTCGATCCATGCAGGTATTTTAGCTCTGGGATTTCCAAAAATTGTGAGGAGGGCTTGATGATCTGTGACAATGGTGAAGCGAGCTCCATAGAGAAATAAGTGAAAGTGTTCACATCCCCAGACAACTGCCAAGCTTTCTTTTTCAGGTTGTGAATATTTTCTTTCACTGTTTGTTAAGCTTTTACTTGCATAAGAAATGATGTGGGGATTTTGATTGTCATCCTTGTATTGCGCTAAAATGGCACCCAGTCCCACGGGACTGGCGTCCACAATCAGTTCGGTTCGAAGAGCTGGATCGAAATAGGCCATGGTTGTTGTTGAGCAGAGTTCGCTCTTAATTGAGTCAAAAGAGGCCTGACAGTCTTGGGACCATTGAAAAACACAACTTTGTTTTGTAAGTTCCCTTAATGGAGTGCCGATTGTTGAAAAATTTGGAATGTATCTAGCACAGTAGCTTGCCATTCCAAGAAAAGAGCGCACTTCACTGGCATTCTGTGGATTTGCGGCTGCTCTGATAGATTCCACTTTCTTGGGAAAAAATGTGACCATAGAACTACAATGAACTTTTATCAAATTCGCATTTCTCTTTGTTTAAAGTGAGTCCAGCAGAGAGCAGGCATTCGAAAATGGCATATAGAGCACGATTGTGTTCAGCTTGAGTTTTCCCAAAAACTAATATGTCATCACTGTAATTAAAAGCATTTGGAATGTGTTGGATGACGCTTCTTATCGTATCTTGAAAAATTTCCGCTGCTGAGCAGACCCCAAAAGTCAATCTCTTGTATCTTCTGAGACCCACAAGTGTGGAAAATGTTGTCAAGTATCTGGATTCTGGATTCAGTTCTAATTGATAATAGCCCTTATTGAGGTCAAGCTTTGAAAAGACTGTTGCTCCATTTAATAAGTGAATGATGTCATCAATCGTGGGTGAGATATGTCTTTCTCTCTGAATAGCGGTGTTGGGCAGGCGCATATCAACACACAGTCTCACCTGCTCTGGAGTCTTTGGTTTTGGAACTACCACAAGTGGAGAGACCCACGGAGTGGGACCAGTAACAGTTTCAATAACGTCCTCATCCATGAGCAATTAGAGTTCCTTTTCTACCTTCTTTCTCAGGTGAAATGGAATACGCCTGTGAGCCTGGGCTACTGGACGGACACTGTCATCCACATGAAGATGCACTTGAGAGTCCTTTAGTTTTCCCAATCCACTAAATAGGGAGGGAAAGCTGTTCACCATGGCTTGTACATCTAGATCCGCAGGATCGGTTATGGTATGAATAATCTGGATGAGTCCTAGTTTCAAGGCAGTGTGATAACTGAGAAGACAGCCTCCCTATCCTTGCAATGTATGAAAAGTGGTTTTCTGCCTGTTTTCTTTATAGCTAAGTTCAGCGTCAAATTGTCCCATTGTACCTAGAGGTGTTTAGATCCGTATGGAAAGATCTTAGTATGCACTTGCTGTAGGACTGGCTTTGTTTTCAATTGTTCATATGCATTGCTGTCTATGATATCCACTGAAGCTCCCGTATCTATTGTAAAAGTGATATCAGTGTTGCAGAGGGCGAGCGTGATACAGGGAGACTGTAAAATGGTTCCCTTTTCCGCATTTACTGCATTTTTGTCCCATAGCTGGACATTTGTTCAGGTGGTGAGGGAAATCTTGTCCACATCTATAGCATTTCTTCTGTTTCGGGGCTTGCTTGTCTTGTGTACTTTTATGTTTGAGATTATGCACATGTAAATTATCCCCATTCTCCATTGCGGTGGCCTGATGATCTGTTATCTCTATAGCATGGACCATCTTGAGCAAATAATGCAGAGAGAGATCCTGCTGCAAAGCTTTACGTCTTATATTATTAGACGAGCAGGTGACAATTACTTGAGTTACAATTTCATCATCTACGTCCGTAAATGCACATCCATGTGCTAGCTCTTTTAGCCGTGTGACATAGGTGTTTATGGATTCTTCTGGAAGCTGTTTAGCAATCCTGAACTTGTATCTTTCCTATCTGATGCTTTGTTTGGGGTTGAAGTAGTCAGTGAGAGCTTTGGCGCAGTTGCTGTACGTGTCTGTCTCTGCTGCAGGTAACGTGCTGTATATGTCATAGACTCCTGTGCCCGCGCAATGCAGGAGCACGGCTCTATTTCTTTTCTCCTCTTTTAAGTCCATAGCTTCCAGAAAGTTCTCAAACCGGTTTAGCCATTTTCTCCAGAGATGAGAGAGATTAATGACATCAGTCATATCAAACTGTGGGAAGGTGTGCAAGTAGTCAGCCATGATGGAGTTTCTCAGTGACGCGGGCGTGTGAAGTGGTAAAGTAGGGGTCCGCACTCACAGCAGCAGGTGATTCAATCCCATCCTCGCCGCCAGTTGTAGTGTCCACACGGTACAAGGAATTCAAGAGAGTAGATTTTAACTGTATTTTATTCTTCTCCTTCTTCCTCCAGCACACCGCATAACATGTTTCTCAGCAGACTAGAAACCGAAAACTAAAAACTAAACCTCCCCAACTCACTTCCTGTCTTCAACTCCCTGGTCACAAGACTTCCTTTTCTTAAAGAGACAGATCTAAACATTATACATTACAATCACTGCCATGCGCCCTCAGACGCCGAGGTGAGCTGCAGGGATATTCATTCCTCTCCACGCCGGGCCCATGTTCGTGGAGAGGAGTGAATATGCATTTTATTTAATAACAGGCACTGTCAATCACAGCTGCAGCTCAGCGTTCCTCTGTGCCGGCTATTAAAGAAAATGCATATTCACTCTTCTCCACTCCCATGGGCGTGGAGAAGAGTGACTATTGATTCACCTTTAGCAGCGGGCACACGTGGTAGATGTAGTAGGGGCTACTGCCTGTGCACTGCTCCTCCGTTGCCGCAACCCCCCCCCAACACTATCCTCCACCGGAATGTATATACTCGAGTGTATATCCGAGTATAAGCCAAGGGGGGCTTTTTCAGCACAAAACATGTGCTGAAAAAGTTGGCTTATACTCGAGTATATGCGGTACAACGTCAGCTGATGTTTTTCTTGGACTCACCTCAAAATTAAGCTCATTATGTAGTAAGATGATATTGCTCTTCTACTGTATATAAGTGTGTATGCACATATGTTGTGTATATACATATATATATATAATGTGTGTGTGTATATATATATATTTATAAATATATATTGTAGTGAATATTATACTGAATATAGACATATATAGAATATAGATATCTGGATATCTACATATCTATATGTTCCCCAAATTAATAATAGAAAAACATTAGTATTTCTAAGTAATTAGTATTTCTAAGTAATTATATTTCTAAAGATGTTATTGCCATGAAATTCTAACCAGATGTCGATAACAACCCATCCAATCCACACAGGCAAAGAAATGAAACCATATGTGTCCATGAATTAAGTTATGTGTAATAATGAGAAATGAAACAGGAAAAAAGTATTGAACACGCTTACTGAAATTTAATTAATACTTTGTACAAAAGCCTTTGTTGGTGATGCCTCCTCTATGGAGAAACTAGTCACAGGCATTCTTCTATGAACTCTGAGCTTTAGTTCCTTCCATAAATGTTTTATTGGATTCAGGACCGATGATTGGCTCTGCCATTCTACCAGGTTTTTTTTTCTTTCTCTCAAACCAATTGAGAGTTTCCTTTGCTGTATGTTTGGGATCATTGTCTTGCTGAAATGTCCACCCTCGTTTCATCTTCATCATCCTGGTAGATCGCAACAGATTTTTTTCACGAATGTCTCAGTACATTTGTCCACTTATTATTTCCTTAACTCAATGAAGTTTGCCATTGCCCTATGCTTAAAAACAGCCCCACACCATGATGTTCCCACCTCCAAACTTCACTGTTAGTATGGTGTTTTTGGGGTGATAAGCAGTGCCCTTTGGCCTCCAAACATGGTGTGCATCATGGCATCAAAAGAGTTCAATTTTGATCAGACTATATTCTCCCAGTATTTCGCAGGCTTGTTTAAATGTTGTTGAGCAAACTTTAAACGCACTTGAACATGCTTTATGTTCAGCAATAGAGTCTTGTTCTGTGAGCGTGAATATAGGCCATGGAGGTTGAGTGCATTACTTATTGTTTACTTTGAAACAATTGTACCTGCTAATTCCAGCTCTTTCTGTAGCTCTCCACAGGTGGTCCTTGGCTGTTAAACAACTCTTCTGATTATCCTTTTCACCATGTCCGAAATCGTGCAGGGCACCTGGTTGTGGCCGGTTTATGGTGAAATGATGTTCTTTCCTCTTCCGGATTATGGCACCAACAGTGCTCACTGGAACTTCAGTAGATTAGAAATTCTTCTGTAGCAATAAGTTTGCGAAGGTCTTGAGACAGCTCACTTGTTTTACCCACGATGAGATATTTCTTGTGTGGAATCTTGGTAATGAGACACCTTTTTATAGGCCATCAATTATACCAGCTGATATTTTTCACTAAGTGGCAGGATTGCTTTCTTATTACTGATAGATTTCAGCTGGTGTCATGACTTTCCATGACTTTTTGCACCTCTCTTTCTTCATGTGTTCAATACTGTGTGATTTCTCATTATTACACATAACTTAATTTATGGACATCTATGGTTTGATTTCTTTGCCTGTGTGGATTGGATGGGTTGTTGTTTTGATGAGAATTTCATGTCAATAATAGCACTTTTAGAAATATATTTACTTAGAAAATTGATGACTTGTTCAATACTTATTTCACTCGCTGTACTTGACCAAAAGTATTTTATCTACAAAGACACTTATTTTGGGGAACCTAAATGGGGACCAGTTTTGTGCTGAGCTATGCCAAACTATATATGACTCGCCCCCTGGGCCGTGGGGCACTCGGATCCGGGCAACAGGGCAATAATGGGGGTAGTAGTGGCAACCCGGTCCGTGGCTCAGGGTGGTCAGACCAGTGGCCGTCTTCTATATGCTTTGCAATGTCCGACTACGCCACCCGTGGATTGCGGTCAGGGCTAACCGCCGCTGCAGTGCAGACCGCTGGGGCAGATGTAAATGTGCAGCACTGAATAGTACAACTCCCCACGGGAGGAGTATGGCTCCAGGGCAGTATATAGATGGATGATGGAGGGGATGATTCCGGTCGCAATAGCCAGGAGACGGAGGCCTCTCAAACAGTTCAGGGTCTTTATTAGGACAGGTGAAACGACCCAAAAACAGGCCCGGCTAGGAGGGGGCCTGGATGTCTGAGAACAAGTGGGAAGCTGGCCCTGATCAGGGTGAGTGTGTAGGCCTACCGTGCTCTCTGCGCTCTCTCTGGCTATTTCCCTCCTCGTGGTGTAATAGCCCACGTCCCTGAGCTCACCGTGTCTTCTCGCCCGTATGGCTGGCGACTTGGGTCCCTATTTACTCTTGGCCTGGTGCGGCTTCACTGGTCCCTTCTGCTGTGGCGGAGCCTCCGGGTTTCTTAGGCCAAAGGACATACAGTCCCCTGCGGACTGGTTATTTGCTGTAGGACTTGGAATCCTAACAACCTCAGACACCAAAGTCCGGTGGAATAGATTCTCTATCTGCCAGGGCAGGCTCACTTCGCCTCTTGTCCCTGACTCGTGGCTCTCCTACTGCCACACGGCCTCTTAGGCCGCAACACAACTGTCTGTCCCTGCTCTGGGACACCTCTCACTCCAGAGACAGGTTGTCCAGTTCTCCTCTAACCCTGCCCCCAGTTCCAGCTTTTATAGGGGCAGCCTGCTCCCCCTACTGGCCTGGGACAGGAGGTATTGAATGCTAATGGTCCTTGACCAAAGAACCTCCTCCTTGCTCTCAGACACAGCTTTATTATACATTTGTGGCATCCAGTCCAATAACATATCCTAGATCTGAATGAATGAAATATTCTCATTGAATACTTTGTTCAGTACAAAGTTGAATGTGCTGACTACAAAATAACACAAAAATCATCAATGGAAATCAAATTTATTAACCAATGGAGGCCTGGATTTGGAGTCACCCCAAAATTAAAGTGGAAAAACACACTACAGACTGATCCAACTTTGATGTAATGTCCTTAAAACAAGTCAAAATGAGGCTCGGTATTGTGTGTGGCCTCCACGTGCCTGTATGACCTCCCTACACTGCCTGGGCATGCTCCTGATGAGGTTGCGGATGGTCTCCTGTGGGATCTCCTCCCAGACCTGGACTAAAGCATCCGCCAACTCCTGGACAGTCTGTGGTACAACGTGACGTTGGTGGATGGAGCGAGACATGATGTCCCAGATGTGCTCAATCGGATTCAGGTCTGGGTACTCGGTGCCCGGGCCTATAGATGCTGGGGAAGGGATATGTCACGGTGGCGGCTGTTCAAGTTCCTCAGGTACACTGTACGGGTGTCAGCCTCCCGTGTCGCACTGCGTCTACCAGACAAGGGGTCCAGCACTTTCTCAAGTATATCAGGCGCGCTTGACGGAACCCCGCTTTCTTTATGTTCCTTACTAGACTGACTTCTCGCTCCGGGTCTTCTCCCTCCTGCCCTGCGCTTCCCCACACACAGTCCCGATCGGGTGCTCTGAAGTCCCTCTGGGCAACCTGGAGTTCCCGGACCTACTTGATGCCCTTCACGGTAACTTGGGTGAGACTGTGGCAACTGCACCATGGAAGTGCAGAAGCCTCCGGTTTTCCAGCCGAGACCTGGAGTAACACGGCTGGTCCAGGGACCGGTTCCCTTCTTGCGGCCTGATCCCTCTGACACCTGGCAGACTCGGGCGTACGGGTGCCGTCCTGCACTCACCGTACCCCCTGGGATCCCTTATGTTACCGGAACCATTCTCCTCTGCTCCCCTCCTGGGCCTCTCTTACTAGGCCCCACTTATGGAGCAGAGCTCCTTAAGAGACTCTGCTCCCCTCCTCTCCTCACTGACTGTCTGACCTCTGTCCTCACTGTCCTGCCACCCTAAGATGGCTTCCCTTTATATATCTACTATTATGGTGCTCCCCTATTCTACATCCTCCACTCACACCCACTACTGGTTTCCCCTCTCTTTGGTTCCCCCCACTCCAGCCAGGGACAGGGCTCAGCAGAAACACAGTGCATCTTGCCCTTCCAGCCGGCCTGGAGTAGTGTAGTGTTGAATGCGGGTGTTGGGGTTCCGGGCAGCACTCCCTCCTTACCTTGAGAGAAGGAGACACCACACCTCTGGGTGAGGTGCAGTACCTCTGTGGCGACTGAACCCTCAGGGGTGCCACAGGCGGGCCAGTCCATAGCTTCAATGCCTTCATCTTGCAGGAACTGCTGACACACTCCAGCCACATGAGGTCTGGCATTATCCTGCATTAGGAGGAACCCAGGGCCAACCGCACCATCATATGGTCTCACAAGGGATCTGAGGATCTCATCTCGGTACCTAATGGCAGTCAGGCTACCTCTGGCGTGCACATGGAGGGCTGTGCGGCCGTCCAAAGAAATGCCACCCCACACCATTACTGACCCACTGCCAAACCGGTCATGCTGAAGGATGTTTCAGGCAGCAGATCACTCTCCACGGCGTCTCCAGACTCTGTCACGTCTGTCACATGTGCTCAGTGTGAACCTGCTTTCATCTGTGAAGAGCACAGGGCGCCAGTGGCGACTTTGCCAATCCTGGTGTTCTGTGCCAAATGCCAAGCATCCTGCACGGTGTTGGGCTGTGAGCACAACCCCCATCTATGGACGCCGGGCCCTCATACCACCCTCATGGATTCGGTTTCTAACCATTTGTGCATACACATGCACATTTGTGGCCTGCTGGAGGTCATTTTGCAGGGCTCTGGCAGTGCTCCTCCTGTTCCTCCTTGCACAAAGGCGGAGAGAGCGGTCCTGCTGCTGGGTTGTTGCCCTCCTACGCCCCCTCCACGTCTCCTGGTGTACTGGCCTGTCTCCTGGTAGCGCCTCCAGCCTCTGGACACTACGCTGACAGACACAGCAAACCTTCTTGCCACAGCTCGCATTGATGTGCCATCATAGATGAGCTGCACTACCTGAGCAACTTCTGTGGGTTGTAGAGTCCGTTTCATGCTACCACGAGTGTGAAAGCACAACCAACATTCAAAAGTGACTAAAACATCAGCCAGAAAGCATTGGTACTGAGATATGGTCTGTGGTCCCCACCTGCAGAAACACTCCTTTATTGAGGGTGTCTTGATAATTGCCAATAATTTTCATCTATTGTCTATTCCATTTGCACAACAGCATGTGAAATTGATTGTCAATCAGTGTTGCTTCCTAAGTGGACAGTTTGATTTCACAGAAGTTTGATTCACTTGGAGTTACATAGTTACATAGTTAGTAAAGCCGAATAAAGACTTGCGTCCATCAAGTTCGACCTGTTAGTTCTGTAATTGCTAAAGTTGATCCAGAGGAGGGCAAAAACCCCAAATGATTTAGCCAATCTTCACCTGAGGAAAAATTCCCTCCCGACTCTGAAACCAGCAGTCAGAATAAATCCCTGTATCAACCTACTATTTTATTCTATTTTTAAGTATATGCAGAAATCTGCCTGGTATCTAGAAATGCATCCAGTCCCCGCTTGAACTGGTTTAGTGAATCCGACATTACCGTCTCCTTCAATGCCTTCATTCTGTTATATTCTGTTGTTTAAGTGTACCCTTTATTTTTTTGAGCAGTGTATATAGACATGTGGGAAGTGCTAACCACATTCCCATGCTATGCTCTGCATGGGCATGCTAACATGGCTTACTTATTTTGATGCGCCCCCGGGGCAATGGGGTACTCGGCAGTATGGCCTATGGATGCTGGGGGGGTATGTCACAGTGGCTGGCCCGGTCCATGGCCCAGGGCGGTCAACCAAAAAGGGGATTGTAATTTGGATAGAAAATAAAAATAAAGTAAATAGTTTGTGACGCCACCTGTGGTACCTGGTAAGGTTTACCAGCGCTGCTGCAGACCTCCGGAGGGTGATGGGATGGCAGCTAAGGTGTTTCTGCTCCCCACAGGTGGAGCGGGCCCCCGGGGCAGTGTGGAGTTTGGTGGGTGGTGATGCTGGGACTTGTAGTGCAGTCGGGATGGCGCAGCAGGAGTAATTGACAGAGACAGGGGATTCGCTTCAATACCTTTACTGGTGCGGATGTTAGGTATGGTCCAGGGTACTCAGTAGGATGGGTGCACCTCAGGACTTCTCCCCAGTGAGAAGGTATAAGGCCTCCTGGTCCGTGTCTGCCTCTCTGTATGCTCCTGGCCAGCCAGCAACTGGGCCTAGCTTATGTGTCGTGCTGTTCCTTCACCTGTCGCTCGGTAGTAGGACCTTCTGCTGGCAACCACTATCCCTGGTCGCCAGGGCCTTTGTGGTTCCTGGTCCTGTGATGGGTCTAGCTTCAGGTCTGCCAGGGACTTGTAGTCCTCCTGGAATGCTGGTGGTCCCTACTGGGTATAAAGGACCCTGTAGGCGCGGACCTGGTGTCCGGTTTATATCTTCGGGGTGAGCCTTATGATGCTCCTCTGCCCCTTTCAACTCCTCTCTCCTCTCATCCTTGTCGTCGGCCACACTCGGGGCCCTCAGAACTCAGCAGCAGACTCGCTGCGTGTTCGCTGCTCTCAGCATCAGCACGCTCTCAGACTCTCTCTCTGTCTGACTCTCTCCAACTAACTGACTGCCTGGCTCCACCCTCCATATATATATATATATATATATATATATATATATATATATATATATATACAGTGCTGGCCAAAAGTATTGGCACCCCTGCAATTCTGTCAGATACTACTCAGTTTCTTCCTGAAAATGATTGCAATCACAAATTCTTTGGTATCATTCTCTTCATTTAATTTGCCTGCAAGGAAAAAACACAAAAGAGAATGAAGCAAAAATCAAATCATTGATCATTTCACACAAAACTCCAAAAAAGGGCCGGACAAAAGTATTCGCACACTCAGCCTAATACTTGGTTGCACAACCTTTAGCCAAAATAACTGCGAACAACCACTTCCGGTAACCATCAATGAGTTTCTTACAATGCTCTGCTGGAATTGTAGACCATTCTTCTTTGGCAAACTGCTCCAGGTCCCTGATATTTGAAGGGTGCCTTCTCCAAACTGCCATTTTGAGATCTCTGCACAGGTGTTCTATGGGATTCAGGTCTGGACTCATTGCTGGCCACCTTAGAAGTCTCCAGTGCTTTCTCTAAAACCATTTTATAGTGCTTTTGGAAGTCTGTTTTGGGTCATTGTCCTGCTGGAAGACCCATGACCTCTGAGGGAGACCCAGCTTTCTCACACTGGGCCCTACATTATGCTGCAAAATTTGTTGGTATTCTTCAGACTTCATAATGCCATGCACACGGTCAAGCAGTCCAGTGCCAGAGGCAGCAAAGCAACCCCAAAACATCAGGGAACCTCCGCCATGTTTGACTGTAGGGATCGTGTTCTTTTCTTTGAATGCCTCTTTTTTTTTCCTGAACACTCTATGTTGATGCTTTTTCCCAAAAAGCTCTACTTTTGTCTCATCTGACCAGAGAACATTCTTCCAAAACGTTTTAGGCTTTCTCAGGTAAGTTTTGGCAAACTCCAGCCTGGCTTTTTTATGTCTCTGGGTAAGAAGTGGGGTCTTCCTGGGTATCCTACCATACAGTCCCTTTTCATTCAGATGCCGACGGATAGTACGGGTTGACACTGTTGTACCCTCGGACTGCAGGGCAGCTTGAACTTGTTTGGATGTTAGTCACGGTTCTTTATCCACCATCCACACAAATCTTGTGTTGAAATCTCTCGTCAATTTTTCTTTTCCGTCCACATCTAGGGAGGTTAGCCACAGTGCCATGGGCTTTAAACTTCTTGATGACACTGCGCACGGAAGACACAGGAACATTTAGGTCTTTGGAGATGGACTTGTAGCCTTGAGATTGCTCATGCTTCCTCACAATTTGGTTTGTCAAGTCCTCAGACAGTTCTTTGGTCTTCTTTCTTGTCTCCATGCTCAATGTGGTACACACAAGGACACAGGACAGAGGTTGAGTCAACTTTAATCCATGTTAACTGGCTGCAAGTGTGATTTAGTTATTGCCAACACCTTTTAGGTGCCACAGGTAAGTTACAGGTGCTGTTAATTACACAAATTAGAGAAGCATCACATGATTTTTCAAAGGGTGCCAATACTTTTGTCCACCCCCTTTTTTAGGTTTGGTGTGGAATTATATCCAATTTGGCTTTAGGACAATTATTTTTGTGTTTTTTTCATTGAAGACAAATTAAATGAATAGAATAATACCAAAGAATTTGTGATTGCAATCATTTTCAGGAAGAAACTGAGTATTATCTGACAGAATTGCAGGGGTGCCAATACTTTTGGCCAGCACTGTATATATATATATATCCCTAACGGGCTCCCTCTGCTGGTGTGAGGTGGAAGGGTGGAGGTGTTTGTATGTAGTGAGGGCCTCTTGTGGAGAAGTCTATCCATGCACCCTTTTGGGTCCAGTGATACCTGTGAACAGCAGGGTGCCACAATTTCATCATATTTGTATGGGATGATGGTCAGTCTTCATTAAACTAATTTATTGAGAATTTCAATCTAAAACAGATGAGTGTTTTTTTTTTATAGAAGGATGGCATCCTATGAAAAAACCTCCAAGAAGGACAGTATAACATTAGATATACAGTTTATAGCTAGTAGGCATGGAACTTACATAGATCATTAAATGGTATTTATATATGATTTATATATGATCTAAAAAGACTCCTCTGTAGGGAAGATGCTGTCTGAGATCCCTAGTTTTAATGGGTGAAGGGCAAGAACTCCAGGAAATGTAAGGGCACCAAGTGTGAAATTGCATCCAAAATTGAAAAGGTTATTCCCATCTCAGCCATTCATCACAGACAATGGAGG
Organism: Phyllobates terribilis; assembly: GCF_046119375.1. Classification (NCBI taxonomy): domain Eukaryota; kingdom Metazoa; phylum Chordata; class Amphibia; order Anura; family Dendrobatidae; genus Phyllobates; species Phyllobates terribilis. The sequence goes on along the minus strand of NW_027362762.1, from coordinate 933,791,651 downwards.
TTTTACACCACAAGACAAAAGCAGATTGGGCAAATCACTGAAACTTAAAAAGGTTGTTCAGGATTAGAAAAAAGGGTTAAAGAATCAAAGCCAGTCTTGTCCATGAACCACGTCTATTTGATAGAGCTCATCTGGTGAGGTGCAATCATGAAGCAGCAGTCAGAGTAGACACATGGACCCAGGACATTGGCACCGCATGCTGTAAGGCACATGGGATAGTAATGATCCAGACAACAGGCTAAGCTGAACGGCAGAAAAAATAAGCAAGGCAATATACATCTGAAGCATGGGCGTACCCACCATGGGGCGGGGGGGGCAGCTTCCCTCCCCTAGAAGCAGGGACGCACGCCGCCATAGGCGGATTATAATGAGGGCAATCTGGTCTACCGCCCGGGGCTCCGGGGTGTTTATGGCCCGATTGCCCTCATTATATGTGCGGCGCCGCGGCACATACCAGCAGACAGTGGCGGGGGGCCCCTGGACCGCTCCCCCAGCAGCAGCGCACGGCCGCTACTTCTTCGGCCGGGCCAGCACTGCAGCTGTTAACTTCCCTGTGCTGGCCCGGCCGCGTCACTGCTAGGAGACACGGCCCTGTGCGCGGCCGTGTCTCCTAGCTGTGACGTCACGCAGTGCGCGCCCGGCCTGCACTGCTGCACCGGAGAGGAGCAGGAGGACTGGAGCCGGGGGATGGTGAGTGTGTGTGAGTGTGTGTGTGAGTGTGTGTGTCTGAGTGTGTGTGTGATTGAGTGAGTGTGCGTGTGTGCAGCCAGATATCATTGTGTGATGTCTGTTTATATGTATTTATGTGTTTCAAATGTGTTTATGTGAGTATGTATATGCCTGTATATGTTTGTGTGTGCGTGACTGCGTGCGGCCTCCCGCTGTCTCTGGGGGGGCGCCGTGCGGCCTCCCGCTGTGTATAGATGGCTACGTGCGGCCTCCCACTGTGTATAGATGGCTACGTGCGGCCTCCCGCTGTGCATAGATAGCTACGTGCGGCCTCCTGCTGTGTATAGATGGCTACGTGTGGCCTCCCGCTGTGCATAGATAGCTACGTGCGGCATGGGCGTACCATGGATCAAAACTAGGGGGGGGGCAAGCCATGGTCGTTCAGGTTGTAAAATTTTAAAGCGAAAAAGGTGCAACGCTGGAAACAGATAAGACACCGGAGGGTGAGTATAAGATGGAGCAGGAGAATTACATTTAGAGCACCAATCCAAGTAATCACATATAGAGGCCTCCCCGTAGTGTAATTACATATAGCCTAGAATAATGACGCTGACACTCGGGGTACAGGATAATGACACCGACATTGGGGGTACAGGATGACACCGACACTGGGGGTACAGGATAATGACACCAACACTCGGGGTATGGATTAATGGCGCTGGCACATGGGGTACGGATTAATGGCACTGACACTCAGGGTACAGGATAATGGCGCTGACACTCGGGGTACAAACCGCTGAATCTCATTTTCTTAGACTCTCTTGTAACAGGGGTGATGCCACAGGATTGGAGGAGGCTGATGTGGTACCGATATTTAAGAAAGGTAAGTAGGTGGATCCAGGTAACTACCGCCCGGTAAGTCTGACATCGGTAATGTGCAAAGTTTTTGAGGGCATTATAAGAGATGACCTGCAGAGTCATAAGAAGTCGCAGAGTCGCAGGGAATAATATAATAAATGATAATCAGCGTGGATTCATGAAAGATAGGTCGTGTCTAACCAACATGTTGGTTTCTATGAGGAGGTAAGTGCTAATCTGGATGTCGGTAATGCGGCTGATGTGATTTATCTGGACCTTGCAAAGGCCTTTGATACTGAACCACATAACAGCCTTATACTGAAGCTACAGAAGAAAGGACTAGGGAACTATATGCAGATGGGTAAGGAATTGGCTAAATGATAGGAAACAAAGAGTCGTCATACATGGTGCGTTCTCTAAATGGGACATAGTCAGCAGTGGGGGCCGCAGGGATCTGTACTGGGAGCAGTGGGGGCCGCAGGGATCTGTACTGGGAGTAGTGGGGACCGCAGAGATCTGTACTGGGAACAGTGGGGACCGCAGGGATCTGTACTGGGAGTAGTGGGGACCGCAGGGATCTGTACTGGGAGCAGTGGGGGCCGCAGCAATCTGTACTGGGAGTAGTGGGGACCGCAGGGATCTGTACTGGGAGCAGTGGGGGCCGCAGGAATCTGTACTGGGAGCAGTGGGGACCGCAGGGATCTGTACTGGGAGCAGTGGGGGCCGCAGGAATCTGTACTGGGAGCAGTGGGGATCGCAGGGATCTGTACTGGGAGCAGTGGGGACCGCAGGGATCTGTACTGGGAGTAGTGGGGACCGCAGAGATCTGTACTGGGAACAGTGGGGACCGCTGGGATCTGTACTGGGAGCAGTGGGTACAGTGGGGATCTGTACTGGGAGCAGTGGGGACCGCAGGGATCTGTACTGGGAGTAGTGGGGACCGCAGGTATCTGTACTGGGAGTAGTGGGGACCGCAGAGATCTGTACTGGGAACAGTGGGGACCGCAGGGATCTGTACTGGGAACAGTGGGGACCACAGGGATCTGTACTGGGAACAGTGGGGACCGCAGGGATCTGTACTGGGAACAGTGGGGACCGCAGGGATCTGTACTGGGAGTAGTGGGGACCACAGAGATCTGTACTGGGAACAGTGGAGGCTGCAGGGATCTGTACTGGGAGCAGTGGGGACCGCAGGGATCTGTACTGGAAGCAGTGGGGGCCGCAGGGATCTGTACCAGGAGCAGTGGGGACCGTAGGGATCTGTACTGGGAACAGTGGGGACCGCAGGGATCTGTACTGGGAGTAGTGGGAAATGCAGGGATCTGTACTGGGAACAGTGGGGGCCACAGGGATCTGTACTGGTGTAATTGCAGGTGCTGGAATGCAACGCACAGAGACACAAGGCGAGAACAGTCAGAGATGAATATAAGCAGTTTATATATATATATATATATATATATATAACAGGTATTCTGAACAAGGGATTGCAACAAGGGTAATGAACAGTAATTTGAAATGTTAGCAAAATACGAAGTCTCTCAAAGTGATGTGTTGCCCTAAATCATGGGAGACACCACGTGAGTTCTTTAACTCTGCATATGGCCCTAGCGGGGGTCACTGGTTATTCCCGCTAGGCCGAAAGTCTTTCCTGGACAAATTCAATTAGATCACGTTGAGCTTCTTTAGCCCCAACCGTTCCCCTCCCAACCTGAGTACCTAAACCCAATTGGCCCCAGTACCGTGAGTGAACAGTAGAAATGACGGCCCTGGGGCAGCCGTCTCTCAAGTCCTCTCTGCTTGACTGTTGGAGGCAATCTCTCAAGCATTGGGTAGACGGGTCCAGACCTGATCTGTCGGCGGGCGACGTCGGGTTCCGCGAACTCACTCAGCACCGCAAGCAGGTTTCGAGTCTCCGCAGCAAGCACAGCACTCGGGTCACATATGTAAGGGATCCGGAGCTCTTCCACCGGTGCCCGGCTGTGGCACCTCACAGGCCTCTGACTTAGGCCCACCACGCGGGGCTTCTCAGCACGCAGGGAGCACGTCTGATCCTCTCTGCTGTTTGGCGCCAAAAACTCCTCAGGCTTGGCGCGCTGGCCTCTTATCTCCAGGAACTCCTTCCTGGAAGTCACCTGACCGGGTCCAGCGTCTAAATCTGCTCTCCCTTCAACTTCTCTTGTATATGTTGGTTCTGTTTGACTGTGTCTGGCCAGCAGATGGCAGTCTCTCTCCATCTTTGAAGCATCATGTAAGAGTTCTCTTAAAGACTCTCTCGCCTCTACTACATTCCTCCCTCCTTTTTGTTCGCCAGTACTCGGGCAAGTGGATTTCTTGCAGGATTGACGTCTCTTTCTAGGCAGTGCAAGCTCAGACAGGAGTTGGGCACACTCCTGCGTTTTCTGTTGGATCTGAGACCAGATAAATTCTTCTTGAGCATACCGGTTAGGAGGAATTCCGGCATTAGCCCGCTCAGTTCTGCGAGGCTCCTCCTGCGGAGGTGACTCCGGGATATCCGATGAATCAACCACTGGGGATTGCAAGTCACTTCTTGATTCATTCTGGGTCCCACTCGGGGTTGGCATTGACGGTTCTGACGTCCCAACTGCATTGTGGCCCATCCTTCTTCATCCCCAAGGTTCCTGTATGCAGCACCTCAGCCAATTCGTTTGAAGGCCCAACTTCGTTACAGGCCTCTGCTTCAGAAAAGCAAGGTCACAGCATGTTACGGTGCAACACCCTGGGTGTCGCAGAATCATCCCCTTCGGGCCTGACCTCGTAGACTGGGTTGTCGGGGTGAATTTTCTTCACCACCCGATATGGTATCGCCTCTCAACGATGGTCCAGTTTACTCCCAAATCGTTTGGCCCTTACCAGCACACGGTCTCCTGGCTGGAGTGATCCACCTGAGGTCGGGGGCCGATCTGCATGCTCTACTTCCTCAAACTTCTGAGCGACCAATCTTCTCACTGTATGAAGCCGGCGCTTATGCTCTCGAATCCAGGTACTCGGGCTACTGCCCGGGCCGGAGTCTTCTGAGGCTAGCTCCAGTTCAGTAATTTCTCGTCCACTCCTTCCAAACAGCAACATGTAAGGGGTGTAGCCAGTAGTCGCATGAACTCGATTATTATACACCCACACCAGCTCGGACACAAATTCGGGCCACTTCATCTTTTTATCCGCTTCCAGCGTTCGCAACATTTGCAACAGGGTTCGGTTGACGCGCTTGCATGCACCGTTCCCTTGAGGGTGGTAAGACGTTGTTCGGGATCGGTCGATCCCATAGATACGGTATAGTTCATCCATCACTCGTCCTTGGAAGCAGGCCCCGGATGAAATCCTGACAGATGGCCTTAGCTGCGGCCTCTGCTGTCTGGTCTTTGGTAGGCGTCACTACTGCGAACTTGGTAAAGTGATCAGTCATTACCAAACAGTGTCCGTAACCATTGTATGAAGTTCCGATCATCAGATAGTCAATCATCAGGACTTCCAAGGGTGCAGAAGTTCGGATGGCCTGAATGGGAGCCCTTTGTTCCGGGGGTTTGTTCAACTCACACTGGCGACATGTTCGGCAGACCCCTTCGACTTCTTGCCGCAGTTGAGGCCAATACACAAGCTGTTGCAACCACCGAAAGGTCTTCTCCACACCGAAGTGAGCACCTCTTCTATGAGCCTCCTGGGCTAGTTGCGTTACCAGCGCCTCTGGAACTACTACCAGCCAGGTAACATCAAACTCTCGAGGTAGCTGGATTCTTCGGCACAGCAAGTCATCCTTCAGGAAGAGCCTCTCCCACTGGCCTAGGATTTGTAGGGTAGTTGGAAGTGAAGCGGCCTTGGCTTCCTGGTTGGGTCTTTGACCAAGGGCGACCCATTCTCTCAGCTTTGACAGCTCTGGGTCGGATTGTTGCAGATGTATCCACTCGTCTCTTGAGCGGGTCAGGATTTGAGTGGGCCTCGGCTCCTCTCTGGTCTCCTGGGCGTCGACCACAGCAGCGGCAAGCTGGCTGAAATCCGGAATCTCGTCGCCTTCTAGCTCCTCATCTCTATCCCTCTTCGGGCCCATCTGAGTAACCCGGGACAGGGCATCTGCATGAGTGTTCAGAGCCTTGGACCGATAGGCGATCTTATACTGGCATTTGGACATTCTTGCGACCCATCGCTGCTCTAGCGTGCCCAGCTTGGCGTTCTCCAAGTGGGCCAAAGGGTTGTTATCTGTCCACACTTGCACTTCTGATCCCGACAAGTACTCAGCAAATTTCTCGGTCATGGCCCACACCAGTGCCAGTAACTCCAGCTTGAATGAACTGTAGTTGTCCGGATTCTTCTCCGTATCGCGGAGCGACCTGCTGGCATACACAATCACCCGCTCTTTTCCTCCTTGCACTTGAGCCAGCACTGCTCCCAGTCCATGCAAGCTTCCATCAGTGTACAACACGAAAGGCTGCGAAAAGTCAGCGTAGGCCAGAATTGGGGCATCCGTTAGCGCCATTTTCAATGCTCGGAATGCCTCCTCTTGTCGTGGGCCCCACTGAATGGGCTGCCACTTGGCTACCCCAGCCATTCCTCTCAGCAATTCATTGAGTGGGATCGCAATCTTAGCGAAGTCTTTAATGAATCTGCGGTAGTATCCAGCGAGCTCCAGGAATGCCCTCAGTTCTCTTAGATTGGCGGGTGTGGGCCACTTCTGCACGGCAGCTACTTTCTCCGCAGTGGGATGCACTCCCTCACTGGACACAGTGTGCCCAAATATTAAATTTCCCGCTTGAAGAGACGACACTTACGAGGCATAATCTTCAGGCCGTGCCTCCGAAGCCGTTCTAACACTTGTTCCAGTCGGCGGAGATGATCTTCAAACGTAGCGGAATAGATAATGATATCGTCCAGATATATTAAAGTGGCTTCAAAGTTGAGGTCCCCCAAGCTTCTCTCCATCAGCCTTTGGAAGGTTCCCGGCGCATTTGTTAGCCCGAACGGCATCCGATTGAACTCAAACAGGCCCATAGGGAGAACAAAAGCTGTTTTCGGGCGATCCTTCACAGCTACTGCGACCTGCCAATAGCCACTGGCCAGGTCGAGGGAAGAGAAGAACTTGGCACTTCCTTGCGCAGATAGAGACTCTTCAATTCGGGGGAGTGGATAAGAGTCCCGTACTGTACAGGCATTCACCTTCCGGTAGTCTACACAGAATCTTAGGGTACCATCCTTCTTCCGGACCAGCACGATAGGAGCCGCCCAAGGACTCTGACTCTCGCGGATCACGCCGTTCCGCAACATGTGGGCCAACAGCTCTTTCACCTCCTGGTACATCTGAGGCGGGATCTGCCGATATCTCTCTCGAATGGGAGCAGTACAGTATTTCCGGTGGGTATTTCGTGCTGAATGTCCCGAGTGCACCCGAAATCATCTTCATGCTGTGCAAACACTCCCTGATATCGCTGTAGAAGTTGTTCGATCTGCCTTACTTGCCCAGCAGAAAACTCAGTAAGATTAGCCTCCATTTTCTCCAAGAGGTGGCGCCCAGCCAACGGTTCTCTTCCATTCTCTTGGCTGTTGAGGGATACCTCCAGGGTCCATGGCTCTCCTTCCACAGGTGCCAGTCCTATAGCATCAGGTCTGGTAAGGGCCTCTGGCATTATACACACCTCTTGTCGGGGCAACAACTGTAAGCTCGTGCCACTTAGATCGATGCAACGCACGGGCACTCGACCATGCCGCACGGTGGCCATTGTCCGAGCAACCAGGAGTCCAGAGGGCGCTTCCTCTCCCTCCATTGGTTCAATTTGAATGTCCACGCCCTCTAAGGACACATGTGCCAGCACCGGTAAAGTGAGTACAGTCTGTCCCACTGGCAGTGTCATTGTGGCTTCGGGTGGTATCGATACCTTACCAAGGTACTGAGAGGTAGGGGGCAATTTTTGAATTTGACTGACCCTCACGAGATGCTGGAATACTCTCTTGTTAGCTGGGTCTCGAGTGGCGTGGGTCCAGTTGTTTTTGTTACAGCCCTCAGCCAGGAACTGTCCGACATCCTTCAGCACATTCATGCCCAGGGCTATAATGGGCCCATCGCCTCCGGGCCCTGTGGTCAGTACGATCCCTTTCCGACCGAGGTCCTTTCCACATGCCCGAACGGACAACCATACTACTCCCGCTACTGGGATAGGTAGTTGATTAGCCGCCACCAGTTTGACAGTGGGTTCCCGCCAGGAACGAGCAACTTCAGGAAAGTGACTTTGGAAGTACGTCTCAGGCATAGTGGTCACTTGAGACCCGGTGTCCATTAGACAGCGGATCCGCTGCCCATTAAATTCAGCCCAGATAATGGGCCGCTCGGAGACAATGTCTTCAGAGTTCCCTCTTCCACTCTCTGAAGCTCGAGACCCCACGGTATGCTCCACAACCGTGGGGCATCTTAGTTTAACGGCTGTCCCTGCCTCCTCCTTTCTCGGTTTGGACAGTCTTTGGAGATATGCCCCCTACCACCGCAGGTCCAACACTCTGGTCCTCGTTCTACCGATAGGTCGGGTGCATGACGTGTTGGGGCCTGGTAGGAACGTCTTTCTCGCTCTGGTCTCCACCCACGTGGGGCAGTAGGATGCATCGGCAAGGAGGCAGCAGGGGCCTTTCTAATAGTGTTCAGCTCACCCCGAATATCTCGAATTTCCTGACGTATCTCCCGTACCCAATCAGGCTCCTTGCTGGTGAATCCAGGGGTAATTGCCTCATGACTTCTAACTGTGGCTTTGAGAAAAGGAACTTCTTTCTCCAGGACGATAGCTTCAGCCCCTACCCCCAGGAAGCCCAGATCAGGGCTTAAACGCAGCCGCTCCTTCAAGATCTGCCTCAGGGAAGGGTCTTTCAAGCCAGCAATCAGTTGGTCACGCAACACTTCATCCAATGGTCCCAGTCCTCGGTTCCCATCTCGAGCCTTCTTAGCGATATGGGCCGTCACTTCCTGTAATGCATTAACATACTGATTTATGGTCTAATTTTCCCCTTGGACCCACTGAAAATATCGTAGGCGCAAGTGTCCCAGATCTGTGGTGTCACCGTGCATGTCCTCTAGGATTTTTATCACTTTGTCCACGGTGTCACGGTCCCCAGGTGGGCGGTACATCACAGTTTGCCGGACCTCTCCATCAAGGGTTTGGAGGACCAGTTCCGCCTGGGCTGGGGGGTCGAGGGGATACATACACAGCATACTTCTCAGTCTTTCTACCCAGTCCCACAGTGACATGCCATCCCCCGTGAATTTGGGAAGATGATTGAGCATAGCCCCCAAGGGTATATGGTTCCAGCCAGACCCAGCTCCAGACTGATCTGCCATCTCTGCGTCTGAATGTTGCATCCTGCCGACTACGCCAAATGTAATGCAGGTGCCGGAATGCAACGCACAGAGACACAAGGCGAGAACAGTCAGAGATTAATATAAACAGTTTATATATATATATAACAGGTATTCTGAACAAGGGATTGGCAAAAAGGGTACTGAACAGTAATTTGAAATGTTAGCAAAATACGAAGTCTCTCAAAGTGATGTGTTGCCCTAAATCATGGGAGACACCACGTGAGTTCTTTAACTCTGCTTATGGCCCTGGCGGGGGTCACCGGTTATTCCCGCTAGGCCGAAAGTCTTTTCTGGACAAATTCAATTAGATCACGTTGAGCTTCTTTAGACCCAACTGTTCCCCTCCCAACCTGAGTACCTAAACCCAATTGGCCCCAGTACCGTGAGTGAACAGTAGAAGTGACGGCCCTGTTCACGTATGCAGCTCCTCTGCCTTCACTGGCGTGACTTTCCTGGGGCAGCCGTCTCTCAACTCTTCTCTGCTTGACTGTTGGAGGCAATCTCTCAAGCCTTGGGTAGGGGGGTCCAGACCTGGTCTGTCGGCGGGCGACGTCGGGTTCCGCGAACTCACTCAGCACCGCAAGCAGGTTTCGAGTCTCCGCAGCAGGCACAGCACTCGGGTCACATCTGTAAGGGATACGGAGCTCTTCTGCTGGTGCCCGGCTGTGGCACCTCACAGGCCTCTGGCTTAGGCCCGCCACGCGGGGCTTCTCAGCACGCAGATCCTCTCTGCTGCTTGGCGCCAAAAACTCCTCAGGCTTGGCGTGCTGGCCTCTTATCTCCAGGAACTCCTTCCTGGAAGTCACCTGACCGGGTCCAGCGTCTAAATCTGCTCTCCCTTCAACTTCTCTTGCATATGTTGGTTCCGTTTGACTGTGTCTGGCCAGCAGATGGCAGTCTCTCTCCATCTTTGAAGCATCATGTAAGAGTTCTGTTAAAGGCTCTCTCGCCTCTACTACACTGGGAACAGTGGCGACCGCAGGGATCTGTACTGGGAGTAGTGGGGACCGCAGGGATCTGTACTGGGAACAGTGGGGACCACAGGGATCTGTACTGGGAGTAGTGAGGGCCGCAGGGATCTGTACTGGGAGTAGTGGGAACCGCTGGAATCTGTACTGGGAACAGTGGGGGCCGCAGGGATCTGTACTGGGAACAGTGGGGACTGCAGGGATCTGTACTGGGAGAAGTGGGGACCGCAGGGATCTGTACTGGGAGCAGTGGGGACCACAGGGATCTGTACTGGGAGCAGTGGGGGTCATAGGGATCTGTACTGGCAACAGTGGGGACCGCAGGGATCTGTACTGGGAGCAGTGGGGACCGCAGGGATCTGTACTGGGAGCAGTGGGGACAGTGGGGATCTGTACTGGGAACAGTGGGGGCCGCAGGGATCTGTACTGGGAACAGTGGGGACCGCAGGGATCTGTACTGGGAGTAGTGGGGACCGCAGGGATCTGTACTGGGAGCAGTGGGGACTACAGGGATCTGTACTGGGAGCAGTGGGGGCCGTAGGGATCTGTACTGGCAACAGTGGGGACCGCAGGGATCTGTACTGGGAGCAGTGGGGACCGCAGGGATCTGTACTGGGAGCAGTGGGGACAGTGGGGATCTGTACTGGGAACAGTGGGGGCCGCAGGGATCTGTACTGAGAGCAGTGGGGGCCGCAGGGATCTGTACTGGGAAAAGTGGGGGCCGCAGGGATCTGTACTGGGTACAGTGGGGGCCGCAGGGATCTGTACTAGGAATAGTGGGGGCCGCAGGGATCTGTACTGGGAACAATGGGGGCCGCAGGGATCTGTACTGGGAACAATGGGGGCTGCAAGGATCTGTACTGGGAGTAGTGGAGACCGCAGGGATCTGTACTGGGAACAGTGGGGACCGCAGGGATCTGCACTGGGAACAGTGGGGACCGCAGGGATATGTAGTGGGAACAGTTGAGGCCGCAGGGATCTGTGCTGGGACCGATTCTTTTTAACCTCTTTATTAATGACCTTGGGGATGGGATTGAGAGTAAAGTGTCAGTCTTTGCTGACGACAACAAATTATGTAGGATATTAGAATCTGATCTGGACATTACGATATTGCAGAACGATCTGGATAAGATGAATGAATGGGCAAACACTTGGCAGATGAGGTTTAATGTAGATAAATGTAGAGTAATGCACCTAGGACGGAGTGATCTTATTGCTGCAGGGGCGGACACAGACTGTAGTGGGCCCCTGTGCAAGAAATTTTTGGGGCCCCCCCCTGCCCTTCATAAGGCAACAAAGTTATGTAAACATAACCCCCCCATGTGCATCTCTCATCCCCCCCATGTGCATCTCTCATCCCCCCCATGTGCATCTCTCATCCCCCCCATGTGCATCTCTCACCCCCCCATGTGCATCTCTCACCCCCCCATGTGCATCTCTCATCCCCCCCCATGTGCATCTCTCATCCCCCCATGTGCATCTCTCACCCCCCCCCATGTGCATCTCTCATCCCCCCCATGTGCATCTCTCATCCCCCCGTGCATCTCATCCCCCCGTGCATCTCTGATTCCCCCCACTCCTAGTTAATTAATTGTATTTAAAAAAAATAAAACTTGTTATACTTACCCCCATGCGATCCCTGCAGAATCCTGGCGCTCGTCCACGTCGCTGCCACCAGGTTCTCCTGACGTTCGGCCATGTGACGGCGCCACATACATAGCCAGCAGCTTTTGTTTTGGCCAAAAGATTTTTAAAGCCGCCACCACGATAAGGTAGACTCTTCTGGCCGGGCCCTACTCTAACCTATTAAAATTTTCTTAAAATATCCAATACTCTTTTTAGATATATTTTTATTTCGTTTTCTTTAAGGGAATGTGTCATATACATTTTTTTTTAAATGACCAATAATACCACATACAGGGAATACCGCCACACCATGACCAGACCACATATTACCACAACATAGTGACCGAATAATACCACACAGAAGGAAGAAAAACTGCCACACCATGACCAGACCACATATTACCACCACATTACTAATATTACCATAAGTGTCATTATACACGGGAGCTCTATACATGGTATGTATAATTTAAGTGTCCAGGTAATCTAGTGATCACCAGTGACATTATACACAGGAGCTCTGTATATAGTGTCAGTGTACAGGTAATACAGTGATCACCAGTGACATTATACACAGGAGCTCTGTATATAGTGTACAGGTAATACAGTGATCACCAGTGACATTATACACAGGAGCTCTGTATATAGTGTCAGTGTACAGGTAATACAGTGATCACCAGTGACATTATACACAGGAGCCGGGTACATAGTATATAGTGTAAGTGTACATGTAATACACTGACTCACTGGTGACGTCTCTAGGTGAAGTCCTTCAGCTACGCTTTTCTCCTTCATCCAGCACAGACCGCCATCACGTCTTCCAGCCAGGACTCGTCTCTGCATAAAATAACACAGTTATCTAGAGCACATTCCCCAACTTCTACATTACGCAGCTGAATACAGACGTGCACCCACCATTAATATATAGTTATTATGCAACCCACCATTCCAAATATAAATTGTAATCCACCACGGTGCCCCCATTAACTGTAAATAGGCACTTAATATATAATTTAATTAGAACCTCTACTCTTTCCACCAATTTGTTACCAGTTACACTCCTGCATCCGCAACGCCCCCTACTCTATACTTCCTGCTCCCCGCATTCATTATTTATATGCACCCCCTGCCCCAATTCATTATATCATGTCTGTGATCTCCCCCACCCCATCATCATTTATCATTTACTCTCCCCCACCCCACATTCATTATGTGCAGCTCATTATCCCCGTACTCCCAATTCCCCCATGTGCAGCTCATTTTCTCCCAATTTCCCCATGTGCAGCTCTCATCCCCCCCATGTGCACATCTCTCATCCCCCTCCCACACATGTGCCCCTCTCTCATCCCACCCCATGTGCATCTCTCATCCCCCCACATGTGCAGCTCTCACCACCCCCCCATGTGCACCTCTCTCATCCCCCCATGTGCACCTCTCTCATCCCCCTCCCCCACATGTGCACCTCTCTCATCCCCCTCCCCCACATGTGCACCTCTCTCATCCCCCTCCCCCACATGTGCACCTCTCTCATCCCCCTCCCCACCATGTGCATCTCCCATTCCCCCCCCATGTGCATCCCCCATCCCCCCCATGTGCATCTCCCATTCCCCCCCATGTGCATCTCCCATTCCCCTCCCCCCCATGTGCATCTCCTATTCCCCTCCCCCCCCATGTGCATCTCCCATTCCCTCCCCCCATGTGCATCTCCCATTTCCCCCCCACTCCTAGTTAATTGTATTTAAAATCAGGGGAATTGACGCGCCCCTGGGCCTGCTGTGTCGCGCAGCGTCTCGCGCACGGGGGCTTACCCGGAACCGGATCAGATGAGGGTTGTAGTCTCCGAGTGGCGGGGACCCGGTCCGTGCCCAGGGAGTCAGACTCAGTGTGTGGCAGTCTTGATAGATGTTATTTGAGTGTCGACTACGCCACCCGTTGATTTGCAGCTATGGAGCTGCCGCTGCAGGGCAGACCGCTGAGGCCGGTGTAGAATTGTGCAGCGTGATAGTATAACCCCCAACGGGAGGGGTATGGCCTCAGGGCAGCCGACGTGGAAGATGGGGGTAGCAGGAACCACTCAGAGACGGTGCGGTGTAATTCAGGGTCTTTACTGGTAACAACGATAGACCCTCCCGGAGTACTTGCTAGCGAACGGGGCCTGGTCAGTCCTTGAGCAGATGGGATCTCCCCTGGCCAGGCGGAGTTGTAGGCCTCCCAAACTGACTGTACTCTTCTGGCTACCTTGCTAGAAGCGGATATAAGTAGCCCACGTCCCTGAGTGTACCGTGTGGTGCTCACCCGTATGGCCGGTGACTCGGGGCCTTCTATTGGCTTCCGCTCCACGATGGCGGTGCTGGTCCCACACGTGTGACCGTGCCTTCGGGTTTCTGGGCCTGAGGACCTGAAATCCCCTGCCGGTCGGCTTCTGCTGCTGGGTAAGAGTTAGTCCCCACAGCCTCGGACGCTGGGTCCGGTAAGAAAGCTTCTCAGTCAGGGCGAGCTCTGCAGCTGCCAGCCCCTGACTCGTAGTAGTATTGCTCCCACTGAGCTCCAGCTGTTTCTTCCTATGACTGTTTCTTGTCTCTACTCTCCTTGACTCCTAACCCTGCTTCAGCCCCGGGTTTATATAGGGGAAGTTCTTCCCCTCCCAAGACTGGGCAGGAGGTGTGGCATGCACAGGATCCCTGACCAAAGGACCTCCCACCTGCTCTCAGACATAACATCTCTATCACTGTGGCAACCAGACCCCTGGGGTGTCACATTCCCCCCTAGTGAAATTTAGTACTCCGGGACTAAACATATTTTAGAAAAACATAACAAGATAAAAACAATAATAATACAATAAGAAAAACATATAAAGATGGTTACGGCATGTCCGTAACCGGGTGCAGTCTTTGAAGAAAAGCAAGGTGTCCATTTCACCAAAACAGGGAGACGTAACCAGGTAGGGGTTTGTCCTACCCCGAGTCCTTAACAGTCTTTAGTCCGTCCTGGGTTACGCTCCAACTATGTACAAGGATTCCCGGTAAATCCGCCAAGGACTCCTACAAATAACTAGAAACACAAAATTATACACAAGCAACAATACACAGGTAAACATAAATAAAACAATTTATACACTTCAAATCCTCCACCGTGCGGGTAACTGGCCTCTAGTGGCCCTAGTGGACCTACGGAGCTGACTGCCTAGCCCTGAACTACAGGGTGTAGGAGCTGTCAAGGGTAAACTGGGCAGCTGTCTACCGGCTCTTTGGCTCACTAGGGATATGGCAGGCTCACTGCAAGCAGAGGGTTGATCCTCCTGGTCTGCGGGTGTGGGGTCTTCTGCCTCCTGGACCGGCTGTTCTTCCAGCTCTACCTGTTGCTCCGTAGGTGCTTGGGATGCTGGTTGGAGGAAGGTGAGTACGGGTACCACAACTGCACCACTGACTTGAGTCCAAGACCGAGGGAAGTCCCCGAGCACAGTACTAACCATATCTTCCCTTTTCTCTACGGGTCGATGGTCTTCTTGTTCCTCTTCAGGGTTCCTCAGTTGTTCGGGACACTTCTTCAGGTGGTCCCGGGATACAATAGCTGTGGTTTCCCCTCCGTCTTTACTGATGGTACAAACCTTCGGGTTCTCGTGGCTTGAGGGCAGTACGGTGTACGGGTCCTTTTCCCACTGGTCATCCAACTTGTGGAGCCGTCTCTTCCTCTTCAAGACCTGCTCTCCGGGTACCAGGGGAACAGCGGGAGCATACTGGTTGTAAGTTTTCTCTTGTCTTTCCCTAGCCTGACAGAGACTTCGCTCCACGCTCTCCTGTACTCTCCGGTACTGCTGCTGCCTCTCTGTGTCCCAGTCTGTTTCTGGTGAAGTGTCCTCGGGTGTCAGGACTCCCATTTCCAGGTCAACAGGTAACTTACCAGGTCTTGCCCTCATTAGGTAAGCCGGGGTACAGTTGGTGGAACCTACCGGGATGTGGTTGTATAGGTCCACCAGATCGGGCAACTTCTCAGGCCACAGACTGCGTTCTTCCAGGGGCAACGCTTTTAAAAGATCCATTACCACCTGGTTCATTTTCTCACAAAGTCCATTAGTTTGCGGATGGTAGGGTGTCGTCCTTATCTTCCGGCAGCCATACAGATTGCAGAATTCCTGGAAGACCTCCGCTTCAAAGGCAGGTCCCTGGTCCGTCAGCACTTGGTCCGGGTACCCGTGTGGACGGCAAAAGTGCTGCTGGAAGGCTCTAGCTGCTGTTTGAGCCGTTAAGTCCTTGACGGGGACGACAACCAAGAACCGGGAGTAATGATCCACGATGGTTAACGCGTAGACGTAGCCACTTCTGCTTGGGGTCAGTTTTACATGATCCAAGGCTACCAGTTCCAACGGTTGCCGGGTGACGATGGACTGCAGGGGAGTCTTCTGGCTGGCACGGTCCTTCCTTCTCAGGTTGCACGGGCCACAGTCTCTGCACCACTTCTCAATGGTTCCCCTCATGCCTACCCAGTGGAATCGCTCGCGCAGCAGGAACTCCAGCTTCTTCCACCCGAAGTGTCCAGCTCCGTCGTGGTATGCCTCCATCACCATGGCTGCGTCTCTTCGTGGCACCACTACTTGCCAGAGTAGTTCATGTGTCCGGGAGTTAACCATTCTGCGGCACAACTTCCCCTTGTAAAGGAACAGTCGACTCTTCTCTGCCCATAGTTGTTTGGCTTCCTCCGGAGCGTCTGGTTCAAGGCAAGCCTCCGGGTGAGTCAGCATCTCCTTCACCAGTCGGACGGCAGGGTCGCTGTCTTGCGTTTCCGCCCAGTTGTAGTGAGGTAAGGGGTTCAACGTAGCAGCCTGCTTACTCCTTACCCGGTGGGAATACTGGATAGTCCCATGACGGTGGAACGCAGGGAGTTCAACTTCTTCCAGTCCCTCCGGATCTTCTCCTTCGTCCGGCAGGTTGGGCATCCTGGACAGGGCATCCGCGTTGGTATTGGAGCGTCCGGCCCGGTATTTGATTGTGAACTCGTAGTTGGACAGACGGGCCATCCACCTCTGCTCCAGGGCACCGAGTCTTGCCGTGTCCAGGTGTGTCAACGGGTTGTTATCCGTGTACACGGTGAACCGGGAAGAAGCGAGGTAATGCTTAAAGCGCTCGGTGACTGCCCATACTACGTCCAGGAACTCTAGCTTAAATGAGCTGTAATTCTCGGGGTTCCTTTCGGTGGGTCGCAGTTTTCGGCTGGCGTAGGCGATTACTCGTTCCTTCCCCTGCTGGATCTGGGACAGTACGGCTCCTAGCCCGATGTTACTGGCGTCGGTGTAGAGGATAAAGGGCTGGCTATAATCCGGGTACGCCAGGATTTCGTCCCCCGTGAGGGCCATCTTCAGCTGGCGGAAGGACTCTTCTTCCAGCTCCTCCCATTTGAAGGGCGGCTTCTGGTTCTTGGCCTTCCGGGACTGGCCTATCAGGAGGTCCTGCATAGGTGCTGCCTTTTTGGTGAAACCGGGAATAAACCTTCGGTAGTAGCCTACCAACCCGAGGAACTGCCGCACTTCTTTTACGCTGGAGGGGCTTGGCCATTCCTTAATTGCGGTGATCTTATCAGGGTCGGGAGCCACTCCGTCAGCGCTCACCACGTGTCCCAGGTACTGCACCTTTGGTTTCAGGAGGTGACACTTGGAGGGTTTCACCTTTAGGCCGTAACTCGCCAGAGCTTCGAACACTTCCGCCAGGTGTTTCAGGTGGTCCTCATACGTCTTGGAATATACGATGACATCGTCCAGGTACAACAGGACCGTCTCGAAGTTTCTGTGGCCCAGACAACACTCCATTAGTCGTTGGAAGGTTCCTGGTGCGTTGCAGAGTCCGAACGGCATGCAGGTGAACTCGCTAAGTCCCATCGGGGTGGTGAATGCGGTCTTCTCTCGGTCCGCCTCTGCTACAGGAACCTGCCAGTACCCGCTAGTGAGATCCAAGGTAGAGAAGAAGTTAGCAGATCTTAAAGCAGCCAATGACTCCTCTATCCTTGGTAAGGGGTACGCATCCTTGTGTGTGATACGGTTGATTTTCCGGTAATCTACACACATCCTCATGGTGTTGTCTTTTTTTCTGACTAAGACTAGTGGAGCTGCCCAGGGGCTACAGCTATCCCTGATCACCCCAGCCTCCTTCATGTCTCTAAGCATCCCCTTGGCGTGTTGGTAGTGGGCAGGGGGTACGGGTCGATACCTCTCTTTTATAGGAGGATGGTCTCCCGTGGGGATGTGGTGTTCTACCCCCTTGACTCGCCCGAAGTCTAACGGGTGTTTACTGAACACTCTCTCGTACTCCTGAACCACCCGATAGACTCCTTGTTTCTGGTGTGAGGGAGTGGAGTCAGTACCCAGATGTAGTTGCTGACACCAGTCCTCCATGTTTTTCTTAGAGCCGTTACCTTCCTCCGGGTGAGATGGAGGCAAGGGTTCCACAGATTGTATAGAATTTTGGTTAATGGTATATAATTTGGCTAGCGTGGCATACCGGGGCAGGTACACTTCCCTCTCCCCGATATTTATTATGCGAACGGGCACCCTCCCATGGCGTACATCAACCACCCCCCGTGCTGTCAAAATGGTGGGCCTACTGTCTGAGTAAACTGGTTCTACCATTGCCTGGTAATCCCTACCTCTCAGACCAATAGCTGCCCGGCACCAAATCATCATTTCACTTTTTGGGGGCATGGCAATAGGAAAAGGGTCACACATTCTTACGCTACCAATCTCACCGCCGGAGAGTTCCACCTGTTGCCGTCGCATCAGTGCCCGGATCTCTTTCTGGAGCACCCGCTGCTCGCCGGAGCTGGCGTTCTTGGCAACCTGCTGTAAAAGGAAAATCACCTCTGCAAGACAATTTTCAATTACATTAGTTCCTAGAGTTATTTTTGGGTGACTCTCATGTTTGTCAATATCTACAATGATCAGTCCCTGTGCTGCCAGTTCGACTCTACCGATTTTGATGGTCACCTCTTTAAATCCGATCTGTGGCACGGGCTGGCCATTGCTGGCGATGATACTCAAGTCGTCGTCAGGGTAGCGGGTAATATCCGAGTCATTCCAGTACTGCTTAAAGAGCACGTACGGGATGGTGGTGACCTGTGACCCGGTGTCCAGTAGGGCACTCATGGGAATGCCATCCAGTACCACAGGCAAGACTGGACGTCCTCCCACATATCTGTCGCGCCAGTTCGATGGGCCTGGTGATCTTTTTCCTGGGGGTTGGCCCTCTAACCCAGGTTGTGCCCGTTTAAAGAACAGTACCTTGCCATATGTCCGGGTTGATTGCAGCGGCGGCAGATGGGTCGTCCGTCCTCGCTGTATCGGTCACTGGGTCTTCCTCTGGCCGGTGGGGTCCTCCTTGGTCGACGCCACGGGATGTCCTCCGGTCCGGATGCCAGCTGGATCTTCCCTGGGGTGGAAACCTGTAAAGACTGCACAGTTCGGGTTAGCGCAGCAACGCTCTTAGCTAGCTCTTGGACCTGATGGTGTAGGTCTGGAGCCGGGTCATTGTCCAAAGCCTGCGCATCAGCTCCCACAGGCCCTGCCGACAAGGGCGCCGCCTCCTGGTGGTAAGTAATAGCTGGGCGCCTGTGGGTCATAACGCCACCCGGTGCCGGTTCTCGGAGCACCCGGATGGCTCTGTCCTTGAACTGTGCAAAGCCCAGATGGGGATCCTGTAAGGCCATCGCCCGCAACTGGGTTCGGTGGGCATTACAATACAGTCCCTCTATAAATTGTTCAGTCAACAGCCTGTCCTCGTTTCCCACTCCATCAGGGTCGGTCTGCTTAATGGCCCTCAGGGCCTCTTGTAGGTTTAGTGCATAGTCCCTTATACTCTCCTGCGCTCGCTGCTTGCACCCGTAGAATCTAAGCTTAATCTCGGCTGAGGTGCGGGTATCAAAAGTATCCTTCAGCCGGGTTAGTATCCCTGCGACAGTCTTCCTCCCAGGTGGCCAGGATTTTACTTCCCTTTTAGCTGCCCCGGTTAGTTGGGCCACCAGGATGCTCACTTTTTGCTCTTCTGTGAGGGGGTACACCTGGAAGAGGCTATCCAGCTTTTCTCTAAAGTCATGCAGGGTATGTGACTCCCCTGAGTACTGGGGTAGCCAAGCTGCTCCCGGGATATAGGGCATGGTGAAGGGCATAACTGCAGCAGCGGTGGCGCTGGCGGGGGTTGAGGCAGTGAAGCTCTCCTCCGTATCCGACATCTTCCTCCCCCCTAGTGGACCGTGGCCTACCTTGCGATGATCCTGTTCCGTAGGCCGCGGCTCCGCAGTAGATCGTCAGGGTTGAGGACCTTCCGTCGCGCTCCGGTGACGTCGGCGTCTGCTGGGCTCCTTCCAGGACCTTACGCAACGTCCGGACGTGAGGCGGGGCTTCAGTTCTCGCGCGCTTTCGAAGTCCACGCCCCTCTTCTTCCCGCGCGGCGTCCTCAAGATGGCGTCCAATGGCGGGAAAACTCCACGGATGGCGGGAAGAAGGCCGAAGATGGCGCCGGATGGCGGGAAAACTTCGCGGATGGCGGGAAGAAGGCAGAAGATGGCGCCGGATGGCGGGAAACCTCACCACTGGTAAGTTTGAACAGTCTTTGCTTTTCAGGCACGCAGTACCCGGTGGTTGCGGGCACGAAATCCTGCCGACTACGCCAAAGTTGACGCACCCCTGGGCCTGCTGTGTCGCGCAGCGTCTCGCGCACGGGGGCTTACCCGGAACCGGATCAGATGAGGGTTGTAGTCTCCGAGTGGCGGGGACCCGGTCCGTGCCCAGGGAGTCAGACTCAGTGTGTGGCAGTCTTGATAGATGTTATTTGAGTGTCGACTACGCCACCCGTTGATTTGCAGCTATGGAGCTGCCGCTGCAGGGCAGACCGCTGAGGCCGGTGTAGAATTGTGCAGCGTGATAGTATAACCCCCAACGGGAGGGGTATGGCCTCAGGGCAGCCGACGTGGAAGATGGGGGTAGCAGGAACCACTCAGAGACGGTGCGGTGTAATTCAGGGTCTTTACTGGTAACAACGATAGACCCTCCCGGAGTACTTGCTAGCGAACGGGGCCTGGTCAGTCCTTGAGCAGATGGGATCTCCCCTGGCCAGGCGGAGTTGTAGGCCTCCCAAACTGACTGTACTCTTCTGGCTACCTTGCTAGAAGCGGATATAAGTAGCCCACGTCCCTGAGTGTACCGTGTGGTGCTCACCCGTATGGCCGGTGACTCGGGGCCTTCTATTGGCTTCCGCTCCACGATGGCGGTGCTGGTCCCACACGTGTGACCGTGCCTTCGGGTTTCTGGGCCTGAGGACCTGAAATCCCCTGCCGGTCGGCTTCTGCTGCTGGGTAAGAGTTAGTCCCCACAGCCTCGGACGCCGGGTCCGGTAAGAAAGCTTCTCAGTCAGGGCGAGCTCTGCAGCTGCCAGCCCCTGACTCGTAGTAATATTGCTCCCACTGAGCTCCAGCTGTTTCTTCCTATGACTGTTTCTTGTCTCTACTCTCCTTGACTCCTAACCCTGCTTCAGCCCCGGGTTTATATAGGGGAAGTTCTTCCCCTCCCAAGACTGGGCAGGAGGTGTGGCATGCACAGGATCCCTGACCAAAGGACCTCCCACCTGCTCTCAGACATAACATCTCTATCACTGTGGCAACCAGACCCCTGGGGTGTCACAGAATCATAAAGGCGCTGCCGCAGCAGCGCAGCGCTGAGATGTCCCGGACCCGGCGCTTAGCATGGGGCCGGGGGCCCCATGAGGAGAGAGACGCACAGGAGGGGGGGCTCCGAGGGGGCCCCTACCGGCTGGGCCCCATACTGGAGTCAGGGCAGTCATGCCCTGATGGCGGCCCTGCTGGAGGCTGGAGGGGCCCCCTCGGGGCCCCCGTTCAATGAACCGGCTGCACGGGCAGCAGTTCCGCCCCTGTATTGCTGCATACACTTTAGCTGGTTACAAGTAAGCTGAGCAGCAGTACTCAATGTCAGGCAGCAGCCGCAAAAGCAAACAAGATTTTATGATGTATGAAAAGAGAAATAAAATCCTGCGATCCCAATGTATTGTTACCCCTTTATAAATCACTGGTGAGGCCACATCTGGAATATGGGGTCCAGTTTTGGGCTCCACATTTTAAAAAAGGATATTCAGAAGTTAGAGTCAGTAGAAAGGCGGCAACTAGATTATTACAAGGGATGGAGGCCTCTCATATGATGAGAGGTTGGAAAAGTTGAGTTTATTTAGTTTAGAAAAACGACGCCTCAGAGGGGATCTCATTTACATGTTGTCACGCAAGGTGTGGGAAAGACTTAGTGCAACATAGAGGGAAGAGAGAAAGGGAGGCCAGACTCTAGGGAAAGGGGGGAAGTGGAGACCTCTTAGTCTGGTCTGGTGTCACCCTGTCTCAACTATCCACCCTATATTGGCTCTTCAAAAATCGCCACACGCCTACCTCACCCTGTCTTTCCCTGGCATTAGACTCAGCCTAGGGAAGGGAGGAGATGAGAACTAGTCAATCCCCACTGAACACTAAAGACAACAAGGGCGGACAAACGGGGGAAATAGCTTAGCTGTAGACGACTCCAGACAAATGTGCACACGACCTCAAGCACCAGAGAGGAAGCAGTACTGCTCTTGCTAAAGCCTTCACAAGGAGTAAATGAATATCGCCGGCACCTCCCTCTGATACACAGCAGGAATTTATACACCTAGACCACAGAGTTAATTAGCCAGTGGAAGGTAGCCGCTGGATCCTAGAGACAGCCTCAAAAAAGATATCTATAATGCCAAACGTAGAGATCTCCTGCAACCAACTGCAGGGCAACTGTCTGTCACTTCTGACATACCCGTGACACATGTACAAATATACATGTGTGGTCAGTACAAAGACCATACTAAGGACCAAGGGGCACTCATTACGGGTGGAAGAAAGGAGAGTCACGCACCTAAACAGGAAAGGGTTCTTTACAGTCAGAGCAGTCGGACTGTGGAATGCCGACCACAAGAAGTAGTGATGGCTTACACTATAACACCTTTCAAAAAAGGGTCTGGATGATTTCCTCGATACACATAACATTGTGGGTTACAGTTGAATTAGACGAAATGTTACACCTATAGTACTACATTAGTACATTAATTGTAATTACATAGCTAGTAACATAATTAGGTTTGATCCAGGGTTCTCCGTTTCTCGGGGTAAAGAAGGAATTTTTCTCCTGTGACGCAAATTGGCTGAATGTGTCCTGGGGTTTTTGCCTTCTTCTAGATCAACAGATTTAGTCATAGGGAGTTTAGTAATACCATTATTAGAATCCTAAGAGTAATACAAAATATAAAAGTAATTTAAAAAATTATAAACGGGTTCATTTTTAATTGTGATAGTGCAGCAATAATAAAAATGGTAATAATACATTTGTGAGGTCAAGTCCCAATAAGTTAGTATGCTAGTGTAGGGAGTACAATTGGGGGAGAAAGACGTTACTATGTTACCTGGTCTATATTAGATATGTGTGTCACGCACACGCCCAGACTGACTGGTGTGAGCGTGGTTAGTGATCCCACTGGATCATGAACCGAGGAGTGCCTGGAGGGGCGTGACTAAGTATCAACTCGGTCCGACCAAGGTCGCACGGCGGCTCAGTCGACTCCGTGAACCAGGGAGGAACTAAGCAGAGGGACCAGGTGCTACTCCAGGTCAGACCCCGGTCACAGCTGTTGACCCACACCGGGGAATGCAGGAACAGGCAGGTTTGGCAGGCATACAGACAGGTGGGTACTGGCAGGCACGGCTGGTATGCAGACAGGTGGGTACTGGAAGGCACGGCTGGTATACAGACAGGTGGGTACTGGCAGGTAGGAACGCAGGCAGGATAGGGACCAGCACAGACTAGGATACAGGAGCAAAGCCGCAGGTGCGGCAGACAAGCAGAGCAGAGCAAAACCCGCAGATGCGGTAGACGAGCAGAGCAAAACCCGCAGGTGCGGTAGACGAGCAGAGCAAAACCCGCAGGTTCGGTAAACAAGCAGAGCAGAGCAAAACCCGCAGGTGCAGTAGACAAGCAGAGCAGAGCAAAACCCGCAGGTGCGGTAGACAAGCAGAGCAGAGCAAAACCCGCAAGTGCGGTAGACAAGCAGAGCAGAGCAATACCCACAGGTGCGGTAGACAAGCAGAGCAGAGCAAAAACCGCAGATGCGATAGACAAGCAGAGCAGATACACACAAGGTACTTACTGTTATGCACACGCCCGGACTGACTGGCGTGTGCGTGATTTGTGATCCCACTGTGCCATGAACCGGAGAGTGCCTGCAGGGGCGTAACTAAGTATCAACCCGATCCGACCCAGGTCGCACGACAGCTACGACGCCGTGCACCAGGGAGGAACCGAGCAGAGGGACCAGGTGCGACTCCAGGTCAGACCCCGGACACGGCTGTTGACCCACACCGGGGAATACAGGAACAGGCAGGTTAGAGCACAGGCTGATTAGGGTCCAGTACAGACTAGGAGACGGGTTCAGAGCCGCAGATGCAGTAATCAAGCAGCGTAAAGCGAAACCACAGGTGCGGTGGACAAGGCTGAGCAGAGCGAAACCGCAGGTGCGGTGGACAAGGCTGAGCAGAGCGAAACCGCAGATACGGTGGACAAGGCTGAGCAGAGTGAAACCGCAAGTGCGGTGGACAAGGCTGAGCAGAGCGAAACCGCAGGTGCGGTGGACAGGGCTGAGCAGAGCGAAACCGCAGGTGCGGTGGACAGGGCTGAGCAGAGCGAAACCGCAGATGCGGTGGACAAGGCTGAGCAGAGCGAAACCGAAGGTGCGGTGGACAAGGCTAAGCAGAGCGAAACCGCAAGTGCGGTGGACAAGGCTGAGCAGAGCGAAACCGCAGGTGCGGTGGACAAGGCTGAGCAGAGCGAAACCGCAGATGCGGTGGACAAGGCAGAGCAGGGCGAAACCGCAGATGCGGTGGACAAGGCAGAGCAGAGCGAAACCGCAGATGCGGTGGACAAGGCTGAGCAGAGCGAAACCGCAGATGCGGTGGACAAGGCTGAGCAGAGCGAAACCGCAGGTGCGGTGGACAAGGCTGAGCAGAGCAAAACCGCAGGCGCGGTGGACAATGCTGAGCAGAGCGAAACCGCAAGTGCCGTAGACAAAGCAGAGCAGAGTGGGCAGAAACCACCAGAGCGGTAAGTAAGACAGAGCAGAGATAAACCGCCCAAGCGGTGAGCATAGACAGAGCAGAGGGGACAGAGCTCTGTTCACACGGAACAGACTGGAAGGGAAAGGCAGAACCAGATACACACAAGGTACTTGCAAAGAAGTAGCGAGTGGACTCCAAACTCACAAACAGAAGTACAGCGACAACGAGTAGGAGTTAGGTGCAGGTTCAGACTCTGCAGAAAAAGGGAGGAAACGGACAAAGAGACAAAACAGGTAACAAGTTAGGAGACAGTTCAGACAGGAACTGTACTGCAACGAAATACAGGAATGAGCCTAGGTATAGCCAAGAGCTGGTTCAGACACTGCAGCAAAAAGGGAGGAAACGGACATAGAGATAAAACAAGTAACAGGTTAGGAGACAGTTCAGACAGGAACTGTAACTGCAGCGAAATACAGGAAAAAGCCTGGGTATATGGCCCCCAGAGACAGAAACGAACAGGCTAGGAGCGTGTTCAGACAGGCCTGGGAATACAGCCTCCAGGAAGGCGGACAGGCAGGGAAAAACAGAACAGGACCTGGCACATTCAGAGTCAAGGAGCACACTGAATGTTAAAGTTGCTCAGGCACCAGCTTGTATGTGGAGCTGGTTTAAATATCCAATGACTGACAGCAACAGGCTGAGGACGCATCAGGGGTGTGCCCACAGCAGCTACAAGAAACAGGAAGTGACCGGGCCGCCGCCCTAAGCAGCCAGAACAGA
The DNA here is from genome assembly GCF_046119375.1 of Phyllobates terribilis. NCBI lineage: Eukaryota > Metazoa > Chordata > Amphibia > Anura > Dendrobatidae > Phyllobates > Phyllobates terribilis. The sequence continues at coordinate 933,766,295 of NW_027362762.1, read as the reverse complement.
GGCAAGCAGACAGCATGGAAAGAAGCCAGGCTAGCAGACTGGACTAATGATCAAGTTTGCGATCTTGCATAGTGGGAGATGGTGCCCTATGCAAGAACGCCGCCAGGCATGTTACACTTACAATGGAGTAGCGAGTGGACACTAAACTCACAAACAGAAGTACAGAGACAACGAGTTGGAGTTAGGTGCAGGTTCAGACACTGCAGGAAAAGGGAAGATACGAACATAGAGACAAACAAGTAACGGGCTAGGACACTGTTCAGACAGGAACTGAACCAAGAACAAGATACAGGAACGAGCCTGGGAACTCAGCCCCCAGGGTGGCGGAAACAGACTAGAAGTAACAGATACAGGCAACGGGCATGGGTATACAGCCCCCAGGGTGGTGGAACAGACTAGAAGTCACAGATACAGGTAACAGGCCTGGGTATTCAGCCCCCAGGGTGGCGGAAACAGACAGGATACAGGACAGGACCTGGCAACTCAGTCGCAAAGAACACACTGAATGAAAGTGTTGCTCAGGCACCTCCCACTGGGTGGAGGGGGTTTAAGTATCCAGTGACTCACAGCAATAGGCTGGGGACGCATTAGGACTGTGCACGCATTAGGACTGTGCACACAGTAACTATAAGAAACAGGCAGTAACCGCGCCGCCATCCTAAGCAATCAGACAAGAGACATGCACACAGCAGGTACTGGAGCAAAGTGTGCAGCCTGGACTGATAGGTAAGATGGCGGTCTTGCATGGTGGGAGGTGGTAAGCCATGCCAGCACGCTGCCAGGGATGTTACAATGTGACACTTAATATGACATCTAGAACACGTATGAGAACGCCAAGGTTATGGATTTCCCTCATGGGCAGCACGGTGGCTCAGTGGTTAGCACTGCAGCCTTACAGCACTGGGGTCCTGGGTTCAAATCCCACCAAGGACAACATCTGCAAGGAGATTGTATGTTCTCTCTGTGTTTGTGTGGGTTTCCACTGGGTTCTCTGGTTTCCTCCCACACTCCAAAGACATACTGATAGGGAATTTAGATTGTGAGGCCCAATGGGGACAGTGCCCATAATGTCTGTAAAGCGCTGTGGAATTAATGGTGCTATATACAGTGCCTACAAGTAGTATTCAACCCCCTGCAGATTTAGCTGGTTGACACATGCGGAATTAACTTGGCATTGTGACATTTGTACTGTAGATCAGCCTGGAAGTGGGAAATGCACTGCAGCAAATTTTTTTTTTTTTTTTTTTTAAAACGTTAAAAGTTAATTTAGAGTGTCATTTATTATTCAACCCCTCAAACCACAAGAATTCTGTTTGGTCCCCCAAAAGTATTAAGAAGTAGTTCAGGCACCAAGAATAATGAGCTTCACATGTGTGGATTAAAGATCTCTTTTGCCAGCCTTTTCTGACTATTTAACACCCTCCCCAAACTTGTGAACAGCACTCAAACATGGTCAACATGGGAAAGACAAAGGAGCATTCCAAGGCCATCAGAGACAAGATCATGGAGGGTCACAAGGCTGGCAAGGGGTACAAAACCCTTTCCAAGGAGTTGGGCCTACCTGTCTCCACTGTTGGGAGCATCATCCGTAAGTGGAAGGCTTATGGAACTACTGTTAGCCTTCCATGGCCAGGACAGCCTTTGAAAGTGTCCTCCCGTGCCGAGGCTAGGCTTGTCCGAAGAGTCAAGGCTAGCCCAAGGACAACAAGGAAGGAGCTCCGGGAAGATCTCATGGCAGTGGGGACATTGGTTTCAGTCAATACCATAAGTAACGTACTCCACCGCAATGGTCTCCGTTCCAGACGAGCCCGTAAGGTACCTTTACTTTCAAAGCATCATGTCAAGGCTCGTCTACAGTTTGCTCATGATCACTTGGAGGACTCTGAGACAGACTGGTTCAAGGTTCTATGGTCTGATGAGACCAAGATCGAGATCTTTGGTGCCAACCACACACGTGACGTTTGAAGACTGGATGGCACTGCATACGACCCCAAGAATACCATCCCTACAGTCAAGCATGGTGGTGGCAGCATCATGCTGTGGGGCTGTTTCTCTGCCAAGGGGCCTGGCCATCTGGTCCGCATCCATGGGAAGATGGATAGCACGGCCTACCTGGAGATTTTGGCCAAGAACCTCCGCTCCTCCATCAAGGATCTTAAGATGGGTCGTAATTTCATCTTCCAACAAGACAACGACCCAAAGTACACAGCCAAGAAAACCAAGGCCTGGTTCAAGAGGGAAAAAGTCAAGGTGTTGGAGTGGCCTAGTCAGTCTCCTGACCTTAACCCAATTGAAAACTTGTGGAAGGAGCTCAAGAATAAAGTCCACATGAGACACCCAAAGAACCTAGATAACTTGGAGAAGATCTGCATGGAGGAGTGGGCCAAGATAACTCCACAGACCTGTGCCGGCCTGATCAGGTCTTATAAAAGACGATTATTAGCTGTAATTGCAAACAAGGGTTATTCCACAAAATATTAAACATAGGGGTTGTATAATAATTGACCCACACTTTTATGTTTAAAATTTAATAAAATTTAACTGAGCAACATAACTTTTTGGTTTGTAAGATTTATGCTTCTGTTCATAAAACCTACTCTCGTTTGCAGTTTGAAGGCTCTAACTTATTTGCATCTTATCAAACCAGCTATAAATCTGCAGGGGGTTGAATACTACTTGTAGGCACTGTAAGTGAGTAAAATAAATATTTTAAGACCATAGTAACTTTAGACCATAGGCAGCTATCAATCCTGACCAAGAGTCATAAAATCGTTGTCTTAGCCATGTCCTAGTCCCATGTTTAATTGACAATGAAGAATTTGCTACGCGGTTGTCGAAGCTTCTACTGTAGTCCGGATCTGCGTAACATTTCCTAAGTCAGGAAAACAAGAGGGGCATTGTGCAGAATAATAAGTTAAGAAATATGTAAGAAGCATAAGAATGGACTGCAGACCTCTTTCTTCCAAACATGTGGGTATGATAGAGAGATAAAGATTTGGCCCGGTACACAATAGGCAGATTTAAGCTTATATTATACCGATATAGACCACAGCCTGCATTAATAAAATGTGATCTACCTGCATGTACAGAGCAGCTCACCCTTCACCTTATTTAATAAACTGTACAGGTGCATCTGACAAAATTAGAATATCATCAAAAAGTTAATTATTTCAGCTCTTCAATACAAAAAGTGAAGCTCATATATTATATAGAGTCATTACACAAAGAGTGATCTATTTCAAGTGTTTATTTCTGTTAATGTTGATGATTATGGCTTACAGCCAATGAAAGCACAAAAGTCATTATCTCAGTAAATTAGATTAATTAACAAAAAAACACCTGGAAAGGCTTCCTAAGCGTTTAAAAGGGTCCCTTAGTCTGTTTCAGTAGGCTCCACAATCATGGGAAGACTGCTGACTTGACAGATGTCCAAAAGGCAGTCATTGACACACTGCACAAGGTCCCAGAGTCTGGAGGAAGAGTGGAGAGGCCACAATCCAAGCTGCTGGAGGTCTAGTGTGAAGTTTCCACAATCAGTGATGGTTTGGGGAGCCATGTCATCTGCTGGTGTAGGTCCACTGTGTTTTATCAAGACCAAAGTCAGCGCAGCCGTCTACCAGGACATTTTAGAGCACTTCATGCTTCCCTCTGCCGACAAGCTTTTTGAAGATGGAAATGTCATTCTCCAGCAGGACTTGGCACCTGTCCACACTGCCAGAAGTACCAATACCTGGTTTACATGCAACAGTATCACTGTGCTTGATTGGCAGAAAACTCGCCTGACCTTAACCCCATAGAGAATCTATTATAGAGAATCTATGGGGTATTGTCAAGAGGAAGATGAGAGACCCCAGACCCAACAATGCAGACGAGCTGAAGGCTGCTATCAAAGCTACCTGGGCTTCCATAACCCCTCAGCAGGGCCACAGGCTGATCGCCTCCATGCCACATTGCCGCATTGATGCAGTAATTGATGCAAAAGGAGCCCGACCAAGTATTGAGTGCATTTACTGAACATACATTTCAGTAGGACAACATTTTGAATTTTAAAAACATTTTTCAAGCTGTTGCTATAAAGTATTCTAATTTACTGAGATAATGACTTTTGTGATTTCATTAGCTGTAAGCCATAATCATCAACATTAACAGAAATAAACACTTGAAATAGATCACTCTGTGTGTAATGACACTATATGATATAGGAGTCTCACTTTTTGTATTGAAGAACTGAAATAAATTTACTTTTTGATGATATTTTAATTTTGTGAGATGCACCTATATGTAATAAAGTGTGTCAAGCAGTGGAAGAACAGATCTGACGATGGGCAAATGCTCTGCTCCTCGTATGCCAGCTGAGATGTATTGTCTAGTCTTTTAGGGGCTCAGTCAGTTTTTGTGCCTCTCCTCCTATTATGTAGTGATATTTTTTACCCCCCGACTGATGTTCATTGGTTTAGATTACCTTCCCTACCTGATGTCCAATAATTTGGTAGCCCTATCCAATGGTTTGGTACTACCATCGCTGCTGTATCCCAAACTTTGTTGGTTTGATCCAGCGGCAAAGCCATTATAAAAGCATCAGAACTGGAGAATCAAGCAATGGAAGAAGGTGGTCACATCTGATGAATCATGTTTTCTTTGGTATCATGTGGACTCCTGGGATCGTGTCCATCATTTACCTGAGAAAGAGATTGCACCAGGATGCACTATGAGAAGAAAACAAGCGGGCGGATTAAGAGTGATTCTACGGGCAATGTCCTTCTGAGAAACCTTGGGTCCTGGTATCATGTGAATATGACATTACTATTACTACCTACCTAAACATTGTAAAGACTAGGTACCTCCAACACGGTAGTCAAATTCCCTAATGGCAGTGCACTCTCTCTACAGGTTAACGGTAGGTCAGAAATGGTGTGAAGAACATGACAAAGACTTCAATGTGACGACTTGGTCTCCAAATTCCCTAGATCTCAAGTAGATCGAGCATTTGTGGGATGTTCTGAAACATCAAGTCTGATCCATGGAGGCCCATTCTCAGGAAAGTGAGCCCTAAACTGTGTAAAATGCCTAAAATAAAAAAATTAGCATATAGTCACCCTTCCTGGGTTCAGAGCTGTCTTCCCCAATCTGCTCTGATCCCGAGGCTTATGCTGGGAGGGTGAGTACCTGCTGAGTTTGTTATTTTAGGTATTTTACAAAGTTTGAGGCCCCTTTAAAGGACAACCTCTTTAAAGGACGTGCTGATGATGTCTTGATGAAGATACCACAGGATTTTCAGAGGTCTTGTGGTGTCCATATCTCGATAGGTCAGAGATATTTTCTGTGGAGGAACTACAGAATAATAGGCTGGGGGCTTTAATTTTACAGCTGACTGGCATCTACATTTGTGGAATTTTCCCCTTTGTCATCATTGCTGCGTTCTTCTGGCCTAATCTATGAGCTTTTCTGTAAAACAGGTGCGTTTGACAACACAGGGACATAGTATCCCGAGATCATGTTGGATTTATACGCCTGGTGCACTGAGCCCATAACACTGATGTTATTACCTTTTATATTTCTTTTTTACATCAATCACGGCTTTGAGAAATCCTCGTAGACCATTACGTCTGGGCTCACTCAGGTTTGGACACTTTATGGCAGCATTTTGATTCTGAAGCTGATGGCATTTGAGTAGATATTTTGCTCTAGTTGAGGTATTAATTTCTTATAAAAACACACTATACCTGTGTCAGAAATCTCTAGATAACCTCAGGAGATAGGGACTGAATACAATATTTGACTTAGTAATTTCTAAGGTTTACATTGTCGTCATTTAAGGTTGTAGTTTTTTTTAAATGTTTCGCCTTTTAGTCTCTCCTATTGATTGACAGCTTGATGTCTCTGGTGAGGGAGAACTTTGCTTGGGTTTACCACTTCATCATGGGAAAGGCTAATGAAAGATCCTGAGCTCTTGACACACAAGAAATTACTGCTCAGAATAACTGGCCAGCCTTTTTCTGAGATTGGCTGCAGCGGTCACACCTCCCTGTGTTATCATCACTAGAGCGATAAGCAGAGATTGGTTGGGGCATGGAGAAGGTTGGAGTGAATTGGCCAGGTTAATATTGTTAACCTACTTGTGCCTGTGATGCTAGTCACTATTCATGGATAAGCTGTGAGGCTGGGTAGTCAAGAGGTCCGAGGTCAAAAGATAAGAGGGTACATCATAGACAGAGGTGTGAGACAAAGGAGTAGGTTGGAGTGAATTGGCCAGGTTAATATTGTTAACCTACTTGTGCCTATGATGCTAGTCACTATTCATGGATAAGCCATGAGGCTGGGTAGTCAAGAGGTCCGAGGTCAAAAGATAAGAGGGTACATCATAGACAGAGGGGTGAGACAAAGGAGTAGTCAGGAAACAGTCCGAGGTCTGAATTCCAAGAAGGTTGCGGATCACGACAAAAGGGCTAGGCAAACGGATGGTCAAGACAAATCCAAGGTCGAGCAACAAAGATCAGAATACCAGACTAGGAGCACAGAGCAAACGCACCTCTTGAGCAAAGCTACAATTGACAATGACCTTGCAACATGAATAGCCTGGCAATTATCCAGAAAAGGAAAATATCTGGAGGAAGCACAGCACTGACAGCCCGACACGTCCCTGCTATAGGGTAGCTGAGCTGTCACTCACAAGACACAGCCAGTAGTGGGATTATGATAGCGCCCTTTTTTTTTTATAAAGATACTGACATGATGTTAAAAGATGCAAATTTACTTTAAAGCAGATCTGACCAGATTTCCCAACTGTACACATTATATCATAGACTTGATGAGATCGGTGTACTTAATTTACAAATCCTTGACAGAATATATTCCACTTCTATTTAATCTCCACCCACCCAGCCTCGCAGACAGTTGCAGCTTGTACTGAACAGTGTGAGCTCTCAGCAGCAACAGAGAGGAGGGACACTGAGGAGGTGAAAATCAGCCACGAGAGCGGAGATTAAATTTCCTTTCACAATGGATTCATACAGCCATTTTTACATGGATTTTCAAAGCAATTACCAAAGGCTCATCAAGTCTATGAAAAGAAAACCCGAGCAACAATGGTGGAATTTTCTTCTTTTTCTGCATTGCATCCCAAAATATTTTTCCCAATTTTCACTGCATTATATGGCAAATTAAATGGTGGAATTAAAATTTAAAAATCATCTTTTATAAGAATATGTTGATGTAAAAATAAAAAAGGTTTTCAGCTCTTAGAAGATGGGGAGAAAAAAATAAAAATTGGTCATAGCAGAAGTAGTTAAACAACTGTCGTCTTACGGTGTTCATGAATTTTAAGAGATACTTGCAAAGTTAATACCAAAAATGAAATGTTTGGGGTATTCATTTCAGATTCTATGTTTATTGTTGTTTAGGTCGTTTTGTTTGAGGGTCCATACCATATCCGAAAGTCATGCAAAATTAATTTGAGTTACAAAAATTTATAGGGAAACATGAATTGACTTGTCATCACAGGAGAAACATTACCGGCACTCACGATTGTTGCAATGTTCTTCATAAATTTATTCCAGGTTAGGCATAAATTTGAGTTGTCACGAGTTTTGTGTCTATATAAGCCCTTCTCAAAAAGTTTGAGAAAGTCTCATGAATAGAAACGTGTCACTGCCGCTCTGTGATTTATGCCTCCACTGGAATAATTTTTTTAAGAACTTTGCAACAAATGTGAGTGCCGGTCATCCTTCTGTGTTCATGGGGTTGCCCCCAACAAGGACGGAGGTGGAATGGCAGCAGAAAACTATATATATTGGCTTGTAGTCGGTATCTGAGAAAATGGGAAGAGTAGGGTTAGTTTTGTTGGGTCTTGTGCCGTTCTCCATCCATATGTAAAGTTTTGTAGAATGTAGGAGAAAAGTCCATAATGCAAAATCTGAGGATGGCATGGTGAATGTATGGGGATATGTAACCAACTATATCCAAGGTTTATGAAACCAATGCAAAGTTCAGATGCTAAAAAAAGGAAAAAAAAGATTGGCCTAAAAAAAGAAAAAAATGCTACATAAATAACTACTTTCTCCCTTCTCATGTCTCTTGTGTGAGACTACAGACCACCAATATTAGCAGAAGTCCATCTGAGCCCCCTGACACTTGTATATTAAACACCCCCTCTACTGACACAAAAATACCCCCTCAATGAATACGTTGTAAAGCAAAGCAACAGCCGTCAGCGCAGATAGAAAACACATGGCACTGCATGTTCAGATGTGAATAATAGGAAGATAATGAACATGTTTATTCCATTATCTATTTCCTCTTGTCTTTAATATATAGTAGTCTCATTGTTATTTAATAGGGGAAGTGCCAGGGAAAACAAATGAATTTATCACCGTTATCCCCATGGTGTAGAATGATTTCTGGAGCCTACTTATAAAGTGTAATAAATAATCTTATTATACTATTCTACTTTCAATGCTTATGGTCACCTTTTTAGTTAATAAAATTGCACTGAATTTCAGTCTGGAGGTTTCATTTCCTCATTACTTTTTAGATTTCTTGATATGCAGTTTTCAGTCTTTTACAAGTTTAACATTTTTCTTTCATGGGAGTGTCCCTCTGAGTAATATAGGTTAGACGGGAGGTCTGTGTGTCTTTCCCAGTAATATATGCTGGAAGTGGGGACTGTGCGTTCCTCTATGTAATATAGACTGGATGTGAGGTCTATGTGTCTTTCCCAGTAACATATGCTGGAAGTGGGGACTGTGCGTTCCTCTATGTAATATAGACTGGATGTGAGGTCTATGTGTCTTTCCCAGTAACATATGCTGGAAGTGGGGACTGTGCGTTCCTCTATGTAATATAGACTGGATGTGAGGTCTATGTGTCTTTCCCAGTAATATAGGCTGGAAGTGGGGACTGTGCGTTCCTCTATGTAATATAGGCTGGATGTGAGGTCTGTGTGTCTTTCCCAGTAATATATGCTGGAAGTGGGGACTGTGCGCTCCTCTAAGTAATATAGGTTGGATTTGAGATCAGTATATTTCTATCAGGCTGGATGTGAGCTTTGTTTGCTTCTCTCAATAATACAGGCTGGATGTGAGGTCAGTGTGTCTCTCCCAGTAATATATTCTGGATGTGGAGACTGTATGTCCCTCTAAGGCTGGGGTCACACTAGCGTATATCATCCGATGCCAGAGCATCGGAAGCACTATGCTAATGAAACTCGGCTCAAACTCTGCTGCCAGCGTGAGCCGAGTGTCAGTGCACTGTGCTCAGATTCCCTCGCATGAGAGGATCGCAGCACAGGTGCGAAGGAGACGGAGAAAGTAATTTTGATATGAGAAAATAATCGCAGATCTGAGCTGCTCCATAGAATAACACTAGTCCGAGTGCTATGCAATGTTTTATCACACAGCACTCAGCCATGTTATACGCGCGTCTGAGCAAGCCCTAAATAATATAGTCTGGATTGAGGTTGTTGTGTGTTTTCCGGTTATATATGCTGGATGTGGGCACTGTGTGTCCCTCTAGGTTGGATTTGAGGTCAGTATATCTCTCCCAGGCTGGATGTGAGCTCTGTGTGCCTCTTTCAGTAATAAAGGCTGGATGTGACATCTGTGTGTCTCTCCCAGTAATATAGGCTGGATGTGACATCTGTGTGTCTCTCCAGTAATATAGGCTGGATGTAAGGTCTGTGTGTCTCTTCAATACCAGAGCTCTCATCCAGCCTTTATTACAGGAGAGATACACAGACCTTACAGCCAAAAATACAGAGCTCTCATACAGTCCATTTTACTTAGAGGGACACACAGACCCCACATCCAGCCTATATTACCGGGAAAGACACACAGACCCCACATCCAGCCTATATTACTGAGAGAGACACACAGACCTCACATCCAGCCTACATTACTGGAAGAGACACACAGACCTCATATCCAGCTTATGTGTGTCTCTCCCAGTAATATAGGCTGGATGTGAGGTTTGAGTATCCAGTAGTTTAGTGTCTCAGTCCTGCTGTCCAGTTATTTGATGATCAATGGTCCCAGTGGTTTAGTACCAAAAACATCAAATTGTCTCTTAATTACTTGTTATTTTCAATTACTTTGATAACATGTAACTTATTTTAAGACCTTAATAACACTTTAGAGCTATGTTCACATTTGCCATTACAACTTTAGTTGGCATTAGAAATCCATAGCTGAACCTCGAATTTCTGTCGTGGATGTGCCGGCAGATCCATGTGTGAATGAAGCCTTCACCAATAATTCACTGGGGCTAATCTGCAGCTTGTTTCAGAATCCAAACCACTAATAAAACATTGTTAATTTTTCCAGAGCATTTGATGGGGTATAGATCATCTCATTCACTTGCATTCACTGTGGAACATCAATGGATTGTGCTACAATTAGGGTGTTGTTCACACAGAGTTCTCTGATGAAGATTTTTCCACCAGAAAATCTGCCTAAACCTTTGGAGCTTTTTTTAGGCATGTTTTGATGCTGTTTTTGTCTGAACATGGAAGTTTTGCTTCTTATTGATTCAGCGGCCAAATTTGAAGATTTTTCAAGCAAGAATTGCTGCTATTTTATTCCACCAGGGAAAAAAAGTGGGCGAAAAATAGCACTGTAGGTGAATTTTCTCATTGAAATCAATACAAGTATTATTCAGAGTATTTAAAGTGGTCTTTTTTATGTGAATTTCGCACCTTTGGGGACATTTTTTTTCTTACTGAAATGCATGTAATTGAGACTAAAAAGAATTTTAGCAATTCGGATTCATTAAAAATGTTGCAACTTTTGCTTTCTATAGCTTCTTTATTTCAATGTTTATTGCCAGCTGCAGAATGAGTTAACTGAGAATCTGTCGGGGAGCTCGCCATGACAGTCTTGCATTTGTAACTGTTTTATCGGTCTCTTTCTGAGCTCCTCTCAGCTGATTTATGATCATAGACCACATCAAAGTTCAATGTGCAGGGAAATAAATAGTATGAAAAAAATAAAATGGTGCAAAATGTCTAATGAAACCTATATGCAAAAATTCGTTTTAGCCCCAAATTCATACACATAAGTAAAAGAAACAAAAAAGTAGAGCAGTTTTGGGATAAGAAGGGTAAAATACACTCAAAGGGAATCTGTCACCAGCTTTTTGACACCTAATCTGAGAGCAGCATAACATAGAGACAGAGACAATGATTCAAGTGATGTATCACTTACTGGGCTGCTTGCTGTAGTTTTGATAAAATCACGGTTTTATCACCAGGATATTATCACTAGAGGTCTAGATAACCTGCTGCCAGGTCGTCCAACCACACATCCGCCACTAATTGGCAGATTTCTGCCTATGCACAGTGTACACAGTAAGCGGCCAATCAGTGGTGGGGGCAGGGTCATACAGAGCTCAGCATTCAGAGAACTGCTAGATCTGCAAAAGATAAAACCGTTTTTAATCAAAACTGCATTAAGCAGCCCAGTAAGTGACACATCACTGGAATTAGGGTCTCTGCCCCTACATTAAGCAGCCCAGCAAGTGACACATCACTGGAATTAGGGTCTCTGCCCCTACATTATGCAGCCCAGTAAGTGACACATCACTGGAATTAGGGTCTCTGCCCCTACATTATACTGCTCTCAGATGGGGTAGTAAAAACTTGGTGACAGATTCCCTTTAATAGTTGGTAACAACAAAAACTACATCAAAATGTGAAGTGTCAACATGGACTATATTACCTAAAATCATGGCAGATTCTGGATTATCAGATATTCTGGACTATGGGATATGTAACAGGTTTTATATTTTATCATGTGATTATATTCTAGCTTCCTTATAACTGCCTTGCAGCTATCAAATCACATGGTATAGCATAGCCAATCAGGGTGGAATATTGTAGCCTGTATAAAAGCAGAGGCAAGGAATGCAGTAGCTGCTTTGAAGTGAATCTATATAAAATGCTAAAGCGAAACCAATGAAATTAGCCAAAACATGTGTTGGTATAAGAGCAATGCATAGATGTGCATTCCACTGTAGCCATTTAACAGACATACTGTGACTGTTATGCACTTTGTAGAAGGACCCAATAAGACTGACACCAAACCAGCAAAGGCGCAGCCACAGACACACTTGGCACAAGCTGCACAGCTAGGCGAGCCCTTAAGGGTCGGGAATACTCTTCACCCAGCCCCCAGTAAATGGAAGGGGGACTTTGGCAGAGCCCTTCCCAGGCCCACTGTCGCCGGTCAGATGGCATCTGGTGAAGTGGTAGGTGCCAAGTCAAGAACCAGGTGAGTAGCTCTGCAAGAAACGCAGGAAGTGAAACCAGAAGAGAAAATGAGAAAACCCCTGAAAGATAGCAACACTACTGCTAGCTCCACTCACCACCAAGCACATAGGAACTGCAATAAACAGCAAAGGACTGAGCAGGGAGCAGGATTAAATAGCCCGTCTAATGATTGGATGTTGAATACCTCCCAATCATCCCCAGACAGCCACTCCCTCCTAGTTTGAACAGCTGAATGGACAACATCCCACCATTGCCTAGTGCCAGACACAGAGGCGTCTTGCATTGCCTGGCAACCAGAGAAATCAGTGAGAGACACGGCGTCCCGCGTCCTGACACATTCTACAACATCAGAACACGATGGCTGATAAGAATGGGACATTCTCCGTCTACGCATAGTACCTCCGTCCCCAGGATGAGGACAATGGCGGCTCCTGCGACCGTAGTAGTCTAGCACCGGACCTGATACATTCTCAGGTGGGAGCACAGAGCCACGATTCCTAACAAGAACCTCGGATAAAAACAAGTAAGCATATACTCTATAGTAAGCATAGAAATAAATAGTGAATGTAAATAACATAGGATACTTATATATCACTATTTTAATCAAAAGAGCATAAAAGCCATCTCTGTCAGTGAATCTGGATAGTTAGACAACGTCACAGCTCACTGCTTAACCACAGAGATAGAGAGAAAAATCCATAAAACACTGAAGAAACTGTACAGATAGTGTAAAACAGCAGATCTGTGAAGAAGATAAGTGTGAGGAACAGTCATCATATTATATTAAACTGTGTAGTTAGAATTGCTCATTTTGCCTTTCTACCCAGCTAATTATTCTGTTTTTTTCTGCTCTATATAGTAATAGGAAGTCTCTTGTCCCAGCATTTATGATCCCCCTCTTCAACTCCTGGCCCCTGCCAGGGACTTTTGCAGTGATGCATGCCTTGTGCAGAGAAAATTGACCTCCTGTTTCTACATAGAGCTTAGAAAGATTCAGCTAGTCAGTTTTTAATCATGATGTCATAGAGCTAATGGAAAATGACTCGCCTCCAGTGGCCTTACTATTCGGGGTAGTATATCACGGTGGCTGGCCCAGGGCGGTCAGTGCACAAAGGGGTAGCAAATACTAATAACAGTTCAGAGAATTCGTGACACCACCTGTGGTGTCTGGTGATGGTCACCAGCGCTGCAACAGTCCTCTGAGGCAGGTTTCAAGGCAGCTAAAGATAGTACAGCTCCCCACAGGTGGAGCGGGCCTCAGGGCAGTGTAGATAGATAGATGGTGGAAGGTGCGCTGGGCGTTGTAGTGCAGGGGAAGAACGATGGCACAGCCAGAGTAACGGACAGACACAGGGGGTTTTGCTTCGTTACCTTTACTGGTACAGCTGTTAGATACGGTCCAAGGTACTCCAGGTGAAGGGCGCACTTTTGGACTTCTCCCAGGGGAGCGGGTATAAGGCCTCCTGATCTGTGTCTGCCTCTGTGTAAGCTCCTGGCCAGCCTGCAACTGGGCCTAGCTTATGTGTCCTGTTTTTACTCCACCTGTTGCTCTGAAGTAGGACCTCCGGTTGGTAACCACTTTCCCTGGACGTCGGGGCCTTCGTGGTTCCTCGTCCTGTATATGTCTAGCTTCAGGTTTGACAGGGACTTGTAGTCCTCCTGGGATTCCGGTTATCCCTACTGGGTGTAAAGGGTCCCTGTAGGCTCGGACCCGGTGTCCGGTATATTTACTGGGGTGAGCCTGGTATGCTCCTCTGCCCCCTTTTTGTCACTCTTCCTTCCTTCCTCTCGCCTTCGGCCACGCTCGGGGCCCTCACTAGGCTTCAGTGCTGCTGGAGGCCTAGCTTGCCTCACACAGCAGCCTACGTGCTGCTCTCACTCTATCTGAGCACACTTTAACTGAACTCTAGACTCTGACTAGACTAACTAACTAACTCCTGGCTCCACCTTCCCTTTATATATCCCTATCAGGGGTCCCTCTGCTGGTATGAGGTGGAAGGTGGAGGTGTTTGCATGTAGTGAGGGCCTCTTGTGGAGAAATCCGTCCATGCACCCTTCTGGGTTCTGTGGCACCATGCGCAGCAGGGCGCCACAAAAACAGAATAATTAGCTAGGTAGAAAGGCAAAATAAGCTATTGTAAGTACACAGTGCTATAAAATAGGATGACTGCAATACTGTATATTAAGAAGATAAACATTTTGATGGGAGGAGTGCTTCTTTAACAGGTATTGGATACAGTCCTAGGAGACCTCAGAGTGGTAAACACTTATTTTCAGAGCAATTGGAGGCTTTTTTGATCTGCGGTGAATTGATTCGCAGCAAATTGAATTTTGGGGAAAAATTTGGTGAAGCTGCCGAATTCAAATTTTAAAAGATTCAATCATCTACTTGCCAATTCTCCCGAAACATCTGAGAGGCTCCCAAAAAAAAAAAGAGAAAATATCCTGGATCTAAAATAGGATATCAGCAAGATTTCTTTTGTATCGTCATTTATTGGCATATTTGGGGAGACGGGGATCAAGACATGAAGAAACAAAATGGGCATGGAACGTCATGGACCCAAAAGGGAGGTGTGACTACAGCTAAAAAGTTTGAAAAACAAAACATTTACCTTCTGGTTTGCAGCCTGAAAAGGTTGGGTCGTCTGACAAAGTGACTAAGTTAGTCAACACTTTCTAACAGAGTGAAATGAATCTCATGTTATCTTAAAGCAAACAAGACAGGTGCAGCGGTGATCTGTCATCATCACACTCATCTTTTAGAAGCATTTAGAATGAAAAAAAAAATGTTGACAAAGTTTACGCAGCTTTGAAGAATAACCCTAAGCCCTGGTTGCTCATTTCAGTTTATTCCATCATCTATTCTTCACAAATTAGTGAAGTGGTTCCCTTCATTTGAGTCTGTGCCATAAGAAGAGAAAATCCTTAGCAATAATTAACAAAGACTAAAAACAAAGAAAGGAGTAGAGAAAAATAATTGGATAAGTTAATAGGAAGCTCCTCTCCAGAACTTAAAACAATTAGTAATTGAGAGAGAATCTGCAACGCCGTGGTGGTCATGCATGATTAAAGCTATTGAGGACGGGCTCTGTATTAACGGCAATCAAAGATTGTGATTAGAGGAGTGTGTCATTTTTTTCCGGCCTACTGATGTCTTTTTTTCTTGGCTTTTGATTACTAAGATATATTTTTTATATATCTCCCATTTGATGGCTACATGATTTTCCAGTTAAACAGTAGTTTTACCGGCAAAACTGTATGGTCATTAAATGAAAAAAGCTTGTCGCTTTGTGTCTTGCAACCATATTGCATCCATGTATTGCCAGCTGCATATGGGGACAACTGCCTATGTCAACTTGTCCATAATCAGCTTTCCACTTATCACTTCTGGATATATAAATCTGCTCATGGCTGCCACACTTTACCTGTGCAACAAGGACTTTGGATTCTGTCCATTCCTGTTTATAGATTTTGGCCCCTCACTGCAGAATCACCATCTATGAGCCATCAGTCAAATTAGATTGTCTTCTGCTAGGTCTATTTTTGGTCCGTGCTTGGCACCACCAAAGGACACTGGCATCTCTAAATGGGGTTGCTTGTCTTCTGCTGGGCCAATTATTGTGCCCTAACCCGGGATCACCAATGGATAAAGTCAACTTCCAATAAGCGTCGCCTTCTGCTGGCCCATTATTGTGCCCTAACCTGGGACCACTGGTGGAAACTGTCACCTTGAAGTGAGTATTGTCTTCTTTTGGGTATTTAACTCTGTTAGAGCCTGGGACCACTGAAGAATACGGTCATTTCAAAATCCAATTGTCTTCTTCTAGGCTCATTATCTAGTCAGAGCCTAGCCTCGCCAGAAGATACCCTCTTCTCCAAATGGTGTTGTCTTTGGCTAGACCTATTTTTGTGCCAGAGCCTGGAGGTCACTGAGGAGACACCAGTTGGTGAGTCTAACGCTGTAATATCATCTATATTCTAGGAACAAGCGATTTGACTGAAACCTTTTGTGTCAGAACCTAGGACCTTCAGACAATAATGTCACCCTAAATGAGGGTTGTCTTCTGCTGAGTCTAGTTTTGTGTGAAACCCTGGGTCCAATTAAAGATACGGTTACCTCCAAATAAGGGCTGTCTTCTGCTGGTTCTATTTTTGTGTCAGAGAGTGGGACGACCAGAGGATACTGTTAGTTTCAAACAGGGTTGGTTGAGTTTTGTTGGGTCCATTATTGTGCCAATACCTGGACCCCCTGGAGGATACAGTCATTTCCAAATGAAGGTTGTCTAATATGATGGGCATATTATTGTGCCTGATCTAGGTCTAAGCATCAGAGGATACTATCACTTATAAATAAGATTGTCTTCTGCGGGGTCTATTTTTGTGTTAGAGCCTGGTTGATACTCTAGAAGTCCAGTCCAACCCTGGAATATTGTCAATGCCTTATGAAGAAGTGATTTGACTGAAACATAAGGCACAATAATGGCTGATTAAAGTGACCCTCCAAGCAGGGACTGAATGTGTATTTACATGGTTACTCACCCTTGCCTTCTGTTTGCCTCCTCTGTTTAGTTTGGAGTTCATTTCCTCCTGCTTCCATGATGGCATCCACCATGACAGCAGGAGTACTAAACTACGAGTCCCCACTTTTTCCTATCCTACAGCAGTGCAGGCATAATTTAGATGTTTAAATGTTCCCATTATTAGGAAGTGGGTTTCCCATTGTGTTTGCCTATGCAGTGAATGCAAGGGTTGCCAAAAATTTGGAGGCACTCCAATGCCCCGTGGAAGAGACGTGAAGGTCAGAGGGCCTCCTGAAAATAATGTTCCCATTATTAGGAAGTGGGTCTCCCATTGTGTTTGCCTGTGCAGTGAATGCAAGGGTTGCCAAAAATTGGGAAGCACTCCAATATCCCTTGGAAGAGACGTAGAGGGCCTCATGAAATTTTTTTCCCATTATTAGGAAGTGGGTCTTCCATAGTGTTGGCCTATGCAGTGAATGCAAGGGCTGCCAAAAAATTGTGAGGCACTCCAATGCCCCTTGGAAGAGACGTGGAGGAGGGCCTCATAAAAAATGTTCCCCTTGCAAAGGAGCGGGCCTCCTATACTTGTAATGCCAATGCACTAAGTGTATAGGCTGACAAACATTTACCCCTGAGGGGTATACATGAACATACTGTATGAAAAAATTTGTTTACAGGCATCATAAAGACCCTTTAAAAAAATTATGTGAGTGTTGCCTCACGGACCACGGTCACCCTGGTGATATGGTGGTGGAGGATGAAGATAAGGAGAAGGAGGGGGACAAGACCAAATAGCCAAAATCAGGAAGCGTATACCCATGTGTGGGTGTGAAACGGTGCATGGGAATACACCTCCCAAGAAAATACACTGGATTGGAGTTTATGTTACGCTGCTATCATTCGGTGGTGTTGAGAATTCTGGCCCAATCCAGCCCTTGCTCATTTTTATAAGAGTCAGCCTGTCAGAATTTTCAGTTGACAGGCGGATGCACTTATCAGTTATAATTCCACCAGCGGCACTAAAAACCCGCTCTGATAAAGCGCTAGCGGCAGGGCAGGCCAGGACCTCCAAGGCATAGAGAGCCAGTTCATTCCACGTATCCAGCTTGGATACCCAATAATTATAAGGCACAGAGGAATCACGGAGGACGTTAGTATGGTCAGCAAGGTACTCCCTCAGCATCTTCCCAAACTTTGCACTCCTTGTGATAGTACCCCGCGCCTCAGGGCCCGTGCGATGGGAAGGCCCGAGAAAATTCTCCCAGAACTTTGACAGTGTTCCCCTGCCCCTGCTGGATTGGAGTTGTGTCTCTCTCACCTGTACTCCTTGGTTGTCCAACGTTTTCAGATGGGAATTTTTTTAATAGTTCTGCAAAAAGGGCCTTCTGGTACAGCCCCATTTTTGTAGACCTGTCTGCCTCAGGAATAAGAGATATAAAGTTCTCCTTGTAGCGTGGGTCTAGAAGTGGTCACCAACTAGTAATGACTGTCACCCAAAATTTTGAGAACGCGAGGGTCATGGGAAAGGCAGCGTAACATAAACTCAGCCATGCGTGCCAGACTGCTAACATGCAAGACTTCCGTGTCTTCACCAAGAGTACGAGTAACCATGCTCTCCTCCTTCTCCTCCTCTCTGTCCTCAGGCCATCCATGCTGAGCAGACAGTATGACAGTTGTGCAGGTAGTACCGTGTATAGCGCATTAAACTCGCTCCTGTTCTCCCTCCTCCTCCTCTTCCTCATTGTCACCCAATCCGCGTTGGGATGTGATGAGGCTGGGTTGTGTGTAATCATCCTGTATGGTTTGCCCATTTTAAATGGAGGACAATATCTTCCACACTCACTACAAATGGTTGAATTTGGAGCGAACTTAAATGTGATCCGTGTGACGGAAAACCACAGTTTTAAATAGCTGGCCTGTAGGTAACTATTTTAACCAGCAAACTGGTGTCAATAGCTTCACTGACGAACTGAAACAAATTTTTAATGGAAGCTAGACAAGACATGGCAGTATTTTCAGCGCAATTATATGTAATCCGTGTGATGGACAAACCACAGTTTTGAATAGCTGGATTTGTAGCGCTGTAATATGGAAAGGACCTGGCTGTATTCTGCAGTGCCAACAAGCAAATGGCGCGGAAAAACGGTGTTCTCTGGATTGCTTTCTAAGCAAATAATGAGGATTAAGATCCAAAAAAAAATATTCCTGGCCCCTGAGACCTGGGCCTATTTCTAGAAATGTCTAACAGCAGCAGCAGACAGAACTGGAATGGAGCCTCTTGTGCTATATGCACTGCAGTCTGCTATATACCCTGCCTGCCTGCCTATATACACCGCCTGCCTATACACCCTGCCTGATATCTCTGCAGATGGACTAGTCCTCAAAAGAACTGTTTGTTACGATGGATATGTGTAATGTACTTGTTTTCTCCCTACACTACCTAATACACAAGCAAATCTCTCCCTGACACAGCAGCAGCTCTCCCTACACTGTCTCATCCGGAGTGACTGTGACGAACATGTCGGCGCCAGGTCTGATATACACCTGATGACGCTGTGCGGCCAGCCAATCACTGTAATGCCACAACCAACATGGCTGCAGCATTACAATGAGTGGCAGGCAATCCCTGCATGTTCATTGGCTCTGTATAGAGCGCCAAATATGCAGGGAGGAGACCCGAGCTCCCGCCGAGCAACCCGGAAATACTCGCAGAGCGCTGAGCATGCTCGCTCATCACTAATCTGTAGATTTGTCCAGCAACACAGCTAAACATTTGATTTCACATCTATGAATGTGTTCAGAAGAGCACTGTGACCTCAATGGCGCTCGGTACTATATAAGAAGAACCAACGCGTTCCGAGCACTGTGCTATAGTTACATAGGTTGAAAAAGAACTAGGTCCATCAAGTTCAACCTTTCTCCACTAATTATACATTCCACAGTCTGACTGCTCTGACTGTAAAGAACCCTTTCCTGTTTAGGTGCTGGAATCGCCTTTCTTCCACCTGTAATGAGTGCCCCCGGGTCCTTAGTATGGTTTTTGGAAGGAATAAGTCCTGTGCTAGACCTTTGTACTGACCACACACATATTTATACATGTAAATGAGATCCCCTCTGAGGCGTCGTTTTTCTAACCTAAACAAGCCCAACTTTTCCAACTTCTCATCATATGAGCGCCCTTCCATCCCTTGTAATAATCTAGTTGCCGCATTTGAACTGACTCTAACTTCTGAATATTCTTTTTAAAATGTAGAGCCAAAATCTGGATCCCATATTCCAGATGTGGCCTCACCAGTGATTTATAAAGCAGTAACAGTATATTGTGATCGCGGGATTTTATCTTTCTTTTTATACACCCTATAATCTTGTTTGCTTTTAAGGCTGCTGCCTGACATTGAGTACTGCTGCTCAGCTTACTTGTAACCAGTATACCGAAGTCCTTCTCATGTTCTGTTGTCCCGAGTATCTTCCCATTTAATGTGTATGCAGCAATAGGATCACTCCGTCCTAGGTGCATTACTCTACATTTATCTACATTAAACCTCATCTGCCAAGTGTTTGCCCATTCAGTCATCTTATCCAGATTGTTCTGCAATATCGTAATGTCCACATCAGATTCTAATATCCTACATAATTTGGTGTCGTCAGCAAAGACTGACACTTTACTCTCAATCCCATCCCCAAGGTCATTAATAAAGAGGTTAAAGAGAATTGGTTCTAGCACAGATCCCTGCGGTCCCCACTACTCCCAGTACAGATCCCTGCGGTCCCCACTGCTTCCAGTACAGATCCCTGCGGCCCCCACTGCTTCCAGTACAGATCTCTGCGGTCCCCACTACTCCCAGTACAGATCCCTGCGGTCCCCACTACTCCCAGTACAGATCCCTGCGGTCCCCACTACTTCCAGTACAGATCCCTGCGGTCCCCACTGTTCCCAGTACAGATCCCTGCGGTCCCAACTACTCCCAGTACAGATCCCTGCGGTCCCCACTACTCCCAGTACAGATCCCTGCGGTCCCCACTACTCCCAGTATAGATCCCTGCGGCCCCCACTGTTCCCAGTACAGATCCCTGCGGCCCCCACTGCTTTCAGTACAGATCCCTGCGGTCCCCACTGCTCTCAGTACAGATCCCTGCGGTCCCCACTACTCCCAGTACAGATCCCTGCAGCCCCCACTGTTTCCAGTACAGATCCCTGCGGCCCCCACTGCTTCCAGTACAGATCCCTGGGGTCCCCACTGCTCCCAGTACAGATCCCTGCGGTCCCCACTACTCCCAGTACAGATCCCTGCGGTCCCCACTACTCCCAGTACAGATCCCTGCGGTCCCCACTACTCCCAGTACAGATCCCTGCGGCCCCCACTGCTTCCAGTACAGATCCCTGCGGTCCCCACTGCTCCCAGTACAGATCCCTGCGGTCCCCACTACTCCCAGTACAGATCCCTGCGGTCCCCACTACTCCCAGTACAGATCCCTGCGATCCCCACTACTCCCAGTACAGATCCCTGTGGCCCCCACTGTTCCCAGTACAGATCCCTGCGGCCCCCACTGCTGGCTATGTCCCATTTAGAGAACGTGCCGTGTATGGCGACTCTTTGTTTCCTATCATTTAGCCAATTCCTTACCCATCTGCATATAGTTCCCCCAAGTCCTTGCTTCTGTAGCTTCAGTATAAGGCTGTTATGTGGTTCAGTATCAAAGGCCTTTGCAAGGTCCAGATAAATCACATCAGCCGCATTACCGACATCCAGATTAGCACTTACCTCCTCACAGAAACCAACTTGGTTAGACACGACCTATTTTTCATGAATCTATGTTGAATATCATTTATTATATTATTCTCTGCGATATAACTCTGCAGGTCATCTCTTATGATGCCCTCAAAAACTTCGCACATTACCGATGTCAGACTTACCGGATGGTTGTTGCCTGCAGGCTGCCATCAGGGCATTACAGCCCTTTCTGCTGTATGGGGCCCAGCGAGCAGAGGGGGCCCGGCTCAGTCAGGGCCGCCCTCTTGTTCTTATGCTCACTGGGCCCCAGGATGTAACAATGTGCTTTGGGCCAGTCTCGGCGCTGGGAACTTTTCTGGAGCTACGCGGCCGTCAAAGTACCTGAACGAACTTGGCGTGTACACAATGACGTCATCACATACGCGCCGTCATGTACGGGCCGTTGTCAGGATAGCGGAGACGGAGCTGTGCCTGCAGGTAAGTGAGGTAAGTATGAAAAACTTTGATTTTTTTTTATAAAATAAATTGAATGGGTGAGGGGAAGGAGGGACTACAAATGATGAAGTGAGAGGAGGAGGTGGATAGGGGACTGCAAATGATGGAGTGAGAAGGGGGACTGTAAATGATGAAGTGAGAGGGGGACTGCAAATGATGGAGTGAGAGGGGGGACTGTAAATGATGAAGTGAGAGGGGACTGCAAATGATGGAGTGAGAGGTGGGACTGTAAATGATGAAGTGAGAGGGGGACTGCAAATGATGGAGTGAGTGGGGGGGCTGTAAATGAAGTGAAAGGGGGGGTGCAAATGATGAAGTGAATGGGGGGGCTGCAAATGATGAGGTGAGAGGGGGAGGGGGGAGGGGGACTGCAAGTAATGGTGACGGCGACTGCAAATGATGAAGTGAGAGGGACGAGGGACCGCAAATGATGAAGTGAGGGGGGCGGGGTACTGTAAATGATGAAGTGAGGGGGGCGCGGTACTGTAAATGATGAAGTGAGGGGGTGGGGTACTGTAAATGATGAAGTGAGGGGGCGGGGTACTGTAAATGATGAAGTGAGGTTGGGGGATGGGGAACAGCAATTGAATTGAAGGTGGGGAGAGCAAATGATGATGAATCGGGGGTGGGGCAGCAAATAATGATAAATTGAGGGTGGAGGAGAGTAAATGATGTATTGAATGTGGGGGGAGCAGTTGATAATGAATAGAGGGTGGGGTGGGAGAGAGGACATGACATGACAAAGAATTGGGGCGGAGGGGGGCATGTAAATCTAATGAATCGGGGGAGTGGGAGGTACAGAGTGTGGGTCGTTGATGATGCACTGACTGGTAATGAATTGGGGGAAAGAGTACAGGTGCTAATTAATTTATATATTGATTAGGTGGGGAAAGTGGCTATTTATAGTTAGTGGGGGTGCAATGGTGGATTACAATTTATATTTGGAATGGTGGGTTGTATAATAACTAATTATATATTAATGGTGGGTGCACGTCTGTATTCAGCTGTGTAGTGTAGAAGTTGGTGAATATACTCTAGATAACTGTGTGTTATTTTATGCAGAGACGAGTCCTGGCTAGAAGAAGTGATGGCAGTCTGTTCTGGATGAAAATCAAAGATAAAAATTCTTCAAATTAGAGACGTCACCGGTGAGTCAGTGTGTTACCTGTACACTGACACTATACACTATATACTATGTACAGAGCTCCTGTGTATAATGTCACTGGTGATCCCTGTATTACTTGTACACTGACACTATATACAGAGGTACTGTGTATAATGTCACTGGTGATCACTGTATTACCTGTACAATATACAATATACACAGAGCTCCTGTGTATAATGTCACTGGTAATCCCTGTATTACTTGTACACTGACACTATATACAGAGGTACTGTGTATAATGTCACTGGTGATCCCTTTATTACCTGTACAATATACACTATACACAGAGCTCCTGTGTATAATGTCACTGGTGATCCCTTTATTACCTGTACACTATACACAATATACACAGCTCCTGTGTATAATGTTAGTGGTGTTAACTGTATTACCTGTCCTCTTACACTATATACAGAGCTCCTGTGTATAATGTCACCCGTGAGCACTGCGTTACCTGTACATTGACAGTATATACAGAGCTCCTGTGCATAATATCACTGATAACTGTATTATTTTTACACTGACACTATATACAGAGCTCCTGTGTATAATATCTCCAGTGATCACTTGTATTACCTGTACACTGACACTATATACAAAGCTTCTGTGTATAATGTCACTGGTGATCCCTGTATTACCTGTACACTGACACTATATAAAAGCTCCTGTGTATAATGTCACTTGGGATCCCTTTATTATCTGTACACTGACACTATATACAGAGCTCCTGTGTATAATGGCATTTAGTATTGTGTTGTTTTTTTTATTAATGATGAGTATTGTAATATTCGGTCACTATGTGGTGATAATATGTGGTCTGGTGATGATGTGGAGGTATTTGTTCCTTGTATGTGGTATTATTTAATCACTATGTGGTAGTAATATGGTGTGGTGTGTGACCGTCATGGTGTGACGGTATTTGTCCCTTGTATGTGATATTTTTGGTAATTTTAAAAAATGTATGTGACACATTCCTTTAAAGAAAAAAAAAATAAAACTATACCTAAAAAGAGTATACGCCAAAACAAAAGCTGATGGCTATGTATATGATATGGTATTCAATGGGAACTGTTAATGTGTGATTGGTGAGGGCGTGATGCAAAAGTGGAGTTTTTCCAAGAGTGGGCAGTGGGACTGTGGAAGGTCCGAAGGGGTGGAGGCGGAGCCTGGGCAAAGTCTCAAGGGGGCCCAAAAATGTTGCCAGTATCGGGCTCTGAAATTCCTAGTGGCAGCCCTGGTTGCCTGTATCCATACTGGTAGATCGGCTCATTCGGCTGCACATAGAGGTAGACACAGGAATACTGTTTCTTTAAATCTTCCACTGGTTTATTAAGAGTACAGCATAAGCCAGTGCAACGTTAGCAAAACAAATACGGCCTTCCCGGCCTAACAGGAAAAACAAAACTTAACGTATGGCACAGTCCTTGTTGCTACGGTAAACTGCCTGCTTTAGGAACAATCAACATAAGGTTTAGCTTTCTTTCACATGAAAATACAGCTCCAGAGCTTTCACTTCCAGGCCCTCCCCAAACCAAATGCTCTAGAAGGCTGGATATTTATCCTTTGGACTCCTCCCACTCTTCAGCTTTTTAATCACCCTAGCACTAAACATGGCTGATTAGTCCCTCTCAGCACTTTGTGTGCTGGAGCATTTTCCCATGTTTATATTAGTGGAGCTAACAATCTCAGTGCTACATATCTCCCCTCCAGTACTTTACCAGTGACTTTTTCACGCTCTTGGAACTCCATCTCTGCTTCAAGAGACCATTTGGTCATCGACGTCTTTGTGCCCTTAAGATGGCCGGTCAGGGGTGCGGCTATCATGGCGAAATTCGAGATACACCGCTGATAGTATCCCACCATTCCCAGAAATGCCTGAACCTGTTTCTTGGAGACCGGTTTCGGCCAATTATGGACTGCCTCCACTTTATTCACTTGCAGCTTTACTTTGCTTCTTCCGACGATGTACAGTCCTGCTCATCGTTATTGGCACCTGTAACATACCTGGCGGCGTCCTTGCATGGTGGTCCATCTCCCACTGTGCAAGAGCGCGCACTTGATCTCCAGTCCAGAATGTCTCTCTGGCTTCCCTCCATGCTGTCTGTTTGTGTCTGTTTCTGCTGCTTAAGGGCGGCGCCCGATCACTTCCTGCTTTTTGTACCTGCTGTGGGTCACACCCCTTGTGCGTCCTCAGCCTATTGCTGTCTGTCACCTGGTATATAGCTCAGCTGCTCCAATCAATCCCTGCCTGAGCATAGTGTTTCATTCAGTGTGTGCTTGCACTCTGAAGGTGCCAGGTCCCGTTCTGTGTTCTCTTGTCTGCCTATCCTGGAGGCTGTATTTCCAGGCCTGTCTGAACACGCTCCTAGCCTGTTCCTCCCGCCTTCTAGGGGCCGATTACCTAGACCCGCTCCTGTATCTTGTCTGTCCTGTCTGAACACGCTCCTTGCCTGTTCGTACCGCCTCTCTGGGGGCCGTATTCCCAGACCCGCTCCTGTATCCCGCTGCAGTGTCGGTCTCCTCCGTACACTCAGTTCCAGTCTGAACTCTCTCCTATCCTTTACCTGTTTTGCCTCTATGTCCGTTCCCTTCCTTTTTCTGCAGAGTCTGAACTCGTACCTAACTCCTGCTTGTTGTCTCTGTACTCCCATTTGTGAGTTTGTGGTCCACTCGCTACTTCACTGCAAGTACCCTGTGGGTATCTGGCTCTGCCTTTCTCTTCCTGTCTGTTCCGTGTGAACAGAGCCCTGTCCCCCCTGCTCTGGCTCCTTTGCTCACCGCTCCAGCGGTTCTAGCCTGCTCTGGCTCCTTTGCTCACCGCTCCGGCGGTTCTAGCCTGCTCTGACTCCTTTGCTCACCGCTCCGGCGGTTCTAGCCTGCTCTGACTCCTTTGCTCACCGCTCCGGCGGTTCTAGCCTGCTCTGACTCCTTTGCTCACCGCTCCGGCGGTTCTAGCCTGCTCTGACTCCTTTGCTCACCGCTCCGGCGGTTCTAGCCTGCTCTGACTCCTTTGCTCACCGCTCCGGCGGTTCTAGCCTGCTTTGACTCCTTTTGCTCGCTGCTCTGGCAGCCTTGCTCCGCTCTGACCCTTTTGCTCACTGCTCCGGCAGCCTTGCTCCGCTCTTATCCTTTTGCTCACTGCTCCGGCAGTCTCGCTCCACTCTTATCCTTTTGCTCACTGCTCCGGCAGTCTTGATCCACTCTTGCTCACCGCTCCAGGCGGCCTCGTCCTGCTTTACTCTTGCTCACTGCTCCGGCAGTCTCGCTCAGCTCTGACCCTTTGCTCACCGCTCCTGGCGGTCTTGTCCTGCTCTACTCTTGCTCACCGCTCCAGGCGGCCTTGTCCTGCCCTGCTCTCGCTCACCTCTCTGGGCGGCCTCACTCTGCTGTGTTTGTCCGCCACATCTGTGGTTCTGTTCCTGAGTCCCAGTGTGTACTGGGTCCTATCCCGCCATTGTCCCTACCTGCTAGTGCCTCCCTGTCTGCACTCTAGCTGTGCTTGCCTGTACCCCTCTGCCTGTATTGTTTCTGAGTCCCAGTGTGTACTGGGTCCTATCCCGCCTGTGTTCCTACCTGCTAGTGCCTCCCTGTCTGCACTCTAGCTGTGCTTGCCTGTACCCCCCTGCCTGCATACCCGCCTGCCTGCATCCCAGTTGAGCCTGCCTATACCCACCAGTCTGTGTGCCAGCCTACCAGTCTGTTCCTGTATTCCCCTGTGTGGGTCAACAGCCGTGTCCGGGGTCTGTCCTGGAGTAGCACCTGGTCCCTCTGCTCGGTTCCTCCTTGGTGCACTGGCGTCGTATGCCGTCGTGCGACCCTGGTCGGATCGGGTGAATACCTAGTTACGCCCCTCCAGGCATTCACTCTCCGGCACGGTCCAGTGGAATCACTACAATCACACGCACACGCCGCTCAGCCCGGGCGTGTGCATTACAGCACCCATGAAGTTTAAGTACAAAATGTGGAATATCTCCTGAAAAAAATGAATCAAGTGAAACAAATTTTTTTGTATAGAGACTTGTGTTAAATACAAAAGAGCAAATGATAAACAATAATTTAATTTATCCTCTGGACTCCTCCCACTCTGCAGCTGTTTAATCACTCTAGCACTAAACATGGCTGATTAACCCCTCTCAGCACTTCGTGTGCTGCTGCATTTTTCTATGTTTATATTACTGGAGCTAACAATTTCAGTGCTACATATCTTACCTCTAGTACTTTGCCAGTGACTTTGTCACACCACTGTTTACCTTTCTGAAATATCGGTACTACGTCAGCCATCCTCCAATCCTGTGGCACCAATCCTGTTATAAGAGAGTCTAAGAAGATGAGATACAGCAGTCTGTCAATTACTGAGCTCAATTTCCTCAGTATCCGTGGGTGAATGTTATCTGGGGCGGGAGATTTATCAATGTTTAATTTGCTCAGATGCAGGCATACTTCTCCTTGTGTTAAACTAGTTATATCAGGTGGTTAACTTTGATTTTTGCTTTGTTGAATGATCCCTGTAAAAGTCAGTTTATTGGTGAACACATATGATACATGCCTGTTTAATATCACAGCCTTTTCTTTGTCCTCTATAATTATCTTATTATAATCTTTTAAGGGGTCAATACCATCTGTTTTTTTCCTTTTTGGCATTGATGTATTTCTAAAAAAATTTGGGATGTATTTTAATGTCCCTGGCAATTTGTTTTTCAGTAGCTAACTTTGCTAGATTGATTTCATTTTTTTTTTACATTTCTTATTGAGATCTTTATAATCTTGAAATGCTCTTTCTGTATTCTCGGCCTTCAAGATTTTGAATGGCCTTTGTATTAAACTTTGTACTGTCTTATTTATGTATAATGGTTTCTTTTTATTTCCAGAGGGTATAAGTTTTCTACAGGATTCTAATAGTATATCTTTAAACATTCCCCATTTATGTTCAGTATTCTCAGTTACTATGACCTGGTCCAAGTCTAAACGATTAAGCACTTCCCTTAATTTGTTGAAATCAGCTTTCCTAAAGTTCCAAGTTTTTGCATTTCCCCTTTGAAATGTTTTATTGAATATTACTTTGAAACTTACCATATTAGGCTATGTGCCCACGTAGCAGATTTGATGCAGAGCGTTTTTGCCTCTCTCTGGCAGAAAAAAATGCATGCAGATTTACATGCGTTTTTTCTGCCAGAGAGAAGCGTTTTTACATGCGTTTCTTCAAGCAGTTTTCCAAGCGATTTTAGCATCACTTGGAAAAGTGCTTGACAAGTTGGTCACACTATATAAATCCATGCAACCGGCATGGATTTATATAGTGTGACCAAGTAATAGTTAAAAAAAAGAATAAGAATGGTAAAAAATAAAAAAAAAAAGATTATACTCACCTTCCGGTGTCATCTCTGCTGTGTCCAGTCTCTTGCATTGCTTGCGGTGGTGTGAAGGACCTGCGATGATGTCATTGAGTTATGTGATGGGTCACATGACTCAGTGACGTCATGGCAGGTCCTTCACAACAGCGCGAACATTGCAAGTGACCGGATGGCGTGGACAAAACACCGGGAGGACATCGGAAGGTGAGTATAAACTTTATTTTTTATTTTAAATTCTTTTTTTTACAGATTCTATGGTACCCAGGTCTGGATGAGAGTCTCCTCTCCTCCAGACATGGGTACCATCCGCACATTAGAACGCGCTAATTACGCAAGTACAGATGCAGTCTTGCGGAATTGGCGCGTTCTAATGCAAGTCAATGGCGGCGATTACGCTGCGTGTCCGCAAAATTAATGGACATGCTGCGGATTTTTGAGCGCAGCATAAACGCTGCGGAAAAATACGCAGCATGGGCATTAAAAGTGCAGTATTGTATTGGAGACCATGGGGGAAGATTTGCCAAGCGTTTCCCAAGCGTTTACGCTGCGGAAATTCGGCAGCGTAAACGCTTGAAAAACGCATCGTGGGCACACAGCCTTATAGTCACTGCTTCCCAAATGCTCCCTGACCTGCAGATCTGAAATTGTATCTGGTCTATTTGACAGCACCAGATCCAGCAGATTACCTTCCCTGGTTGGTTCATCTACCAGCTGACAGAGATAATTGTCCTGAAGTGTGGATAAGAACTTGCAGCTTTTAGCACAACCAGAAGATTCTATGTCCGATTGAATGTTTGAATATTTAAAATCCCCCATAATAAGGACCTTATTATTATTTGCTGCCTTTTTAATTTGTTGCAGCATTTCATCCTGGTAAGGCCGCACTTAGAATATTGCGCACAGTTCTGGGCTCCGGTGCTCAGGAAAGACATATTGGAGCTAGAGAGGGTACAAAGGAGGGCGACTAAGGTAATAAAGGGAATGGAGGGACTAGAATACCCAGAGAGGTTGTCAAAATTAGGCCTATTTACGTTGGAAAAGAGAAGGCTTAGGGGAGACCTCATAAACATGTATAAATACATCAGGGGGCAGTACAGAGATCTCTCCCATGACCTGTTTATACCAAGGATGGTGACAAAGACGAGGGGGCACACTATGCGTCTGGAGGAAAGGAGGTTCCTGCACCAGCATAGAAGGGGATTCTTTACGGTCAGAGCCGTGAGACTCTGGAACTCTCTGGGAGAGGAAGTGGTGATGTCCAACTCACTTAACGAGTTCAAGAGAGGCCTGGACGCCTTTCTTGAGAACAATAAAATTACATCTTATGCTTAGTGATAGTTAATTAATCCAGGGATTTAATCTGACTGCCAGATTGGTGTCGGGAAGTGAATTTTTCCTCAATGATGTAAATTGGCCTATACCGCATGGTTTTTTGTTGCCTTCCCCTGGATCAACGCTGCGGAATAGCTGCAGTGCACAAGAAATAGGCTGAACTGGATGGACGCTTGTCTTTTTTCGGCCTTATAAACTATGTAACTATGTATCCTCTACCTGTTCAGCTATATTAGGAGACTTATAGCAAACTCCAATTAGCAGATTTACAATATTGTCATCCCCATGTACATTTACCCATATTGACACTAAATCATCATAGCGCCCCCCAATGTAGTCATTGAGCACAGGTCTCAAGTTGGTTTTAATGAAAGCACACACCCTTCCACCTTTATTGTCTTTCCTGTCCTTTCTAGATGTAGCGTAACCCTCTACGTTTGTCACCCAGTCATGGCTTTTGTCCAGCCAGGTTTCCGTAATGCCCACCACGTCGTAATCTGTGGCCGACCTAAGAATCTCCAATTCATTTGTTTGCAACTTCTTGCAATTGCCAGCAGACATTTAATACTATTAGCACATTTCTTACTCCTTGCCTCCCTACGTTCCTTGCATGTCCAAGCCCCCCCCCCCCCCTTAAATCCTCATTGACCCCTATTGTTTCACTCTATGGATAGTCTAGTTTACATCATATGAATCAATCTATATACACATCATGGTAAATGTTAATGTGGTTGTACATCAGACCACCGCACATAAATCTATCATTGCATCCTGCCGCCAGCGCCTATATGAGCAGACCAGGCTCTTCTGCTATAAATGTGCCCATTGTATCACACCGGCAGCCTCCTGTCCTCGCTACTGTTTTCTGCCACTTACAAAGACGGTGGAAAATTCCACTCTCCTGATAAGAAGCGGAGGGGGCGCTGGGAGGAAGCTGATCTGCTGCAAGCATCTTAAATTTGGCTCTTCTTACTGCCTAGCAATTCATGGCGTTACCGTACAGCCGATGTCGAGATAGCTCCTGGTGTCGGAGAACTAGAAATCACAGCGTGCCGGTTTGGTACGTCATGATTGTACTTGTAGTTCTACACAAGCCGACGAGATAGATTCACCGTCAATGCCTTCATTTCAGACTCGCCGTGTGTGTATATATAAACCTCCTGTGTTCTTTTTCAGTTTTCCATATCCTTATGACGACCGTACGGCTGACACCAATCAAGATATCCAGTGTTACAAAGTTATTTATTCCACACGCCGGCCGGCCGCAGACACTGCTGTCACTGATAGAAAATGCTGTAAAATTCCACTCGATTTCTCCCACATTCTGCAAATAGTTTTGTGGATGCGACACACTGTATTAAAGAAGAAAAAAATATAAGGTTTTATTTACAGTACCAGGCTCCTGCCCCCTAAAAGAAAAAGTTAAAAGGGATATTCCCCCCCAAAAAATATGAATCACAGCTCAGTGGCTTAAAATCCTCAAATAAATAAAGTTGTCAAATGCAATCAATTTCCAAAAGTGCTCGGTGTTCTGGATTATCACCCCCTAAAAACCTGCATGTCAGAGGCTTTTGCTTCCCTGGTTGCCCATGGATACGTCCTGTAGGTCTCTCATAACAGGTCGCACATGCTCAGTAGATACCGGCTGATTTTCTATAGCGGGTATCCTCGTCATACTTTGCAGGTTGACCACCTAGGAGAAATCCCTACTTTTTAGTGTGAAGCTTTATTTGAACCATGGTGGCTCTGCAGGGAAATTGATCAACTGTCAGATTCCACTATAGATTATGATCCCTGCAAGTCTCAGTCCTAATAGAAAAGCATTGTCCAAAGCAGGTATATGAAAGTGGTTAAAGTACCTTGTTTTAAAAGGCACCATCATAGTTAAGACCATGAAAGACTCACCGGAAGGAATCTTGAAGGCTACAGTCCTCTTGAAAATTATTTTTGCATTAAGTGCAATACTGTAAATTCAAGGAGCCTTAAGATTATTTCTAAGCTACAAGAATTCCGAATGGAACGTTCAGGGGAAAAACAGAAAGTCACTTAGCTGGATGGAGCCGATTGGCTGCGGTCCAGCAGAGGTGTAACAATGTACCGAATGACCGGAAAATAAGCACACACTTGACTCACCCAAGGGTTTCCTTCGATTTATTCAGTCAAATACTCCTTATACGCAGTGATTGTTCCTTAAAGGTTATCAGTGCTACCAATAAATAAGTTAGGGCTACAAGAAGATGCTTCTCACTGGCGAAAAAGGCCAAAGGTATGTGCACACAGATTGGAGCGGATTTTGCTCCTAAATCAACAACAAAAAACACTTCAAATAGTCTTTGAATACGGTTTGTATTGATTTCAGTGGTAAAATAAGTGTATAGTGCCATGGTTCTGTTTCTTTCCACAAAAGCAGCATAGTATTTCTTGAAACTTTCTGATTTAAAAAGACAAACTCCAATATTGCTGGGAAAAAAACAACAACACATGAACAAAAACAACATAAGGCTATGTGCACAGTCTTGTGGCAGAGTTTTTGGAGCAAAAACAGAGTAAAACCTCAAAGTTTTTGAAGAGTTTCCCCAGAAATCTAGCTTTTTTTTATGCACTTTGAACAAATTTAGGAATATTCCCCCCCCCCAATCAGAAAAGGATCAGGTGTCATCGGCTTAGCATAAGTTGTCTTATGAAACACTTTTTATTCCAGAAGAAGAAAACACAGAGCCAGGATTTTTTTTAATCACTATAAAAAACCCATAATCTTGTCTCTTCCTGATCTATATCGTTAGTTTTTTTGCCACAGCCAAACTTTCCAAAAAAGTTTCATATTCCAAGCCAAGAGACTAAAATTAGTCATTGGGCCAAAATGTTTTTGCCATAATTCTGGAGAAAAGCATTTTGAAATGTTGCAAAAATAAATTTTGTGCAACTCGAAGTTGTGCAAAAATCTTGTGATTTTGGCATTTTTTTACGCCACTGCCAGTCAGCCAGCAGTGATCACGTGAACTCATCTAATTAAATTTATGACAATTTACACTATTAAAGTGGCGCAAGTTATGCCAGATATATGTGAACAACATTTCAAGGGGTGGAGCATGGCAGGAAAAGGATGCACCAAATTTATTAGGGGCAACACACCTCTCAATGATATTGGCACATCTAACTGCAGCGTAGAATTCATCAAGTCTGGTGAATTGGGCCATTTAATGTATGTATGAAGTTTCTAATGTAAAGTACAGCCAGTTTTAGTGCATGGTCCCACTCAGCGGCCGCAATGTGGCCAAAAAGGTCACATATGTGTAGGGCTCAGAGATTTTCAAATTGACCTTTAAAAATTGATTAGTCACCATCACGTCTGATTGTGATGGCCCATCCGGCCACCAATTTTATAGAGCCAGTGTGCCTGCCAACCTCGGCCCCTGGGTATCGAGGAAGTGGGGGAGATAGCTGTCAGATGAACGATTGTGGGAACCATCATTCGTCCGACAGCTGTCTACTGTGCATGGAGCCCCTTTGTGTGGCTTCCAGGGAGCTCACGGGAAAGAGAAGGATAGTGGACCTTTTCTTCATGTTATCACACCTTTTGCTTATCATAAGACTATTACCATCATCTCTTGACCTGTACATTTTCAGGGTTATCCAAGGTGGTTTTGAAATTGATGGACAGTTCATAACAATAAGGAAATTTTTACCAATTGTGTAAAAAAAAAAAAATTGATTCAGTAAAAAAAATAAAAAAAATAGAGGGCACTTTATTCACCATCCTTTAAAAAAAAATTTAAGCTGGAGAAAATCGTAGAGTAACTACGGTAAATATAATTTTACAGTTCACAGTGAATGCAGCTAATGTCTTCATATCTGAATTATTGACTGTAGACCTATATGACGCAAGATATTAATTATTTATTAAATGTTTTTTTTCAACATGTCAGTAAACAAAAAAGATTGGCTGTCTAACTTTTACTGATGAGTTGTCCAGAAAAAAATGAAAAATCAAGTTGGCAACCCTGTGGGTGCTGTACAGAAGCTTTTCTTCATTTTATCACCCCTCTTACAATTCACAAGTCATCTCTCCTTCTGTACAGCTTTCATTGACCCCTGATGGGGAATACAGGATTTTATTTATTCATGTAGTCACCACACTTATCAATCACAGCCAGTTACTGCCATTTCTCCCTCTCCCTCCAGCTTTTTAACAATCTCTAGGTCTGTGAATACTGGAGCTTTTCTTCTTTTTATCACCCTCTTAGAATTTACAGATTGTTACGGTCATCTCTGCCTCTGTACAGCTCTTATTGATCCCGAAGTGGGAATATGGGATTTTTTTTTTTTTTAATGTTGCCACCCCTCTTACTCACCATGGCCTATTACTGATATATCTTCTCCGTACAGACTCCTGTGACCTTAGCGGAGGGCGATCAGAATATCGCTTCATGTTATCCTCAAATCTCAGGTCACATCGTCTGACCTGTCTGGGTCAGATATTTAGCTAC
The DNA here is from genome assembly GCF_046119375.1 of Phyllobates terribilis. Taxonomy (NCBI): domain Eukaryota; kingdom Metazoa; phylum Chordata; class Amphibia; order Anura; family Dendrobatidae; genus Phyllobates; species Phyllobates terribilis. Next base: position 933,731,956 of record NW_027362762.1, on the reverse strand, counting down.
AAATACAGATTTTCAACGACTAGAGATTAATTTGTATTAGTACATTGTAAAGAGAATTATTATTTGTTTCTTAGAAAAAAAATTTAGTGATAAACTTATGTTCTAAATTATTCATTGCAAACACCGAAAATCTTGTACGCGCTCTGCCAGCAAGTTATGACTGAGCAACAAATGTCTCCACCAATAAATGGCGCTGCAAATCTCTAAACCCCTGTAGAGATCTGGAGATGTTGCACGTTACTATGCATTAACCCTTCATTTTTTTTTTTTTTTTTTTACCATCTAGGAGTGATGAACTCTGGTCCCCATAGGTCTCCTGGGATGCCCTGCAATTATTGGGTTCATTTACATGGGCAGGTTTCTGGCCATAATGATCGCATGTCGGGTTTATTTTTGTTTTTCTTTCTTTGTTTGCAAGACTAGCTGTCATTTCGATTGCTACAGTTGAGTAAATTTGCCTTTTTGGGCAATTTTTTAATACTATTGTTTTGGAGGTGTAAAAAAATAAATAAAAATAAAAAAATCTGCAAATGTTTTTTTTTTTTTGAAGATTCTCTATTTTTGTGACATTCAGTGTGTGAAACAAATATGTGTACCTGTTTTATAGCATGAGCGGTTATAGCTTTGACACTTGTGCAGTTTTTTTTTATTTTATGACATAGTAAGCAATGTTGTAAGGGGAAATAAGTGTTTTTTCTTAGCTTTTTTTGTTTTAAATATATTAGATTTTCTCTTAGATTTTTTTTAGCGCCATTGGAGGACTTGAACACATGGTTGTTTGATCAGTGATATAATACACTGAAACGCAATAAATGTTGGACAGATGGCGCAGGCCTATTGGACAGTGGGACGGTGTGGTGCGCCCCACTCAAAAATTAACGAATTTGGTAGCCAGATATCAAGAGTGTATATAGAAGAGAAAGAGACCTACAAAAGGTCAAAATGGGCCCCCCGTTATAGAGCTGGGTTTTACCAGCAAGGACATGAGAGCCCATTTACCTATTTAATGGGCCAAATACTCAACTTTTTGTCATCCTGCAGAAGATGATGTCACTTATATAATCGCAAGCACTACGGGAACAATCAAGGCGAGATGGTTTTTCAAGGGCCCATAGCCACATGAAGACCGTGAAGGAGATCAGATATTGCAAAGTGCAAGGTACGGGGGCTCAGCAAAATAATAACTGAAAACTAAAAGATATTTTATTCATTCTTCTAGACATAAAAAAAAATTACATAGCAATATGTTTTATACACAGGGAGTCGCGACAACTTCTCCGCCTGACTCTGGCTCATTTCTTTTTTCTGCGGCTGAATTTTGACTCAAGATTAGTGGCGGGAAGAATCCCGGGACATGGTCTCTCCGGAGGCTTCTCCTCCTCGTGTTTCAGAATGGTCGGTCGGATCACATCGATGTCACGTGATAGATGGTCCAGCACACTGGGAATAATGTTGGGTGGAGAGTAGAAGTCAACCAAGAAGTACCTGGAAGGGTAAAAACAAAACTAAAATTTGATTTTTTCATACAATCCAATTTTTTGTTAAAATTCCCCAAAAACGATTCCAGGTGCGGTTTTGAACATTGTCATATGTGAATTTCGTTCCTTTGGAAATTGACTTTTCTCAACCCAATCAATGCACAAAAGTTTAACTATAGGTTTTTTTTGTTTTTTTTTTTATAAATATTAAAAAGGAGAAGACCTCTTTGTATCTCAAAAATAAGCTAATCAAAAAGGACCTCCAGAGATCTGTTAATTGAAAGTTTTTAATTCTCCTTCAGCACCACCACAGGAAAAATGAAGTATTACATGGCATGCATTAAAATTAATAAGCAATTCATGGACAAGCTGGGTCCGCCAGAATCAGCAATACTCTTTAGAGGTAATTAAAGAGGTTGTCCCACAATAAGTATTCCTTATTAGCAGGATAAGTTTAAAAGAAATAAATAAAAAGAAAGATGGCAGGGGATCTAGTCGCAAAGATCCCTACTGATGAGAAGAAGAAGGAGCAAAAAGTCTACTGTGTGAAGAAAGGATTGGTGAGCATGTGTGACCACTGCTCCAATATATCAGGTCTCCAATACATATTATACTAAAATTGGCTCTAAGGGATCCGAAAAAAAAAAAAAAAGACTAATATTCGGAGGAACTGCAGAAGTTCATCGGTATTACTACCTGCATCCTCTGCCAATCTCCTCATTGCTCTCTTGGCTGCAGCCTTGACGTTTGGTCCAAGCTGGAAGAAACACTCTCCCAGCTATTTTAAGACTTGATCGAAATGTCAACGCTGTAATGAATCAATGGGTGGGATTTGAGGAGAAGAGACTGGCAGGGGACACAGGCATCGGTGCGGAGTAACAGCAAAGTTCCAGGATATGAGTATCAGGTTTCGAGGAGAGGAGACCAGCAGGGGACGCGGGCATTGTTGTAGAGTAGGTGCAAAGTTCCAAGACGCGAATATTGGTTTTCAAGGGGAGGACACCGGAAGGAGACACAAGCATTGGCGTGGAGAAGCAGCAAAGTTCCAGAAGGGGAGTATAGGGTTTTGCGGAGAGGAGACCAGTAGGGAACACAGGAACTGGCATGGAGAAGCAGCAAAGTTCCAGGAAGGGAGTACTGGGTTTCAAGGAGACTGGTAGGGAACATAGGAACTGGCATGGAGAAGCTGCAAAGTTCCAGGAGGGGAGTATTGGGTTTCGAGGAGAGGAGACCAGTACGGAACACAGGCACTGGCGTGGAGAAGCAGGAAAGTTCCAGGAAGAGAGTATTGGGTTTCGAGGAGAGGAGACCGGTAGGGAACACGGGCACTGGCGTGGAGAAGCAGCAAAGTTCCAGGAGGGGAGTATTGGGTTTCGAGGAGAGGAGACCAGTACGGAACACAGGCACTGGCGTGGAGAAGCAGCAAAGTTCCAGGAGGGGAGTATTGGGTTTCGAGGAGAGGAGACCAGTACGGAACACAGGCACTGGCGTGGAGAAGCAGGAAAGTTCCAGGAGGAGAGTATTGGGTTTCGAGGAGAGGAGACAGGTAGGGAACACAGGCACTGGCGTGGAGAAGCAGCAAAGTTCCAGGAGGGGAGTATTGGGTTCCGAGGAGACTGGCAGGGACTGGCGTGGAAAGAAAAAAATGCAAAATTCAGAGGAGCAAGACTAAAGAAGCTGGCCACACATGCTCATCAGTTCTTCCTTCCCATGGGGGACTTTGGGACCCCCAATCTCATGATCAGTGGAGATCCCAGTGAACATATATTTGTTATAGGTGATCTATGTTATTTATGGGACAAACCCTCTAGTAATGAAGCATTCACTAATGGCATATTTGGAAATTAGTTTTGTAAACCAGGAAACCTTTTTAATAAGCCGGACAAAGGAATTTTCAGCCATTTGTACATTATTCCCCATGGCGGATGTTCAGCAGTTCCTTTTTTGCATTGTCTTCTATGATTGATAGGAGGCATAACTAGTGCACAAAATGAGTGATCCCTGACCCAATCTGTTCAAACATTAATTGTAATAAATTGTCTGCAGCAGAACCGTTCTGTACCAGTAATTTGTAGGCGGCGTCCATGCCTCTCGTGGTAAATCCTATACTATATATTTTCAGATCTGGTCTCGGCGCAGCAGCAGCAGCTCGCATCACAAAGACACTGGAAATTTCCACTATGAGAGCAGAGATGAGGGCGGGTGGGAATAAGCTGCTCCCCACACTGAATCTCCCACCCCGGCATCTATACAAGCTATTCAGGCTAATCCCCCCAAAAAAGGGGATGGCAATGCCGGGGGCACATAGCGTGTGTCTTATCTGTTATGTCTGCAGCCACGGAGGGGGCAACTGATGAAATGTGAGCAAAAAGGAGGGAACGACGACTATTCTGATGCTACAGCCGACTGCTGAACGGTTACTTAGGGAAATAATAGACAGCGGATGATGGTGATTATAGTAATGATAGAGTAGTTCTTTGTTTCCTGTAATGATTCATCCCCCACCATGAAACGCACTCACACCTCAGTCGTCCATCATCTGAGCCCCCTATGTCAGTACATGCCGTTACCCATGACTGCAGGCGGGGGCATATAACGTACCAAAATACAGGACTGGCCCCTGTATGACTATTCCCAGAAACTCACCGCTCACTTACATGACAGCTTCATGCTGATCCCCCCCCCCCCCCACAACGGGGCGTCGTCCGCAGATCCCCCCCCCCCATAACTGGGAGTCGTCCGCAGATCCCCCCCCCCATAACTGGGAGTCGTCCGCAGATCCCCCCCCCCCCCATTACTGGGAGTCATCCACAGATCCCCCATAACAGTGCATCATCCACAGATCCCCCATAACAGTGCATCATCCACAGATCCCCCATAACAGTGCATCATCCACAGATCCCCCATAACAGTGCATCATCCACAGATCCCCCATAACAGTGCATCATCCACAGATCCCCCATAACAGTGCATCATCCACAGATCCCCCATAACAGTGCATCATCCACAGATCCCCCATAACAGTGCATCATCCACAGATCCCCCATAACAGTGCATCATTCACAGATCCCCCATAACAGTGCATCATCCACAGATCCCCCATAACAGTGCATCATTCACAGATCCCCATATACATTACACCATTTTCAGAAATGAATGGACTGGTGTCAGCCATGGTTTATGCCCTTTGTAGCCACTTTGGATAACAGGTAGCAGGAATGTTCTTTCAGCCGTTGCTGTAAAATTCCTTCCACCGCACTGGATGATTAAGGAGGGTGTGAAAATACTCCGAGCAAACGAGCCCAATACAGGGAGCGCTGTGTGCTCATGGCACAAGAACGATTCCTTGGCCGGCACAACCGGGGAGATGAGACAACATCCCGACATGAAATTACATTCCTCGGCTAAATAATCTGCAATTTAATTTCAAAAATATAATTATAGAAAAAGTCACAAGTGGATGAGTTACAAAAATGCTATATGGTCATGTTTTACCATCCCAAAAGGGGTTAAAATTAAGAAATACATGTGGATTCTGTATTGATTTGATATTCAGGAGGGTAAACGAGTTGTTAAAAGGACTTTTACACCCACAAACAACATATATGTCCACATCCGAGGATGATTTCTGGGGTTTGACTGCTGGGAACCACAACCAATCACGAGAACGTGGGTCCTAAACTGCTAATAGAGCGGTACTGAGCATGTGAGACCGCTGCTATATTCATTGCCTATAGATGTGGTGGTCGCACATGCTCACTAAAGGACCATTCACACAGGGGACCATACATTTATCATATATCCGATGGAGAGATTATAAAACTAATTTATGAGACAACCCCTTTAAAGGGAATGTGACATCAGAAAATGACCTATTGTTTAATCCCTTCCTGACATATGACATACTAATAACCCCACTATATACAGTAGATAACACAGGATCCACCATTCACAATAGGTGATGTCACAGCTCACCTCCTCCTCCTCCTGTACGACTGATAACACCTCTATATATAGTTAACACAGGATCTACCATTCACAATAGGTGATGTCACAGCTCACCACCTCCTCCTGTACAATGACTGATAACACCTCTATATACAGTAGATAACACAGGATCCTCCATTCACAAAAGATGTCACAGCTCACCTCCTCCTGTACAATGACTGATAACACCTCTATATACAGTAGATAACACAGGATCCTCCATTCACAAAAGATGTCACAGCTCACCTCCTCCTGTACAATGACTGATAACACCTCTATATACAGTAGATAACACAGGATCCTCCATTCACAAAAGATGTCACAGCTCACCTCCTCCTGTACAATGACTGATAACACCTCTATATACAGTAGATAACACAGGATCCACCATTCACAAAAGATGTCACAACTCACCTCCTCGTCCTCCCTGCTCAATTACCTTTGTCCTAATCAAGGCATGCTCATAAAATACTTCAATACAAGTGGGGTGCAAGTCTATTGCTGCCTATGTTCATATGGATGCTAAAAAGAACAGGTAGTGTGATCTGTATATAACTCCTGCTTCTGTGTATGACTAGTAATGCTGTATTCCAAAAAGCTGAACCTCTAGCTATTTATTAATTATAGTACATAAAGGGCACAGGTAGATAAAGGGCACAGGTAGATAAAGGGCACAGGTAGATAAAGGGCACAGGTAGATAAAGGGCACAGGTAGATAAAGGGCACAGACCCAAAAATAAGTAACTCCATTTATATCATAGTCCCTCTGGCACGTTATGACTAGAGATGAGCGAACCTGAACTGTAAAGTTTGGGGTTTGCATGGGACACCTCAGGAGTACAAGAAAATTATTGGATACTTGGCAATCCGGAATGAGAAGAGATTCTTTTATTAGACAATCCAGAACAAAATAGTGACGTTTCGGCATAAAGCATGGGCCTTTATCAAACACTGATTGCTGTTAAGATGTAGGGAACCATAACTCTTGAAATGACAGCGCTATGGAGTGGCAACAAATTGGGTGGTGCTAGGCGCCACAGCAATCCGTGTTTGATAAAGGCCCATGTTTTAGGCCAATACGTCACTATTTATTCTGGATTTCCTAATAAAAGAATCACTTTTCATTCCGGAGTGCCGAATATCCAATAATTTTTTTCTTGTACGCATGGGGTGGAACCATTGCTCGTGCACCCATTCTTTATAAAGAGTGCTGTATACCTCTCTACAGCCATCAGTAACCCAAACTTCACTGGAGCATGGTTACGATTTCCAGGCACGAGGGTTAACCCCCGGATCAGTTACCCCATGCTTACTTTCCTGCCACACAACACTTGCGATTAGCTAGATTAATGGCATCACAAGTTCTCTGGCATCCATCCGGTGACGCCCGCTGGGCAGCTCTCACATCCCGGCACTCACAAAGAAGTTAAAAACCAACAAAAACCCAGCGGACAACTAACAAAAAGGGAAAGAAAAAGTAACTTATTAAAATAGACAGGCTTGGACAATAGCGCCTTTTAAAGTAACCCAAAGCTTTTCTTAAAGGAACATCGCACTGCGTGACCTTACTAGCTGGCTTCCTAGAAGAAATTGGCTCTTGAAATAAAAAAGAAAGAAAATAAATAAAGCAAAATAAAGGTAAAACAAGGAAGAGAGCCCCAATGGCGCAAGATCATCCCGTCTGCTCTTTAAGAAGTATCCATAAGGGCCCTTGGGGACCATGAAGCCATAGGGTGGCATTTAGACACTGAACAGAATGGGTGCATGTCCTGTCCATGCCGTTTAATGTGGACACTGTATAGGAGTATTATTTCGGCACGGTATGGCAATATACCTCATTGTGTGGATAATATATGAAGGCATTATTTAGACACTGCATGGCTGTATTCTGTAGACCATATAGGAGAGTATTATTTGGATACGGTATGAAGGTCTTATTTGGTTAGTCTGTTTGGCGGTGTTATTTACATACTGTATAACGGTTTAATGAGAGTTTAATTTGGACATTGTACTGCAGTGATATTTACGATACATAATGTATTAGACACCGTATGGTGGCAATATTTGGATACTTGGTGGATTTATATGGACATTGCCTGGCAGTATTGTGATGAAAATATATGGACACACTATCCAGGTATTATTTAGGCACTGTGTGGTGGTATTACTTGCATTTCTTTTTTTGTTTTGGCAGTATATGGCAACGTGCGGACAGTTTATGAGAGCATTATTTGAATAATGTATTTAGGTATTATTTAGATAATGTATGGCAGCATTATTTATTTGGTAGTTTTATTTTCACATTTCAGGACAGTATTGTCTGGACAATGAATGAGGTCATTACGTCAACTCTGTATAAAAAGGTATGAATTTGGCAATATGTGGTGGTATTTGCTTTATTTAGGCAGTACTTGGCAGTGTTCGGAAAATACATGAGGGCAATATATGAGTACTGTATTTAGGTATTATTTAGACATGGTATGGCAACACTATTTGGTCTCTTGGCAGCTTTATTTGGGAATAGTAGACAGCATTGTGTGGACAATATTGAGTACTATTTGGATACAGTATTAAGGTATAATTTAGGCACTATTACGGTATTATTTTTATATATGTAGATTTTTTAAATTATGAGAAAAAAAAAACTATATAAAAAGGTGGTGAGGAGGGGACCAGACTGTGCTTCTTTCCCTTGGTTAGATCGGCTATAAAATCTGCTCTCAAGATACAACACAGGGGAAACAGGTTTAGTGGTATCACTCTACATCAGTGGCATTTTCCAAGAAAAAAATAAAAACTTGGTAACTACGCCAATGTCATGGATCATCAGCAATACACCGGCTGATATTAGCGGGTTTCTTCTCTGACAACATAAAGTGAGCTTCAGAAAGGTAGTCAAAAATTAAGGAAGCAATGCCAAAAAATTATTCTGTCTCATGGTAACAACTCCAGTGGAAGTCACAGCCTGGAGGTCTTCGTTATTTTGCCACTTTTTCATTATTTGATCGTCACTGCCACCCATAAATTAATGGGTGGAGAGAAGTATAGGAAGAACATCAGTCAGGCAAAAGGGATGGGGTAGAAGTATCCACCTAGAATGGGAGACTGGAACACTTGTTGGTGTCGTCAAATAACCAACTTGTGGTTTTGGGGGTAGCCACTAGTCTAGTAGCGTATCTTGCCACTAGCGGCCCCTAATACAAAAGCTAGAACCCCCAACTGTCACAGGTCTTTAACAATATCAATCTTCTTTTTTTTTTTTTTTTTTTTTTTTTTTAAGTGTCAAAGGGACCTTTTGGCTTCCCTAGACTTCAGGGCTCAGATACGACCAACTTCTTCACAATTGGTGATGCTACTGGTGGCCTCCATAGGGAAACAACCATCCATCAGTGGTACCTAGATAATCCTGGTGGTATTAGGGAGGGGGGTGGTGGAGAGTATATAAGTCTTCTTCACCCCTCACCCTCTCAGTATGTGATATGGGGTGAATGGGTTCTTGGATGTCCCTGGTACTTCGTTGTGGTGGTGGCGGCGGCAGAGTTTACCACCGATTCTCCCGGAGATAGGACAGTATGGCTTAGCTGTGATTGATGGGCAAAATCTAAGCCCCTATGAAAAATTTGTGGGAACCCAGGATGCCAATGTGAACGGAGCAGAGTCGAAGATTAGATCTTCACACACTACCTATAATACACATTCTCATAGTATGGAGTGTCATTTTTGGGGGGTCCCAATAGTTAAGGAAAGTGGTGGGAACTGCTTGCGTACATACATTTAGTTCATATAATACTCTATACAGACATGATACGTATATGCATGTCCTCTACAAAGTGTTTCCACATGAAAATTTCCCATACCCTCCTTGCATGTGGCGCTGGTTGTGTTTGGAGATCTTGTATGGAAGGTTCTTCTCTCCAAGGTTTTCCAGGTTTCGTATAATGGCTCCCTTTTCCATCAGAGTCTCTATAGTACGTTTCAGTGTTGCCACCGTCTCAGGCTGCAAGAAAAATAAAAAGATGGGAAAATTGACATTTAATTATATACATTACATTTCTCACAGACCAATATGAGGGGGACATAGTCATTGAAGATCTGACTATGGAGCTGCAGGGTGAAGCACGTCTAGAAAAGATTGACAGATTTACAAAATGAAATCTATACCAGGGTCCCCTCATCTATTAGTCAGATCAGCTATAAAGAGCACCCTTCACTTTGGAGGACCCATGCTTAAAATTAAAAAGATGTAATTCTTCGTTTTACCTGCGGAGGCACTGCAGGGAAACTGAACAGTTGCAATATGGCTCTCCTTAGCTTGATTACCAGTCGGCCTTCTTTAGGCGGGTCTAGAACATGGCAATGAACCCTGTGTACTTCTCCTCAGTTGCTTAAAGCCCTATGTTTTAGGCATATGTTAAACTTTTACACCTATTAGGTCTCCGAGTTGGGTGTCCACAAAATAAAGACTAGGTACCATCAGGATTGGGCTTACAGATCTCTGGATCTCCAAGCTTAGGTTGATGGCAAACTGCAATTAATGAGACTGTAAAATATGTTAATATTGCAATTAACTTCCTGCACTTAGAAATCTTGAATTTGGTTTTGTATATTAGAAAATAGCATAACTTATTACAAAATTTTATTTTTTTACTTTTACATACAAGAACATAATTCCAGGACTTACTGTATACTGAGTGGTACCGAGAGAAAGAAACTAATATTAAAAACCAGAAAAATCACATTGTATGATTTTTACATAATTAATCTGCATTTTATTGCATGAAATAAGTATTTGATACAATAGAAAAACAGAACTTAATATTTGGTACAGAAACCTTTGTTGGCAATTACAGAGGTCAGACGTTTCCTGTAGTTCTTGACCAAGTTTGCACACACTGCAGCAGGGATTTTTGCCCACTCCTCCATACAGATCTTCTCCAGATCTTTCAGCTCGGAGCTGTAGCTGGGCAAGAATGAGTTTCAGCTCCCTCCAAAAAATGTTCTATTGGGTTCAGGTGTGGAGACCTTCATGACCTTGAAATGCTTCTTACAGAGTCACAACCCATCTTCAATTCTCTTACTAAGGGAAGGAGGTTGTTGGCCAAAATCTTGCAATACATGACCCCATCTATCCCCCCTTCAATACAGTGAAGTCGGAAAACCACCCCCAAAGTATGATGTTTCCCCAGCCATGCTTCACGGTTGGGATGGTGTTCTTGGAGTTGTACTCATCCTTCTTCCTCCAAATACGGTGAGTGTAGTTGATACCAAAAAGTTCTGTTTGTCTCATCTGACCACATGACCTTCTCCCATGCCTCTTCTGTATCTTCCAGATGGTCATTGGCAAACTGCAAACAGGCCTGGACATGTGCTCGCATGAGCAGGGGGACTTTGCATGCCCTGAACGATTTTAAATCCATGACGGCATAGTGTGTTACTAACTAATGTTTGAGACTGTGCTCCCAGCTCTCCGCAGGTCATTGACCAGGTCCTTCCATGTAGTTCTGGGATGATTCCTGACCTTTCTCAAAATCATCCTTACCCCACCAGGCGAGATCTTACATGGAGCCCCAGACCGAGGAAGATTGACAGTCATCTTGTGTTTCTTCCATTTTCTAATAGTTGTGCCACCAGTTGTTGCCTTTTCACCAAGCTGCTTGCCTATTGTCCTGCAGCCCATCCCAGCCTTGTGCAGATCTACAATTTTGTCCCTGGTGTCCTTACTGTGATTCAGTGTGTGGACAGGTGTCTTTTATACAGGTAACGAGTTCAAACAGGTGCAATTAATACAGGTAATGAGTGCAGAGTAGGAGGGCCTCTTAAAGAAAAACTAAGGTCTATGAGAGCAGAAATCTTGCTAGTTGGTAGGTGATCAGATACTTATTTCATGCAATAAAATGCAATTTAATAATTTAAAAATCATACAATGCGATTCTCTGGTTTTTAATTTTAGATTGTCTCACAGGTGAAGTGTACCTACGATAAAAATTACAGACCTCTCCATTCTTTGTTAGTGGGAAAACTTGCAAAATCGGCAGTGTATCAAATACTTATTTTCCTCACTGTATACACTACCGTTCAAAAGTTTGGGGTCACCCAGACAATTTTGTGTGATCCATGAAAACTCAGAAATTTATCAAATGAGTTGCAAAATGAATAGAAAATATAGTTCAGACATTGAGAAGGTTAGAAATAATGATTTTTATTTGAAAGAATTTTCTCCTTCAAACTTTGCTTTCGTCACAGAATGCTCCTTTGAAGCAATTCCAGCATTGCAGACCTTTGGGTTCTAGCTGTTAATTTGCTGAGGTAATCTTGAGGAATTTCCCCCCATGCTTCCTGAAGCCCCTCGCACAAGTTGGATTGGCTTGATGGGCACTTTTTGCGTACCATACGGTCAAGCTGCTGCCACAACAGCTCAATGGGGTTGAGATCTGGTGACTGCGCTGGCCACTCCATTACAGATAGAATACCAGCTGCCTGCTTCTTCCCTAAATAGTTCATACATAATTTGGAGGTGTGCTTTTGGTCATTGTCCTGTTGTAGGATGAAATTGGCTCCAATCAAGCGCTGTCCAGAGGGTATGGGATGGCGTTGCAAAATGGAGTGATAGCCTTCCTTATTCAAAATCCCATTTACCTTGTACAAATCTCCCACTTTATCAGCACCAAAGCAACCCCAGACCATCACATTACCTCCACCATGCTTGACAGATGGCGTCAGGCACTCTTCCAGCATCTTTTCAGTTGTTCTGCGTCTCACAAATGTTCTTCTGTGTGATCCAAACACCTCAAACTTTGATTAGTCTGTCCATAAAACTTTTTTCCAGTCTTCCTCTGTCCAATGTCTGTGTTCTTTTGCCCATATTAATCTTTTCCTTTTATTAGCCAGTCTCAGATATGGCTTTTCCTTTGCCACTTTGTGCTGAAGGCCAGCATCCCGGAGTCGCCTCTTCACTGTAGACGTTGACACTGGCGTTTTGCATGTACTATTTAATGAAGCTGCCAGTTGAGGAGCTGTGAGGAGTCGATTTCTCAAACTAGAGACTCTAATGTACTTGTCTTGTTGCTCAGTTGTGCAGCGGGGTCTCCCACTTCTCTTTCTACTTTGGTTAGAGCCTGTTTGTGCTCTCCTCTGAAGGGAGTAGTACACACCGTTGTAGGAAATCTTCAGTTTCTTGGCTATTTCTTGCATGTTATAGCCTTCATTTCTAAGAACAAGAATAGACTGTCGAGTTTCACATGAAAGTTCTCTTTTTCTGGCCATTTTGAGAGTTTCATAGAACAAACAAATGTAATGCTCCAGATTCTCAACTAGCTCAAAGGAAGGTCAATTTTATAGCTTCTCAAAATCAGCCAAACCGTTTTCAGCTGGGCTAACATACTTGTGCAATGGTTTTCTAGGGTTTTCTAAACATCCATTAGCCTTCTTACACAGTTAGCAAACACAATGTACCATTAAAACACTGGAGTGGTGGTTGTTGGAAATGGGCCTCTATACACCTATGGAGATATTGCAAAAAAACCAAGACGTTTGCAGCTAGAATAGTCATTTACCACATTAACAATGTATAGTGTATTTCTGATTCATTTAATGTTAGCTTCATTGAAAAAAAATGGGCTTTTTTCAAAAATAATGAAATTTCTAAATGACCCCAAACTTTTGAACGGTAGTGTACCTGCACGCAACCTCTGATCCTCACAATATCTCCTTCTCTACTCCCCTCTTCCCACTATCGCATACAAGATTTCACCCGTGCATCCCCCCTCTCTCTACCCCAACATATCTGACTCTCGCCTACCGAGGAAACCTTGAAAAAGAACCTGAAGACCTACCTCTTCCGACAAGCCTACAACCTGCAGTAACCCTCGCTCCACCATTCACTGCATGACCAGCTCTACCCTCACCTACTGTATCCTCACCCATCCCTTGTAGACTGTGAGCCCTCGCGGGCAGGGTCCTCGCTCCTCCTGTACCAGTCGTTGACTTGTATTGTTCAAGATTATTGTACTTGATTATCATGTATACCCCTTGCACATGTAAAGCGCCATGGAGTAATAATAATAATAGAGGCCTAAGGAGGATTACATTTCCGTATTTCCTCTTACATCAATTCTGTTATATTTTTGCTCCACAGATTTGTACTAAGAACGTCTTCAGGCCCTGATAGTAGTCAGATGACTTGACCATAAAGTGACTTGTTAAAGCTATATTCAGACTTCAAAATACGTCTTCATATCAGCCCATGGGCCATTGAGGATGTTCATGAATGGTAGCGATTTAGCAATCTTCAGCTACCGGAGGACATGAAGGGCGAAAGTGTGAAGGAGGCCATCTCAGGATACTTATAAGAGACAATATTAAGAGCATGAAGAAAATTTGGTGGAAAAATGCTGAACGGCGTATGTAACAGATTCGCCCAGTTTGGTCGAGGGAAAGAGCCTCTTGCTCCTTTTTATGGTTTCATTGAGCCTTATGAAACGGGCACGGCAGTTTCAACAAACTTTGCATAAATCAATTAGCACAAAACTCAGGAGGAGACAAGTGGTGACTCATCACTGCAATCATCTGTACTCCAAAAGAGTATGCACTGATATCAAAGCAGCTGAAGGCATATAGACGGGGGGGGGGGGCAGGAAAAGCCACTTACGGTATGTATAAAGAAATTTCCTAAAAAAAAAAAATGATCTGCAAAGTGTTATAACTTTCCATGCAGGACAAAATTAAAAAATTTAAAGTTTGGTTATTCTTTAAATCTTGACCAACGGTGCCATGAAACATCACTGACCAGATCAGATAAATCTGCCCAGTTTGACACAGTTCTTCAAGAAGACTGATGACTACAGTCTCAAACCAGTCAAGTACGCTGGCAATGATCAGGGGATTGAACATGATAAAAGGCACAAGTATACAGATGGCTGAGATGTAACCAAAAGGCCAAAGATTACGGAGGATTTTAAAGTCGACCAGACCTCCAAATTTTGTACATTCACCCCACATGCCTTAAGCCTAATCACAAATGTCAGCTCTATCTGGCCCAGAGTCAGGAACTGTTTGCAGAATTACTCAAACTAGGAAAACTGGATTTACAAATCAAAAGCTATGTAACTGGATGTGTAAATACTTGTAGAATTGACTGTATTGTTTAATTTTATTCAGCATTTATGACAGTCCAAACAAGTCCTAAAGGGAATCTGACATAATAAGGATGCCATTAAGATATCTGGAGAATGCACTGTTAAAACCTCAATGAAAACTCAAACACCTCCTCCAAACCGGACTTGTGGAAGCCTCTTCTGTAAGGTTCTAGAGGGCGGTATTCTTGGGCGCGCTGCTGCTCCATGTCGCCCTGGCACTTCACAGCACATTTTGATCTGGAACACAAATTTCCAGTAATGTGTGGGGTGCGTTGCACTCATTTGTAGGCCACAGCTGCCTCCAGGTCTTCAGTTTCAGGAGCCGCCGCCGCCCATGAATCAGGGGACACCCATCACAAAGAACTTTACTCAACAGTCAATGTAAATCATAATGCAACTCGTAGTATCGGGCACAGCACTTCCCGTTTCTTGTGTCCACAGCACAGTACACTTCTAGATTTTCCTTCCGTTCTACCTGGACTATCCCTGATGGCCTTGCTTCTATCAATCCCAGGGATTCCCAGCGCAGCCCTGCAGTCCATTACTTCTTCCACATGCGTCTCCACGTCAATTTTACTCTGCACGGAAGGGGTTGAAGTGCTCGCCATAGCACCAGACATTATAGGATTATACTCGCCCAGGCCAGGCAATTTTAGTAAGGCCTCGTACTACTTAAGATGACGTGAACTGTTCTCTGCTACCAAACAGGAGTCTTCATTAAAGCTGTTGTGTGTCCTTGAGGTCACAATAGTGTGAGCTGGAAATGGCCCTGTGAGGTCAAAACTTTTGGGTGCACAAATAATAAATTAATCTTATTATTGGCAAGAGAAGTCTAAGAATGCTAATACAACTAGGTTGGGTAAGAAGGACTAGGGCTCATATGACATCTTCTCCATCTTGTTTGCCCATCTTGTTAAAAAAAAAAAACGGCAGACTTTTTTGTCTTGTTTTCCTATGGACTAGGCTTCGGTATGAGGTGTTGCAAGAGACCAGCCTTGGTCTAGCACAACATGTCGTTTATCCATGGACCAAAAGAACAGGACTTCCCGGGCTTATTAGTAGTGTAAAAGGACACTATAGGAGCGCAAGCAAAAAAATGGGAAAAAATGGAGTAACTGGAGATTTTATAGATCCATAATAATGGGATTATTATAAGTTTTCCACAATGTTAACCTTTTCCTTCGGCTTCAACAATGATGGCACAGTTAGAGATACTTCTGCTTGGCAGGGTCCTGGGACTTGTGCTCTTCAACACGTGCCAGGGCGACTGACACACAACCAAAACATGAGTCATTTGCTTGAGGTGGGGCTTTCCGCTTATTCTTAACTATAATCTGTTTTCCCAAATGTAGCCATGGGTTTAGGCAGAATCCTGGCACAAATGAGTCTTTGTATCACAGGACTCGGTTCTGGCTTCTGAGTTAAACAAGAAGTCATCAATTCATTACTAATCATGTAGCTTAAATTGTAGATAAATCAGATTGTTTACCCCTATCGTACATGAATTATGAATTCCTCCTCCTTTCTTTGGATGGCAACTCTTTGCAGAATATTTATTTTCCAAAGAAGGAACAAAAAAACAAAACAGTATCTACATATACACATGCGATCATCCAATGATTTTATGTATATGAACGCCTCTGACTCTTTCCCATACTGCAGATGTTAGGGCAATCAAGAATCAGGCTCAGGAATGTTGGATTTTTAATAAACCCAATTCTTTGTACACTCACAAAGAAATTAGGCATAACAATTTGGTTGGGAGAGGACAGGACAAGAGGACACTGACCATTAAGCCAAAAAGACCTGTTGGGCGATAGCTCCCAGGAGATTGTTAGGTTGATCATTCGGCCGGCAGTCATCTCGGCCGTCTGTCCCATACAGAGGAACCCTTGCTCGGCCTAGCACTCCTGTGGTCTCTACGAGAGAGCCAATGCTAGAAATATCTGGTGGCGTCTTCTCTTTAGAACAAAGTGATCGGCAGTCTGAAATTGGACATGTCGGATCAACTTCTCACCTGACAATCCGTTGTACTGGTCCCCCATACACATTACACCCATCAATAAAGGCAGGTTCGAATGGCAATAGTCTAATGTGTATGGGGGTCTTAAGTTGGGAAGACGTACCAGGACAAAGTGAGCACGGAGAAGTAAAGAGGCGCCATCAATACACGACCAATACTGACACGGATATACAAAATTACCTCTCGTTGCCTCACTAAAATGAGGCCAAAAAAGGTTCCCACTGAATGAACGATGATCGACGTGTTGTAATCACTCAGAGCTCGTTATGGGCAGACGTCTTTTCTAATTTATATTAAAACAGAAGGTATTAAAATGTGGCTCAATCCTTAGATATCTTAATAGGGAATTCTGGGTTTATAGGAAAAAACGAACTTTTGATGTAAGAGAAGTCCTCGTCATAAGGGAAGAAAATGGCACAAAAAAAACTGTAGGAGCAAGTTCTTCGTTCTGCATCTGTTGCCGCTCGTCAACCAGATCATTACCAACATCATCTCGATACGTCTTCTAGGAAGGACATATGTAGAGCAGCATCTTCAACCGTTTAATGGGAACGTTCTCGTGTAAAATTCCTCATAAAAACAGTCTATAAAGTGTGCCTCTTGATAACAAGCTAAAAAAAAACAAATAAATGGTATAACTAGAACATCTGCAATTCCCAAAACTCATAATATAAAATGTGCAACTGTTTACAGTTATTATAAATCCGACTTAGAGGGATCGTCCACCAGCTGCTTCTACAACAGTTAACGTGGAAGGCAATTCTCACCATCAGGAAATGAAGCATTACACAGCTGTCATGGAAGTCAATGGACGTGCTGCTTTTTTTTTTTTTTTCTTCTATGCTCATCGCTGATTTGTGACCACAGACCACAAGAAACCTCACTGACGGATCCTCAGTAGTGTTGAGCGAGTATGTTCTCTCCAAGTATGCTCGGGCCGAGCTCCGAGTATTTACAGCTGCTCGGTGAGGAGGTTAAAATCGCTCCCGTGTGCATGATTTGCAACTGTTTGACAGCTTTATTACATGTGAGGAATGTGTAAGAAATAGACATTCCTCCCAACATTTTATTCTGTTCTTACATTACTTAGCATTTCATTAATTCTGATAATTTGGAATTTGGTTTCTCGTAAGTTGGCAAAAAGGTAAAAAGAAAAAAATTGTGTTGTATCAAACAACATTTTTGAACATATCTCCCATCCAGTTATAAAAAGTACATGCCCCCGATCTAAGGCAAATTGGCTCAATTGCACTATCGTCGTGCCCCAAAAAAAAAAGGAACACCCCCCCTAGAACCAGACCTTATAAATACTGATATCAGACCAGTCCCAGCATCACCACATTGTCTGCCGAGGAGAGGATAGAAGGAATGAAGAAAGTTGGATATTTCCTGCCATTTTCAGGTAAGATAAATGCAGATGTCACAATAAATACAGAACCCAGACCTCCAAGCCCAAAAGTAAAAATGGGTTCATTAGTGTAAGGGGACAATCTGGCTGCTCTTTCATTGCCCAACAACGAACACATTTCTCTTCCCCTTCCAGGCGCCAGAGAACTCAAGTCTCATAATTACAAAATCGGAATCGCTGTAGGTTTCATCGAGTCCCAATGGCTTTATAGGCTTCGATGACTCCGGTTTGTAGAGACATCTGTGACATTTGAGCTACTTAAGTCCTTCAATTCCTTTTCGGACACTTCGAAGCCAACATTAAAAAGACAGTTCACAATGATCTGTGTCAATAGACTGATCCATTTCCCTCACCCTCTCTCGTGGAGTTGATTTTTCTACTTCTAACATTTCCAGTCTCTCAGCAGATATCTGCCCTCCTTCTTGAGAAAATGATCCATCCGCTCTTTAGAATATCTCTACTTTTACAGGATAGGACTTCTGCACATAGGAGAGCTCTTCCAGGAGGAGACGGTAAAAACATGATCTTCTCAGCCCTCCCTCTCTACCGGCACAGAGCAGTCACTGACCGCTGGTGTCATGTCAACTGAGCCACATCTTCTCTTCAGCTCTGCTCTGTTGAGGGGGCGTCTCTGCCGATGTCATGCCGATATGTAGCAAGATGACGGCTCCCAAACTGCTGTGAGCCGGCTGTCAAATCAGCATGATGTCGCCAGTCACGCCTTCATTATCAGAGCAGCCGGGAAGAAGAGCTGCTCTGGTGACGTGGGGAAGAAGAGCTGCTCTGGTGACGTGGGGAAGAAGAGCTGCTCTGGTGACGTGGGGAAGAAGAGCTGCTCTGGTGACGTGGGGAAGAAGAGCTGCTCTGGTGACGTGGGGAAGAAGAGCTGCTCTGGTGACGTGGAGCAGCTAAATTGCCGGCAGGAGCAGTCCATGATCGCTCTGAGCCGGCGCCAGGTAGAACCTATGTGCCTATTAATTCTTTAGCTCATAATAAAAAAAATAATAATTTAGCCCTGGATAACCTTTTAATACGGTGGAAAATTACAATACACCTCATCCCTTTTTTCTTTCAATGAAGGGAAAAATCCATTGCCGTTGGTCTTCACCAATTGGAAGTCATTGGTCTGTAGCCCAAATCAAATGCAGTGGACGCAATACTCAGGTTCAAAGTTGTTTTGTTCTGAAAATTTCTTAAAATCCTACAGCGGTAAAGACTGACCTTTGCAAAAATCCCTTTTCCATCTAAAGCTTGTTTTCTCACTATTTACAGTCCTGCTCACGCGTCACAACTCTGGTTAAAATACATTATAGCATCTAAATTCTGTGCCGCAGTTGTGAACCGCAAATTTAATGTTACACTTCATTGTAATATATATATTACATATATTACATATATATTACAATGAAGTGTAACATTAAATTTGCGGTTCACAACTGCGGCACAGAATTTAGATGCTGTGTCAAACCTCTTGGAGAGGACCTTAAAAATCACATCGGGTAAGGGTCGCTCTAAGATTAGGTTCACACGACCGCATAAAAAAAAAAAATAGTTCATCGTTCATCCAGAAAAGTGGGACGATTTTTTTCTCACTTGTCATACGTATACATTTTTTTTTTCTTACAGCTTTTAGTCGTTTAGACCATTTACAGTTTCCGATGTTACCGAATTGCAAAGTATACGTAAAAATTGGATGTTATACTGTGGCTCCGTATGGAATCCGAGGGTGGTGCCACCAGGTAGGAAATACTATTGTGAGGCTGAGAAGCTGTAAGTGCATTGTCTCCCCCCGATGCATTTCCAGACAACTCCATAAGTTAATCGTTATAATGGATGTGAAGGATCCGCACCTTGCCACCCCGCCTGATGTCACCATTACATCAGATGGATCAAGTACTGCGGTCTCCCCACTTTCACTAATGTGACTTTACGCATCCCCTGGGGACAAGTAAGGCCAGATTGTGTAAAACTGTACCAGACACCCCCTGTCCACACGGGTTCAGGAAGGCACAAGAAGTGTCAGGAAGTGGCCCACACAGTAGTTGACATGGCACCACACTAGCCCACAATCCAGGCAGGCTAAGAGGCCCCTTTCACTAGCACCAGTGAAGCAGAACCTCATCAACCCGGTAGGACTACGACCAGTTCCTCATTTAAGCTCGGTCCGTTAATGGGATTATATCAGGACAGAAACCCGCCCCTGTAACATGAAAAGTTAAACCGAGAAATGGAAGTGTGGATTCGTGGATAGAGATAAAAGAGCAGCCCAAAGTTAAATTATATATTTAATCGCCTTAAGGGCACACTAGACAACACACTATATATACACATACAATGGTCAGATATGCAAATACAAATAGTGGTAGTACAAAAGTATGCAGAATATAAGACCGTTACCAGTCAGATGGAAGGCCTGGCTTGTGGGGGAGGGGCTGTCACATGGGAGGCTTCAGGACCCCACTGTTCCTGAACTTCTTCCCACATGATATGTAGTCGTAACGTCGCCGGAAAAAAAACAAACAAAAAAAACACTGGGCAATTCTTTACACGAGCATTTAACCCCTTGGTGTCACTCCCCTCCTGCCCCCTGGGCTGGATCTAAATCCCCTCCCCTGTCCTTTAGCAGCTAGAAACTACAAAAACCTAAGATATGTCATAACTCCTTAATGGATGGACCTAGGGAGGCAGTTTTTGCGCCACTGGTTCCGGCCGGACCCCTGCTAAATGTTAAGGCGAAACACAGCTTTGCTATCTGGTTTTTACTAGCTGTTCGATGCATCTCCATACCCCTGGGTGCTAGGACGAGTCGAGTTTTTCACTTAAGTTTCTGCCCTTCGTTGATCACTATAATAAAATCAGATGGTACTCACGCTCCTGTGCTCAAGTGTCGACTACCCATTGCGGCTTACTTTGTATACTGTTCCTCCGTTCTGTTTTTTTGCAAATTTTGCACAAAATTTAAATGGGCCTTCTATCATAAAATGTTTTGCTTTTGGTCTGATTTTTTTTCCCTAAGTCTCAGGCAGAATGATCAAACTGTGTTCCAGGTAATGAATAGAAAAAGTAGACGTAGTAATGACATTGCAAGTCACAAAGTCTATAAAAAGTTGGCTTTAATTTGGCACTTAGGGAAACAAGAATTTTTTTTCTTTACTCAGCAAGAACATCAAGAATACAAATTGTTCATAGTTTCGTTAACGGTTTCAGAAAAAAAATGTTCACGTAGTTTAAACTGACTGAAAATATCTTTAACAATTCCGTCGTATTAAATAGATAATAAAAAAAATAACCAAATACACACAAAGCAATATTTGTATATCCAAGAGAAAAAAAAAAAGAAAATCACAAATTTTTATAGGTTTCTGGTAAAACAGTGCTCTTGTATATACCTCAATCCACAGCCCTGACCATGACTGCTTCTTTGATTGGTTGCTGAAAATTCTAAGACCTCCCATGAGGAACCAGGTTCTGTGTATAGCGGGAAAACAAAAAACAGACTGTACATTATCAGAAGGTGGCCAGAGCTCTGGCCACATTAATAAAAATCAAGAATACATCGTATATTTCACTAGAAGTTTCATACTTTGAGGCGTACAATTGGTGGACGAAGTTTGAGAAGCGTGTGACTCCTTCCACCAAAAGGAGGTTATAAAAACACAGCAAACTTAAGAGGCTTAATTAGGCATCAAGCAGATAGCTTATTGACCCCTCAGAGATTAGGTTCTTAGTGCGGAGGACTTTTAGCCCTGAGGTCGTGTGATGTTGAAGGTGAGACTATGCATGGTCGAGTTTTTCTTGCCTAATCAGGATGAGAATCTTGTTGTGTACAGGAGATATTGATTATATTTTGTGCTTTATATCAAAAGATTTACCCATCTAGAGTAAGGGGGCTCACCAACCTTTGGCATAGTCAAGTATACCTAACCGTAAAAACCTAGAGAAACTGGAAAAGACCAAATTTTGGATTACAGCCTCACCCTCAATTTTTTTTCAAGAACTGATTGGGAGGGTGTTCGTAATTAAGGAATAGGGTGTAAATATCTTTTTTCTAGGACCTCAAAAGTTAGCTGCACAACAAAACTTGGAAACAACTAATTTGAACAGACGAAGAGTCAAGTTTGAAAGGCACAAAAATAATGTCTTCAAAAAGGTGCTTTTTGGTTTGGGAGATACCACCAACTGATATCTAAGCAAAATATGGGATATAATGAGTATGAGAGTTTATAAAAAGGGACTCATGACCAGGTATCCTAAATTTTTCCATTTTAAAAAACCAAAAGGTGTGACCATGAATGATCCAGTAACACAGTCTACACAGGGAAGCATCTATCGTTTGGAGGTATTCTATAGTGTTGAAACTCTTGGTGTGTACGATCATCAACTGAAGAGATAGAGAAGTGACAACCACTTATTAAAAAGAAATGTGATAATAATGGTTGTCCACTCCCATCCCCCGCTTCGTTTGGCAGCTCCTGCATACATTCAGCAGAAAACTTATACTGTAGTTCTGAAAATGACAGAGCAAGTGGATTTCCATTTTCAGAGCCAAATGAAAAGAAACCGCCGGCACCAGACATGACCTTGTTTCTTAACATAGACAGTAATCAGGCCTACATATCAGATACTTATGGATGTCGGAGAAGGTAGTAGCACATCCCAGAACACCAGATTAACTCTACACACACAATAAGACAAACCCTTCTGACAAGTGGCATACATTTTGTAATCTAAGCTGTATTGTAGTTTAAGGACCCCCATTAAGACTAATGTGTATGGGGCCCCCAACAGATGAGGTCATGGTAGACAAGGATCCAGCACGTCCGATTTGGGATTGCCGATCCTTTTGTTCTCGGAAGTTAAGCTGCAGTCAACAAAGGCCCTCTCAGAGAAAACAGGAGCGCTCAGTAGAGAGCGTTCTCGTGTATGGGAGAATCATCAAGATAGCTGCCGGCCACATCATCGGCCAACAGCTACCTAAAGTATATGACAGGCGATCATTCAGCATATGGCTTGGCTGACTGCTTACAACTCCTCAATACACAAACACTCGCTCGGCTGAGCGCTCCGATGTTCTCAATGAGAGAGCTGCTACCAGACATCTCTGCCGGCAGCTTATCGCACCGAGAACAAAAGGGTCGACAGTCCAAAAATCGACCATGACTGATTCCATATCTTCCCACCCAACCGACCGCTGATGATAGCCGAGGGCCCCCATACACGATAGACTGTCGGCTGAACCTGTTGATAGTGTGTTCAGCTGTTGATAGTCTAATGTGTATGGCGGCCATGTCTTTCCACGAACCTCTTCAAATGACCTGCTAACACAATTTAATGGGTACTTGCGTTAAAAGAGAAAAGTTTTCGTAGGGGGGCAGCCTAAATGGGTGCAGTACAGTATTATATGCATTATACTGTTTCAAATAGATCTTGTGCTTATCACTAATTATGCATCTGTCCAAACCTAAATACTTGGCTATCTCCATGTGCTTTAATTGCCAAAAACCCACCTACACTCAAAAAAAAAGGAAAATATTGTTGGAGTAAATTGTGCCAAATATATCCAAAGTGAGGGACACCAAATACTACATGTGGTACACGCGTAGAGATGATCGTATGGGATGAGGTTTAGCCGGTAACCCAAAATAAAGAATAATCAAACTTGTAGTCATAACGAGGGACTAAAAAGAAGTCGAGACTGTTATGGTTGTCGTTTTATAGCGCTTCCTAGGTGTTGTTACTTGTATTCCCATTTTATTTTAGCCCCCATATAGCCAGGGAAATGTGAGACTTCTTTGGATTACATATAGCAACAAATGAAATAGTAAGTCAACCCTGAAACTGTAAAGGGTTGGGCCACACACAGGGGATTTGGCTTCTAATCCGAGGCAAAACTGCACAGCTAAATCTGTAAATTAGATGCTGTAATTAGTGGCGAAAATTCAGAACAGAAATGAACATGTGAATTTGTGTCTAAGGTTTGTGGATGAGATTTGTACGATATTGGTGATTCCACTCGGCAATCGATCATTTTGTGATGACCCAGCATGAACAGTTTTGGACCGACTAAGTCAAACTGGCAATACTCTATTACATGGTAGAAGGTCTAGAATTTAGGATTGAACCCCTTATTTGCTGCCGACTATTCATACCTGGCCGTCTAGCATTGGAGAACAACAATCTCTAGGATGCAGTTTGCAATATTGGTCATGGTGGGTCAACTCTAAAAAAGCAGATTCCCTAGTCTGTGGAGTGTAGACATGAAAGACTCCATCGGGTTCTTTATCGTGTAGGTATAGAAGCACAATATTTAAATTCCATGACCAACATTGCATTGAATAGAATTTTTTTTCATATATTTTACAAGAAAAATCTGAATAATAACGATGATTGATGAAGAGATATTTATGGCTTGACTGCTGCCCCGGCATTTCCGAGATAACATTTCGAGAAAATAGTCGAGAACATCGTCTCGGCTGGCAGGTGTCTCCCTTTGCACAAACCAAGTCCTCATCCGGCTTTTCATCAGACTTATGTCGCCTGTGTTTAGGGCAGCATGAATCAGATGACTGTGCCCCTTTAAAGACAGGATTGTCTCTTTCTCCAATGTCAAATTAATCAGATTTTTCCCAATTTTTGGATTTAGATGTAAAACCTTCTCTAATATTAGAACATGTTGATAAAGGGAAAAGAAAGTTACAGAAAGATTATATATTTAATGAAAAGATTCACCAAGTCACTCATCCCTAACAATCTGGTAGTGCATAGACTAAAAGGAGACAGATCTCCCTCGATTCCACCATACATGAGCAATGTGCTCCTCCAAGCGTTGACATTGGTGAGATGAGAAAGCTGCCGCCAGACTCCTATGGCGCTGGCATACCTCCCCTGAAAACAAAATGATCGAACTTAGAAATTTCAACTGCTGATCCTTTCTTCCCCAGATATCATGTGTCGGGTGAGGAGTCGGGAGATTGGGTTCAGCTAACTTTCATCTAATGTCTATCGAAGGCTGTGTGCAAGTGCAAAGGGTCTCCAAACCCAAATGTTCCCCTTACACCCAAAAACTGATAGGGTGTATAACTTTATGGAAAGAGAAGCCAAGGGAGACCCCTCTGCTAACTCCATGCACCATGGAAGACTACGCTTGCAGATGGCCATTGGCAGTGATCTAGTGAACATGACCAATAAAAGTGGATCATCAGCTAATACCAAGGGAAACTTATAGCTCCACATCACTCAGCTTAGTGCTGCAAAAGCGCCTCACAAAAATATCAATTATCCATGTTGGTCAATGGAAAGATACAGCTCGTCTTGACAGACGTTCATCCAAACCCATATACCCTATAAGAAAGTTGTGAGTTAGTAAAAGGTGACCCTCATTCAGGATCATCGGCCAGAAAGGGGAGAGAGTGAAGAGCGTCTCTTGTTTAGGAGAACCCAGCACGTCTGTTTTACCTGGAGAGCTTATTGATTTCAACGTGAGCTGAGTAATTCTTAATTTGTCATGTGGCGGCACAGTAGTGACCGTATGCACACACAGAGGGGCATACAAATACAACAGAAAGCCTGTTGCTCACTCCATGTATGCTTGGACCCCTTAGCGATCAGCTGTGAACTGTGAAAGAAATCAAGTATTTAAAGGGGACCTTTCATTGGATTTTTTTTTTAATTTAAAATAAGCGCCTCCTCAAAATGGTGCCACTCCACTGATTCTGTTACAGTTTTCTTTTTCTTCTGTGCCTCTCCATTCCAAAGTTATGCCCCTAGTAATAAACATGCAAATTTTCCTGTCAACCTACCGGCCGTGTACTACAGAGCTTCTCTGTGGGCGTGTCCTAGTTTTGATTGGTCAGTGGAAGAGGGGGGGGGGGGGGGAAGCAAACAGCCAGCAGGTTGAAGGGAAAATTTGCACCTTTATTAGCGGGGGACATAACTTTGGAATGGAGGGGCACAGAAGAAAAAGAAAAACTGTTCCAGATTCAGTGGAGGAGCACCAACCAGAAGAGGGGCACAGTTTAAAGGAAAAAAAAACTAAAACCAATCCTCTTTAAATACTTGTTTCACCAACGGTGCGCTCTCAGGCAGGAAATGAGTGCTCCAGTCTCATGAGTAGCATGAAACACAGGAGGTTTATTGAGCAATCTGTTGTCTCTCACCAAACAGCTTCCAACCATGAGGATTCAAAAACTAAATAAAAATTGTGAAAGGCTTAGTTACTAAAGTTATTCAACTTTCCAGTAAACTTTATGTTTCAGCTTTTTTACTCCCCCCCCCCCCCCCAGTTATGTCAAGCTCAATTGCCAAGAAGGCGGAGCATGGCAGCTCATTCTTGAATCCCTGTGCTATGCCCCTCCCCTATGCCTAAAATAAAATGTCCCACACTGTGCCTTGTATTAGACATCAAAGCCAGCAAGGACAAACCCAAACTCTAAAAACTGTAATTGCGTCACCCGAACTTCAGACTTTAACGCCGCCCCACCTTGAGGCACACTAGGGATTATTATTATTTTTTTTATCATTTAAAACCCCTTTTTAAAAGTCGCATTTTCGGCTTTCTCTCCATCTGCAGAATTCACACATTTGTTTTAGTAAAACCTTTTTCTACATTTGATCCTAGAAGTACAAAAAAAAACAAAAAACTTTTGTCTCAATAGCAATTATTGTACTTCCGTCAATTTCGATCGCAAATGCATCTACAGATGCCCCAGAGGAGATGACTCGAGCCTTGACGGGTCACACAACGCCTCCGGTTTATGTCTAAAGTCTTGATATAGTCTAGTTTGAGGAGGAAGAAATTCATGTTTTAAAGAGACGCTGACCCTCGGAGTAAAACGAGCAAAAATAAGACGTCTAGTAAGCCCATAGCTTTGAAGAAACATGGTTTAATACCCGTTACCTATTAATAGTTAAAGGGGTGAAAACAAGTTGGGTGATAACTTACTGATCGGTTGGGGTCCTCACCAGTCGGTAGAAAGTGGCACTTATATCCCTGTTGGACTGCAGCAACCGTTGCACCATTCATTCGCTATGGGGCTGCCGAATGTGGTGATCGGCTTATTCCAGCAGCCCAATAGAGACGATTATGCGGCAGTCGGGTGTCTGACCTGTGTGCCATTTTGTAACGGGGATAATATTTACCCCCTGTCCCATCAGGAATAAAATTTGTGACACCCACCGATCACCAATCCCGCAGTTAGTAGATAAAGGGGGTTGTCCGGTGAGAACAAGTAAAGGGGCTTGCTGAGAGGGTTGGGCATAAATAAAGAAGTACAATTTGGTTTGGCTTGTATGCAGACAGAGCAGTAGCAGGTATTCCGAGTCATCTGGAAACGGCGCCACATTAGGGTATAGGCCGTGTCTGGTACTGCAGCCAAGCATTCCAAGTGAACAGATCTAAAGTGGAATACAAAGCATGAACTGTTGGCCATTTCTGGGGAAAGAAGGATATTTTTTTTTTGCTCATCTTGGAAGGTTCCTTTCGTCCAAAATAGAAGAAACCCCAAGATCCTACATTGTAGCTTCATATAGTCTAGCACTGGAGCTCGTGAAGCGTCTGACGACATCACAAGTGTTTGTTTAAAGGATATTCCCATCTCAAAGATCCTATCCCAATATGTAGTAGGTATAATAAACATTAGCAAATACTTCCAATTAGAAATGTAGTATAGTTTAAGAATCGCTATGTCACTTACCCCATGTGCAGGGCATTGCAGTAGCTCATAGTGAGTTAGTTTACTGTTAGTGGTCGTAACCATGGATACATAAGCTACTACAATGCCCTGCACATGGGGTAAGCAACATAGCGAATCTTAAAAACTATACTTTCTAATGCAAGGTATTAGCAAACATTATTATTACGCCTACTACATACATTTTTGAGATGGGAATACCTCTTTAAAAGGTCCTTTCACACTGGCCACATGAACAGTACGAGGATGACGGATCAGTAACAAGTCTGCTCAATCCCCATAGTGTTTTGCATATTGCTGCCCGTTTACAAGGAGACGTGTGTTTTCAGGCCTCCATAAAGAATGCAAATCAGTAGACAAATGAGTGTTTTGCTAGTTAGTTGGCTGATCACCGCCATGATTATCAAATATCGGGACGATTATTATCAGCCCGTAAAGACTGTTATGAAAAAGCATAATAAAAAAGGTTTGGTTCTCTTAAATACTCAAAAAAGGCCTAAAAGAAAAACAATACCAAAATAGTAACTATAACACTACCTCTCACCCCCCCCCCCCCCAAATACAGCCTAAAAGTTGTACAAAAATAGCTAAATAAATCGCAAAGAAGCACAAATCTGTATTTTATAAAAGTGTAATTAAAATAAATATTAAAGACAAAACCAAAAGAAATTATTAAGCACTCATTTACACAGTGAGACAAGACCATTACTCTCAGAACGAAACGTTACGATTAAAAGTCTAAGGCAGAGTCAGGGTAATTTACATTAAAAATATAAATATATACAGGTATGTAGAGTTGCAAGTCTGAAATTTGGTGTGCCGAATCCCTCCTTGCATCAAGTACAGAAGTCTACTACTTATCCCCATCTCCTCACCGGTAAAAGTTCCTCAGTTTAATAAGTTACATATTTGGTAAAAATAAGCGTAGGACCAAGAGGGGGGGGGGGGGGTATCTGAACTTAAAATATGAATCATCAACCATTGGATAAGTAATAGCATAAGAAGACCAGCACTCACTTGTAAGTTTGCAAAATTTGTAGACTTTTATTCCATGTTCTTCAAAATTCACAACACATTTCGGCTTGAAACGCAAGCCTTTTTCACATGGATGGTTTGACAAAGTCTTGTGTTCAAGCCGAAACGCGTTACGATTGTTTGTTTTTTTTAAGAACATGGAATAAAAATCTACAAATTCTGCAAACTTACAAGTGAGTGCCGGTCTTTTTAAGCCATTTGAAATGGGATGCCAACCCCAGACACGAGCACCAAGAACTTTGAGTGCCGATTAGAATTGTTGTCCAATGTCTAAGTAATAAAATGTTTGATCGGAGGGATCTAATCTACACCGATCATCTAGTGATCAACACACTTTATCCAACAAAAAGGGTCCGACCGATGGGACCTCCATGGTCAAGAACATGTCAAGACCAGTAGATAGGTGATAAATCTTTTAGGCTCAGATACCCCTTTAAAGGGAATTTGCATGTACAATAGCTCAGTTTGGTCACTTATGATCTGGTAAAAAGGCCTTTTATTCAGAGTAAACATCGGATTGAAACACGGAGCAGCCCCCATACTTCATCCCAAAGGCAACAGTTGTCGATTGTTCGCTTCGCCCTGAAGAAGGTACAATTCACATTTACAATGAGAAGTAAATGAACATAAACACCCCTACGGAGCAGACACAAACCAGTCCAGTGTTGAGAACTCGCGTGACAATCGGGTTCTCCTCCAACATTTTTAAGCAGACAGTTTCATCATCCACCTCGTCCTTTATGGTTCTTTTATTGGCAGTGGAGCTTTTATACCCACAGAACCAGTCACAAAACTTTGAGCATTTGCTTCTGTCCTCATTATTCAGCTCCGGGGGCAGCTGTCCCATGAGAGACGCTTGTCCGTTAGAGTAACAATCCACGGGAGTCTCGGCTTCCGAGACGCTTAGGGAACTTATCGGATTTGGGTCATCTTTGTAAGTCATTAGAAGGTTGACATCCTCGGTTTGGATACTTTTAATATGGTCCTCGGACTTCCCATTAGGAAGCGCTTGTTTTAGGATTTCTGTAGGCGTAGCGTTTTTCTCATGATCTTTGTAGGAATCCTCAGTGTGCACTTTTTCTTTTACGGATTTGTTTTTTAGCGCCCAGAAAGTAGTGGTCCTGATTTGTTCTTTCTTTGGAGGTGGCGTCAAAAGGCTGACTACGACGGCGATTATGGCGGTGATCCAAAAGAGAGCAGTTGCGATGTACATATAGTGGATGTTTTTGATGAAACCGGGCCGATTGTCCGGTAAGTTGCACTCTGGGGCTCGATAAACAAAGGCCAATATAAGACGAGTGACTCCGAGTATGAAACCTACTACGCCGCCGTAAAATGCCCCTTGTTCGTTGCACCGCTTCCAGAATACCCCAAGCAGGAACAAAGCCGCCACCGGAGGAGTTAGGTAGTCTGCCACTTCTTGAATGTAAAGGTACATTTGGCCCCCTTGCATTTCCACAATGATTGGTACCCAAGCAATACTGATGACCACCATGAAAGCTACAAACACCCTCCCAACCAGCATAAGCTCTCGAGATGTTGCACTTTTCCGGATAAATTTGTAGATGTCAAGAGTAAAAAGGGTGCTTGCACTGTTAAATATGGAGTCTAAATCACTCATGAGGGCTGCAATCATAACCGCCATCATTAAGCCACGTAAACCCACTGGAAGAACTTTCATGACTAATCGTGGATAGGCAATATTGGAGCACCCAGCTCGGCTGCCACAGACTTCCATGCAGTGCTCGGGGTTGATGCAAGCAATATCATCCACAAACATAATTCTGGATATCATCCCTGGAATTACGATTAAGAACATTGGTAAAATTTTTAAAAAGCCCGCCATAAGCGTCGATCCTTTGGCGTGAGAAATATTTTTGGCTGCCAAAACTCTCTGGACGATGACTTGGTCGGCACACCAATACCACACCGAAGCAGGAGTCTGACCCAGAAGAAAACCAGGCCAAGGGATATCTTCATCTGTAGGTTCTCGAAGCATTTTAAGAGAATCGGGTTTTGGCGAGACATGGCATGAGTTCGTATTGGTAAAGTTGTGGGTTAGCAATATGGAAGTGATATTGGGTGTTGCCAACATATATCTCCTTTTAACTTCTTCAAATCCACCGATTTCCACAAAACTTATAATGGTCAAAGTCAGTGCTCCGATGATCATGAGAAAAGCCTGGAGGGTGTCCGTATAAATCACTGCGACCAGACCGCCGGTGACCGTGAGGAGTGCAGTCATCCCAATGAGTAGGATGACTGACAAGTATAGGTTCCAACCGAGGGATTCTTGGATGAACAATGCCCCTGAATACAAGTCTACGGACAATTTGGTGAAAATGTACAAAATCAAGGACAGAACTGCAAAGTACACTTGGATTCGATGTCCTCCATAACGTTTCGATAAATACTCCGGCATGGTGTATACTCCAGAACGTATATAGACTGGAATAAAGACCCATCCAAGGAGCTGC
Organism: Phyllobates terribilis; assembly: GCF_046119375.1. NCBI lineage: Eukaryota > Metazoa > Chordata > Amphibia > Anura > Dendrobatidae > Phyllobates > Phyllobates terribilis. The sequence continues at coordinate 933,700,725 of NW_027362762.1, read as the reverse complement.
AACAGTAACAAGGCATTTAGTTCCCATGCGCCTACTGCGAATCCACTCGCAGCTCCGGATCCGGAAAGTCCAATGAAATGTTCGCTACCAATATTGCTTACAAAAAGGGAGGCACCGACAGCTGCCCAGGTCATAGAACGACCCGCCAGGAAGTATCCACTTACTGTACTCCTGTTCGATTTCCACATGGCAAAAAATCCAAAACATAACACCAGTACAAAATACAACGCCACTATGGCGATATCAGCCGCTTCCAGTGAAGCCCTCATGATTAGATGATGGGATAGGTGGGGAGGATACGTCCAAGTAATTTTTTTTTTTTTTAATAAAATCCTTTAAAAAAAAAACAAAACAGGGGCCTCAAGTCAAAACAGTGCAAAAAAATAATCAAGTCTTTGTCCTTTGGTTTGCTTTCTTGGCGCCAGCTCTTGCAATATTCGATGCTTTGCATGCACTTTTTAAAAAAATTTCCAAAGCCATCGGCAATTTAACCATGGAAGGAGGACCTATAGCAAGGAACCCTGCAAGGCAGCAAAAACAGAAGACAAAGACACAATTAGAAAAGGTAGTCATTGTAAAGACAATGACACTTGAATTAAAAAAAAAAAAAAAAAAAAATTAATTTACAACAAAGCTTCTGAAAATTCCCAGGAGGGTTAATATAATGTTACAGCTCTACAAGGTACATTGACGGACAGGGGAAATTACAGAAGGGGATGGGCATGGGAGCTTAACACATGACATACAAACACTTTCCCGGACGCTCGCGACAATCTAAAAATATGTATTGTATTTCACAATCTATGGAAAAACTAGAAAGCAAGATGGGAAGCAGCGAAACAAGTACAAGGGTTTCGACACCTACGGCCAAAATACAACATGTCTACGTCACATCGTCAACACTTATAGCCGGAATTACTCTTGCCAGTCGTTAGGTGAATGACTAACAGAAAAGGCAGCTTTTTCAAGAAGTTTAGGGGTCGTTCACATCAGAATTAAAAAAAAATAAATCAATTTTCCTTAGCGGAGGGGAGCAGAAGACATGACATACTGCAAAATTAAGTCCAATAAAGATAAAATAAACTATAATCAGGGAAAGTTTCAGTAGCCAGGAGGCCAATGAGCATGGGAAGTTTGCGCTAGGACTAGGGTTGGTCCTATAGAGTTGGCAAATCAGGGTCAGGTCAGTAATCTGTGGCCATCAGATGAGGGCCTCCAAAAACCGCTTCCATCGAAAGACATGTTTGGCTTACCGTCAGGAGAACAAAGGCTGAAATCAAACATGCCTGATCAACATCTCCCCAATGATAACTGTCCAGAGACCGCCATACACGTTAGACTGTTGGCCGAACCCGTCAATATCGGCGGGTTGGGCCAATAAATGTGTTTGGAGGCCTTTATTCCCAAACATATGCATGCTCGGTTTCTACTCTAGCAGTCGTCTATCTCCCGTGAAAATGAAGGGGCAAATCGGTGAAATTCAACATCCTGCATAATACAAGAGTTAGAAGCCACCATACATATAAGATTACCAATCGGGCTCACCAAATTTGACGCGTTAAGTAGACTTTGTTCCTAGGTGTATAGGTAGCTTAGCTTTTTGGGTTGTTTTTGATCATCATCTATGCAATATTTTATTGCCTGGCCTGAAAAGAGTGGTCTAAAAACAGTCGCCAACAATAAGGCAAGAGAGGACCTCGCCCATCAGAGCTAACAACCAGAAGAAGAGAAGACGGCCAAACTCAATACTCATAAAAGCTCTAGAAATAAATCAATAATCAGCAGATATCGGTGGGTTTGGAGGACTTTAGTCTAATGTGAATGGGCGGCCTTAAAGGGATTGTCTGGTTAAAACATGCCATCGTCTATCCGCAGGATACGTGATAACTTGTTGATCGGTGGAGGTCCGAATGCTGGGATCAGCATTTATTGCCAGATCCGGCATCTTATAAGGGGGACAAAACTTCCCCGACTTACCAATTGGTGAAGGTCACAGCAGTACAACATCCGATCAGCAAGTTAGGATCTATCTGGTGGATAGGTGATAAAGGAGTTGACTGGTTAAAATAAGTTATCACCTGTCCACCAGATAGGTGGTTGTCGCACTGCTGTGACCCGCACCAGTCGGTAGATCGGGGAAGTTTTGTCCCCCTTACAAGTTGCTGCAGCAGGTCGGATCTGTGATCAATGTGGGTGCCAACAAGTTATCACGTATCCAACGGATAGGCAATGATGTGATTAACCGAACAACCTCTTTAAAGTGTTCAACTTCCCTGCAGCGCCAGCATAGGGCAAATGAAGTATTGCACAAAGCCTATTTTAATCAATGGGCTGTCCAGGAACGGAACAAGAGGGGCTCGTTACAACGCCTCTCTCTGGCCCCAATGAGTAAACGCAGGATAATCAGCGCAGCTCCGCTCCTCATAAGAAGCAGTCAATCGTTTTAGCTAAAAATTCAGCTGCGCATAAAGCTCCCGAGTCGTGATCTGCGCTCATAACTTAAAGCCTACAATATAGACTTTTTTTTTTTAAAGCCACATAAGCTGCACTTACCATGTAAAACCTCTTTTCTTGGCTTTATTAAAAAAAAAAACATAAAACAAGGATTAGGAGCTGCCCCTGCAGGGAAAATGATTGCAGGAACTCAAGCCAAGATCTTATTAAAAGGGACCTGCCAGAACGGAGCTTCACATGGTGCCGCCGGAGCCCCAGAGACTGGTCATCGGGGGAACTGAGGAGGGCTTCTGATGGTCACAGAAACATTTTTTTTTAGGTAAATTGATAACCTTAGGGTCGCAGATCAGACGACTTCTAACGGTGAAATGTTTCTTTTCCATTGTTCTTTGTGTCAAGTAGTTAAAAAGTTTTATACAAACGTGTAACAACCAGTAAGTCCATCACAATGCTGCCTGTATGAGTAGTACTGTGTATACACCGCACCCCCCCCCAGTAATGGCTACAGAGAATAATAAGAAGTAGTACTGTGTATACACCGCACCCCCCCCCCCCAGTAATGGCTACAGAGAATAATAAGAAGTAGTACTGTGTATACACCGCACCCCCCCCCCCAGTAATGGCTACAGAGAATAATAAGAAGTAGTACTGTGTATACACCGCACCCCCCCCCAGTAATGGCTACAGAGAATAATAAGAAGTAGTACTGTGTGTACACCGCACCCCCCCCCAGTAATGGCTACAGAGAATAATAAGAAGTAGTACTGTGTATACACCGCACCCCCCCCAGTAATGGCTACAGAGAATAATAAGAAGTAGTACTGTGTATACACCGCACCCCCCCCAGTAATGGCTACAGAGAATAATAAGAAGTAGTACTGTGTATACACCGCACCCCCCCCCAGTAATGGCTACAGAGAATAATAAGAAGTAGTACTGTGTATACACCGCACCCCCCCCCAGTAATGGCTACAGAGAATAATAAGAAGTAGTACTGTGTATACACCGCACCCCCCCCCAGTAATGGCTACAGAGAATAATAAGAAGTAGTACTGTGTATACACCGCACCCCCCCCCCAGTAATGGCTACAGAGAATAATAAGAAGTAGTACTGTGTATACACCGCACCCCCCCCCAGTAATGGCTACAGAGAATAATAAGAAGTAGTACTGTGTATACACCGCAACACCCCCCAGTAATGGCTACAGAGAATAATAAGAAGTAGTACTGTGTATACACCGCAACACCCCCCAGTAATGGCTACAGAGAATAATAAGAAGTAGTACTGTGTATACACCGCACCCCCCCCCAGTAATGGCTACAGAGAATAATAAGAAGTAGTACTGTGTATACACCGCACCCCCCCCCCAGTAATGGCTACAGAGAATAATAAGAAGTAGTACTGTGTATACACCGCACCCCCCCCCAGTAATGGCTACAGAGAATAATAAGAAGTAGTACTGTGTATACACCGCAACACCCCCCAGTAATGGCTACAGAGAATAATAAGAAGTAGTACTGTGTATACACCGCACCCCCCCCCCAGTAATGGCTACAGAGAATAATAAGAAGTAGTACTGTGTATACACCGCACCCCCCCCCAGTAATGGCTACAGAGAATAATAAGAAGTAGTACTGTGTATACACCGCACCCCCCCCCAGTAATGGCTACAGAGAATAATAAGAAGTAGTACTGTGTATACACCGCAACACCCCCCAGTAATGGCTACAGAGAATAATAAGAAGTAGTACTGTGTATACACCGCAACACCCCCCAGTAATGGCTACAGAGAATAATAAGAAGTAGTACTGTGTATACACCGCAACACCCCCCAGTAATGGCTACAGAGAATAATAAGAAGTAGTACTGTGTATACACCGCACCCCCCCCCCCAGTAATGGCTACAGAGAATAATAAGAAGTAGTACTGTGTATACACCGCACCCCCCCCCAGTAATGGCTACAGAGAATAATAAGAAGTAGTACTGTGTATACACTTCCCCCCCCAGTAATGGCTACAGAGAATAATAAGAAGTAGTACTGTGTATACACCACACCCCCCCCCAGTAATGGCTACAGAGAATAATAAGAAGTAGTACTGTGTATACACCACACCCCCCCCCAGTAATGGCTACAGAGAATAAGAAGTAGTACTGTGTATACACCACACACACCCCCCAGTAATGGCTACAGAGAATAAGAAGTAGTACTGTGTATACACCGCACCCCCCAGTAATGGCTACAGAGAATAATAAGAAGTAGTACTGTGTATACACCGCACCCCCCCCCCCCAGTAATGGCTACAGAGAATAATAAGAAGTACTGTGTATACACCGCACCCCCCACCAGTAATGGCTACAGAGAATAAGAAGTAGTACTGTGTATACACCGCACCCCCCCCAGTGATGGCTACAGAGAATAATAAGAAGTAGTACTGTGTATACACCGCACCCCCCCCAGTAATGGCTACAGAGAATAATAAGAAGTAGTACTGTGTATACACCGCACCCCCCAGTAATGGCTACAGAGAATAATAAGAAGTAGTACTGTGTATACACCGCACCCCCCCCCCAGTAATGGCTACAGAGAATAATAAGAAGTAGTACTGTGTATACACCGCACCCCCCCCCCCAGTAATGGCTACAGAGAATAATAAGAAGTAGTACTGTGTATACACCGCACCCCCCCCCCAGTAATGGCTACAGAGAATAATAAGAAGTAGTACTGTGTATACACCGCACCCCCCCAGTAATGGCTACAGAGAATAATAAGAGGTAGTACTGTGTATACGCCGCACCCACCCCCAGTAATGGCTACAGAGAATAATAAGAAGTAGTACTGTGTATACGCCGCACCCACCCCCAGTAATGGGTGCAGAGAATAAGAAGTAGTACTGTGTGTACACCAGACCTAGAGGAAAAAGTAGCCCTGAGTCTGCATTGCATTCTGTATAGAGGAGTGCTGGCACTGTGTATGGGGCACAGAGGAGCCCTGGCACTGTATAGCACTGTACATGGAGTTATACGATACTGTGTACGGGGCACAGAGGAGCCCTGGCACTGTGTACGGGGCACAGAGGAGCCCTGGCACTGTGTACGGGGCACAGAGGAGCCCTGGCACTGTGTACGGGGCACAGAGGAGCCCTGGCACTGTGTACGGGGCACAGAGGAGCCCTGGCACTGTGTACGGGGCACAGAGGAGCCCTGGCACTGTGTACGGGGCACAGAGGAGCCCTGTGTATGACACTGTATATGGAGTGACACGATACTGTGTATGGGTCATATAGGAGCGCTGGCACTGTGTATGGGGCATAGAGCAGCGCTGGCACTGTATATGGAGTGATACGATACTGTGTATGGGGCATAGAGGAGCGCTGGCACTGTATATGACACTGTGTATGGAGTGACAATACTGTGTATGGGGCATAGAGGAGCGCTGGCACTGTGTATGGGGCATAGAGGAGCGCTGGCACTGTGTATGGAGTGACACGATACTGTGTATGGGGCATAGAGGAGCGCTGGCACTGTGTATGGAGTGACACGATACTGTGTATGGGGCATAGAGGAGCGCTGGCACTGTGTATGGAGTGACACGATACTGTGTATGGGGCATAGAGGAGCGCTGGCACTGTTTATGGAGTGACACGATACTGTGTATGGGGCATAGAGATGCGCTGGCACTGTGTATGGAGCAGAGAGGGGCGCTGGCACTGTGTATGGAGTGACAATACTGTGTATGGGGCACAGAGGAGCCCTGGCACTGTGTATGGAGTGACACGATACTGTGTATGGGGCATAGAGGAGCCCAGGCACTGTGTATGGAGTGACACGATACTGTGTATGGGGCATAGAGGAGCCCAGGCACTGTGTATGGAGTGACACGATACTGTGTATGGGGCATAGAGGAGCCCAGGCACTGTGTATGGAGTGACACGATACTGTGTATGGGGCATAGAGGAGCCCAGGCACTGTGTATGGAGTGACACGATACTGTGTATGGGGCATAGAGGAACCCAGGCACTGTGTATGGAGTGACACGATACTGTGTATGGGGCACAGAGGAGCCCTGGCACTGTGTATGGAGTGACACGATACTGTGTATGGGGCGTAGAGATGCGCTGGCACTGTGTATGGAGCAGAGAGGGGCGCTGGCACTGTGTATGGAGTGACAATACTGTGTATGGGGCACAGAGGAGCCATGGCACTGTGTATGGAGTGACACGATACTGTGTATGGGCATAGAGGAGCCCAGGCACTGTGTATGGAGTGACACGATACTGTGTATGGGGCATAGAGGAGCCCAGGCACTGTGTATGGAGTGACACGATACTGTGTATGGGGCATAGAGGAGCCCTGGCACTGTGTATGGAGTGACACGATACTGTGTATGGGGCATAGAGGAGCGCTGGCACAGTGTATGGAGTGACACGATACTGTGTATGGGGCATAGAGGAGCGCTGGCACTGTGTATGGAGTGACACAATACTGTGTATGGGGCATAGAGGAGCCCTGGCACGGTGTATGGAGTGACACGATACTGTGTATGGGGCATAGAGGAGCGCTGGCACTGTTTATGGAGTGACACGATACTGTGTATGGGGCATAGAGATGCGCTGGCACTGTGTATGGAGCAGAGAGGGGCGCTGGCACTGTGTATGGAGTGACAATACTGTGTATGGGGCACAGAGGAGCCCTGGCACGGTGTATCGATACTCTGTATGGGGCATAGAGGAGTCCTGGCACTGTGTATGGAGTGACACGATACTGTGTATGGGGCATAGAGGAGCCCTGGCACTGTGTATGGAGTGACACGATACTGTGTATGGGGCATAGAGGAGCCCTGGCACTGTGTATGGAGTGACACGATACTGTGTATGGGGCATAGAGGAGCCCTGGCACTGTGTATGGAGTGACACGATACTGTGTATGGGGCATAGAGGAGCGCTGGCACTGTGTATGGAGTGACACGATACTGTGTATGGGGCATAGAGGAGCCCTGGCACGGTGTATGGAGTGACACGATACTGTGTATGGGGCATAGAGGAGCCCTGGCACGGTGTATGGAGTGACACGATACTGTGTATGGGGCATAGAGGAGCCCTGGCACGGTGTATGGAGTGACACGATACTGTGTATGGGGCATAGAGGAGCCCTGGCACGGTGTATGGAGTGACACGATACTGTGTATGGGGCATAGAGGAGCCCTGGCACTGTGTATGGAGTGACACGATACTGTCTATGGGAGAATAGAGGAGCGCTGACACTGTATGACACTGTGTATGGAGTGAGACGATACTGTGTATGCGGCATAGAGGGGCGCTGGCACTGTGTATGGGGCATAGAAGAGTACTGACACTGTGTATGGAGTGACACAATACTGTGCATGGGGCATAGAGGAGCGCTGGCACTTTATGACACTGTGTATGGAGTGAGACGATACTGTGTATGCGGCATAGAGGGGAATAGAGGAGCGCTAGCACTGTATATGGAGTGATACGATACTGCGTACGGGGCATAGAGGAGCGCTGGCACTGTATATGGAGTGACACGATACTGCGTACGGGGCATAGAGGAGCGCTGGTACTGTATATGGAGTGACACGATACTGTGTGCGGGGCATAGAGGAGCACTGGCACTGTGTATGACACTGTGTATGGAGTGACACCATACTGTGTATGGGGCATAGTGGAGCGCTGGCCCTGTGTACGACACTGTATATGGAGTGACACAATACTGAGTAAGGGGCAGCACTGATACGATACTGTGTATGGGGTGACAAGATACTGTGTATGGGGCATAGAGGAGCGCTGGCACTGTATATAGAGTGATACGATACTGCGTACGGGGCATGGAGGAGCCCTGGCACTGTGTATGGGGTGACAAGATACTGTGTATGGGGCATAGAGGAGCGCTGGCACTGTATATGGAGTAATACGATACTGCGTACGGGGCATAGAGGAGCACTGACACTGTGTATGGAGTGACACCATACTGTGTATGGGGCATAGAGGAGCGCTGGCCCTGTGTATGACACTGTATATGGAGTGACACGATACTGAGTAAGGGGCGGCACTGACACTCTCCGTACTACAATGAATGAATGGCGGCAGTGTGAAGGGCATTACGGCAGCCCAGCTCCAGGCACAGCACAGGGGCCACATCCCCGCCGCCCGTACACGGAGCCCCCTGCCCCCGAGCTCTCCGGGGCCCCGGTACTTACACGCGGTCGCGGGCGCAAGGAGCCGCCAATCAGCGCTGAGCACGTTGTCCTGTGGAGAGAAGGAAGCGCCGCACTCACCCGCTGCATGGCCTTCAGGATCAGCGCCATCTCGTATCGGGGCATGAGAGCTGCTGAAGACGGAGCCGCGGAGTCTGTGAGCGGAGAGGAGGAAGACCAGCGCCGACACAGAGTACGGGCTCCCGGGAGACACGAAGGACACAGAGACCACCGGCTCCTCCCCCGCCCGGAGCCCAGAGACCCGCCCCAACCCCAGCCCCCCGAACCGCCCCCTGCCAGCGGCTCACACCCACCGTGCGATCGACTGCTGCCACATACCGTGTATATGTATTCTGTGTGATAGTACAAGTATACAATGCTATAATGTACAGACAGTGCAGCCCCCATATATGTAATGTACTGTACTGCCCTATATGTATAATACACAGTGCTGCATATATATATAATGTACGGTACTGCCCTATATGTATAATACACAGTGCTGCCCCTATATATATATAATGTACTGTACTGCCCTATATATAATGTACGGTACTGCCCTATATGTATAATACACAGTGCTGCCCCTATATGTATAATGTACGGTACTGCCCTATATGTATAATACACAGTGCTGCCCCTATATATATATAATGTACTGTACTGCCCTATATATAATGTACGGTACTGCCCTATATGTATAATACACAGTGCTGCCCCTATATATATATAATGTACTGTACTGCCCTATATATAATGTACGGTACTGCCCTATATGTATAATACACAGTGCTGCATATATATATATATAATGTACTGTACTGCCCTATATGTATAATACACAGTGCTGTATATATATATGTAATGTATGGTACTGCCCTATATGTATAATACACAGCGCTGCATATATATATGTAATGTATGGTACTGCCCTATATGTATAATACACAGCGCTGCATATATATATGTAATGTATGGTACTGCCCTATATGTATAATACACAGCGCTGCCCCTATATATATATAATGTACTGTACTGCCCTATATGTATAATACACAGTGCTGCCCCTATATATATAATGTACGGTACTGCCCCTATATGTATAATACACAGCGCTGCATATATATATGTAATGTATGGTACTGCCCTATATGTATAATACACAGCGCTGCCCCTATATATATATAATGTACTGTACTGCCCTATATGTATAATACACAGCGCTGCCCCTATATATATATAATGTACTGTACTGCCCTATATGTATAATACACAGCGCTGCCCCTATATATATAATGTAATGTATGGTACTGCCCTATATGTATAATACACAGTGCTGCCCCTATATATATATAATGTACTGTACTGCCCTATATGTATAATACACAGCGCTGCCCCTATATATATATATGTAATGTATGGTACTGCCCTATATGTATAATACACAGCGCTGCCCCTATATATATATAATGTACTGTACTGCCCTATAGGTATAATACACAGCGCTGCCCCTATATATATATAATGTACTGTACTGCCCTATATGTACAATACACAGTGCTGCCTATATATATATATATAATGTACGGTACTGCCCTATATGTATAATACACAGTGCTGCCTATATATATGTAATGTACTGTACTGCCCTATATGTATAATACACAGTGCTGCCTATATATATATAATGTACTGTACTGCCCTATATGTATAATACACAGTGTTGCCCCTATATATATAATGTACGGTACTGCCCTATATGTATAATACACAGTGCTGCCCCTATATGTATAATGTACTGTACTGCCCTATATGTATAATACACAGTGCTGCATATATATATATATAATGTACTGTACTGCCCTATATGTATAATACACAGTGCTGCCCCTATATGTATAATGTACGGTACTGCCCTATATGTATAATACACAGTGCTGCCCATATATATATATAATGTACTGTACTGCCCTATATGTATAACACACAGTGCTGCCCATATATATATAATGTACGGTACTGCCCTATATGTATAATACACAGTGCTGCCCCTATATGTATAATGTACTGTACTGCCCTATATGTATAATACACAGTGCTGCCCATATATATATAATGTACGGTACTGCCCTATATGTATAATACACAGTGCTGCCCCTATATATATAATGTACTGTACTGCCCTATATGTATAACACACAGTGTTGCCCCTATATATATAATGTACGGTACTGCCCCTATATGTATAATACACAGTGCTGCCCCTATATGTATAATGTACTGTACTGCCCTATATGTATAATACACAGTGCTGCCCCTATATGTATAATGTACTGTACTGCAATATATGTATAATACACAGTGCTGCCCCTATATGTATAATGTACTGTACTGCCCTATATGTATAATACACAGTGCTGCCCCTATATATATATAATGTACTGTACTGCCCTATATGTATAATACACAGTGCTGCCTATATATATATAATGTACTGTACTGCCCTATATGTATAATACACAGTGCTGCCCCTATATGTATAATGTACTGTACTGCCCTATATGTATAATACACAGTGCTGCCCCTATATATATATAATGTACTGTACTGCCCTATATGTATAATACACAGTGCTGCCCCTATATATATATAATGTACTGTACTGCCCTATATGTATAATACACAGTGCTGCCTATATATATATAATGTACTGTACTGCCCTATATGTATAATACACAGAGCTGCCCCTATATATATATAATGTACTGTACTGCCCTATATGTATAATACACAGTGCTGCCTATATATATATAATGTACTGTACTGCCCTATATGTATAATACACAGAGCTGCCTATATATATATAATGTACTGTACTGCCCTATATGTATAATACACAGTGCTGCCTATATATATATAATGTACTGTACTGCCCTATATGTATAATACACAGAGCTGCCCCTATATATATATAATGTACTGTACTGCCCTATATGTATAATACACAGTGCTGCCTATATATATATAATGTACTGTACTGCCCTATATGTATAATACACAGTGCTGCCCCTATATATATATAATGTACGGTACTGCCCTATATGTATAATACACAGTGCTGCCTATATATATATAATGTACTGTACTGCCCTATATGTATAATACACAGTGCTGCCCCTATATGTATAATGTACTGTACTGCCCTATATGTATAATACACAGTGCTGCCCCTATATATATATAATGTACTGTACTGCCCTATATGTATAATACACAGTGCTGCCCCTATATGTATAATGTACGGTACTGCCCTATATGTATAATACACAGTGCTGCCCCTATATGTATAATGTACTGTACTGCCCTATATGTATAATACACAGTGCTGCCTATGTATATATAATGTACTGTACTGCCCTATATGTATAATACACAGTGCTGCCTATGTATATATAATGTACTGTACTGCCCTATATGTATAATACACAGTGCTGCCCCTATATATATATAATGCACTGTACTGCCCTATATGTATAATACACAGTGCTGCCTATATATATATATATATATATATATATATATATATATATATAATGTACTGTAGTGCCTTATATGTATAATACACAGTGCTGCCCCTATATATATATAATGTACTGTACTGCCCTATATATATAATGTACGGTACTGCCCTATATATATAATGTACGGTACTGCCCTATATGTATAATACACAGTGTTGCCCCTATATATATATAATGTACTGTACTGCCCCTATATGTATAATACACAGTGCTGCCCCTATATATATAATGTACTGTACTGCCCTATATGTATAATACACAGTGTTGCCCCTATATATATAATGTACGGTACTGCCCCTATATGTATAATACACAGTGCTGCCCCTATATATATAATGTACTGTACTGCCCCTATATGTATAATACACAGTGTTGCCCCTATATATATAAAGTACTGTACTGCCCCTATATGTATAATACACAGTGCTGCCCCTATATATATATAATGTACTGTACTGCCCTATATGTATAATACACAGTGCTGCCTATATATATATATATAATGTATGGTACTGCCCTATATGTATAATACACAGTGCTGCCCCTATATATATATAATGTACTGTACTGCCCCTATATGTATAATACACAGTGCTGCCTATATATATATAATGTACTGTACAGCCCTATATGTATAATACACAGTGCTGCCCCTATATGTATAATGTACGGTACTGCCCTATATGTATAATACACAGTGCTGCCCCTATATATATATATATCTATAATGTACTGTACTGCCCTATATGTATAATATACAGTGCTGCCCCTATATGTATAATGTACGGTACTGCCCTATATGTATAATACACAGTACTGCCCCTATATATATAATGTACGGTACTACCCTATATGTATAATACACAGTGCTGCCTATATATATAATGTACGGTACTGCCCTATATGTATAATACACAGTGCTGCCCCTATATGTATAATGTACGGTACTGCCCTATATGTATAATACACAGTGCTGCCTATATATGTATAATGTATGGTACTGCCCTATATGTATAATACACAGTGCTGCCTATATATATAAAGTACGGTACTGCCCTATATGTATAATACACAGTGCTGTCTATATATATATATATATATATATATAATGTACGGTACTGCCCTATATGTATATTACACAGTGCTGCCCCTATATGTATAATGTACGATACTGCCCTATATGTATAATACACAGTGCTGCCCCTATATGTATAATGTACGGTACTGCCCTATATGTATAATACACAGTGCTGCCCCTATATGTATAATGTACGGTACTGCCCTATATGTATAATGTACGGTACTGCCCCTATATGTATAATACACAGTGCTGCCCCTATATGTATAATGTACGGTACTGCCCTATATGTATAATGTACGGTACTGCCCCTATATGTATAATACACAGTGCTGCCCCTATATATATATAATGTACGGTACTACCCTATATGTATAATACACAGTACTGCCTATATATATAATGTACGGTACTGCCCTATATGTATAATACACAGTGCTGCCTATATATAATGTACGGTACTGACCTATATGTATAATACACAGCGCTGCCCCTATATGTATAATGTACGGTACTGCCCTATATGTATAATACACAGTGCTGCCCCTATATGTATAATGTACTTTACTGCCCTATATGTATAATACACAATGCTGTCTATATATATATAATGTACGGTACTGCCCTATATGTATAATACACAGTGCTGCCTATATATATATATATATAATGTACTGTACTGCCCTATATGTATAATACACAGTGCTGCCCCTATATGTATAATGTACGGTACTGCCCTATATGTATAATACACAGTGCTGCCTATATATATATAATGTATGGTACTGCCCTATACGTATAATACACAGTGATGCCTATATATATAATGTACGGTACTGCCCTATATGTATAATACACAGTGCTGCCCCTATATGTATAATGTACGGTACTGCCCTATATGTATAATACACAGTGCTGCCTATATATATATAATGTACTGTACTGGCCTATATGTATAATACACAGTGCTGCCTATATATATATATAATGTACTGTACTGTCCTTTATGTATAATACACAGTGCTGCCCCTATATGTATAATGTACGGTACTGCCCTATATGTATAATATACAGTGCTGCCCCTATATGTATAATGTACGGTACTGCCCTATATGTATAATATACAGTGCTGCCCCTATATGTATAATGTACGGTACTGCCCTATATGTATAATACACAGTGCTGCCCCTATATGTATAATGTACTGTACTGCCCTATATGTATAATACACAGTGCTGCCTATAGATATAATGTACGGTACTGCCCTATATGTATAATACACAGTGCTGCCCCTATATGTATAATGTACGGTACTGCCCTATATGTATAATATACAGTGCTGCCCCTATATGTATAATGTACGGTACTGCCCTATATGTATAATATACAGTGCTGCCCCTATATGTATAATGTACGGTACTGCCCTATATGTATAATACACAGTGCTGCCCCTATATGTATAATGTACTGTACTGCCCTATATGTATAATACACAGTGCTGCCCCTATATATAATGTATGGTACTGCGCTATATGTATAATACACAGTGCTGCCCCTATATGTATAATGTACGGTACTGCCCTATATGTATAATATACAGTGCTGCCCCTATATGTATAATGTACGGTACTGCCCTATATGTATAATACACAGTGCTGCCCCTATATATATAATGTACGGTACTACCCTATATGTATAATACACAGTGCTGCCTATGTATATAATGTACGGTACTACCCTATATGTATAATACACAGTGCTGCCTATGTATATAATGTACTGTACTGCCCTATATGTATAATACACAGTGCTGCCCCTATATGTATAATGTACGGTACTGCCCTATATGTATAATACACAGTGCTGCCCCTATATATCTATAATGTACTGTACTGCCCTATATGTATAATACACAGTGCTGCCTATATATCTATAATGTACTGTACTGCCCTATATGTATAATATACAGTGCTGCCTATATATGTATAATGTATGGTACTGCCCTATATGTATAATACACAGTGCTGCCTATATATATAATGTACGGTACTGCCCTATATGTATAATACACAGTGCTGTCTATATATATATATATATATAATGTACGGTACTGCCCTATATGTATATTACACAGTGCTGCCCTATATGTATAATGCACGATACTGCCCTATATGTATAATACACAGTGCTGCCCCTATATGTATAATGTACGGTACTGCCCTATATGTATACTACACAGTGCTGCCCCTATATGTATAATGTATGGTACTGCCCTATATGTATAATGTACGGTACTGCCCCTATATGTATAATACACAGTGCTGCCCATATATGTATAATGTGCGGTACTGCCCTATATGTATAATACACAGTGCTGCCTATATATATATAATGTATGGTACTGCCCTATATGTATAATACACAGTGCTGCCTATATATATATAATGTATGGTACTGCCCTATATGTATAATACACAGTGCTGCCTATATATATATATATATATATATATATATAATGTACGGTACTGCCCTATATGTATATTACACAGTGCTGCCCCTATATGTATAATGTACGGTACTGCACTATATGTATAATACACAGTGCTGCCTATATATATATAATGTACTGTACTGCCCTATATGTATAATACACAGTGCTGCCTATATATATATAATGTATGGTACTGCCCTATATGTATAATACACAGTGCTGCCTATATATATATATATATATATATATATATATATATAATGTACGGTACTGCCCTATATGTATATTACACTGTGCTGCCCCTATATGTATAATGTACGGTACTGCCCTATATGTATAATACACAGTGCTGCCTATATATATATAATGTACTGTACTGCCCTATATGTATAATACACAGTGCTGCCTATATATATATAATGTATGGTACTGCCCTATATGTATAATACACAGTGCTGTCTATATATATATATATATAATGTACGGTACTGCCCTATATGTATATTACACAGTGCTGCCCCTATATGTATAATGTACGATACTGCCCTATATGTATAATACACAGTGCTGCCCCTATATGTATAATGTACGGTACTGCCCTATATGTATAATACACAGTGCTGCCTATATATATATATAATGTACTGTACTGCCCTATATGTATAATACACAGTGCTGCCTATATATATATAATGTATGGTACTGCCCTATATGTATAATACACAGTGCTGCCTATATATATATATATATATATATAATGTACGGTACTGCCCTATATGTATAATACACAGTGCTGCCTATATATATAATGTACGGTACTGCCCTATATGTATAATACACAGTGCTGTCTATATATATATATATATATATATATAATGTACGGTACTGCCCTATATGTATATTACACAGTGCTGCCCTATATGTATAATGTACGATACTGCCCTATATGTATAATACACAGTGCTGCCCCTATATGTATAATGTACGGTACTGCCCTATATGTATAATACACAGTGCTGCCCCTATATGTATAATGTACGGTACTGCCCTATATGTATAATGTACGGTACTGCCCCTATATGTATAATACACAGTGCTGCCCCTATATGTATAATGTACGGTACTGCCCTATATGTATAATACACAGTGCTGCCTATATATATATAATGTACTGTACTGCCCTATATGTATAATACACAGTGCTGCCTATATATATATAATGTACTGTACTGCCCTATATGTATAATACACAGTGCTGCCTATATATATATATATATATATAATGTACGGTACTGCCCTATATGTATATTACACAGTGCTGCCCCTATATGTATAATGTACGGTACTGCCCTATATGTATAATACACAGTGCTGCCTATATATATATAATGTACTGTACTGCCCTATATGTATAATACACAGTGCTGCCTATATATATATAATGTATGGTACTGCCCTATATGTATAATACACAGTGCTGTCTATATATATATATATATATATATAATGTACGGTACTGCCCTATATGTATATTACACAGTGCTGCCCCTATATGTATAATGTACGGTACTGCCCTATATGTATAATACACAGTGCTGCCCCTATATATATATAATGTACTGTACTGCCCTATATGTATAATACACAGTGCTGCCTATATATATATAAATATATATATATAATGTACGGTACTGCCCTATATGTATATTACACAGTGCTGCCCCTATATGTATAATACACAGTGCTGCCTATATATATATAATGTACTGTACTGCCCTATATGTATAATACACAGTGCTGCCTATATATATATATAAATATATATATATAATGTACGGTACTGCCCTATATGTATATTACACAGTGCTGCCCCTATATGTATAATGTACGGTACTGCCCTATATGTATAATACACAGTGCTGCCTATATATATATAATGTTCTGTACTGCCCTATATGTATAATACACAGTGCTGTCTATATATATATAGTGTATGGTACTGCCCTATATGTATAATACACAGTGCTGTCTATATATATATATATATATATATATATATATAATGTACTGTACTGCCCTATATGTATAATACACAGTGCTGCCTATATATACTGTATATAATGTACTGTACTGCCCTATATGTATAATACACAGTGCTGCCTATATATATATAATGTACTGTACTGCAATATATGTATAATACACAGTGCTGCCTATATATATATAATGTACGGTACTGCCTTATATGTATAATACACAGAGCTGCCTATATATATACATATATCTAATGTACTGTACTGCCCTATATGTATAATACACAGTGCTGCCCCTATATATATAATGTACGGTACTGCCCTATATGTATAATACACAGTGCTGCCTATATATAATGTACAGTGCTGCCCCTATATGTATAATACACAGTGCTGCCCCTATATATATAATGTACTGTACTGGCCTATATGTATAATATACTGTGCTGCCCCTATATATATAATGTACTGTACTGCCCTATATGTATAATACACAGTGCTGCCTATATATATATATATATATATATATATAATGTACTGTACTGCCCTTTATGTATAATACACAGTGCTGCCCCTATATGTATAATGTACGGTACTGCCATATATGTATAATACACAGTGCTGCCCCTATATGTATAATGTACGGTACTGCCCTATAAGTATAATACACAGTGCTGCCCCTATATATATAATGTACGGTACTGCCCTATATGTATAATACACAGTGCTGCATATATATATAATGTACTGTACTGCCCTATATGTATAATACACAGTGCTGCCCCTATATGAATAATGTACTGTACTGCCCTATATGTATAATACACAGTGCTGCCCCTATATGTATAATGTACGGTACTGCCCTATAAGTATAATACACAGTGCTGCCCCTATATGTATAATGTACTGTACTGCCCTATATGTATAATACACAGTGCTGCCTATATATATAATGTACGGTACTGCCCTATATGTATAATACACAGTGCTGTCTATATATATATATATATATATATATATAATGTACGGTACTGCCCTATATGTATATTACACAGTGCTGCCCTATATGTATAATGTACGATACTGCCCTATATGTATAATACACAGTGCTGCCCCTATATGTATAATGTACGGTACTGCCCTATATGTATAATACACAGTGCTGCCCCTATATGTATAATACACAGTGCTGCCCCTATATGTATAATGTACGGTACTGCCCTATATGTATAATACACAGTGCTACCCCTATATATATAATGTACTGTACTGCCCTATATGTATAATACACAGTGCTGCCCCTATATATATAATGTACTGTACTGCCCTATATGTATAATACACAGTGCTGCCCCTATATGTATAATGTACGGTACTGCCCTATATGTATAATACACAGTGCTGCCCCTATATGTATAATGTGCGGTACTGCCCTATATGTATAATACACAGTGCTGCCTATATATATATAATGTACTGTACTGCCCTATATGTATAATACACAGTGCTGCCTATATATATATATATAATGTACGGTACTGCCCTATATGTATATTACACAGTGCTGCCCTATATGTATAATGTACGATACTGCCCTATATGTATAATACACAGTGCTGCCCCTATATGTATAATGTACGGTACTGCCCTATATGTATAATACACAGTGCTGCCCCTATATGTATAATACACAGTGCTGCCCCTATATGTATAATGTACGGTACTGCCCTATATGTATAATACACAGTGATGCCTATATATATATAATGTACTGTACTGCCCTATATGTATAATACACAGTGCTGCCTATATATATATATAATGTATGGTACTGCCCTATATGTATAATACACAGTGCTGTCTATATATATATATATATATAATGTACGGTACTGCCCTATATGTATATTACACAGTGCTGCCCCTATATGTATAATGTACGGTACTGCCCTATATGTATAATACACAGTGCTGCCTATATATATATAATGTACTGTACTGCCCTATATGTATAATACACAGTGCTGCCTATATATATATAATGTATGGTACTGCCCTATATGTATAATACACAGTGCTGTCTATATATATATATATATATAATGTACGGTACTGCCCTATATGTATATTACACAGTGCTGCCCCTATATGTATAATGTACGATACTGCCCTATATGTATAATACACAGTGCTGCCCCTATATGTATAATGTACGGTACTGCCCTATATGTATAATACACAGTGCTGCCCCTATATGTATAATGTGCGGTACTGCCCTATATGTATAATACACAGTGCTGCCTATATATATATAATGTACTGTACTGCCCTATATGTATAATACACAGTGCTGCCTATATATATATATATAATGTACGGTACTGCCCTATATGTATATTACACAGTGCTGCCTATATATATATAATGTACTGTACTGCCCTATATGTATAATACACAGTGCTGCCTATATATATATAATGTATGGTACTGCCCTATATGTATAATACACAGTGCTATATATATATATATAATGTATGGTACTGCCCTATATGTATAATACACAGTGCTATATATATATATATATATATATATATATATATATAATGTACTGTACTGCCCTATATGTATAATACACAGTGCTGCCTATATATATATAATGTACTGTACTGCCCTATATGTATAATACACAGTGCTGCCTATATATATATAATGTACTGTACTGCCCTATATGTATAATACACAGTGCTGCCTATATATATATAATGTATGGTACTGCCCTATATGTATAATACACAGTGCTATATATATATATATATATATATATATAATGTACTGTACTGCCCTATATGTATAATACACAGTGCTGCCTATATATACTGTTTATAATGTACTGTACTGCCCTATATGTATAATACACAGTGCTGCCTATATATATATATAATGTACTGTACTGCCCTATATGTATAATACACAGTGCTGCCTATATATATATATAATGTACTGTACTGCCTTATATGTATAATACACAGAGCTGCCTATATATATATATATATATATATATATATATATATAATGTACTGTACTGCCCTATATGTATAATACACAGTGCTACCCCTATATATATAATGTACTGTACTGCCCTATATGTATAATACACAGTGCTGCCCCTATATATATAATGTACTGTACTGGCCTATATGTATAATACACTGTGCTGCCCCTATATATATAATGTACTGTACTGCCCTATATGTATCATACACAGTGCTGCCTATATATATATATATATATATAATGTACTGTACTGCCCTTTATGTATAATACACAGTGCTGCCCCTATATGTATAATGTACGGTACTGCCCTATATGTATAATATACAGTGCTGCCCCTATATGTATAATGTACGGTACTGCCCTATATGTATAATATACAGTGCTGCCCCTATATGTATAATGTACGGTACTGCCCTATATGTATAATACACAGTGCTGCCCCTATATGTATAATGTACGGTACTGCCCTATAAGTATAATACACAGTGCTGCCCCTATATATATAATGTACGGTACTGCCCTATATGTATAATATACAGTGCTGCCCCTATATGTATAATGTACTGTACTGCCCTATATGTATAATACACAGTGCTGCATATATATATATAATGTACTGTACTGCCCTATATGTATAATACACAGTGCTGCCCCTATATGTATAATGTACTGTACTGCCCTATATATATAATACACAGTGCTGCCTATATATATATAATGTACGGTACTACCCTATATGTAAAATACACAGTGCTGCCTATATATATAATGTATGGTACTGCCCTATATGTACAGTATA